>NC_056745.1:215461154-216061154 GCF_019279795.1 Protopterus annectens
CTGACCAGTCTACTGGTTGCTAAAGCTCAGAGTCTTTCACTTGGTTCGTGGCTGAACACCCTATCCCATGATGCACTGGTGTGCTACCTCAGATTTCGTTTGCCACGTAGCAAGTCGGAGGTCTGCATTTTGGCTGTGGCTAAGTCTACATTTTTTTCTTCACATATTTCTCATTTGTAGAATTATTCCAATAGTGTGTGTGTGTATATATATATATATATATATATACATATATATATATATATATATATAAAATAGTGAGTAGTTAATCTAATTGTTAACTATTTCTATTATTTAGCATCCTCTTCACTATTTTAAACTAAAACTTCTAACCATTTCATTTAAACCTCCTACAACCAAAGATAAATTGTCTGTCCTACTAAATACTAGATGCAAACCAAAGGTCCTGCTCTATTCCTTCTCTAACTGGCTAGCTCTAGCAGGGGACATTCACCCCATCCCTGGACCCAAGTCCAGCAACTATCTTACTCCCTGTATCTCTTCAAATAGTACCAACCACAAATACCTCAAACTCATTACCATTAACACCCAGAGTATAAAAAACAAAATAGCACTCTTCCATGCTTGGCTTAATCATACTCTACCAGATATAGTAGCAGTTTCGGCTAAAACCCCACATTACTGACTCCAAGATTGTACCCCTTGGCTTTCAAGCACTTAGATGCGACCACCAAAACAAAAAAGGAGGAGGAGTAGCCTTAATCTATAATAGCCTACTGAAGCTCTGTCCTTACCAGAATCCCATTCCTCAGTTCAACAATGCTGAACTAGTCGTAGGAATTCTCAAAATGAATAAATATAAAAGCATTTGTGTTATGGCCATCTATATCCCCCCTGGAGATAATACTACCACTCTAGAAAACATACTCTTATGGGCCACAACTAACATTAAACTAGAGACATACATATTAGGGGATGTGAACATTGACTGGAATAGAATCAATAACAATAACCCCTCCCTATCTATCAATCTATTTAATTTCAAGCAACTAATAAATGACATCACCAGACCTAACAGAAACAACCCCCCAGGGTCCACTCTGGACTGGGTCTTAGACTTCCACCCAAATAAGATCTCTCACTCTGGTATACTACCAGACACTGTGAGTGACCATCTCCCAGCCTTCATTCACCGAGCTACTCACCACTCCCCTCACCAACACCAATACACTCATAACCTTACTAACTTTAACCCTTCTGTATTCTCCGAAACCCTTAAACTAACAAATTGGGACAACCTAAAATCTCTTCCACTAGAGAAGGCCTTAGACTTATTCAATACTACCTTCCTAGGCATCTTAAACACCCAAGCCCCACCTAGAACAAAACGAATAAAACCCAACTCCTCCCCTTGGCTAACAAAGGACACAAAAACACTTATGCTACAAAGGGACAAAACCTGGAAACTTTACAGCAAAAATAAGCACCTCGCTACCCTCTTTAAATATTGGCAACTCCGCAATCTAACCAAAAAGCATGTTACAAATGATAAGAAATCTTACTACTCCAAACTACAGTCTACCCATACTAAAAATCCTAAACAATTCTGGAATTCCATTAACTCTTTTTTACATCCCGGTACCAAATCCAATCCCTGTCCTGACATCAACAAAACTGACACAGAAATTGCCACCCTTTTTAACTCCTCCTTTACAAACTCTATAGCTGAACTTACTAAGACTTTCTCCAACCACATCTCCTCCCCTCCTCCCAGTCCAACTTCCCCTTCCCAACCCTCCACTCCTAATCCCCCCCCCTTTTATCTAAAACCTGTCTCAACCTCCTACATCAAAAAGCTTCTTTCGAAACTAAAGCCATTCTCCAATGCCCCTGACAATATTCCTTCACTCTTTCTCAAGCTCACAGCAGATGGTATTGCCATCCCCATCAGCATTCTCATCAATAGGTCTATCCAGGAATCTTATGTCCCCGAATTATGGTGTGCTGCCTTTATCTTACCCCTCCACAAAGGAGGCAAAAATAATAGCATCTCTAACTTCCAACCAATAGCCATTCTTTCCCCAATTTCAAAAATCCTTGAAAAATGCATCCACCAGCAACTCATGCCCTACATCATCAGTAATCAACTCCTCACCCCTACACAACACGGCTTCCATCCTGGCCACAGTACAATAACTGCTCTCCTCTCTTTCTTAGACATAGTCAACCATGCCCGGGACTCTGGAAGTATTGTCTCCACTGTCCTTGTCGATCTTTCCAAGGCATTTGACACTGTCACTCATACCCATCTTCTGAATCACCTTTCTAACCTCAATCTCTCCAAAAAATCCCTTACATGGTTCAGTAGTTATCTTTCTGACAGATCCTAGGCTGTGAAATGGCAAACTGGTACCTCAACCTTCCTTCCTACTCCAACTGGGGTCCCCCAGGAGTCTATACTCGGACCAATGCTCTTTAATATATTCATCAATAGTTTTCATGTTGCAATTCCAAACACTCAAATAGTGCAATATGCAGACAACTCCACTTTAGTCTGCTCTGCTCATAGCCTTCCCTAGCTCCAGGCAAAAACCCAATTGGCCTTCACAACTACAGAGAACTGGATGCTTCAAAACCATCTCTCTCTTAATGCCAATAAATCCAAAATCCTTCGTTTCTCCCCCTCAAAAGCCCTCTCTCTCAGCAAACAGTCCTTCAGTATCATCAGCCATACCAACTCCACTATAGAAGTTGTTCCTTTTGCTAAACGTCTAGGGGTTACCATTGATGAACACCTGAAGTTTGATACACATGTCCAACTAAATATTAAGAAAACTCATCAGAAACTTGGTATGCTATACAGAAACTCTCACTTTCTCTCCCCTTCTAATAGGCAAACTCTTGCCACTAACTACATACTACCATCACTACTGTACGGTGCTCCACTACTAACAAACCTCTCTTCCACCATCTCTGCAAAACTAGAAATCTGTTACAACAAAATCTCTAAATTCGCTACTAACTCTAACCACTCCTCCCATCATTGTACCTCTCCCCAAATGCTTAACTGGCTAGAGTTCCCAACTACCTTGACTACCTCCAACTCACTACAGCCCACAAATTAATCTTTAAACCTACTGCATGCCCTGCTCTAGCAAATATGTTACCATCTTACACACCTCACAGACCCCTGAGATCTGCCCAACAAAATCTACTTTCTGTATACAAAACAAAACGTCCCACTGGCCAGTTTCTCCTATCCTTTTCCTTAGCCAAAAAATGGAACTCTCTCCCACCCTCACTATGAATCTCTAAAAACTTTGAACACTTCAAATCCCAGCTCCATTCCTGCCTCTCCCATAATTGGAAATGTAATTGCACCCTACCTACCTAATCTTGCTAATGTCCCTATTCTGCTAATTGTCTCCTATACATGTACTTCCACATGTACCTCTACACCTTGCTGTTTTTCCCTCTACAGTCTACAGCTTCCCTTTTCTCAATCTAACATAGTATAACATCAAAACCTTGAATGTATATAATGTAAATACTGTACATAGTTTTGTAACTCTACTTTCTCTCCCTATCTGGAAATTTTCTCTTTTCTTTTTACCTACATACTAAGTTCATGCTAAGAGATGCTTCTTTGACACGTGTGTACTCCATTTTTGCTACTAAACAACTGCCTCTCTCTACTTACACCAGATTAACTTTTCTACTAAACAACCTCCTCCTTCTCTACTACTCAACTTTCCCTCTCTTCTCTCACCAGAATCCTGAATTTATACTTAGTAAACATTGCACTTTCCTCCTTTATTTCTTCCACATTCTACAAAACCTATACTTCCATCTTTCAAATATTCAGTCTTTGCAAATATTAACAGAAGACTTACAATATCATAGTTTTTAATATTTTGTCAACTTACTCCACTGCCTCAATTCAACTGTATGCTGTGCAAATGACTCTCTAATCAGCTACATATATGTCATGAAGAGTATTCATTTTTTTCAATTGTAATTAGCTGTTTCTCAGTATATAATTCTGTGTTTGTTTTAAATTATTATATGTTTGATTTACTTGTATGTATTATGGAGCTTTTTTCCCCGGGCCTCCACTGAAAATGGGCTCTTTGAGCCCAGTGCACCTCCCCAGTTATCAAACTGGAAATAAATAAATAAATACATTTACAGCTTGGTTGCTGTTTAAAATCCTTTTTGGCTGTCATTTTTTGTTAGGCCTTCTCCCTATCCCATTTGTTATTTGTTTTAGCGTTTATCCATAAAGGGTGACTTGTATTTCTGCTTGCTGTTGTTATTTGTGTTTGTTGGTCCTTTTAAGTTAGAGGTCCCAGTGCCCATTTAAGTTAGAGGGCTACCCCCTTCCCTTTGTGTCTTATACTGGGTGTATCCATTTAACTTAGAGGAACTCCAGTGCTTGTTTTAAGTTGCAGGGCAGTTGAGTCTTCCCCTCCTTGTGCTTTTTTCTCTTGAATGTGCTTTCTACTTTTCTATTGTTATTGTGTGCTGTGCTTAGACTTATATACATAGAGTGTTTCATCTTCTTGGTGTGCTGTAGTTAGTTTTCTTAGTGAGTGTTGAACTTTAACGTTTAGGTTTCCTTATTGCTGTGCTGTTTAATGGATATAATTACAATAATGTCCAAGGAACAGAAAGAAGTTAAACTATCTAGTTTTAAGAAGTGTTAAAAATGGTCGCAGAAGATGTCTTTGACTGATGGGCACATGATTTGTGTTTATTGTCTCGGTGCCATGCATCTTCAGGAAACTTGTAGTATCTGTCACTCCTTCAGCTCCAGAGTTTTACTCGAGAGAAAGAACAAATTGATTGTTAGGGGGCTTCTAAAAGTGCCTTTCTCAGAAGCTTTGGAAAGTCAAGCCAACCTCCTGCAAATCTCCACCTTCTAAATCTGACAAATCTAACAAAAGGTCTTCTTCTTCTTCATCCTCAGGCCATTCGGAGCCTGCCAAAAAAGTGTCCAAATCTATTCACTCAGATCAAAGGAATATGGGTCTGATAAATCTTCATCCTCAGCTCCTAAGTTTTCGGAACCGATGGAAAAACATTTTTGGAGCCGGTCTCCTAAATTGATACCATTCTCCCTGACATTGAGATCACCCATACTATGAAGAGGTACTTCACCGACCTCTTTGTCTCGGTCCTCCAGGACCTTATCGGATGATGACATGAATAGAGTGGTGTGAAGGCTACTGTTGCCAGCGCTGGCCAAAATTCTGTCAGCTCCATCCCATTCGGACCCGGAGCCAGTAAAGATTTTTTCATCCACTATGATTCCTCCTCTGAGCCAACCTAGATCATCAGAGCAGGAATATCTGGAATCAATTTTGATAGAACCATCAGTGCTGAGCCCCACAGTCGGGATTTTGGAACCGTCTTCTGTTCCAATGTCCTCGGTGCCATTTGTGATGTCTAGGGGCCAAAGCTGTCCGGCCAGGTCGGGGGGGGACTCGGGTCCAACACTTGTTGGGCCCAAGTTTACCCCTCAGTGCCTCGGCACGGGTGAGCTCGGTGCCTACATCAGCTTTGGAGCTGACTCCCTTGGTTCTGGGGATTTTCTGTGCCTCTTTGGAGCCAGAGGGATCCTCAGATCAGGGGAGAGGGGCTTTTGAGCTGATGAGGAGTGTGCTGTCCTCCCACACAGATCTACACAAAGGTTCTGACATTCTTCCCCCTAAGGCACCAGCTTCTGTCTCTGCACCACCCCAACCACAGACCAGCAGAGAATCCTAGGCCTCAGGATACCCCATCGAGTGAACTTCCCTCTTTTGAAACCTCACCAGAATATCCTTCTGAAGAGGGCCTCTGGAAGAGGCTTTGCAAGAGGAGCATATTGACTCCCCGGATGAGTCTCTTATGTCTGACACTGACCTCAAGGAATCGGAAGGGTCCCCACGGTCGTCTTCTGAGGATATCTCCTTTGCAGATATCCTAGAGGTCCTTAAGCAAAGAGGCTGCTGAAAGTCTGTCACCCTTTCTGAGGAGGAGTCAGTGTACCTGAAAGCCTTTGGATCTCACCCTTCAGCCTCCTGGGTATCTCCACCTTTCGATGGACTTTTGGAACTAGTTAGTTGGAAGGCATGGGAGCCTCCAGACGCAGTGGAACCAGTCCCTCGGAGGCCTAACAAATTTATTACAGTCCCAGATGACATACTTTTTCTGTCTAAGGGCGTTCCTGTGGATGCTATGGTGGTGACAGCAGCCACCAAGAAGGAACTGGCCGAAGCATCTTCATCTGTCTATCCACCTAACAAAGAGTCTCATACGATGGACAGATATGGGAAGCATGTCTTTTCTTTAGCGACATTTGCTCTAAGATTGCTGAATTACTTGGCACACTTCACAAGACTACAGAGAGATCTCCTGAAGGAGCTAGGAGATACCCTTCAAGGTTCATTAGCTGCAGGGGTCTCAGATAAGGTGACCTCTTAGCTATCCACCTTAACCTCTGTAGTGAACTCCTCCATGAGACTCATTTCATATGCAGCAGATGGAGAGAATAGAGCAGCGGGTTCGGGAGTTTGCCTGAGGAGACACTCTTGGATGCTCTTGTGTAACTTCACAGAAACCTTTAAGACTACCTTTGTAAACACCCCTTTCGATGGTTCCTCACTCTTTGGACTGAAAGTCAAAGGTACACTTACTAGATGCAAGCAGGAAGGTAAAACTCTCTCTGCCTTTGGAGTGCCTTTTTCTGTACCTTCAAGACCGTATCCTAAGGGTCGGGGGGGGGTGTGGTTCAAAAAATCCCAGGGAGTTTTTCCAGATGCACGAGGTGAACCCTTCCCCAGGGGCAGAGGAGGAAGTATAATGATAGACTCCGTCCTTGTGGCAGAGGGGGTCCGCAGACCCAGGGCGACCACGATTACTTTCACACTAGGCCCTTTCAGTGCTCTTGAAGGGAGGCCCACCTGCCTACCTCTGGAGGCAGTTGGGGGTCATTTGTCTTTGCACCCAGAAGCCTGGTGAGAAATTACAAGAGACAGATGGGTACAAAGCATAATATCCAGAGGATACTCTGTACCCTTTTCCCTCCCCATCCCAACCTCAAAAAACATCCTAGATATTCTACCCAGTCAAAGGGATCAAGCAACTGTAGAGATTCAAAATTACTAGACAAATGGGTCATCCAGAGAGTCCCCGCAGACCAGATAGGATCCAGAACTTACTCAAGATTCTTTTCAGTGCCAAAAAGAACAGGGGACTGGAGACCCATCTTGGATCTCAGCAAATCTGTAAAGAAGACCAAGTTCCAGATAGTGACACTGCTGTCAGTTCTCCCCTTTTTAGGGAAAGACAGTTGGATGTGCTCTATAGACCTCCAAGATGTGTACTACCACATAAAAATGGACAGACCATCAAGAAGTCATCTGCGCTTCCAGCTGGGAGCCAGTCACTACCAGTTTCGAGCTCTGCCCTTTGGTCTCACTACAGCCCCCAAAGTGTTCACCAAATGCATGGCAGTGGTTACGGCTCACTTGAGGCGTCTAGGATTCCAAGTGTTTCCATACTTAGACGACTGGTTCCTAACTGCCACCACCAAGCATCTACTCCAACAAGCAAGGGACACCACCTTACAACTCTGTTCACACTTGGGGATTACTATAAATTCAGAAAAATCTACCTTGTTGCCATCGCAACATATTGTCTATATAGGAGCACACCTAGACACAGTCTCTATGATGGCAAGATTTCCGGAGGAAAGAGTTTCATTACTCAGTCAGCAAATTCTGAATCTCATGTCGAAGATCAAAGTCAAAGCAAAAACAGATGTTCATCATGTTTCACTGTTGCAGTCCTTACAAAATGGGTTATCTGGCTCCTGGTAGCCCACAGTCGGCCAGAATACCAAAGTCCTTGGTATATGACATTGGCTGCCTTCAGTTTAGGCCTGACGTCAGGAACAAAAGAAGGCAGCCAATGCCATTTCCTCAGTCTTTCTTGCCGCGGAGCCCGAAGCAGAAGCATTTTGCACGAGTGCCACTCGGCCGAGTACCTTTTTTTTCTATTCCGACTGCTTAGTCAAAGACATCCTCAGATAAGTACCCCGTTGGGGACGCTCTTTTCTTGCTTTAACGAATGTCAGAGAAAGTTAATAACTGTCTTGCCTGTGGAAAAGAGATTTTGCACCGTGATTTTCACTCCTATTGTATTGCTTGTTTGGGCCTTGAGCACAACGTCCCTAATTGTGTTCTCTGTGCTTTTTTCAACCCACGTACCATACGCTGTAGAGCTAGGATCTTGTTCAAGCATTTTGGAGTTTGGCCTAAGTTCGTCGGTATGTCGTCTTCTGGTCTCCCGACTTCAGATGTTCCAAAGAAGCGCAAGGATAAGGACTGCGACAGGCTTAGGGTCAAATTAGCCGACGACGTCCCTGTTAAGTTGGTTATTAGCCCATCGGTAGTCAGTGAGGCCCTTTCTTTGCCCCTGCAGTCCGTGGATGTTCAGCAGCAGGCATCTGCGGAGACCTTTTCTGAGTCCTCCATACCACAGGCTTCCACTTCGTCTTCTGACCCTCTGCCAGTCGCCACCTCTGATGGATCCGTTGCCACTAAGCAGGCGCTGGCTTCTGAGGCTTCTTTTCTCCACACGGAGACCAGATCCAGACCGACGACCTTGATTCAGACTTCTGCAGTGGCTAGGCCTCCCGAGTCCCTCCGGCTTTCTAGCAGGCCATCCAGCCAAAAAATCTACTCCTAAGCAGGTGTCGGCTTCCCCTCAAATGCCTCAGGCTCAGATGGTTAAAATGGCTAGTGATCTCTTGACCGTTATCAAGGGCTCTCAGCCACTTCCTTCTAAAAGGATTAGGGAATTGTCCCCAGAAGCTTTCTGTGTCTCAGACTCTGAGGTTTCCAGCAACTCTGCTGATGAAGAGGGAAACTCTCCACTTTTTTCCGGTTTTGAGGATTTTGATGCAGAAGACTCCATCCCATCTGCCTCCCCTCCAGAAGATTTTTCTTTTGGAGATACTCTGAATACTCTTAGGGAGCATTTCAAATGGGAAAATCAGGACTACCCTCAGTCTAAGAAACGGATTAGGGAATTCATGGATTTGCCACAGCATAAGCCTTTGGCTATCCCTCCAGTTTTGGAAGTTGTTGATGATGTTTTCATGGAGAATTCTTTGACTCCTTATTCTGTTCCTCCTTCTCTCAGAAAGCCTGACAGGTATTATTGAGTTCCTGATTCTCATTCATTCCTTTTCAAGAATCCTACTGCTGATCCAGAGATTATTTATCAGGGCCCTAAGGGTGTTAAAGCCACGGTTGCTAAAAATCCTGTTCCTTCTAACAGGGAGTCTAGGGCCTTGGATAGATGGGGTAAAAAGGTTTATACTTCTTCCACCCTGGCTATTAGGTCTGTTAATTGTCTTTTTTATATGCTTAATTATCAGCAGCATACTTTGGAGGGTATTAAAGCTAAAATTGCTGGTGTTCCGTCCCTGATGGAGAGTAAGGACATGCAAGATTTATTGAATTCTGCCACTCTTGTCACTAAACATTCTCTACATTGTGGTTTCGACACTTTGGAGGTTTCTTGCAGGGCAGCAGCCACTGGTTCTGTCATTAGAAGACATGCTTGGCTCAGGGAGCAGCCCCTTTCTGAACCTGTCAAATCTAAATTACTGGATGTGCCTTTGCACAAGGACAGTCTTTTTGGTAGCAAAGCAGAAGAGGTGTTGAAAAAGTTGGAGGATAAGGCCAAATCTACGCAAACTGTTAAGGACTTTCTGCAAGTTCAGCCTCCTCGTTTTAGTAGACATTACCCTTCTAAGAATTGGACTTTTCCTGATCCTAGTAAACAGAGTTGCACTTGGTCTAGGGGTTACAGGTCTTCTAGGGGACAGACTTCCACCCCTCAAAAGGCTAAGCACTGGTAGGCTTCCTCTTCAAAATCGGGGAGTTCTAAGCAAACTTCCCAAAGCAAACATTCCCAATGACACCGGCCTTCCCCTGCACGCCCAGGGTTTCCTTTGGGGGGGAAGGTTAGCCATGTTTGCAAATGTCTGGTTCACCATCACAGATGACAAATGGGTTCTCAAAATAGTATCCCAAGCCTACAAGTTCTCCTTTCACACCTTCCCTGTCCACCAATGATACCCAGATATCCCCCCAAATCAGAGGGCAGAAGCAGAAAAACAAGTTTCTTCTTTACTAAACCTGGGAGCAATAGAGCCAGTTCCTGCACTACAGATTGGCCAGGGTTTCTACTCAAGATTTTTCCTGGTTCCCAAAAAAGGTGGCACCTGGTGCCCTATTCTGGATTTGTCCATTCTAAACACATTTCTGGTTATTCTCAAATTCAAAATGCTCACTCTTCAGCAGTTGCCGCCTGCTGGCTGGTGACTTTGGATCTCAAAGAAGCTTATCTGCACAACCCAGTAAGAGAAAGCTGCAGGCAGTTCCTTCACTTCAGGGCGGGGAACAGGCACTTCCAGTTTTCTGCACTGCCCTTTGGCTTATCTACAGCTCCCAGAGTTTTTATCAAATGCCTGGCTCCAGTCATTGCTTTTTGCAGGCAAAGAAACAATCAAATTTACCCTTACTTTGGCAATTGTCTTATTCAGGCAAACTCTCCAGAGCAACTTCTAAAGGATTTGGACTTTGTAAAGAACCTTCTCACCTCTTTGGGCTACACCATCAACAAAAAGAAGTCAAAATTTGTACCCACCAGGGAGATTGTATTCCTGGGAGCGAGTCTGAACACAGCTGCCCAGATGGTATTCCTCCCGCGAGAAACAAATGGATCTTTCGAATTACTTCAGAAATTTGGCAAGCATGACCCAGCTCTCTGCAAGCCAATTCCTGCAAGCTCTGGGATTCATGACTACATGTATTCTGATGATTCCATATGCCAGACTGCATATGAGGAAAATACTATGGTACCTCAAAAACCTTTGGTGTCAACACACTCAGGATTTAGACTTAATACTTCCTCTGATTCCCTGCCTGCAGACAGAGTTCCTTTGGTGGGCAACAGCCTGTGCACAGAACAAAGGCCTCCCTTTCTGTCCACCTCCTGCCAGCCAGACTCTCACCACAGATGCCTCGGACTACGCTTGGGGAGCACATCTAGAGGGCAGATGCATTCATGGGACTTGGAACTCTCAACAGGTTCATTTGCACATAAATCTGAAGGAATTGATGGCAGTCCAGCAGGCCTTAATGGCTTTCAAACATCTTCTCTCTCTCCTGGTACTCTTCTGGTCAGGACAGATGACACCACAATCATGTGGTACATCAACAAGCAGGGAGGGACGCACTCATAACCCCTGTGCAGACAAAGCATGATACTATGGTCTATAGCAGCTATCATGGGCATTCATCTAGTAGCTCACTTTCTTCCAGGAAGGCTCAACATCTTGGCAGACTGGTTGAGCAGGCAGGTCCTGGATCCTCACAAGTGGCAACTAAACAAGACCATCTTCTATCACATCATTCAGCGTTGGGGCACTCCCCAGGTGGATCTCTTCTCATCTGCAACCAACCACCTTCTTCCGCACCAGGGATCATCACTACAAAGCTTGGAAAGTGGATGCTGTGTCCTTCCCTTGGACACAGCTCTTGATCTATGCATTCCCTCCTCTGCCTCTTCTTCCCAGAATGCTGTTAAAGATAAGGGACGAAAAACCAAGGGCCATCATCATAACTCCAGACTGGCCCAGACAGAATTGGCACGGTTTTTGTGTTTGTTACTACTCTGCCAAGCTCCTCGTGGTCCTGCAGAATGGTGCTAACAGCAGAGATGCTAAAAGAGCGATGCTAACCTGAAAAAAGTGTATTTTTCCTGCTACTACCTGGGCGACTGTCCAATCTAGCTAAACTGCAAGTATTTCTGCTTCTTGAACTGTTTTAAACTGTTTAAAGTTGTTTTTGCATCTGCACTTTTAAAGTTTGTCCTGTTTGTTGCATTTACCTGTTGAGGCTGCACACTCAAGTGCGCTAGCCTGTGTTACATATTTATTGCATTTTCCTGCTGTTTGTTGCAAAAAAAGAAAAAATATATATCCTTGTTTCCTGTCTTTCCTGACCTAGAGTAGTCCAAATACAGGTTTTGCTGTATTCTGGACTTTTGGAAAGTTCCTGTGTTGCCCATTTCCTTTCTTGGATAAAGGGAGGCTTCTTTGTTCACCAGTGGCAGTGGGGAGCTTAGAGCAGCCTATCTATCCCTGGAGGAGTGTTCCCAGCACAAGAATCTGGTAGTCTATTGGCTGTTTTGGGCCAATTTCTAGCTCTTTCAAGTCCCCCTGTATAAAACCTGCTTTAGCGCGGCTTTGCACGATTTTGTGCATAGCGCAGCATCGGGCAGCACTGCTTAATTGGGTTTAAACCATTCTCGGCTCTATAAAGTCTGCTCTTCACTTTTTCCCTTAGAACTGATCTAGTTCTCATAATAAACACCCTATTCCTACTCTAAAGCCTGGCACTTGCTCACTAAAGTAATTATATAAGTCAGCACTAAAAAATTAAAAGCACTACACCCTCTCAAACTCCCTTTGAGTACCTTGTTCCCCATTGGCCCCTTTTTTCAATTATAAAGGAATTCCCAATACTATTCTAGCATGTCCAAAGGTCAGTTGTCAATCTCCTCTCCGGTCCAGCTGGTGAATCTGCGAATCTTGAGGCAATGTTACAACTGCCTCATGTACACAGACAACCCTCTCCTCCTCCCAACAAATTCCAACATATGTGAGAGATGCAACCATATAGCCAAACTGGAGGCTAAGCTCTCTCAACTCGGTACTGGCGTAACCAGTCAAGAGGAGAAGGAAACCACACTCACTACAGTTCCAGTCTCACATAGACCTACCACGACAGCAAACCAAACACATAAACACACAAAAACATACTTGGAGGCTCTAAATAAAAATCTGCCTAAGCAGCAGAGACCTCCAAAGCAGACACCCAAGCAACCGCTACCCCAAAACAAAACACGTGCAACACATAGCTCACAAAGCCAGTGTGCCGAACAGTCACAGCTCTTAAGGCTAAACAACATACCTGATACACTTGTAATAGGTGACTCTATCGTCAGGCACACTGATGTCCCGCTCACCAGGCTGAACAAGAAGGTCACGGTGAGCTGCCTGTCGGGCGCTAGGATCCGCCACATAACACAAGCACTCAGGTCACTCCAAGGCAAATACAAATATGACTCAGTCATTGTCCATGCTGGTGTGAATGACCTGAGACATACTTCCCTGGACTACATGAAAAGAGACATAGAGGAGCTCTCTGAGCATGTAGCCCAGGCCGGTATGATCCTGACCTTGAGTAGCATCTTACCCTCACCAAGAATGATGCCACAATATGAAGACAAGATGATCAATTTCAACAATTGGCTTAAGTGTTGGTGTCATTCAAAGGGGATCCAATGCCTGTCAGCCTGGGATGACATGCTCAACAAGCCACGATGCTTCGCTAGGGACAGTTTGCACCTGTCACCCCTGGGCTTTCAAATATTGGCAAAGGCTCTTGCCACCCCCATAGTGCCTTTTTTAGGCAAGGCTTAAAAGACAAACCCACCTCCATAGGTATCACAAGGGATAAGAAACTGAGTAATGCTACTCAACGCCAGAAGTCTAAACCTCAAGATGCACGCACTCGAAACTCTCCTTAGCATGGAGAACATCGATATCTGTGCAGTAAAAGAAACCTGGTTCAAGGCTCCCGAGAGCACCCCAGCACTACCAGGTTATACCTCATACCATGCTTTTTCGGCCCCAAAACTTGGGCCGAACCACAAAAGGAGGGGGAGTATCAATATTTGTCAAAGATACCCTCATCTCCAGGTTGGTGGCACAGCACGAAGCATCAGAGACTATCCATGTGCAACTAACAGTGGGTAAAACTGCCTTCCAGTTTATAGCCTGCTACATACCACCCTCCCAAACCCAGGAACCCCACTCGGCCTTCCTGAGAACACTGGAAAATATGAAGGTCTCTCCAAACACCATTATATTGGGCGACTTCAACTACACAAACATAGACTGGGAGCATTACTCTAGCTCCAACACCCTAGCCCAAATGTTCCTAGAATTTATAAACTCAAATGCTATGGAACAACTTGTTACCACTCCCACAAGAGGGGAAAACGTTCTGGACCTGATCATCACCAACATGGGGACTCTATGCTCCAGACCAGAAGTGTATCCCTCACTGGTAAGATCAGACCATAAACTAATCTCACTGGATATTCACATCCCGACCCAACCCCCTGCCCAGAAAACTACAGTGAAAAACTTCTCTAAAGCAAATTTCACACTCCTCAAAACCGAGGTGGAATCCTTCAAAGCCCCCGGGCCTGTGGAAAATACGTCACAGACCGCAGAATCCTTTATAAATGCATTCTATGAACACCTTCAGGAATGCATGGATCATGCAATCCCAAATAAAACCAAGACCCAATCCTCCAAAGGCAGATGTCCTGTCTGGTGGACCCCAGCCATAAACAAACTGTACAATAGAAGGAGGAAGCTACTACATGATAGAGCAAAATCCCAAAAAGGGAAGGCATCTCTGATCAGTATTAGCAAAAAACTACGAGCAATCATAAAATCGTCTAAGGCCAGCTTAGAGAGAAAAATTGCACAGGACACTAAGGACAATCACAAGACTTTCTTTAGTTATGTCAGGAACCTGGGTGGGAATTCCCAGATATGCTCAGAATTAGTCCAAAATGACAAAAAATACACCGAACCCACAGACATTGCCAACATGCTAGCTGACAGGTTCAGCGCAAACTCCCCCCCACCACCAAAAGGGCAAATATCTATCCCAGCAGAGTGCTGCCCCCCCTGACATCTCAGATGCTCTCCAAAGCAAAAAACACAGCATCAATGGAACCAGACGGTGTCCCGGGCTGCGTCCTACATGAACTCCAAGAAGAGCTAAACCCAAACATAAAATTACTGTTCAATTTCAGCCTTACTACAGGATATGTACCCAAAGAGTGACTTACAGCAACAGTGGTCCCTCTCCACAAAGGTGGTGCCTCAACATATCCTGGAAACTATCGCCCCATAAGCCTGACTAGCTTGGTCTGCAAAGCCATGGAAAGGATCATCATGGACCTCATAAATAAAGATATTGGGGACCTACAGACACTGGATCCTACCCAGTTCGGCTTTGTTAAGGGCAGATCCTGCCTCTTAAACCTGGTCGATTTCTTTGAAACGGTCACCAAGGCCATTGACAAGGGGAAGGTGGTCCACACAGCCTACCTGAACCTCGCAAAAGCCTTCGATACAATACCCCACTCGGGCATTATAGATAAGCTCACCAGCTTAAATATAAACCCCTATGTCACTAGATGTGTTGCAAACTAGCTCAAGGACAGAACCCACATGGTTAGAATTGCTGGAGCCATGTCAGACTCCAAACCAGTTACAAGTGGTGTCCCACAAGGCTCAGTCCTGGGACCTCTCTTGTTCGGTATATATTTCTCGGAGGTACAGGCCAACATGGTAGGACAGTGGCATTTATAAGCCTAGCCAGAGTGTGTTTGGCTTTCGCCACCCATTTTAAATGAATTTTGCTATGCCCTTTTTCGAGGTTAGTATACTGTGCCTCTGTCTAACAGTGACACAGAAGTGATACCCAGGCTAAACCCACGATCTCCCATCCACTCATCAAGATTCCTCTTGAAGAGAGTCAATGAGGGACTCTGCCTAACCTGGACTGGGATTTTATTCCAGAGTGGAGGGAGCCTCTGGGTTATGAATCTGTCCCTCCAGCATGTCCTATTTATTAGAGTGCTGAGGTTCAAATCTCTCGAGCGCGTAGCTCGATGGAATTTGGATTTTCTGAGGTGCAGCATGTCCATTAATTCCGGGTTGGACATGGCTTTATACGTCAGGCACAGATCGCCTCTGAGCAGGCGGTATGCCACTGAGTAGAGCTGGAGTTTCTTTAACCGGGCAGCATATGGCATCTCTTTGAGCCCTTTGATCCTCTTGGTGAGGTACTTTGGGGTCTTTCCAGTTGCTGCAGGTGTCTGGTAAGGTACATCCCAAAAGGGGCATTGTACTCAATTATGGGCCTGATGAGGGATGAGTAAAGAGGCACGATGACCTCCCCTGATCTAGATGTGAATCCCTTCATGATTAGGTGGGCTATATAAAATGTTTTTCTAACCACTTCAGCCACGTGGTTTTCAAATGAGAGATTGCTATCAACTTGGGTCCCCAGGTCCCTAATTATTTCTTCCGTAGTTAATGGATTACCACCTATGTGGTAATTTGTGGGCACTTTGTTTTTGCCAAAGGGGATGACTATACACTTTTTGGCATTTAGCTTGAGGCCATGGCTCTGGCACCAGTTGTCTGTTTCTATTAGGCCCTTTTGGAGGATGCTTGTTTCGGCTGGAGAGTCCATTATGGCACCCAGTTTGCAGTCATCTGCGAACTTGGTTAGCCACAGTCCTTCCATGTTGGCTTGTACCTCCGAGAAATATATACCGAACAAGAGAGGTCCCAAGACTGAGCCTTGTGGGATGCCACTTGTAACTGGTTTGGAATCTGACATGGCTCCAGCAATTCTAACCATGTGGGTTCTGTCCTTGAGCCAGTTTGCAACCCATCTAGTGACATAGGGGTTTATATTTAAGCTGGTGAGCTTATCTATAATGCCCGAGTGGGGTATTGTATCGAAGGCTTTTGCGAGGTCTAGGTAGGCTGTGTGGACCACCTTCCCCTCGTCAATGACGTTGGTGACTGTTTCAAAGAAATCGACCAGGTTTAAGAGGCAGGATCTGCCCTTAACAAAGCCGAACTGGGTAAGATCCAGTGTCTGTAGGTCCCCAATATCTTTATTTATGAGGTCCATGATGATCAGACCAAGCAAGTCAGGCTTATGGGACGATAGTTTCCAGGATCCGTTGAGGCACCACCTTTGTGGAGAGGGACCATTGTTGCTGTACGCCACTCTTTGCGTACATATCCTGTAGCAAGGCTGAGAATGAACAGTAGTTTTATGTTTGGTTTTAGCTCTTCTTGGAGTTCATGTAGGATGCAGCCCAGGACACTGTCTGGTTTTTTGCTTTGGAGAGAGGGTAGCTCTTACCTGAGCATCTGAGATGTCAGGGGGGGCAGCACTCTGCTGGGATAGATATTTGCCCTTTTGGTGGGGAGGGTGGGGAGAAGTTTGCACTGAATCTGTCAGCTAGGATGTTGGCAATGTCTGTGGGTTTGGTGTATTTTTTGTCATTTTGGACTAATTCTGAGCATATCTGGGAATTCCCACCCAGGTTCCTAACATAACTAAAGAAAGCCTTGTGATTATCCTTAGTGTCCTGTGTAATTTTTCTCTCGAAGCTAGCCTTAGACGATTTTATGAGTGCCCGTAGTTTTTTGCTAATACTGATCAGAGATGCCTTCCCTTTTTAGATTTTGCTCTATCATGTAGTAGCTTCCTTTTTCTGTTGTATAGTTTGTTTATGGCTGGGGTCCACCAGACAGGACACCTGCCTTTGGAGGATTGGGTCTTGGTTTTATCTGGGATTGCATGATCCATGCTTTCCTGAAGGTGTTCATAGAATGCGTTTATAAAGGATTCTGCGGTCTGGGCCGTATTTTCCACAGGCGCGGGGGCTTTGAAGGATTCCACCTCAGTTTTGAGGAGTGTGAAATTTGCTTTAGAGAAGTTTTTCACTGCAGTTTGCTGGGCAGGGGATGGGGTCGGGATGTGAATATCCACTGAGATTAGTTTATGGTGTGATCTTACCAGTGAGGGATACACTTCTGGTCTGGAGCATAGAGCCCCCATGTTGGTGATGATCAGGTCCAGTATGTTTTCCCCTCTTGTGGGAGTGGTAACAAGTTGTTCCATAGCATTTGAGTTTATAAATTCTAGGAACATTTGGGCTAGGGTGTTGGAGCTAGAGTAATGTTCCCAGTCTATGTTTGGGTAGTTGAAGTCACCCAATATAATGGTATTTGGTGAGACTTTCATATTTTCCAGTGTTCTCAGGAAGGCCGAGTGGGGTTCCTGGGTTTGGGAGGGTGGTCTGTAGCAGGCTATAAACTGGAAGGCAGTTTTACCAACTGTTAGTTGCACATGGATAGTCTCTGATGCTTCGTGCTGTGCCACCAACCTGGAGGTGTGGGTATCTTTGACGAATATTGATACTCCCCCTCCTTTTGTGGTTCGGTCCAAGTATTGGGGCCGAAAAGCATGGTATGAGGTATAACCTGGTAGTGCTGGGGTGCTCTTGGGAGCCTTGAACCAGGTTTCTGTTACTGCACAGATATCTATGTTCTCCATACTAAGGAGAGTTTCAAGTGCGTGCATCTTGAGGTTTAGACTTCTGGCATTGAGTAGCATTACTCTTAGTTTCTTATCCCTTGTGATAGCTATGGAGGTAGGTTTGTCTTTTGAGCCTTGCCTAAAAAAGGCACTATGGGGCTGGCAAGAGCCTTTGCCAATATCCGAAAGCCCAGGGGTGACAGGTGCAAGCTGTCCCTAGCAAAGCATCATGGCTTGTCGAGCATGCCATCCCAGGCTGACAGGCATTGGATCCCCTTTGAATGACACCAATACTTTAGCCAATTGTTGAAATTGATCATCTTGTCTTCATATTGTGGCATCATTCTTGGTGAGGGTAAGATGCTACTCAAGGTCAGGGTCATACCGGCCTGAGCTACATGCTCAGAGAGCTCCTCTATGTCTCTTTTCATGTAGTCCAGGGAGGTACGTCTCAGGTCATTCACATCAGCATGGACAATGACTGAGTCATATTTGTACTTGCCTTGGAGTGACCTGAGTGTTTGTGTTATGTGGCAGATCCTAGCGCCAGACAGGCAGCTCACCATGACCTTCTCCTTGTTCAGCCTGGTGAGCGGGACGTCAGTGTGCCTGACGATAGAGTCACCTATTACAAGTGTATCAGGTGTGTTGTTTAGCCTTAAGGGCTGTGACTGTTCGGCACACTGGCTTTGTGAGCTATGTGTTGCACGTGTTTTGTTTTGGGGTAGCGGTTGCTTGGGTGTCTGCTTTGGAGGTCTCTGCTGCTTAGGCAGATTTTTATTTAGAGCCTCCGAGTATGTTTTTTTTGTGTTTGTGTTTGGTTTGCTGTCGTGGTAGGTCTATGTGTGACTGGAATTGTAGTGAGTGTGGTTTCCTTCTCCTCTTGACTGGCTACGCCAGTACTGAGTTGAGAGAGCTTAGCCTCCAGTTTGGCTATATGATTGCATCTCTCACATGTGTTGGAATTTGTTGGGAGGAGGAGAGGGTTGTCTGTGTACATGAGGCAGTTGTAACACTGCCTCAAGATTCGCAGATTCACCAGCTGGACCGGAGAGAGGAGATTGACAACTGACCTTTGGACATGTAGAATAGTATTGGTAATTCCTTTTTAATTGAAAAAAACGGCCAATGGGGAACAAGGTACTCAAGGGGAGTTTGTGAGGGTGTAGTGCTTTTAATTTTTGAGTGCTGACTTATATAATTGCTTTAGTGAGCAAGTGCCAGGCTTTAGAGTAGGAATAGGGTGTTTATTATGAGAACTAGATCAGTTCTAAGGGAAAAAAGTGAAGAGCAGACTTTGTGGAGCCGAGAATGGTTTAAACCCAATTCAGCAGAGCTGCCTGATGCTGTGCTATGCCCAAAATCGCGCAAAGCCACGCCAAAGCAGGTTTTATACAGGGGGACTTGAAAGAGCTAGAAATTGGCCCAAAACAGCCAATAGACTACCAGATTCTTGTGCTGGGAACACTCCTCCAGGGATAGATAGGCTGCTCTAAGCTCCCCGCTGCCACTGGTGAACAAAGAAGCCTCCCTTTATCCAAGAAAGGAAATGGGCAACACAGGAACTTTCCAAAAGTCCAGAATACAGCAACGCCTGTATTTGGACTACTCTAGGTCAGGAAAGACAGGAAACAAGGATAATTTTTTTGTTTTTTTTTCTTTTTTACAACAAACAGCAGGAAAATGCAATAAATATGTAACACAGGCTAGCGCACTTGAGTGTGTAGCCTCAACAGGTAAATGCAACAAACAGGACAAACTTTAAAAGTGTATCTGGTTTCCCTTCCTGTGGCCTCATCTTCAAGAGGAACCATGGATTCTGGACCCAGTTCCGGATCTTCTTACTCATTTGTCAGGAACGATTCTGTTATTGGGCAGATCTTCTTACTCATTTGTCAGGAGCAATTTTGTTATTAGGCTTCAGTAAGAAATCTTGACCCCTTTTCTGCCCCTGTTAGCACTATTTTGGATTTCTTGGCCGAATTGTTTCATAAAGGTTCCGCTCCAGCTACTATCAAGGTTCAATTGGTTGCAATTTCCAGCTTTCATGCAGGTGATGCAACTCCAAATTTGATGTCCCACAGATTATGCAGAGCATTTCTAAAGTGCACCTGCTTATTAAGAACTCCCATCAAGGACCCTCTTCCACCTTGGAACCTACATTTTGTACTGTCTCACCTGATCCTTCATCCATTTGAGCCCGTATCAACATGTGACATCAAATTTTTATCATTGAAAACAATTTACATGTTGCTATCACATCTGCCAGAAGAGTCTCTGAGCTTCAAGCTTTGTCAATCAGACCTCTTTATATGATTTTCCATAAGGACAGGGTGTCTCTACGAACTAATCCATCTTTCTTACCAAAGGTGTCCTCGGAAGCTAATCTTAATCAATCTGTTGAGCTTCCAGTTTTTTCCCCAATCATGGCAACAAGGCAGAATATACACTCCATCAGTTGGACGTACATAGACAAGTTCACTTCTGTTTACACAGAACTAAAGTTTTCAGGAAGTCTGATCAGCTGTTCATCTCCTTTTCAGAGGATAAAAAAAGATGTTCCTGTTTCAAAGGCCAAGCTTTCGAGATGGCTTTCAAATTGTATTACATTTATATACACTTCTAACAATAGACATCTCCCCTTTAGAATCAAAGGTCACTCCATAAGGGCGATTGTAACTTCACCTGCATTTCAGGCTTGACTGCCACTAGGTAATATTTGTGCTGCGGCTACATGGGCCAAACCTCACACCTTCAGTACTCATTACAAGGTAAGCATGGCCTCCAGGGACAGGGCCTCTTTTGGTTCTACTGTCCTGAAAGATATACTCCCGTAAGCCGCCCAGGATATATGGTGCCAGGGGGCGCTGTCCCAGCCAGTAAGAATGAAGGCAAGATGGACAACAAACATGGAGTGTTATGGTAAGTACATAACTTCTTTTTTTACTTATACAGCTGTAGTGTCCTAATGGTAAAATTATGTCAGGAAAAACTGTTTGAAATTCCCAGAATAGTGAAGTCTCCATGATGGAAGATTTTCTATTTAGAGATAATTCAATATTTTTTCCTGATGCCATATAATATCAGATGGATTTTTGTAGTAAATGTTTAGTGCTGGAGAGAATGTAACACTCAAGTTATCTGACATGCTGGGCATTCTTGTATCATACTCCTTGTTTTGCTCATTCTGAGAATGTGCTACTGGCAAAATCCATATCATCAATGCAGAAGAGTTCTGGGTCACATCGTCCTGTTTTCTGTTAAATATGTATGCATTCTGGTAGAGTAGTAAGTCTAGCCTGAGAAATATACTCATCTATATTCATACCATACTTAAAGTGTAATTATAGAGGAAATCATGTATGATTAGTCAAGCACCATGGCTACATTGAGTTCATGACTGTGTAGCATTGAAACCACTCTTGTGCTGCACCAATCTTGACCCTGTGACCTGTTTGCTACCTGACTTAACTTATGATTATGATACAGCTGGAGCCAGTTGCATGCAATGCATTTTGTTGAATAGTGTACAAATGCTTTACCTTCTTTTGGTTCGTATATAAGTAGCATGGAGGAATGCTATGGGAATGTAGGCCATGAAAGCTGTACTAAATCCTCACTACATACTACAGGATTGAATGATGGAATTTATTAAGTTTTGCCTGCTGTGCTGTGAAGTGATAAGTGCTTTACTGTCTTTCAAGGCCAGTGAAACATTTCCTGCTCATACACTTTGTCTTTCTTTATTTTTTTCTGTAACAGGTAGTAAGTACATGGAGCAGATGAAATTCCATGCACTACAAAGAATTAGGATTGAGTCACTGATCATTAACTTTTATTATGCATTCTTGACATGAATGCCAAGATGTGTATGTGTCATATATACATATGGGTCTACTTCTATTCGCTGACAGCCCATTTCACTGAAACCCATTTGGTTGACAGCTCATTTAATCGACAAACATTCTAGGTGGGGGGCTGCGCCCCCCCCACCCCCCCCCCAGTGTGGGGGGCTGTGCCCCCCCAACTATATATAATAACTCCACAGTCGCACAACAGTGGGGAGGGGGGCAAAACCCAGGTTTTTGCCTTGAATACTTTTGTCAATGAAATGAGCTGTCGACCAAATGGGTTTCAGTGAAATGGGCTGTCAGCAAATAGAAGTAGACCCATACATATATATGTGTGTATTTGTATACACAAACACACACACACACACATATATATATATATATATATATATATATATATATATATATATATATATATATATATCATCATCATCATAATCTTTCGGCTGTTCCCATTAGGGGTCGCCACAGCGGATCATCTGTTTCCATTTCTTCCTGTCCTCTGCATCATGCTTTTTCACACCAGCTGCCTGCATGTCCTCTCTCACCACATCCATAAACCTTATCTTAGGCCTTCCTCTTTTCCTCTTACCTGTCAGCTCCATCCTTAGCATCCTTTTCCCAATATACCCAGCATCCCTCCTCAGCACATGTCCAAACCAACTCAATCTTGCCTCTCTTGCTTTGTCTCCAAACTGTCCAACCTGAGCTGACCCTCTAATATACTGATTCCTAATCCTGTCCATCCTAGTCACACCCAGTGCAAATCTTAACATCTTTAACTCTGCCACATCCAGCTCTGACTCCTGCCTTTTCTTCAATGCTACCGTCTCCAACCCATATAACATAGCTGGTCTCACTACCCTCTTGTAGACCTTCCCTTTCACTCTTATTGGTACCCGTCTGTCACAAATCACTCCTGACACTCTTCTCCACCCATTCCACCCTGCCCGTACTCTCTTCTTCATCTCTCTTCCACACTCACCATTACTCTGAACTGTTGATCCCAAGTACTTAAACTCATCCACCTTTACCAACTCTACTCCCTGCATCCTCACCATTCCTCTACCCTCCCTCTCATTTACACACATATATTCTGTTTCAGCCCTGCTGACCTTCATTCCTCTCGTCTGTAAAGCATATCTCCACCTCTCCAGGGTCTCCTCAACGTGGTCCCTACTCTCACTACATATCACAATGTCATCTGCAAACATCATAGTCCACGGGGCCTCCTGTCTAATCTCATCTGTCAACTTGTCCATCACCACTGTGTATATATATATATATATATATACCAGAGCAAAGCGGCAGGTTTTTGCAAATATGGAAAATGTGATTCAGAGATATGTTTAGCCTCGATGAGAAAAGACCTTATTATCAGCAAATTTGTATGTCCCTGAATCATTTGGTGTTACTGCTAGTGCTCATCAGCACATTCTTGCAGTAGTCACCACAACACACATGCTCACATTCAAGCATGCACACAGAGACATAAATGCACACTCACTCACAAGGACACACCCACATACCTCTCTCTCAGCTATTCCTGATTTTTCTGAACATGCCTGAGTTTGCCTTTTAAATTTGCCCTGTCCCGTTGTAAATCCCAAATAATCACAGTCAGTAATGCCAGATAGTGGAGTTTCATACTTTTTATTGTTCAGAAAATAATTTGTGATGCAAAAGCTGTTGTTCAATTAACTTTTTAAGTGACTTATAGTAATATTTAGAAGTGCCCCAAGTGTCTAGGGATAATTACAGTATTACAGGTTTTGTTGGCAGCCCCCCCCCCACACACACACACACACATGTTTAGACATTCATGAGCACACACACATTCTTACAGACACTCACTGTATATGAAACTTGTACGCACACACACACACACACCTTTTCAACCAGTTCCCTCACTAACTCCCTTACTGAATTCACCCAGGCGCACGCACCCACACGGACACACTCTGGCCCAAGAACACTTTTACTCCTTCAGAGAGAGAGAGAGAGAGACACACACACACACACTGACACATTCCCTACCACTACATCTCCACTAAACTCGCCCATACTTACCTGTAACACGGTTTGTCCCATTAAGAGGTAACTTAGGAATGCAGCATTTATTTTGTCAATTAACACAGCTGGCCATGCTGATTGAATGACTGAAGCAATTCTGAACCAATTGGGTGCATGGATCCATTCCCACAGGGATTTCTGGAGAAGAGCACATAGCAAATTAGCATGGGACACTCCTCTGCAATGCCTCCTTAGCATTTAGCATGGCTGTGGAGACAACCCTCCATAGTGGTTACATTGGCAGCGTAAATTCCCTGTGGCAGGCCTCTCTATGAATCAGAAAGAGTTGTCAGTTTGCATTGATTTGTTGAAGCAACTCTAATTTTAGTATGTGTGGCTCACCTTTTGATATGCATATATATTTTTGACATCTGTCATGCTGTTCCATATCTGACTTTGCAAGAAAAACTTTCTTGAAG
This sequence comes from Protopterus annectens, assembly GCF_019279795.1. Taxonomy (NCBI): domain Eukaryota; kingdom Metazoa; phylum Chordata; order Ceratodontiformes; family Protopteridae; genus Protopterus; species Protopterus annectens. Next base: position 215,485,740 of record NC_056745.1, read on the forward strand.
TGCTTTTAGAAGAGGTCTATATAGACTGCTCTTCGTCATTTCTTCTTGTTTATTATCTTATTTTGACAATAACCTGGTATTTATTATTGAGAAGCTTAGAGCTGTGGGATTAGATAGTATTTAACTGGGTTGATCTGTGTCTTCACAGGAAGTCATTACACACCATTTGAACCATAATTCTATGCTTACATTTACAATTATTCATCTTCTTATTGTACATTGCTCTGTCAATATGGAATCTATAGTCAGCTCTTCTTTGTATCAGAATAAACTATGCATTTAAATACCTGTGTTTATATAATATTTAAGTTTCTCACTGTTAGAGGTTTTCACTGCAGACTGTCACAGGAAAGGAGCCTTTTTGTCTTAACCCAGTTGACCTAGGTTGGTTAAAAAAATAAAGCTTTGGAGCTTTTCTCCCTGGGCTTCCAATGAAGATAGGCTCCTTCCCAGTCAAAATTTGCCAGTAATCAGATGTCAATAAATAAAATAAGTAAATTAACTAAATAAATACATATAAATTGCTTTTTTTTCTCTGTAAGAGCCATGTCCTCCTTGTGTCCGCTTGTTTGTGGGGAGGGGAGTCTTGCTTCACATTTACCTAACCCAACACATCTGATGTTTAGGATGTGTTCAGTCATTAGTACTTTACATTGACAACTAAGATTTTTCCTTTCATCTAACATCTCTGTCATTTCATTACATTACTGGCCACATAAAATATTCTGAATGTAAATTAGATGAATGACTCTATTAAGAAATACAAAAATGTTTACACATATTAAATTCTTCATCCTGATTTTCTTTCAGGAACTTCATTTGGATCATTTCTATAAAAAAAAAAAAACATACTCATAGGTTCATAGTTAGGCACTAGGCTATCTGCCCGAAGGCATTTATAAGCCTAGCCGGAATGTGTTGGCTTTCGCCGCCCCCTAGATTAGATCCCTTTGCCTCTGTCCAGCAGAGCCATTGAAGTAATCCCTGGGGTAAACTTTCTGTTTCCCATCCACTCGTCAAGATTTCTCTTGAAGAGGGTTAATGAGGAGCTCTGCCTAATGTAGATTGGAATCTTGTTCCAGAGCATGGGAAGTCTCTAGGACAGGAATCTATCCCTCCAGCACGTCCTATTTATTGTTGTGGTGAGGTTTAGATCCCTAGAGGGTGTGGCTCGAGGGGATATGGTTTTATTTAGGTGGATTATTTCCATCAATTCTGAGTTGGACATGGCCTTGTATGTCAGGCAGAGATCACCTCTGAGTAGATGGTATGCAACTGAGTACAGCTAGAGTTTCTTCAGCTGAGCTGCATAGGGCATCTGTTTGAGGCCAGTGATCCTCTTGGTGAGGTACTTCTGTGGTCTTTCCAGCTGTTGCAGGTGTCTTGTAAGGTACATCCCAAATGGGGAGTTGTACTCTTTGATGGGTCTGATGAGTGATGCGTAGAGGGGCACAATGACCTCTTTTGATCTGTATGCAAACTCTTTTGTGATTAGGTGGGCCACATAGATGGATTTTCTAACCACTTTGGCAATGTGATTATCAAAGGAGAGGTTGCTATCTACTTGGGTACCCAGATCCCTTATTATGTCTTCCGTATGTAGGGGGCTACCACCTATGTGGTAGTTTGTGGGTACTTTGTTTTTTCCAAAGGGGATGACTATGCACTTTTTGGCATTTAGCTTTTGGGCATGGTTTTGACACCAGGTATCTGTCTCAGTGAGACCCATTTGGAGGATGTCTGTGTCAGCCGGTGAGTCAATTATAGCCCCTAGTTTGCTGTCATCTGCGAACTTGGTCAGCCATAGTCCTGTGCTTGCCTGTACCTCTGAGAAGTATATGCCGAACAGGAGGGGTCCTAGGACTGAGACCTGGGGATCGCCACTTGTAACCGGTTTAGAGTCAGACCTAGCTCCCGCAACTCTTACCATGTGGGTTCTGTCCATGAGCCAGTTGGCAACCCATCTTGTGACATAGGGGTTTATGTTCAGGCTAGTGAGCTTGTCTATAATACCTGAATGGGTTATGGGGTCGAAGGCGTTTGCAAGGTCTAGGTAGGCTGTGTTGACCATCTTTCCCTCATCTATAGCATTGGTAACTGTCTCAAAGAAGTCCACCAGGTTTAGGAGGCATGATCTGCCCTTAACAAAGCCGAACTTAACTAAATAAATACATATAAATTGCCTTTTTTTCTCTGTAAGAGCATGTCCTCCTTGTGTCCGCTTGTTTGTGGGGAGGGGAGTCTTGCTTCACATTTACCTAACCCAACACATCTGATGTTTAGGATGTGTTCAGTCATTAGTACTTTACATTGACAACTAAGATTTTCCCTTTCATCTAACATCTCTGTCATTTCATTACATTACTGGCCACATAAAATATTCTGAATGTAAATTAGATGAAGGACTCTATTAAGAAATACAAAAATGTTTACGCATATTAAATTCTTCATCCTGATTTTCTTTCAGGAACTTCATTTGGATCATTTCTATAAAAAAAAAAAAACATACTCATAGGTTCATAGGTAGGCACTAGGCTATCTGCCCGAAGGCATTTATAAGCCTAGCCGGAATGTGTTGGCTTTCGCCGCCCCCTAGATTAGTTCCCTTTGCCTCTGTCCAGCAGAGCCATTGAAGTAATCCCTGGGGTAAACTTTCTGTTTCCCATCCACTCGTCAAGATTTCTCTTGAAGAGGGTTAATGAGGAGCTGTGCCTAATATAGATTGGAATCTTGTTCCAGAGCATGGGAAGTCTCTAGGACAGGAATCTATCCCTCCAGCACGTCCTATTTATTGTTGTGGTGAGGTTTAGATCCCTAGAGGGTGTGGCTCGAGGGGATATGGTTTTATTTGGGTGGATTATTTCCATCAATTCTGAGTTGGACATGGCCTTGTATGTCAGGCAGAGATCACCTCTGAGTAGATGGTATGCAACTGAGTACAGCTAGAGTTTCTTCAGCTGAGCTGCATAGGGCATCTGTTTGAGGCCAGTGATCCTCTTGGTGAGGTACTTCTGTGGTCTTTCCAGCTGTTGCAGGTGTCTTGTAAGGTACATCCCAAATGGGGAGTTGTACTCTTTGATGGGTCTGATGAGTGATGCGTAGAGGGGCACAATGACCTCTTTTGATCTGTATGCAAACTCTTTTGTGATTAGGTGGGCCACATAGATGGATTTTCTAACCACTTTGGCAATGTGATTATCAAAGGAGAGGTTGCTATCTACTTGGGTACCCAGATCTCTTATTATGTCTTCCGTATGTAGGGGGCTACCACCTATGTGGTAGTTTGTGGGTACTTTGTTTTTTCCAAAGGGGATGACTGTGCACTTTTTGGCATTTAGCTTTTGGCCATGGTTTTGACACCAGGTATCTGTCTCAGTGAGACCCATTTGGAGGATGTCTGTGTCAGCCGGTGAGTCAATTATAGCCCCTAGTTTGCTGTCATCTGCGAACTTGGTCAGCCATAGTCCTGTGCTTGCCTGTACCTCTGAGAAGTATATGCCGAACAGGAGGGGTCCTAGGACTGAGACCTGGGGATCGCCACTTGTAACCGGTTTAGAGTCAGACCTAGCTCCCGCAACTCATACCATGTGGGTTCTGTCCGTGAGCCAGTTGGCAACCTATCTTGTGACATAGGGGTTTATGTTCAGGCTAGTGAGCTTGTCTATAATACCTGAATGGGTATGGGGTCGAAGGCCTTTGTAAGGTCTAGGTAGGCTGTGTTGACCATCTTTCCCTCATCTATAGCATTGGTAACTGTCTCAAAGAAGTCCACCAGGTTTAGGAGGCATGATCTGCCCTTAACAAAGCCGAACTGTGTAGGGTGCAGTGTTTGAAGGTTCCCAATGTCTCTGTTAGTGAGATCCATGATTATGCACTCTATAGCCTTGCAGAACAAGTTAGTCAGGCTTATAGGGCAATAGTTCCTGGGGTCTATTGTGGCTTCACCTTTGTGGAGTGGAATAACCGTTGCTGTGCACCACTCTATCGGCACGTAGCCTGTGGAGAGGCTGAGTTTGAACAGTGTGTTTAGGTGAGGGGTTAGTTCATCTTTGAGCTCATGCCGGTCCCATTGATGCTGTGTTTTTGGCTTTGGAGAGGGCTGTTTTAACCTGTCTGTGATTTCAGGGGCAGTACATTCTTCTAGTATAGTTATGGGCCCTTTTGGGTGTGAGAGGGGGGTGAAGTTTGCACTGAACCTGTCTGCCAAGATGTTGGCTATATCGGTCGGTTCAGTGTATTTTTTGCCATTCTGTACTAGCTCTGAGCAGATCTGAGAATTGCTAGTTAGATTCTTGACATAGCTAAAGAATGCCTTGTGGTTATCTTTGGAGTCTTTGGCAATTTTTCTTTCGAAGCTAGCCTTGGATGATTTTATGAGGGATCGTAGTTTCTTGCTGATACTGATCAGGGATGTCTTCCCTTCTTGGGATTTTACTCTTTTCTGTACTAGTTTCCTCCTTCTATTGTATAGCTTGTTTATGGCAGGGGTCCACCAGACTGTTTTCCTTTTCTTGGAGGAGTGAGTCTTGGTTTTGCTTGGGTTAGCACAATCCATGCATTCTTGTAGGTGCCCGTAGAGTGCATTAGTAAAGGATTTTGCAGCTTGGACAGCGTTATCCTTTAGCATGGGAGCTTTGAAACTTTCCACCTCGGTCTTAAGTAACGTGAAGTTTGCTTTTGAAAAGTTTTTCACAGTGGTTTCTTTGACCGGGGGTGGGGGGGTGGAATGTGGATATCCAGAGTGATTAGTTTATGGTCAGATCTAACCAGTGAGGGGTTGACCTCTGGTGTGGAATACCGGTCGCCCATGTTGGTGATGACCAGGTCCAATATGTTATCACCTCTGGTGGGGGTGTTGACCAATTGATCCAGGGAGTTTGAGTTTATAAATTCTAGGAAATATTGGACAAGGGAGTTAGTACTTGAGTAGTTCTCCCAGTTAATGTTGGGTAATAGAAATCACCCAATGTCAGGGTGTTTGGTAGGACCTGTATGTTTCCCTGTATTTCCAGAAATGCGGAATGGGGGTCCTGGGACATAGTGGATGATCTGTAGCAAGCTACAATTTGAATTTCAGTTTTGCCCGTTAGTTGCACGTGGATGATCTCTGAAGCGTCATGCTGTGCCACTAACCTGGAGGTGTGGGTATCCTTGATGAATATGGATATGCCCCCGCCTTTTGTATTTCGGTCTGGGTTTTGTGGCCGAAATGTATGGTATGAGTTGTAGCCTGGTAGTGCTGGGGTGCTCTCTGGAGCCTTAAACCAGGTTTCTGTTACTGCACATATATCGATTTTCTCCATACTGAGGAGTGTCTCGAGTGCATGCATTTTGAGGTTTAGACTTCTGGCACTGAGTAGCATTACCCTCAGTTTTTTGTTACTTGTGCTATTTTCAGTGGTGGGTTTGTCTTTTGTGCCTTGCCTAAAAAAGGCACTATGGGGGTGGCAAGAGCCTTGGCCAGTATTTGAAAGCCTAAGGGTGACATGTGCAAGCCGTCTCTAGCGAAGCAGCGTGGCTTGTCGAGCATATCATCCCAGGCTGACATACACTGGATCCCCTTTGAATGACACCAGAAGCTTAGCCAGTTGTTGAAATTAATAATTTTTTCTTTATACTGTGGTATCATTCTTGGTGAGGGCAGGATGCTACTCAGGGTCAGGGTCATACCGGCCTTGGCTATGTGATCAGAGAGCTCTTCCATGTCTCTTTTCATATAGTCCAGGGAGGTACTGCTTAGGTCATTCACACCAACATGGACAATGACAGAGTAGTACTTGTACTTGTTTTGGAGTGACCTGAGTGCTTGTGTTATGTGGTGGATCCTGGCACCCGACAGGCAGCTAACAGTAATCTTCTTCTTGTTCAGCCTAGTGAGTGGGATGTCAGTGTGCCTGACTATAGAGTCACCTATTACTAGTGTATAGTATGCTATTTTGCTTTAAGGGCTGTGATTGTGTGACACACTGGTTTTGTGAAGTATGTGTTTCATGGTTTGTATTGGGGGTGGAGGTTGCTTGGATATCTGCTTTGGAGGTCTCTGTTGCTTTTGCAGATTTTTATTTAGAGACTCCGAGTATGTTTTCGTGTATTTATGTGTGTTTTTTGCCAGTGCTGGTTTCACAGATCTATGTGAGACTGGTGGTGTGATCCAAGTAAATCTCTTCTCCTCTTGACTGCCTGGTCCAGTCTTGGGTTGAGAGAGCTTAGCCTCCAGTTTGGCTGTATAATTGCATCTCTCACATGTATTAGTGCTTGGTGGTAGGAGGAGAGGGTTGTCTGTGTACATGAGGCAGTTGTAACATTGCCTCAAAATGCCCAGATTCATCAGTTGGACCAGAGAGTACACCTGAAACTGCCCTTTGGACATGCCTGGATAGGTACAGTGAACTGTTTTACTGATTGGCTGGTAAGGTCGAATAGAGAGCCTTGTCCTTCTGTACATTATAGGGGGGGTCTAGTGCTAAGGTTTATTAGTGCTTGGTATGAGTTTTGAGCAAGTGCCGGGCTGAAAAGTGAATGGTTTGAGTGCTTACGTTGAACGTTTGTCTAGTTCCAAGGGAAAAATTGAAGAGTAGACTTTGTGGAGCCGAGAATAGTTATACCCTAGCTACCCGGAGTGCAAAGTCGTGCAAATGCGGGTTTTATAGCAGGGAAATGAAAGAGAGAGAAATTAGCCCAAAAATGGCCAATAACTACTAATACTCAGATGAAGCTTTGCTGAGGTCTATTTTACTTTTTATCCTTAGGGATAAGGTATCTGAACCATTTATTTTTAAATTCAGCATTTTAAACAGAGTCCATCTGGTATGTTGACCAAGATAGAATTACTATTTTATCAGTTAACTTTTATACACCTTCAGGAGCAATTTTCTTTTTAAATTAAATGCTTTTACAGAATGTAAAAATATTTCTCTGAGGATGCCCTTTTAATAGATGGTGATTTGAATATGTTGTCTACAGGGAAAGACTTCAAATGCTTCTCAGCTTGCAGGGAGGGCTTTGTCCACAAATTAAAAATTAACTAAATCTAACTGTAAGCTAAATATCTGGACAGATACCTAGTTCTGGGCTGCCAGGAGAGCAGGTAGATTTTTCGCACATCTACCTCTAAAAGCTGGCCCTAAATATCCCCCTGTCCAATATTCTCCTTAATCTTTCTCTCTCTCTTTCATCTCCTCCCATTTCCTTTTCCTCACCTCCTTACCTATCAGGTAAACCTTGAATCTGATGTCAATCTTCATGCATTCTTGACTGATGGGTTCTGTTCCAACTTCTCAGAACCGACTCAGCCATTATACATAGCTCGTGCCAGCCAAAAAAAATATCTAGCCAAGGCTCTACCCACAATGCTTGTTTTACCATTACCTCAGATCTCGTTTGCCATTCCGAAAATTGAATGCATCAGCTGATACTCTCAGCTAAGTGCTTTAAAATTTTCTTTTTCTTGTTGTCATTTTTAGCGATTTTTGTCTAAAACTCTCTTTTTTCTTACTGGATAGTTTTCACTCCCCTTTTTTGTGTGTGTGACTGTTTCCGACTATTTCTACCCACCCCTTTACCTAACAGTATTTATATTTATGTATATTTATTTATTGACATTTGTTAACCAGGTTTGTCCAACTGGGCTTGTGGCCCATTTTCAGTGGAGACCCGAGGAGAAAAGCTCCAGTAATACATTTTAAAACAAGTACAATTTTAAATAATATTGATATAATAGCAGTTATAGCAAAACGATTCACATATATGTTGGGTTGCATGCATAAAGTTAAAGTTGCATTAAAAAGAAGCTAAGTAACAATTTTGCATTGCTATAGTTCAGTAGGTCAACAATAAACATTTTTTTGTTTGTATAAAATTGTGCAAATGCATAGTAGACACATTGGAGAGAGAGGTGTAATGAGGTACTAAGTATGGTCCTTTTGAGGGTACATAAAGGGAAGAAAGACTAGGTAGGGTCATGGCAAGGGCAGGTTCTGGAATTGAGAAAATAAGCTTTTAGTTCATTTTTAAAGTGTGAGATGTGGGAGACTGAACGTAAGTCAAGGGGAAGTTTGTTCCAAGCATGGGCAAGGGAGTGTTTGTAGAGTAGTTTGCCTACTGACCTTTTTGGGTGGTAGATATCAAGTAATTGTTGGTTAGAAGTATGGTGGGTCTGAGATGGGATGTAGATGGAGACTAAGGAAGATAGAGATGGACAGAAGGAGGGTTTATAAAGAATAGAGTGTAGCATATGAAATTGATAAGATAGCAGAAACTGGGGAAGTTCAAGCCATTGAAGAGAGTTTAAAGAAATGCAGTGGTGTGAGTTGTATGGGGAGTTAGTAATGAATCTGGCTATTTTATGGTAAGTCTGTTGCAGTTTGTTTAGAGTGGAGGCCTGGATATTGGTAAGAACTATGGCGGCGTATAAGAGGGAGGGGAGGAGTGCCTGGCACAGGGTAAGTCTAGATTCAGGGGTTAGGAATTTTTTGTTCCGATATAGCAGACCTAGTTTCTGGTTTGTTTTTTTATACATTGGAGTAAGTGTAGGTTGAACTTGAGTTTGTCATCGATGATGACCCCTAGGAGTTTTGTGTGGGCGTCAGGTTGGATGCTTGTATTATTAGAAGATGTAATAAAAAAGGAGGTTTTGTGATGAGAAAGAGAACGGGGAAGGAAAAGTAGGAGTTTGGTCTTTTTGGGATTTAAGATCAATAGGTTGTGAGAGAGCCATTGTTCAGTGGATAGTAGGGCCTGTTGGGTTAGGGAGTGTAGTTCAGGAATGTTATTTGAGATGGATACAAGTGTGGAGTCGTTGGCATACTGAATAAGGGAGGATTCTTTGCATGAGGTGTAAAGATCATTGGTGAAGATGTTAAACAAAAGGAGTCCCAAGATGGAGCCTTGGGGAACACCAGTGGAGATGGGAAGGAAAGGTGAGGAGTATGAGAGCCATTTTACAGATTGTTCCCTGCCAGATAAGTAACTATTAAACCAGGCAAGTGTGGAGGGGGATAGGTGGAGATTTGCGAGTTTGGATAGTAGTAGAGGATGAGAGACAGTATCGAAGGCTTTGTTGAGATCTAGGAAGAGACCAGAAATGAGTTTATTGTTGCCTAGGGCCTCTGCAGTGATATGAGTGAAGGAGAGGAGGGCAGTGGTGGTTGCTGTGGTGAGGACGAAATCCATGTTGGGTAGGGGTAAGTAAGTGGTGTGTGAGGAGGTGATTGAGAACCTGTGAGTGAATACATTTTTCTAATATCTTGGAGAGGAGGGACAGAATGGCAATGGGTCGGTAGTTTGAGGGGTCAGTGGAGTTTCCACCTTTATGAAGAGGGATAGTGAAGAAAGTTTTCCAAAGGGTGGGGACAGTTGATTCCAGAATAGATTGATTAATTAGTATAGATACAGGATAATCAGTTGAGTCAGCAGCAAGTTTGAGGAATGTAGGAGATAGATTGTCAGTGGAAGGAGAGCAAGGTTTTAGCTTGAGTAGTAGAGATTAATGTAAGTAATGGTAACTGGCTCTAAAGAAAACAAAGTTGTGTTAGTGGGACTTGGAGAGGTGGGTGTTGAAGTAGAGTTTGGCTTAGAGGTTACCAGATTTTGGATGGAAGAGATAAAGTGTTTATTCAGGAGGGTAGCTGTTTCCTGAGAGGAAGAGTTAGGGTATGGGGAGGAGAGAGATTAGAGGGCATTCCAGGATAGAGAATGTTGTTGAGAGTTGACCAAAATTTTCGAGGATTGGATTTATTGTTAAGCTTAGCAGAGCTATAGTATAACTTTTTGGCATTAGTTGTATGTTTTATTGCAAGGTTCCTCAGTTGTCTGTATTTTTGAAGAAAAGGTGGTTGTTTAGTTTTAGTCCAGGTTTTCCAAGCATGATCTCCTTGTTTCATAAGGGACCTAGTCTCTTTGGAGAGCCAGGGAGCATGGTTTGATTTTACTCTGATCTTCCTAGAGGGAGCTAAGGAGTTTAGAGTATTCATGAAGATGCTATTGAAAGTGCTTACAGCATCGTTTAGGGGGAGGTGTTTTAAGATGGACCAATCTATGTTGTGGAGAATAGAGTTAAATTGAGGTGAATTGAAAGTCGATAGTTTTCAACAGTCTTTGATAAGGCGGGGTTTAGGAATATGGGAGTAGTGTCTTAAGATAGTGGTAGGGAGATGATCACTGAGGGAGTCAGGTAAGGTGGTGGGATTGTGGTATTGGTGGGGGGGCACTGGTAAGGATCCAGTCTGTGATGGAGCTGGAAGTGGAATTTTTATGGAAGCAAGTGGGAGATGTTATAAGTTGGTGGATATTGAGTTGGGGGGAGTCAGTTGTGAGTTTGGACCAATCGATGTTGACATCACCAAGGATAAGTGTCTCATATGGTATGTTGTGGGAGAACCAGGATAGGGGGAAAAGGCCTGATACCAGGCTGGTATCAGGCCTTTTTCCCCCTTTTCCTTTTTACCGTTGGTAGTCTTCAAATACCAGTGTTGGTATCCTCTTTCCTTTAATTGTCTTTCTTTCTATACCCTTACAGTATTTCTTAATTACCATTGTTGGTAAATCTGTTAAAAACAAAAACAAAAAAACACCTCCTTTCCTTCCTTTCTACTTGTGTGAAGTGAATGTGTGTGTTCGAGTGATTTGGATATAGCAGAAAAGCAAAAGGGGACATCCAGCTTCAAACAATGTCAGGACTGTGGCAGAAAGATGCCCAACTCTGATGGGCATCTTCCTTGCGTGTACTTTTTGGGTGCCCTTCACTTGGACAATTTGTAAAATTTGTCAGGGCTTTAGCGCCATCAGGTTATTTTAAAAGGTTTGTTAAAATGTCTCTTCATTGAAGCCGTATCTAAGGCTGAGACTTCAAAATCTGCCAAGCCAGATGTGAAGAAAAGAAGTCACTCTGTGCCGCTCTCCAGTTCCGCACATGAAGCAAAGTCCCAAATGCCACAGGTTCCGACATTATGTTTGGAACCGAAAGCCAAAGTACCGAAAATGACAATATTGTCACCTTTGGCACTGAAAGTGACTTAACCTACATCAGTGCCATTGGTCATTGAACCGATTCAAACCTCTTTGGCACCAACCACCATTTCAGTGACGACAAACTCTTCGGCACTGACAGTAGATGTTCTTCGTCTCACATTGCTGCAGTCATAACCTGTGGGTAGTCCGCTGTCCTCAATCGGCCCGAATACCAAAGAGCTGGGCTGGCGTCGGTCATTGTCACCCAGAGCTGACGTCAGTACGTAGTAGTACTTAAGCACATGACCGACGCCATATCTTCAGTCTTTCTTGCCGCGTGGTCCGAAGCAGAAGCAGCGTTTGCGAGTGCCGTTCGGCGTTCTGAAATTGTCATTTTTCGAGTTTCAGACCGAAGACCAAGTTGGGCTAAGTACCCCGTTGGGGAAATCTTTATCTTTTTCTTGCCTCAGTTTCCGGATGTCAGAAAAAGTTAATAATTGCATTTCTTGTGGGAAACAGATACCTCATAGGGATTATCACTCTCTCTGTATTCCTTGCTTGGGGCCTGAGCACGACGTGGTCGGGTGTCGCTTTTGTGCTAGATTTAATAAGCGCACCATTAAAAGGAGGTTAGACTGTGCCAGGCTTGTTTTTGCTAAAAGGTGTAACTATAACATGCCGTCGAATCCTCCGACGCCCGCTACCGCTAAAAAGCGTAAGGATAAATCTTTGAAGTCTAAACCGGATGAGTCGTCCGTTGCGGACGCCGGTTCTACGGAGTCTCCGGTTGAATCTGTGGATCCTGCCGAGGGTTCGGCTGAATCCCAGGGGGAACCTTTACTTTTGCAGGAGTTGGCCTCTCAGGATTTAGGCCCAGCTGAGGGTGCTTCTCAGGTGTCTGTAGTTCCATCTTTACAGAAGGTTATTAGGCCTTATACTTCAGTGGCTAAAGGCCATGTTAAGGCCAAACCTTGTCTTGTTAGCCATGGTCATGGTTCTGGCTCTCCAGCCCCTGTTCCTAAAAACTTATGTTGAAAATGGCGGAGGACTTGATTACTTTGATCAGGGGTTCTATGCCCCCCCAGAGAAAAGGCCTAGGGTGGAGGCAGATTTAGAGGGAATGGATCATTCCTCTGACTATTCTGATTCCTCAGCTGAGGAAATTCAGGATTTCCCTTCTTACTCAGACTCGGATGCAGAGGATTCCTGTCCTTCTGCTTCTCCTCCAGAGGATTTTTCTTTTTGTGAGACTTTACATTCCATGAGGGAACATTTTAAGTGGGAAGGCCAGGATTTTTCAGATTCTCGGAAGAGGCTTAGGGAATTTTTGTTTCTACCACAGCATAGGCCCTTGGCTATTCCTCCTGTTTTAGATGTTGTTCAGGATGTTTTCTCTGAATCTTCCCTTAATCCTGATTCTTTGCCTCCTGCCCCTGTTAAGCCGGAAAGATATTATAGAGTTCCAGAAGCACATAAATATTTGTACAAAAGTTCTAGAGCTGATCCGGAAACTATTATTCAAGGTCCGAAGGGTATTAGGGCTTCTGTGGTTAAGAATCCAGTTCCTTTGGATAAAGATTCTAGACCTTTAGATAGGTGGGGGAAAAAGTGTACACCTCATCTACGTTAGCTATGAGGGCATTGAATTGCCAATTTCATATGCTGAAGTATCAGAACTTTTTGTTGGGTCAATTGAAAACAAAGGTGGATGCTTTATCTGAGGGTATAGAGTGTAAGGAGCTCCAGGAGTTGGTTCATGCATCAGATCAAGTTGGCAAGCATTCTTTACAGTGTGGTTTCGATGTTCTTCAGGCTACATCCAGGGTGGCTGCTACAGGTTCAGTTATTCGTAGACATGCCTGGCTTAAGGATCAAAATTTGTCAGAGCATGTTAAGGCTCGGATTTTGGATGCTCCTCTTCAATCGGAAGTACTTTTTGGTCCCCCTGTGGAATCACTTTTGAAAAAGATGGAAGATAAGGCTAAGTCTATGCAGGCGGTCAAGGATTTTATGCAGGTGCAGCCCCCTAAGTTTAGTAGGAATTGGCCTGCTAGAGGATGGTCTTATCCTTCTTCGGATTATCAGTCTAAGGGCAGGTCTAGACGTGGTAGAGGCAGAGCCCACACTCAGGGTTCTTTCAGACCTAGGACTTGGAGTTCTCCTGCACAGTCTTCTGGTGAGGGCAGGGGTCAGCCCTTTCGTAAACAGACCCAATGACCTGTATCTTCCGCTGCCAGACCCTTCTTTACTGGCAGCTCCTCTAGGAGGAAAGTTGGGACTTTTCAAACAAAACTGGCATTTGGTCACCCAGGACAAATGGGTGTTGGATATAATAAATCACGGGTACAAGTTTTATTTTCACACCTTTCCTCCTTTCAAAGGCATGCCGGATGTGCCTCCTCAGCAAAGGATGGAGGCTCAGGAGCAAATTTCTTTACTTTTGCAGATGGGGGCAATTCAGGTGGTCCCTCCGTCAGAAGTAGGCCTAGGTTTTTATTCCCACCTTTTCCTAGTGCCAAAGAAAGGAAACACTTGGAGGCCAATTCTGGATTTGTCCATTCTCAATACCTACCTAGACATTCCAAAGTTCAAGATGTTAACATTACAACATCTTCTGCCTATGCTAGGCAAAGATCACTGGATGGTAACCCTGGATCTCAAAGAGGCCTATCTTCATATCCCTATCAGAACCAGCTGCAGGAGATTCCTGAGATTCCGGGCTGGTACTTCTCATTATCAGTTCTCTGCATTGCCCTTTGGTTTATCTACTGCGCCCAGGGTATTCACAAAAGTTCTGGCTCCTGTGATTGCCTTCCTCAGACAGAGAGAAATACAAATTTATCCTTATCTGGACGATTGCCTGATTCTTGCTCAAACCAAGGACAAGTTACTACAACATCTCCAGTATAAGGTGCCTAGGGTATTCTGTGAACGAAATAAAGTCCAGTCTAGTACCCTCTCAGGACATGTGCTTTCTGGGTGTGAGACTGAATACAGCTTCTCAGATGGCATTTCTGACCCCGGACAAACAAAGAACTCTTCATCTGTACTTCCAGCATTTATCAGTAATGTCCAGGCTGACTGCAAGGACAGTCCTTCAAGCCTTGGGGTTCATGGCATCTTGCATTCTAGTACTTCCCAATGCCAAACTGCATATGAGGAAGATACAATGGTATCTCAAAAGTGTGTGGACTCAACACTGCCACAGTTTGGACACTGTCATTCGGATTATACCTTGCATCCAGAAGGAATTCTTGTGGTGGGCTCAGGAATGTCACCTAAACAAGGGACTCTCTGTGATCCGACCAGAGGCGAGTCAGATACTAACGACGGATGCCTCGGACTTGGCTTGGGGAGCACACTTCAATGGAAAATGGATACAAGACATGTGGCCTCCCAAACTACTACATTTGCATATCAACATGAAGGAGATGTTAGCAGTCCAATTTGCCTTGATAGCCTTCAAGGACCTACTTCAGCCGGGACAGGTGTTGATTCAAACAGACAACACAACAGTCATGTGGTTCATCAACAAGCAGGGGGGAACACATTCCTACCCTCTTTGCAGACAAGCAATGATTTTGTGGGAGACTGCTCTGAGTTTGCACATCAATCTTCAAGCACGGTTTCTGCCAGGAGCACAGAACTCCCCAGCAGATGTATTGAGCAGGCAAATTGTGGATCCCCACGAATGGAAACTGGACCCTCAGGTATTCAAACAGTTGACCGTGGCTTGGGGAGCTCCAGACATAGATCTGTTCGCTTCTCCACTAAATTTCCAACTGCCAAAATTTTGCACAAAGTTGTTCCACCCAAATGCCTGGAAAGTGGATGCTCTATCCTTCAGTTGGAACAACCTTCACGTTTATGCTTTTCCCCCTCTGCCTCTTCTTCCCAAGGTACTCCTGAAAGCCAGGAGGGACAAGCCTTGCATGATTCTAATAACACCAGATTGGCCTCGTCAGCATTGGTATCCTCTGCTGAGGAGTTTAATTCAGGAGCCTCCTTGGCCTTTGCCACAGGTTCCTCATTTGTTGTCCCAGTCAAACAATCATTTTCTCAATGTTCGGGTGCAGTCCCTGCATCTAACAGCCTGGCGTATTCTGTAATGGAGCCGGTGGGGTCTCAGCTTCCTCAACAGGTTTTAGATGTCATTTTGGAAGCCAGGCGGCCTAGTACTAGAAAAGTTTATGCTGATAAATGGAAGAGATTTTTTCTTTGGAGCACAGCAAAGGGCTTTGATGTTTCAGTGCCTAATTTGAGTTTTGCACTGCAGTATCTTACTTAATTACTGGACAAGGGTTTGTCATTCTCTTCCATGAAGGTTCATGCTGCAGCCATTTCTGCTCACTATGATTGTGACCCTCCTTTATTTTCTCACCCTTTGTTTAAACAATTTCTTAGAGGGGCAAAGAATATAAGACCCCCACGTAGAGCTCCTACTCCTTCCTGGGATCTCAATTTTGTGTTGGAGAAGCTTACTTTACCTCCTTTTGAACCTGCAGCTTTGTCTGAATTGAAGTTTTTGTCTTGGAAGACTGCTTTTTTGTTGGCCATTACTTCTGCTAGGAGGGTATCTGAATTGCAGGCACTCATGGCAGTTGAACCCTTTCTGATATTCCATAAGGATAGAGTTTCTTTGCGAACTAACCCTACTTTTATGCCTAAAGTGATTTCTAATGTGGCCTTGAACCAGTCCATTCATTTGCCTACGTTTTATGCTGATCCCCAAAATAAGGGGGAAAAAGTCTTGCATTCTTTGGATATCCACAGGCAGTTACGTTATTATTTGAACAGAACTAAAGAGTTCAGACAGAGTCAACAGCTATTTGTTTCTTTTGCTTTGGGTTCACAAGGGAAGGCTGTTTCAAAGCAGACTATTTCTAAGTGGATTGGTCAATGTATTGCTTTTTGTTATTCTCATCATGGGAAGGATGTTCCTGCTGGGATCTGGCCTCATTCTACTAGGGCTACTGCCACATCTACTGCTTTTTTGAGGGGGGTAGCTACTAAGGATATTTTGGAGGCAGCTACTTGGAGTTCAGTACACACTTTTACTAAGCATTACCATCTCCCTCTTTATTCCAAGTCCAGGGCTGGGTTTGCCACTGCAGTTTTACAGGGCATGTTAGCAGCTCCTAATGCTTCTTAGTTTGCCAGCCTCCCTTTTCCTTTGCTTTGGGATTCTACCCACAGGTTATGACTGCAGCAATGTGAGACGAAGAACATAGTACAGTTTTGTACCTACCATAAATGTAGATGTTCGAGGATCTACATTGCTGCAGTCCAATTATCCCTCCCTCCTTCCCCTCTATAGTTTGTGGTTGGGTGTTTACTATTTTGGCTCTGGCCTTCTTTCATTCTTAGGCCTTCTGACATCTGGGGCAAGAAAGACTGAAGATATGGCGTCGGTCATGCGCTTAAGTACTACTACGTACTGACGTCAGCTCCGGGCGACAATGACCGACGCCAGCCCAGCTCTTTGGTATTCGGGCCAATCGAGGACAGCGGACTACCCACAGGTTATGACTGCAGCAATGTAGATCCTCGAACATCTACATTTATGGTAGGTACAAAACTGTACTTTTCTGCACCACCACCACTTTCCTCTCATTTGCTTCCCCTTCTGCACAACAGCCTATGGTGCCGAAAGTCAATTCAATAATAATTCCCAGGCCAAGATATTCCCCATCAGTGAACCATTCTTGGATCAACAACCAAGTCCCTTTCTGGATAGGCCTGAGTCCCCTTTGGGAATGCCCATGCATTCTTCTGGTAGCCTTTCAGAATTGAACTTAGTCAGATTGGTGGACCAGCTTTTGGCAGCCAGAGTTCTCCCTGCACCTTTACAAACCTCTCTTCCACCTGGAGCCAAGGCTTACTGTCCATGGACTCCACCAGTTTATCTTCCTTCAACCTTCCTTCAAGGTTTGAAGCTCCCCCACTTCGACACTCCCAGTGCCAGCTACCTCGGTGCCGATGGTGGACCTCACCTCAGTGCCATAGTCGACTCTGTGGTCTTCAGCTCCTTCGGATCTGTTGCATGCCTGGGACCATGGTTTGGCTGTCAGTTCCGATATCCTTGCAACGGTTTTGTATGGCTATTGGAGCCATGGCAGTTTTGAGCCCTCTCTCGGCTCCTACTCTGGGTGGTGGCTCATCGGAGTGAGGTGTGACCCTAGTTACAAGGTTAAAAATAAAATAATTTTCGCAACCAGTCTGATGAACCAGAATCCCGTTTATTGCACAAAGACAAGGTACTAAAACAACTAAGCGCTTTCGCCTGAAAGACATGTAGGCTTCTTCAGAGTTGTCTTAGAATAATTACACAGTGTTCAAATACCATCAATTAAAATGACCCCAACCAATCACAACAAGGGTGTAGTCTACATCAAAGCTGAATGCATACTTGTTACTGTCAAAATTAAAATCCCTACTTTAGATAAATGTTAGTTAAAATTCCTTCCCTTGTTTCCTTGTTTTCTACTAAGGAATCAAGTCTTGTCTTAACTTTAAAAATGGTTTTAAAGAAATAAAATCATTCATGCCAGGAGCTACTGTAGAATTTAAACGCAACTGCCAGTTAGATTCTTTTGCTTCTAGAAGAGTTTTGCCATCCCCTCCTTTTCATTGTAGGCCACCTTATCTATTATAAAAAAAAATAAATTTCTTAAAATTTAAACACTTGGTAGTGTGTAGATACAGATCAGACAACTCTGAAGAAGCCTACATGTCTTTCAGGCGAAAGCACTTAGTTGTTTTAGTACCTTGTCTTTGTGCAATAAACGGGATTCTGGTTCATCGGACTTTTTGCGAAAATTATTTTATTTTTATTTTTCAGTTTTAAGTCTTTTTGACTATTATTTTATTGGTTTCAGTTGGTTAACTTTCGCACCACCTGAGACTAGATATCCGCTGGCACTATTCAAGCATTGTATTGATTTTACCAACATTTCAGTATCTAGTGGTTTTGTGGAGAAATTACACTGCTATGGAAAGCCTTTTGGGAGAGCTACTTTCATCAATACAAAATTTAACTACCTTACTGTCGAAAGAAAAGTCTTCCACTAATTCGGAAGTGATTCCAACTACCTCACAAGTCGAACTATTTACAATGCATTCTCTGGTTATGGGAGATAACCGCCAAGAGACTGTTCACACGGAAACTAACAACGGCCCGTAACCCGGAAGAGATTTCACAGCGTGGTTCAGCGTTCCAGAATTTTAACTTGGAGACGAAGAATTGGCGAATGCTATTAGACCCACGCTGAAACAACAAATAATGAACTTTGATAAACTATGTACAAAATATCGCTCTATTCAGCTGGACAATACTTTTTTTTTACAAAACTCTTTTTTGTTAAAACAAGTACCGAAGGATTTACGCTTGTGGAAACTACCGATGGGAATTGAGAATGGCTCTGTGACGTACCGTGAACTGATAGCCTGACAGGATAAGGCAGGACTTAAAATGTTGACTATTATTATTAAAAACAATGACAGTAAGTTGAAAACTTTGGAAAATGAAATATCTAGTTTAAATAAGAGTATTGTCAATGACTTACTGTTTGCAAATAACCAGGCAATGTATAGCAAAGTGTTGAGTGATGTAGAGGGTTATGTGAAGAAAAATATTTCGATTAAACAGCGTAAATTGTGCAGAGATTCTGAAGAGTATAAAAACAACACTGCATACCCCAGTGGGGCAGGTGGCATTTTAAGGGGCGGAATACAGGACAATGTTAATGACAGAGCTAATTTACTTGGGGCTAATGATAAAAGAACTGAAACTAGACATCAGATGGATGAAGGGCACTGTTTGAATCAAGAAGAGAAAGTTTTTTTAGAGGAAGGCATGCAACCCAGGAGATCAGAACGTTTGAGAAATCAAACGAACAGGAACAGGGCTGCCTACCAGGGATATTACAAGCAAAACCAACAGAATACTCACAATGGGAATACATGGAGGGAGAGGAACGACAGGAACTGGAATTAAGTAGACAGTTACATTTTTCCAATGAGAAGTCAGTTTTTGTGGAACAAATAAGTAGTTTCCCTATATACAACTACAGTGAGATACAAGTTACAGCAACACACTCTGACTTATTGAGAAAAGGAATGTCTTTTGTTCCATCTTTTAGAACAGATTCAGCTGACATTTTATTGAACCTGAAATTATTTACTAGGCAACTAAATTTAAAGATGTTTTTTCAGGGGAATGAGAGAGAGATTACTCTGACAGACACCTCAGGAGAAAAAGTGTGTTCACCCCCCCCCCCCCCCACACACACACACACACACACACAACCCAGAAGTAGCTATGTTTGAAAAAAATCTGTGAGAAAGAAATTAGGAAAACTATTAAAACCCAAAAAGTTAGAAGTTATAACAATTTAACAACAGAAGAGGTGCAAGTCTTGAAAGGATTGATTAATGACAAAAATGTACGCCGTATGACCTCAGACAAAGGGGGAGGGGTGGTGATTATGAGACGAATTGATTATGTAACTAAAATGGAAGAAATATTGAATGATTCCAGCACATATGAGAGTATCAAGGCACGAAATAAATAGAACATATGCCTGGATTGATATCATATTGTCAGAGGCACTGTTACACTGGGAAATGCATGAAGAAGAACATGATTTTTTAGCAGTAAAAAATCCAAAGATACCAAGCATTTTTGGTATTCCCAAAACAAACAAGAGTTTTTCCAACCCCCCATTTAGACCTATAGTTGCAACAAAGGGCTTGCTGCATGGGTGGGCAATAAAGCTGGTCCTTTGGTAAAAGGAGTAGAACATATTATTAAAGACTCCTGGAAATGTCTCGAAAGGTTAAGGAATTTCAGAGAAGGTCACCAATTCACATTTTTGTCCATAAATGTGGTTAATTTATTTACTGTCATTCCCCACGAGGCAGGACTAGAAATGTTCAAGGAAAGTTTGATTAATATAGGTCAAATTGATTCTAATTGTGTACATTTGTTGGCATAATTTATGGAAATGATTTTGAATAACAATTTTATGTTGTTTGAGGGAGAACTCTTCCATCAAAAAGCAGGGGTGGCTATGGGAGCTAAATGTGCTCCCACATATGCCACCATAGTCTTGCTTGATTGGGTAACTAAAAAAGTCTTGAATTCAGAGTTTAGTGGGAAAATTGCCTCTTACAATAGATATTTGGATGATAGCCTCATTTTGTGGAAAGGAACAGAGGAAGAAGCATATGATTTTGTCCAATACTTGAATGGAACAACTAATTTTTTAAAATTCACTAGTTGCTGGAGAGCTGAGGAAGTTGATTTCTTGGACATATATTTGTCAACTACTGAATGGGGCTCTGGAGAGCTCTGTTTATAGAAAGCCTACCTTTTCTAACACTTTGTTACACTACGAGAGTAATCACCCTAAGCATCAGAAGAAGAGTGTAATAAAAGGTCAGATGGTTAGGATTTCTAGATTGACCAGTGCAGATGACAAGTTTGAGAAAGAAATGTATAACCTGATAGGTTTATTCATTGAAAGGGAGTATCCCCTCAAATTGTTATTAAAAATTAGGAAAGAAGTGAAACAAAAAAGGACAAATTCCTTTGCTCCTATTTTAAAAAATGACAAGGAACTAGAAATCCTAACAAAAGAGAGGAACATGAATCAAGTAATGGTAGTTTGTTTCAACAAATTATCTTTTAAAGTAGTAGATGTAATCAACAAATGTTGGGAATTTTGCCTTGAATCAGATACACTACAGAGGCTAGGGTCAAAACTCACCTTGGTGTTTAGCAGAGGAAGAAATATTAAAAATATGTTAGAAACAAAACACAGTAAAGAAGTAGGGATGTATAAGTCCATTATGACCAAGTGTGGTGCCTGCAGCTCTTGTAAATACATTAACAATGGGCCCTATGTATCTGTGACAAATATAAGTTATTCAGTAAAGTGTCCAGGGAGATGCAATTGCAACTCCTCTATGGTTGTATATGTTGCCACCTGTCTTTCCTGCCCTGGGTTTTATGTAGGAAAACCACCAGAAGATTAAAGGAGAGAGGATACAAGAGCATGTGAGGGCTATCAAAAACAGGGATGTCCACAAAGCTCTGTATCTACACACTACCAAGTGTTTACATTTTAAGAAATTATTTTTTTTTTATAATAGATAAGGTGGCCTACAATGAAAGAGGGAGGGGATGGCAAAACTCTTCTAGAAGCAAAAGAATCTAACTGACAGTTGCGTTTAAATTCTACAGTAGCTCCTTGCATGAATGATTTTATTTCTTTAAAACCATTTTTAAAGTTAAAACAAGACTTGATTCCTTAGTAGAAAACAAGGGAAGGAATTTTAACTAACATGTATCTAGAGTAGGGATTTTACATTTGACAGTAACAAGTATTTATTCAGCTTTGATGTAGACTACACCCTTGTTGTGATTGGTTGGGGTCATTTTAATTGATGGTATTTAAACACTGTGTAATTATTCTAAGACAACTCTGAAGAAGCCTACATGTCTTTCAGGCGAAAGCGCTTAGTTGTTTTAGTACCTTGTCTTTGTGCAGTAAATGGGATTCTGGTTCATCGGACTGGTTGCGAAAATAATTTTATTTTTATTTTTTAGTTTTAAGTCTTTTTTACTATTATTTTATTGGTTTCAGCTAGTTACAAGGTTGTCTTTCTTGGTTCCAGGCTCCCATCCCTCTTCGGACAGGCCTGCCTTCCAGATTATTTAGAGAGCTTTGCTGGCTCCATTTTCTTCAGAGTGACATATTGTCATCTCCTCTAGTTCACAGGTGTCACAATCTACTATGTCTGGGCAGCAGGCACAAGAGCTGCAAGACACCCCGGTTCATGGTCCCCCCTCTTCGGAGTCCTCTTCAGAACCTCCCCTGAAGAGTTACCCTGTAAGAGGACGTGCAAAAGGAAGCACCTATATTCTCCAGAAGAATCAGTCACTGAAGGCACAGATTATGATGAAGGGGAAGGTTCCCCACAGATACCCCCAGAAGATGTCTCCTTTGGAGACATCCTGGAAATACTAAAACAGAGGGGTGATTGGAAGCCCTCAAACCCATCCTCTGGAGAATCTGTGTTTTTGCAAGCTTTTCGTGCCCACCCATCTACTTCTTGAGTGACCCCACCTGCTGATGACCTAGTTACGTTGATCATTCAGCAAGCGTGGAAGGCTCCTGACTCCATAGAGCCTATTCCAAGGAAACCGGATAAGATTTTGTCAGCCCCAAAAGATCAGCCACATTGGTAAATGGGTCTAGCAGTGGATGCCATGGTGGTGGTGGTGGCAGCCACCAAAAAAGAACTCGCTGAGGAGAGTTCAACTGTCCATCACCCTAACTGAGAGTTCCAGATGATGGACAGATTTGGGAAGTGGGTCTTTGCTTTAATGACCTTTGCTATTCACTTCTTGAATATCTTGCCCCACTTTACTAGACTCCAAAGGGATCTGATAACTGAGCTTCCAGACACCCTTGCAGGAACAATGTCTGACAAGATTCGGGATAAGCTTGCCTCTTAGCTTGCCACCCTAGACTCTATCTCAAATTTGTCCATGTGGCTTATTGCTCATATAGCCGAAGGGATATCCAAGCAGCAAGTACAGGCATTGCTATTAGGCATCACACCTGGATGTGCTTGTGTGACTTCGCAGAACCATTTAAGTCATTCTTTACCAATGTTCCTGTTGAAGGTACTTGTTTGTTTGGCCTGAACGTTAGAGACGCACTAGCCAGATATGAAAAAGATGGAAAGACCCTTTCTGTTGTGGGCATTTGTTTTTCCACTCCACAATGATCTTATTCCAGGAATCAGAGGAGTGGAAAATGTGGTTCAAGAAGACCCAAGGGCCTTTTTGGAACACATGTGGTGAATCCCCCCCCCCCCGAGGCAGAAGGGGGAACTCTTCTGGAGGAAGCCCCCCGTGGTGGATGGGGTCTGTATAACCAGGGTTCCAGAGATTCCTTTCCTGGACAACCGTCTCAGTGCTCCTGAATGGAGGCCTGATTGCTTTCCTCTGGTGGCAGTCGGGGGAAGTTTTTCTCTGCATCATTCAGCCTGGCTTACAATAACTTCGGATACCTGGGTTCAGAAAATAGTTACCAGAGGTTACCACATCCTCCTCAACCTTTTGCCAAAACTCCAAAAGTGAATCCCCGATGTTCCAGCCAGTCAGAGGGATCTAGGAGCAGTAGAGATTCAAAAACTGCTTCAAAAAAGAGTCATCTAAGTAATCCCACCTGACCAAATAGGATCCGGATTTTACTCAAGATTCTTGTTAGTGCCAAAAAAGACAGGGAACTGGAGACCAATCCTGGATCTCAGCCTATTGAGCAAATTTGTGCAAAAAACAAAATTCCAGATGGTCATGGTTCAGTCTGTCCTTCCCTTTTTGGAGGAAAGTGATTGGATGTACTCTATAGATCTTCAGGACGTGTATTATCACATACAAATGGACAAGCACTCCAGAAGATATCTCCACTTCCAGCTAGGAGTCAGTCATTACCAATTCCGAGCACTGCTTTTTGGTCTCATCACATCTCCCAGGGTGTTCACCAAATGCATGGCAGTCGTAGCGGCTCATTTGGGACTACAAGGATTCCAGGTTTTTCCATATCTAGACGACTGGCTCCTCACTGCCCCCTCCAGGCATCTACTGCTTTACGCCATAGACTTCATTCTACATCTTGCCGAAACACTAGGCATTTCAATCAGCAAGGAAAAGTCACAATTGACTCCCACGCAGGATCTGAAGTTCATCGGAGCAAGATTAAATACAGTCTTCTGTGTAGCCTCCCTTCCTCTCCACAGGCTGTTGAAGCAAAGATTGCAAGTTCAGGTAATCATTTCCCAAGACAAAGTTCTCCTCGTCTGGTACTACAAGCTCTGGGAACCATGGCAACAATGATAATGTTAGTTCCCCTAGTGAGGTATCACATGAGGTTGCTTCAGTGGCTCTTGGTGTCACAATGGTCGATTCTAATGCACTCCATGTCTCATCCAGTCTTGATAACAAATCGTTACAAAAAGGATTTATCTTGGTTGATGAAGTCAGAAGAGAATCTATGGGGTCGTACCTTTTCCTATCTCAGCCCAAGGCCATAGTGACCACAAACACTTCCTAGATAATGGGGGGAGGGGCATTTTCTGGAAAGACTGTTCAAGGCACTTGGTCTCTTCAATGGCCAGTTTGTATATCAGCGTCCTAGAATTGAGGGCAGTGCTTTTAACATTGCAAGCATTCTAGTCTGTCCTTCCTTCGGGGACAGTTGCAATCCAGTCGGGCAACATGTCCGTAGTCTGGTATATCAACAAACAGGGGGGAACCAGGTCCTACCCTCTATGTCGGGAAGCCCTAAGAATTTGGCAATGGGCTATTGCTTCTAACCACTTTCTGATAGCAATGCATATCCCGCGGAACTCCAACATGATTGCAGTCAAACTGAGCAGATGTATCCTCCTGCCTCACGAGTGGCCTCTCAATCTCAACATAGCGGCGAAGATCTTTCATCGATGGGGTCAGCTGTGCTGTGACCTGTTCGCTTCTCCCATAAACCACAAATGCAGCAGATACTTTGCCTTAATCCCTCCTTGATAGGAATCCCTGAGAGGCAAACTTCTTCTCGATTGGCCCCCGGGACTTCTGTATGCCTTTCCCCCTATTCCACTAATAGTTTCTGAGGAAAGTTCAATGGTTGAGAAGCAAAGTAATTTTCATTGCACCTTACTGGCCCTGTCAAGTCTGGTTCCCCTTCCTTTGGCCTCACGTGGTTCACTGCTTGTGGAGTCTGGGCCCAGCTCCAGACCTACTCAGGCATTGGTGTATCCCATCCTTCAAAAATCTCAAGCTGACAGCTTGGTTTCTCCAATTCCAGTAATTGCCAGGCAGAATAACTTGTCCTCTCCAGTACAAAAGATACTTCTGGCTTCCCATAAACCATCCACCAGGAAGCTTTATCTACGCAAATGGAAAAGATTTTCAATTTGGGCATGTTCAAATTACATAGACCCTTTCTCAGTATCAGTTGATAAAGGTCCAGGAATATTTAGCTACTTTATTTGAAATGGGAGCCTCTACGTCCACAATTAAAGTTTATTTGGCTGCCATTTCAAATTTTCATTAAATTTTGGTAACTGTTCCTTGATGTTCCATAGTTTATGTAAAATTTTTCTTAAAGGTGTTTTGCATTTAAAACCCCCATTCAAAGACCCGGTAGTGCCATGGGATTTGACCTTAGTCTTACAATGTTTAATTCAACAGCCCTTTGAGCCAGCAGCTACTTCTGACCTCAAGTTTTTATCTTGGAAGACCCTCTTCCTAGTAGCTAGCATGTCTGCTAGGAAAATTTCAGACTTACAAGCTTTGTGTGTGAATCATCCCTCTATCATTTTTCACAAAGAAAGCCCATCACCCAGAACCAATCCCACCTTCCTTCCCAAAGTAGTATTAGAGTCTAACACCAACCAGTCCATAGATTTACCAGTCTTCTTCCCAAATTTTGCAAAGGAGAGTACTGTTTACACTTGTTGGCCATCCACAAACAGTTAAGTTTTTACTTGGACAGAACAAAATCTTGTAGAAAATCAGACCAAATATTTCTATCTTTTTCAGGATCCAGAGTAGGCAAACTTGTATCAATGGTCACCTTATCTAAATGGCTTAGAGACTGCCTTACCTTTATATGCAATCAAAATAGCCTCAAACCACCAACTACAGTTAGAGCTCACTCTTCAAGATCTGTTTCCATTTCAGCGGTGTTTCATTCCAGGGCTTCTATGGAAGACATATGTGCAGCTGCAACTTGGGCTGTTCCACATACCTTCATCACCCATTACACATTAGACATGGTCTCCAGGGGAAGAGCATCCTTTGGGTCTGTGGTGCTCAGGAATATCCTTCCTTAGGGCCGCCTAGGATCTAAAGTAGCTACGGACTCTCCTGTCAGTCAAGAATGAATGAAGATTGACAACATCAGAAAAATAAGTTATGTTCTTACCATAACTTTCCATCTGTGTTGTTGATTTTCATTCATTCTTGACATCCCATCCTCCTACCCCCTCCAAAAACCTCCTGGAAGTTCAGACCTCATCCTGGGATGTTACAGGGTTATACCTTAGACAAGGCTTCTGTATTTTCCTAACTGTTATGCAAACTCTGTTTGAGGTAATGGGAAGAGAGGCATTGTAGGTAAAGCCTTAGCTTGAGAGTTTTTTTGGCTGTCACGAGAGCTATGTATAACGGCCGTGTCAGTTCCAAGAGGTTGGAACCAAACCCATCAGTCAAGAATGACTGAAGATCGACAACACAGATGGAATATTATGATAAGAATATAACTTATTTTTCTCAAATACTTGCCAAGTTCCTTTGAAACTGCCAAACCAGTACCTATGCATGCCTGTTGTTCTCTCCCTAACACAATAACTAAGGATTTCTGGGAGTGATAACATAGCCTATTTTCCTTCCCAGACTGTTTGAAAATATCCCAAATTTCTCAGTACGTCTGTTCAGGCAGTAGCATAGAATCATGCAAGGAGATTGATACTACTGTTGCTATCCCTGCCTTACCTCTCTCCTCCAAGTATTTCCTTATTTTTTGTGCCACCTTTTCGATGATCAGCAAAAGTAAACTCAAAGGCAATGGACATCCTTTGGTATTTTCCTCTTTGGAGAATGAGCTTATCTAATACCTCCCATAACATTCCACAAGCTCAGTAGTGGGTTGACTGTAAAGGGCTGTGACAACCATCAAAAAATGTCCTGTAACATGCTACACTGCCAGTTTACCATGTCAATAGCATTTTGTATGTCCATCATGACTACTTCTGCTTTACCCTGCCCTTTATTCTATGACAAAGCCATAAAATTCTTCAAGAAATGCTAATAGTTTATGAAGGATCTATCCTTAACAAAGGCAGTCTGGTCTAGATTCGCTAAGCTAGGAAATGACCTCTCCAGATCAGTTCTGAGGACTTTGGCAAAAAGTTTTGCATTCACATTGCAAAGGGATATTGACGAATAATTAGCCAGATTTTCAAGTCCTCCTTATTCTTAGGCAGTATTACAGTAATAGTCTCTGTCATGGACCCATATAAATACCCCTCATTTATGACTTCATTAAATAACTTGTCTGTCTCTTAAACTACTTCCAGCACGTTGTTTTAATTAAAAATAAAAATCAATGGGCAAACTATTAGGTTGCCTTGCCTTACCATTTTTTTTCATATGATTGCTTGCAGAGAAAAGATTCCCTTCCCCACCCTCCAGTTCAGTTCTTTCTTGCCCTCCTCTGACAATAACTGACCCTTTCAGCCCCCAAAGTATATTAACAGCAGGGGTATTTATCAAGGCATTAAATTTGGTCTTGTGGGCAGTGATGCATTCTGAGTTTTGACAATAATAAAAATGTACATATACAAAACCATCACAGGTGATATACAAGGACAGATATGTCTGTGGTGTATTCTGAAACTATTACCTATGGATCATGAAGTGGTGCATTATAATGACCGATATAGTTTTCCTTGGCAACAAAACTTCATAGGGGTGGAATTGTACCCGCAGCCATTCTAACAATGACAGAGCACATAGACTTAACATGAGGATCCATTTGTCCATCTTTACATGAGTAGGCATGCAGATGCACACTTTTAACATTGCACAGTTATACTACTACGCTATGCTAATACTGTATAAAAGGTGTACATAACTATTTTTAATGTCTACAACTGTTACTGTGAAAACAATGATTTTTTTATGACAGTATGTATAATAATCCTAGAACTCTGTTGGGTGCACTAGTCTGTTCTTACTCATCTATCTATTCCTTTTGATCTCTGCAGGGGCTAGAGACATAAAAAGGGCATAATGAAAATCGGGATGATGAAATGCAGTGGAAGGTTATTTAGTTGGTTAAAGATGTTCTGCTTAACTTCATCCTCCCATTGGCAAAGTAGGTCAGGCTTGCATTGACTCAGTAGTCTCTGAGTGGTGATGGCATTGTTCCTCCATGCAGTGCCAGTAGTATGGGTGACAACACTGGCCTTACTGTTCCAGACATCAGCCTTATTCTGTGGCCAAGTATAGCCCTAATCTCTCCTTCTCCAGCCATAATGTCTCACCTTGAAAAGATCTCAGGAAAAATGGAAGACAACTGGCACATAATACAATTCATGCATACTCCATCCTCCATGCAAGAACAGATATTGACAGACACGTCTTTTGCATGATGGATGACAAACTAATAAAATACAGGTATTGTATTAATATAGTTATAGCAGCACTTTAAGGTCTGAATCATGGTAGTCCTCCATCCCTCTGTATGCTACTGACAGAATGTATGCTCTTCAGCAACTACATCTTCAACTGGTTAATTATGGGACGATAATTCTCCCCACCAGAAAGTATGGGCATTGCTGAGTTCCTGTGTGTATTCGAAGCTGCCTGCAGGTGCTTAGGTATGTGCATGGCACCATGTAGAAATCTACACAAAGCTTACCAGGTGTGATCATCCCACAAACAGAGCGATTCAGAAGCAATAATGAGGTGAGCCTGAAGGGAGTTAATTTACAGGATATAAACATGAAGGGAAGCCTAGAGCATCACTGTGCTGCTGAAAAAAGCAATTGTAAAAGGTGCTTGAATCCTGTGAGCTGCCTTAGCCAAAAACTTACCTTCTGAGTCAGATATCTATTTATATAAGCTAAGTAGTACTTCTCACCCAGTTCATTCAGTTGTAGAACACTAGCTTTGACTGTTCCTCTATCCTAATGTCTATGAGGGGTGTCTGTCAGTAATTTTAAGATGTGTTGATCGAAACTGTTTTAAGGGGTAAATTGAATGTGAACTGCACGTAGTAAACTGCGAGGTTGTTAGAGCAGATGGAAAACACCTCCCAATTTCATATCCTGAGTAATGTTCATTATTATTTTACTGTTTTGTGCCTTGCACAGAGCTATGTCAGAAGTGCGTCATGCCCATGGATGAGCAAGATCCCATGCATGCAGTGTTCGCAGTTCCATGGAGGTGTCTACTCCATGGAGAGGGCACCCCCATGGTCATGGCTGTCATCATGCTGGCAAGGTCAGGAAGTGTGTCAGCATCTAGCTTAGGTCATGGCACAAGTAGTGCAACTCCTGGCAGGGACATGCAGGGGAAGCTGAGCTCTCTTTCATGCATGCCCTGGACCAGTCATTAAGGCTAAGCCACAGTGCTGCCTGTGTGCTGAGGCTGTGTCCTTGTAGGCACACATACATACCATCATACCCCAAAAACATCCCATACATCCACTGATGCCGGCCCTTCTCCACATTAATTACACATACATGCCACCACAGCCAAGCACATGCTCTGGAATGTTTCTGGTTTGCAATAGTGCACAGTTGTATTCCTGGTCAGATTTATTGTGTGGATTTCTGATGGGTGTGATGAGCCAGGATTCTAGGACATATCCAGCATCACTCCCAAAATGCTCCCTGTGGACAGTTTGCCCTTACAAACCGTTGCTAAAGTTCACATGTGTGCCATGTGTGGGAGTCACGAAAACTGTGTGGGTGGCTGCACACACATTGTAGTTGATACCTATGCATTACATAATTCCTGGCAGTTGATACCCTTTGCAGTTCATGTATCTCCTTCCCAGTTCACCAGGTGAGGCCTTTATTTCTATGTAAGTACAGTCTATGGCCCCTAGTACCTCAGAGAAAAATACTATATCATAGAACTCCTTTGTGGTGTTTGCTCTGTCTTCTGGGACGTGTAGGAACCAGATGTGCTCCCCCACATGCTGAATGAATTAATGAAGTATTTATGAGGCAGATGCCTGAGATACCTCCACTCTGTCCCAAGTAGATCACTGAAAGGTCCCTATACCTAATATACATAGAGCCACATATATCTTGGTATCCACTGACATAGGTACTCCATGACTTCCAGGGGGCTGCGATTGAAGCGGAACCATTTCCGTGATTTCCTGCATGTTGTCCATGATCACATGGTACTGGTCCACTGTGTCGGTGTTGCGGAGGGCATAAAATATTAAGCATAGTTTGATGATCCTACCCATCTGGGGGAGATGTCATGCACCATCACACAAAGTAGCTGCAGTCAGAATGTCCTGCAGATTCACATTTACAGTGGCTTCAGAAACCCCATGCATATTTGTGTTTTGTACTCTTGTCTGAAGATGGGCATTGCTGAGTTCAAAATCTAAGGTGAGCGTAATTTACATGTTTCAAAATTGCTCTGCCATCCTGTTCTGCATCATTATCATGCAAGGTGCTTTATTATACGGTCTTTAGCATGTAACATGACTGCCCACATTATCTGGCCTCATCTCATTGTATAACTGGGTTTTCTGCATCTCACCCATCCTGTACATGGACTTTCATGGTGCAAATTTGCTTAGCATGATGCAGCAAAGTTTTCTGAATCCAGATGTATGCCGTTGCCATTCTTTGAGATTTTTTACAAAACTTTCAACTAATAACAGCAGAGTATTCATCTACAAAACACACCTAAGACTGCAGTTTATACTGTACATCTTCCATTGCACATACCTCCGAATTTGATTGCATTACTTTAGCCACTTGAAAGTGTAGCACTGTACCCATGGCGTCTCTACAATTAAAATATATATTTTGTTTTTTAAACACCTTTATTAAATTATCATTTGTTATAGGCAAACATACATTAACAGAAAGAAAACAAACTATATTCACATATTTTTCATTTGCATACGTTATACATCACATATATATTTTTCCTTGTAACTATCATCAGTCCAACATTTCACAAATTATTGAATTCCTACCTTCCCTTTAACATCACATTCTTCCCACATTTATTTCCATGTGATTTGCTCCATCCCTTCCCTATAAATCCCTCTTCCAGTTCTTTTATCACTGTTATAATATTCAATACTTCAAATATAGTTGGTTTAGATTTTTATTTCCATTTTCTAGTACTTGCTTTTTTTGGCAGCCACCATAATTAAATCTAAAAAGACCTTACTGTATCTAGCTAATTCATATCCTGTGTCCCAACTCAAAAGAATAATTTGCTTAGTTACAACCATTTGCTTATCCAATATTTCTGATGGAGTACTGTGTAGAAAATGTTTAAAATCTTCCAACTCATTACCTTCCCAAAACTTATGTTCCTAGTTACCTCTTTCTTCTCCATCATTTCTGCAACATTTGCGATCTACCTGAGGAAAAATTCCTTGATGTCTACTTGGGGTATAAAATACTTTCAAGCAAAGATCTTAAACCTTCTGGTCTTTTTTGCATACTTGGAAGGCATACATTTGTCCTCTCATTGTTCTCTTGTAAATTGCTTTTCCAGTACTTCACAATCTTTTCTAATCTCCTCTGATTAATTCATAAAGTTATCATGCAATATTTTACATGCCCTATTAATTATCTCTTCTTTAACAGCAGTACATGCCCTATTAATTATCTCTTCTTTAACAGCAGCTTCAGTTCTAGATTCAACTAAAAACTTTACCAGAACAGGTCTTTCACTCAAGATTCCTTATCCCTTTCTCTTTGTCTATACTTTTCTTCTTGGCCTCATCTCACACTGTTACCTTTCCCTCTCTAGTTATTTGCTCCCAATATCTTGTTTTCTTTACCAGTTTTGTCTAGTAAATTACAGCCCTCTCATGTCTATTTTCTGTGCCCCCTACTTGCAGTCTTCCCTGTTGGCATTATCTCCTTTCTCTATTCTCATGTTGGCTTAATTCTTAGAATACATTCTGCTACTTTATGACTGTAATATTCTGTATGGTTTTTATTATTCTCCTTAAGAATCTGCTTTCAGGATTATATTCTCTCTTTATTTATTGAAATTCAATCTGCTTCATCATCATCCCTTTCCATTTTGAATAATAACCTTCTGCTTGTGTTATGTATATGAGCCTTAACTGTAAAATATCCAATTAAATCGGGTATTCCTATACTACCTTGTTCTATTGGAAGGATCAACTTATCCCACCTAACTCTTACCCTCTTTTCCTCCCAGACAAATTCCTTCAAGTCTTTATTAATTATTGTCCTCAGCTTCTCCTCTGATTGATAAAAATATGCCTGACCCATATATAAAACTAAAGGGACTAAAAACATTTTACTACTTGTATCTCATTATCCATATCCATAAACAAGAGCTTCTAGTTTCTCAGTTTTTGTATTATCCTTTATTTAGTCTCTTCCCACATACCCTTTGCCACCATAACCAATTCTTTTTTAATCCATTCTCCTAAATCGTTCATCTTATCATGTACCCATAAATATGGATATTGCTGAACCAATTTATGTGTGGGTACCTAATTTATCTTCATTAATTTTACATCCTAAAAAGACTTGAAACTGTCTGAAAATGTAACAAAATACTGAGATGCCCATTTCTTGAGTTATGTACAAAATAATATCATCTGCAAGTAAGGCCAGCTTTTCTTGATTACCATACCAAATTATATCCTTGTATTTCTTTATCTCTTATTTTCTTTGCCAGTGGTTCTAAATATAAAGCAAATGACTAAGGAGAAAGAATATGCTCTTGCCTGGTTCCTTTCTTCATACACAGCATATCAAAGTGGAAACCTCACATTTTAATTCTTGCTTCCAATACTTCATATATCCTCATAATTAACATTGTTTGTCGCATCACAGCAAGAGGTTCTCCGGTTCAAGCCTCGGCTGGAGCGCCTTCTGTGTGGAGTCTGCATGTCCTCCCTGCGATGGACTAAACTTTAAAAAGACATGCAGGTGTGTGTGTGCCTTCTGTGAAGGTTGGGCACTGGGTTGGCAACTCAACACTGTAAAATCTACTGCC
Organism: Protopterus annectens; assembly: GCF_019279795.1. Lineage (NCBI taxonomy): Eukaryota > Metazoa > Chordata > Ceratodontiformes > Protopteridae > Protopterus > Protopterus annectens. The sequence goes on from NC_056745.1 coordinate 215,518,519, forward strand.
AATCATAAGCAGACTGGTGATCCACTGTGGCGACTCCTAAGTGGGAAAAGCCGAAAGACTTTTATTGAATCTGGTGCTTCCATTGCCATAGTCATAAAATTCCAGCTTACTTTATCATTTGCTTTCCCTGCATCTAGGCCCATTAACAATGGTGCTATTTTCGTACATTCTGTTTCCCTCTGGATCATCATTGTTGTATAAACATTGTCAAATGTTTGCCCCACACACACAAAACCACACTGATCCACATCTACCAATTTTGGAAACACCTTTGCCATTTTTTTAGCTATTGTCAACAGAAACGCTATATAATCATAGTTTAAAATTGAAATGGTTCTATATGAAGCTGGGAGTGATCTGTCTTTGCAGTCAGCCCCTCTAAATAATTCCTATAACTTCTTAACTATATCTTGTGCTGTTTTTATTCCACACTATTTTTAAACTCTATTTTCATTTTATCCCACTCAATAGCTATAACTTCTGAATATATTTCTATCTTCCTTAATGACTCTCGAATAATTTCCACTACCTATGCCTTAAATTCATCTATTTTTAACTGGTAGGAGGGAAAGCACCAGTGTCTCATTTTTAGTTCATTACCCTACATTTTTATCTTGTTTTTTATTGGTGGATGATCTGAAATAGTTATTGGATGTGTGTCGAAGCGTTTGATCAAATGCACATGTTCCTGTGAAATTTAATTTCTATCTAGTCTAGCCCAGCTGTTGTATATTGGGGCGTAATATGCAAATTCTGTCTGAGTTCCTATTACTGAATTTCCATCTCCCTTACCAAATCCATCCATCCTCAGAAATCTACCCTTGTTTGTTATATTTTCCCTTCTAGGTCCCACTGATACATTCTCACTGTTGCTAGTCAAGTTCCAGTCCTTACCAGTAAGTAATATTCCCTGCTGAAAGTTGATTATTTCTCCAAAAATTTTCTTAAGCTCCATAATAGCAGTTTTTGGTGGAATATAAATACATGCCAGCGTAATCCTCCTCCCTTGCCAGGGGCCCCTTACTACTACATATCTACCATTATTGTCTTTCTTTTCTGCTTCTGTCACTATTGGAGCCCCTGTAGCCATTAGTATAATTATAAAATATATTTTTTCATATGAAATATATAGGATTTGTACTTCTAAGATAATGAGAATGTAGCACACGAGTTCTGGAGATATGTTTTACCTTGCCTTTTGAACAATGGTGACATAGCCCCCAGACTGAAACCTGAGCATAGTGCCAGACTGTAACAACAATTGTTTTCTGAAAATCTGAATTCATTAGTTTTGTATAAAAGAGGCCATATGTCTGTTCCCCGATGGCAGTTCACAATTAAAAAAAAAAAAATCAAGAGACTTCTAATAAGATACACAAGTTGAAAACACATACATAGTGACCAGTGGAATGTACTATTTCTGAGATAGTACTCTATGATTGTGAAGGAATCACATAACTACAATGGCCATGTTACTTTTTAGTAGATACTATTCCTCTCAAGTGGTCGTGTAAATATCATTTATTTTCATAATTACCTTCCATCAAAAATACCCATATTCTCTATACTCCTGACGTCTTGTTGAGAAGAAAACAAAAATGCATAACATCCACAGTAATGTATTTCTCTAGTTGCTGCTGTAGAGCTCCCTTACCCCTGTGTCCATTGCTCTAAAAACTAAATGAAAAAATACATACAACAAGTGCATTGTGCTGTGGGCAGTGTGTATTGTTACCACTGACAGAAAAGAATGGAAGAACATCAAATCAGAGTAAAAAACTTCAACTTGGAGATTTAAGATATTAAGATTTGTTTCCACCCAAAGCTACAGCAATGATTACTTTAATGTGATCAGCCTCAACCTGTCCTTTGCTTTCTTACATTGACTGCCTGTTATCACTTTTACAGATTGTGGAACACTAGCTCTCACACAGCAAGGAAAAATGGACAAAATGTGGAATTATTTCCTTACTATCTTGTAAGTGTTTCCATAGGAACAGACACCATTCTAACTACTCTGTGGTCAACATAAGTGCCCCGCCTCATAGGTTGAATATGTAACAAGTATTAACCTTCTATTTACAGACAGTTACATTTCTGTACTGCCAATATTAGTGCTTTTATATCTATCTGGACATTACTTTCTTCAAATAATGTGTCAGTCTTGGTAAGCAGACATGGGCCATAATGGATAAGCAAAGTACCTGGCGTAATCGGTTTTTGACACTTGGAAGCTATCTTTTTAAACATTAATCCTCTTCCATTGAGATCAGCTCTGAAGCAATGTCTGTAATGGGTGTTAATTATTTTGAGAGGTTCTGCAGTAACTAACACTAGTAGTTTATCAGAACTGCTGACAGACTGTGTGGGGGTGGGGGTGCCAAATGGGTGTGTTGCCAAAGGCTGTAGACTTATAAAACTTCATGTTGTCTTTATGTCTTTCAGTTTTCCTTTGTCTTAGCAAATGATTGTTTAGACTGTGCTAGTAAACACGGTATGACAAACTGTCACCTGTAGCAAGTTAACTTTTGCAGTAAGGTATTGGGCGAGTATAATGTTAGGGAAGACAAAGGAAAACAGTGTAAGAAACTTCTCTGTGTGGAAGATTTTCAGTCCATATATTTCTAGTTAATCACTGTATATTAATCAGATCAGACAACAGTAGTAGAAGTAGCGAACGTAAACTCGTCAAGTCAAAAAGTAATAATAGAAAATATATAATTCTACAGCATTACTAAGTATTCGAAAGTTATCCAAGCAAGGCAGGCCGTCTGTTTCCAGTCGAAAATCCTTTATTAAGTACACAGACAAGCGATCCAAGTAAAACAAAAATAGAGTACTAATTTCCTCACAAGCTTTCTAAATATATATACTTTTTATCAGGCATGGGAGTGGTTTATTGTGCTATAAAACAAAGTGTTATTGGTACACATGTTAAATTCACATCCCTTCCCCCATCAGTGTGACATTCGAGCTGGTCCTGCCCTACCTAGTAGCTGTCATAATAATATATAGCCCTAATGTACTTTAATGGTACATCTTATTTAACCAAATTATTAAGTAGATTATTAAGTCTGTGATTTTATCCAAGGCAATATACTACATGGCTGGAAATATATCAACCTTAGTTCATTTTGCGATCAAAAATTATATATAAATATATACATATACATTTTGCATGTAAAAATCAATTTCTATTTTCATAACCTATTGTTAACAAAGATCGCTTTCGTCCTTCTAGACTTCTTCAGGTCTGTGTACAAGGACCCTAAAAACCTATATAATTGTATAATTAGTTAGCATTGTTATTACCATCATTTTGAATAAAGTGGAAAAAAGAGAACCAGAAAAAAATAAGACAAAATGTATGTATGATGATGGAAACAAAATATACACTTAAATTTCAAATGATTTAAAATGGTATTTAAAAACAATTTGTAGAAAAAAAAATAAAATACAATTAGTCATGTAAACAATGTGGCAATTTTCTAAGTTCCAGTGCCCATTTAATTGAACAGTAGTAGTTTAGTCCAGGCTTCCTAAAAGAGTTCAGCTTTAATTGCCACATGAGTTCATGTTTCTCCAGAATATTCAGGATGTCTCCTTCAAGATCACCCATGTCTATGTGATCCAGGATCTGGAACTTAAAACCTGTGTGTCTTTTATGAAGAGAAAGGTGTTTGGCTAGTGCATTATTTTTACATCCAGAGCGGATTTCTGACAGATGACATGAAATCCTTCGCTTGAGTTTATTTACAGTCTTGCCCACATAGAATGCATCACATTCATTGCACTGTGCCCTGTAAATTACTTTTTTAGTGTTACAGTCACCCCCTGCACTGGTTTTAATGATCTTCTTTAAATAAGGGCAATAAAAACTATCACCTTGCTGTATAAATATACAAAATGTACAGTTAGTTTCACATCTTTTAATGCTTTTCTCACATGGTCTAGGTTTAAATTCAACAAAACTTCTAATATTCCTGGCCTTCCTATAAACAAATGATGTTGCTGCACCTAAGATGTTAATCAGAAAAGGGTTTCCTGTGACAATGTCCCAGTTTTCTTCAATAATATTTTTGATACTGTGATAATCCAAAGTGTATGTCAGGCTGCAGCTATTTTTGCATTTGTTATTCTCTTTGGAATTACTTAACATTTTTCTACTGGGGAGGTTGCGTGAAGGTGCTTCAGTCCTTTTCAGTTCTATAATGGGTTCCAGGATGTTTTGAAAATAGAAATTGATTTTTACATGCAAAATGTATATGTATATATTTATATATAATTTTTGATTGCAAAATGAACTAAGGTTGATATATTTCCAGCCATGTAGTATATTGCCTTGGATAAAATCACATACTTAATAATCTACTTAATAATTTGGTTAAATAAGATGTACCATTAAAGTACATTAGGGCTATATATTATTATGACAGCTACTAGGTAGGGCAGGACCAGCTCAAATGTCATACTGATGGGGGAAGGGATGTGAATTTAACATGTGTACCAATAACACTTTGTTTTATAGCACAATAAACCACTCCCATGCCTGATAAAAAGTATATATATTTAGAAAGCTTGTGAGGAAATTAGTACTCTATTTTTGTTTTACTTGGATCGCTTGTCTGTGTACTTAATAAAGGATTTTCGACTGGAAACAGACGGCCTGCCTTGCTTGGATTACTTTCGAATACTTAGTAATGCTGTAGAATTATATATTTTCTATTATTACTTTTTGACTTGACGAGTTTACGTTCGCTACTTCTACTACTATTGTCTGATCTGATTAATATACAGTGATTAACTAGAAATATATTGACTGAAAATCTTCCACACAGAGAAGTTTCTTACACTGTTTTGTTTTTAGACTCACTACACTTTCGTGGGTCGTTTTGAGACTTCGGGGGTACCACGGAGATTCCTTGTTTTTTGGAAGACAAAGGAAAAGAACATTTGTTGAGTTTTAAAACACATAGGAGAAGGAGAGAAATCCAGAGGAAAAGAAAAGAGAGGACATGATTTTTGGTTTGGGTAAAGTACGAAGTTATAACGAAAATATGTCTCAACCACTAATTGGCAAAGCATTCCAATTTTAGCTCATGTCTTAACATTTGTTCCACTACACCAGTTTGCTCTTTGATAGCTCTGATTTGTGTTCTTTCAGTGATGGAGTTGTAGAACCAGTAGAAGAGGAGCTCATTAAAGTCAAAAGGGAGTCAGCAGACTCACCATGGATTTCTTGCCATGTTATTCTTTGGTCAGCTGATCAGACTAGTAACATAGTATAGTTAGAAAACTAGATCAAGCAGCACAGTGGGCATCTAACTGTCTATGCATTGGTCAGTTGCTTTAGCTGGGTGATGCTACTTGTCTGTTGAGCAGACCAATATCACAGTGCAACTATAAAAATGAACAGACTGTTTTTGGTCCCTTGAATGGAAAAAATAGCACAGTGCAGCTGGAAAAATAGACTTTTGTAACTGTACGGTGCTATTAGTCTTTTCGGTACAACTAGAAGCCATCACTGTAAGATATTCCTAACTGATTTCTGAAGACACCTTTTATGGTGAGGTGCTCAGTGTTGTGTTCATAGGATCATAGGAAATGAAAGGCAACTATCTTGTGACCTTGCAGCCATTTAGTCCTTGCCAGCACCCACTCTTGTACTGTGCCTCCTTTTTTTCATGGAGGGCTAGTCCAGTCATGTGAGGAGAGAATTTGTGAATCAGTTCCCATTTGAAGAAAGACATGTCACACTGCTTAATTTGTAAAGGCAGTCTATTCCAGAAGTGGTGAAGGTGATGCTTAATGAATCTTCCTCTCCACTATGTTTTATTTATTTGCTGATGAAGATATAGATCCCGAGTTCTGGTATTTGTGGGACTGTTGGATTTATGGAGATGGAAGAGATCCACGGTCACTGAGTCACTAATGGCATAGAAGGCAAGGCACAGATCTCCCTTCAGGACTTTATAACATACTGAATAATGGCACAGTGATTCCAGTTTTTTCTGGCAGCTTTAGAGTTTTTAAGCCAATGATCTTCTTAGTTAGGAGCTTCTGGGGGTCTTTCTAGTTGATATGTCTACTGAAGTACATCCCAAAGTGGACAGTCTATTAAATAATTGGCCTAATCAGTGCTGATGGTAAGGAGACAATTACTCTTTTGGAAGATACTCTTTTGGCAATTAAATGCACTAAGTAGGACTAGTAGAACTTTGACTGCTGTCATTACATATAGGGAAATATCAACCCAAGTTCATAGGTCTTTAACAGCATTCACATTTTGGAGTGGGTTGTTTGTTTTTTTATTTCTTGTCTCAAAAGTGAAAGTATTGCACTTTTTTTAGCATTTTGTGTCCCCTTTCTGTCCAGCTTGGCACCCCAGTACCCCACATCCATGCCGGGTCTACCAGCCAAACTCCTTTCTCCCCCAAGACTTTCTCCAGTATGCTGGGGCTGGTCGTGGATCGTAAGGGTGTCCTTGGGGTTCCGTCTTCTCCACTTCCATCGGGTGGGGGTTCTTATATTCCTCACCCACTCCCCCCTTCCTCTTGAAATGTGGTTATACCAGAGAGGCAGGAGTGCAATAGGGACGTTGTTGTTTATTGCCCTGCCTCCGCTAAGTAACACAGCCAGATACACCCTGCCTCCTCTTTGGATCACATCTCCTCTGAACAATGTCCCCAGCCTTCACCAGGCATCATCGCAGGAGATGCCCATGTTGCCACCCTCCTGCTAGAATAAGCACACCCATTCTTCCCTGACACTCTGTCAGTAGCCCGAGGTGCTAATTGAACCCAGGTCACCTGGGTCATAATCAGGAATTTATCACTTTACACCACTCACAAGGCTACTTTTTAGCATTTAATTTGAGCCCATTTTTATTACTCCAGATATTTACAAGTTTAAGTTGTTACTGAAGAGCTTGGGCATCAGAGGGGAACTTGACCATGACTCCCAGTTTACAGTCATCTGCAAACTTGATTAGCCAGAAGTCTTGGTTCATAGCCTGGAGATCAGAAAGTAAATACCGAACAAAAGAGATCCCAGCACTGAGCCCTGCAGAAAACTACAGGTCACTTTCATACTTTTTGATGAGACCCCCTCCTACCCACACTATGTAGTTTCTGTTTTTTAGCCAGTTTTCTATACATCTTACCACATAGAGATCTATTTGTATTGCTTTAAGTTTATTATCTATGCAAGCATGGAAGATGGTATTGAATGCCTTGGCCAGGTCAAGGAGCACCATATGAACAGCATGACCACTGTCAACTGCTTGTATTAGTCTTTAGAAGAAGTTATCCAGCTTCATTGGACAGGACTTTCCCATACCTTCTGTGGGTCAATGCTGATGAGATAATATCATAGTTTATCAGGTCAGTTATAATATGCTCTATGGCTTTGCAAATAAGGCTTGTCAGGCTAATGGGCTTGTAGTTTTCAGGATCAGTGGTGTGGCTTCTTTAATAGACAGATAGTATTTTTCGTATTTCTAATCAATTTTATGATGTTATCCTTGAAAGGCAGGTCTTTTGATTTGCTGTATACTTTGAAGAGTTATTTTTTCTTTTATTGTAAAGTTTATTTATGTTTTTGGACTACCAGGATGATTTGTTTTTAAGTTTCCCATTTTATTTATATATATTTAGGACTGTCAGTTGTAAATATTCATCTAAGTGAGAATAGAACTCCATTGTGGCGCTACCTACTCTGGTAATGTCTGGGGTGAAGCTACTATAAGTGAAGTCTGAAAGTTCAACATAGAATTTGATGAGAATAGTATGTTTTAAATCATTGAATTCTAAAGTAATGGTTTCAGTGGGTTTTGATATTCTGAAATTGAAGGTTACTAATTTATGATCTAACTTAACCGGGGAAGGGAATAAAGGAAATACTATATGAAAAAGATATATTCATAAGGAGCAGGTTATAGAGGAATATGGGCTGGTCTCTGATTATAACCAGCCTATTATTTGTTCTCGAAATGGATGCCAAGATTAATTTCTTGGCATCCATATCGAGAACACATAATGAAGAGCTATGATCAGAGACCCAGTCATAATGTTTTGTAGTGCGTGGAACTTTAAATGCTCCATTTTCTACTAGATACAGAAAAAAAAATGCTAAGTGTTTTACCAGCTTTCAGATTCATGAAGTACTGAGTGAGCACTCAGAAAGACAGTGTAATATGGTCTGTTATGTTTCAGTGATGAAATAGCTTACACTAATCTTGCCATACCTCTAAACTTTCCAGACTTTTGCGGACTGTTCAGAGTTTTGCCTCATATGTTTGTTCTGTTCTTCATAAAATCTGTGGTTTTCTGACAAATCACTGAGGATTGCAGTCACTAAATAGTATGAAGAAATATATAAACCCACGGCAAGCACAAGACAACCAGCAAAAAGATAGCCAGTCTAAAAAATAAATCTCAAGAATAGCTGGTAGTCTATCCACGGAAAAAGTTAGTCAAACTTAGTTCTTTGATAAAAAACACACCTTCTTATTAACAGAATGTTACTGCTAAAATAAGTCTATTCAGACCAGTATACGTCGTGTTACATACCAAAAGGAGTCTCTTCAGACCTTCCCAAAAATAAATCTCAGACTTTGTAGTCACAGGTAGTTTCACCACAGTAGTATAAAAATCCACAATAGAAAACGGAGCGTATATACAGCAGACAATAGTTTAATCCATGGACAGGTAAGCGCTTTCGCAAACAGCTTTTTCAAACCATAATATACACATTAAGACAAGTTCAGCTATATATACTTAACAGTAATTGATTAATTGAAACAATTTAAAAACAATTAAAATCTTTGTCAGTCTAAAAGTGATACACTGCAGTACAGAAAGATTTTCAAAACAAATAATAGTGTGAAAATCATACATCTATGCAGTCAGATTCAGACACCAAGGCAAACACTGATGTTATTCTAACCTAATCTATTATAGAATAATTATAATAAAATATAGCCTTACATTGTGTAAAAAATTTTTTATTATTAAGAATATAATTAATTTATTATCTGCAAATTATATATTATATTATGAAAGTTTATAATTTCATAACTTGTATATAAATACCCCACCCTTTCCCCATAGCAGATGCTCGCTTGAAAGGAAGGGATCGCTCCATGAGCAGGGGCAGACAAAAGAGAAAGCAACATACCAGCGACCTGAGGGAACCCACTATCAAGAAAATGTGGGAGAAGTTAACATAGTACATAATTTATCCCACAGGCACCTAGACAAATATGATCTAGAAGTATTGAATAAAGGTCTCTCCTTTGTCCCCTCCAAAGTTAGCAATATTACTGATTCTATCTTAGATTTGAAAATGTTTACCAGAAATTTACAATTGAAAGTCACGTTCTCTAATCAAAGTAACACTAGTTATATTCCTGTTATTAAGAAGCCAAGTTTGATGGTACCCAATCTACATCCAACTATAGAAATCTTTAGTAGGGCTGTAGAGAATGAACTTTATTCAAGGCAAGCAATAATGGATAAATCTAGATGTATTAGAAATAATCTAACATTTAAGCAATCTAATGCCTTACATACGTTGGCTAATGACAATAATATAACTATTAGACCTGCCGACAAGGGCCATTGTGGTATTTGACAGAATTGACTATAATCAGAGAATGTTAGATATGTCAAGACCATTATAAAACACTACGATATGAAGAAGTAGTAAACATTGTGAACAATGTGTACAATAGCCTTGATGAAATGTATAAAATGGGTTTGTTGGAATATTGTTTATATGATTATTTAGTTCTCGAAGATCCCACTATTCCAATTATTATGGGCCTCCCCAAAATTCACAAAAATTCTAGTAACCCACCCATGAGACCAATTGTTTCAGGTAGAAGGTGGGTTACTGAAAACATATCCTTTTATTTGGAAAAAACTCTTAAACCATTTGTGTCAGATAACAGTATTATATTGAAAGATTCAAAGGAATTTCTTCTAGATTTTTATGAAGTCAGGAAGCCACTGATTAATAATGATGACTTATTATGTGTAACTATGGATGTGAAATCTTTATTCACCAACATACCTAATAACTCAGGTATAGAGTATTTACATACATACTTGAGCAACTGCTCTGATTTATTAAGAAGTAGTATAGATTTCTATTGCAGTTTAATGGAAATAGTCCTGGAAAGTAATGTATTTTTGTTTCAAAATAATTACTATTTACAGAAAGATGGCGTAGCTATGGGCACCTCCTGTGCCAACAGCTACGCCAATCTTGTTATGGCCTTTTGGGAACAGGAAAAAATGTTACAATTAGAAAGTTATAAAAAACATGTTTTATTCTATAAAAGATTCGTTGACGACCTTTTTTTCTTGTGGGATGGAACTGTTGAAGAACTTAATGGTTTTGCTACGCAAGTTAATGAGTTGACTTCTTTCCTGAAATTTACTCTGCCAGTAAAATAGCTTTTCTGGATGTCAATATATGGCGTCTTTCTAATGGATACTTTAATACAAGTATACACAGGAAAGAATGTAGTAAGAATAATTTATTGTTCAGAGATGGCATGCATCCTCCACATGTTTTTAGAAATGTCCTTAAAGGCCAAGGTATGAGGATTTCTAGACTGAATCCAGACCTAAATGATTTTAAGAAAGAGTTATTAGAGTTAGAAAATAGATTTTACCAAAGAAATTATACTTCTAGAGAAGTTAGTAAGGCATTTAAAGAAATAGAAGAATTGCGACAAGAAAGAGCTAGTCCTATATTCTCTGATGAAGGTTTGAATGAATATAGATTAAAAACAAAAGATGAAATTATTAAGAAAGAAGGTACAGTTAGATTTACATTATATTATACACAGGACATCTATTATATAAAACAACCTATATATAAATATTGGGACCTCTTGAAATTGGACCCTGAGGTCTCCAAATATATTGAAACAGCACCAAAATTTGCATACAAAAATAAGAACAATTTGCATAAAATATTATGTTGTTCTGATATTAAAAATAACGTCACCCCAGTGATTTATAATGGATTAAAACCCTGTAATAAATGTAACTTCTGTAGTCTTCTCACAGACATGCATGCATTTATACACCCAATAACAGGTGAATATTATAATATTAGAGTAAATGCAACTTGTGAGACTAAACACCTAGTTTATATTGCTAAATGTTCAAGCTGTCCGTCCTATTATATAGGTAAAACGGACAGGATGCTTAAGGAGCGTGTCAGGGAACATCTTTATCAAATTTGTATAAAATCAGAGGTGAATGCATTATCGAAACATGTTATAAATACTAATGAAGAACATAAATTTCTCTTTTCAGTTTTACAAGTAATAGTCCCCAATACACGTGGTGGAGACATTAAAAATTATACAGAGTCTACAGAAACACAATGGATAATCAAAACTAGGGCTCACCTGCCGCCAGGCTTGAATGATCGAGTCCCATTAAAGCCAATATTAAAGAATAGGAGACATAGAATTTAATTTAGATAACTAAAATATAGTTTTTATTATTTTTAAATTGTCATTTATATACAAGTTATGAAATTATAAACTTTCATAATATAATATATAATTTGCAGATAATAAATTAATTATATTCTTAATAATAAAAAAATGTTTACACAATGTAAGGCTATATTTTATTATAATTATTCTATAATAGATTAGGTTAGAATAACATCAGTGTTTGCCTTGGTGTCTGAATCTGACTGCATAGATGTATGATTTTCACACTATTATTTGTTTTGAAAATCTTTCTGTACTGCAGTGTATCACTTTTAGACTGACAAAGATTTTAATTGTTTTTAAATTGTTTCAATTAATCAATTACTGTTAAGTATATATAGCTGAACTTGTCTTAATGTGTATATTATGGTTTGAAAAAGCTGTTTGCGAAAGCGCTTACCTGTCCATGGATTAAACTATTGTCTGCTGTATATACGCTCCGTTTTCTATTGTGGATTTTTATACTACTGTGGTGAAACTACCTGTGACTACAAAGTCTGAGATTTATTTTTGGGAAGGTCTGAAGAGACTCCTTTTGGTCTGTAACACGAAGTATACTGGTCTGAATAGACTTATTTTAGCAGTAACATTCTGCTAATAAGAAGGTGTGTTTTTTATCAAAGAACTAAGTTTGACCAACTTTTTCCGTGGATAGACTACCAGCTATTCTTGAGATTTATTTTTTAGTCACTAAATAATGACATGCAGTTGAGTTTCAAACTTCATATCCTTCAGAAAATGCAGGCTAGAAAATGAAATGGGACATATAAAAATAAGTTATGTTTATGTTAAACAATTGAAGGCTTGGTTTCACTGCCATAGAGACTGCAATGACCTGTGAAGTGCTTCGAGAAGGTTTTACACTGCATAGATCCATTTCTACTACAAAATTAATCTGTCACTTACTTTTATTAAAATTCCCGCCAGAATGTTATGGGAGACAATTTGGGTGTGGGTATCCTCAAGTCGTTTTTAAAGCTTCAACATCAAGAAAACACGCAGAGAAGCTGAAAGCAGCCATTTTGAACTTTGACCCCTGATTTCACACAGACTCAGCGCAAATTCAAGAAGTAAACTGTTTCAGGAAGTAGAACTACTGTAAATGCGGTATTGTGATGAAAAACGAACTTTATGACAACAAAATGTGAGTTTTTCTTTATAATAATTTACTTATTTAAGATGTAACTTATAAAATATAAAAGTTATAATGATTTTAAATGACTTAATATGCCATAGTAAACAAATGAGATAATTTAGAAGGCATAGAAGGTAAAACTCATGCACATATGTTTTTGAAAGCTTATATGACTGCTGCACCTTAAAACATATAGATGCATATGATTTAAAGATATGTAATGTTATAATGCATCTGCCTTGACTAAAAGACAAGTATGTGCATTATTATGATTATATTTCAGAAGAAAATGTCATGTGATACATTTTAAAGCTGCAGTGCAGATATATAGGATACAGGTGGCTTTCATCACAATGATTTGTGTATAACCAGGGATCAACAGTGCTGTGTAGTATGTTCTTTTAACTTATATATTGTGAATATTCATTTTATTTATATGATAAGAATGAGTATAAGAAGGAAGCTTTTAGTGCTTGTAATTTAAAGTTTTAAAACTACTAACAGTACTGCTTTGACAGAAAATGGGTATACCCTAATGTAAGTAATGTCTGAGTCATGATAGCTTGAGATAACAAATGTTATTGAATTCAACTGAGCATAAACATATAATATGAACTTATTACATATTTTTATTAAACTACCATATGGGTATTCCTCCTTTTTTTTTTTCTCTCTCTCTCTCTCTCTCTCTCTCTCTTCTCAGCTCTCACTTTCAAGATTGTTAGAATGCTATTATGATTATGAATTTATTATATAGAATAGATGTACATAGCAATATTAGTTGATTATAAATGTTTTATATGATTATATGAAGCTGTTGTATAAATTATTTAAGCTTTGCTATAATAGATAACCAAATTAATTGAGGTTAACTTTAGTTAATAATAGTTAGTATTGAAGTAATTTGGTGGCAGCTGGAGTACTGCTGCTTAGGATAGGGGGATAACTTGAGTGGTATTTGCTACTCGAAGTTGGAGTTTTTAACTCCAGGCTGGATGCATTGTTTTATCCAAACAATATTTTCACCTGATTATTATCATGTGTATATAGTTTTGACATCCACATTACATTTTATAAACTCATTGTCACTACAAACAAGAGTTAGAATTACACAAAATTCCATAAGATTTTTATTAAATACAGTTGTAATTAATAGAATACCTAAAGGAGGAGACATAATACTACTTATTTTAGTAAATGTTACTCTGATTATGAGTTTTATATGTTTATAACAGTTAAATGGTAACTTTAAAAGGAATTTCTTTAAACATTAATGGACTGAATAACCCATGTAAAAGGGCAAGTTTAATGAGATATATTAATCTACATAGAGCCAATTTAATATTCCTTCAAGAAACACATCTCCTTAAAAAAGATATAGATAAATTAGCCACTAATAAATATAGTCTTGGCTAGCTCAGAACACACACAGAAAAAAAGAGGAGTGGCTATCTTATGGAACAAAAATATGCCTATACCTAAAACTATTAAGTCTTATAAAGATGATAAAGGAATGTTCTGTATGGTCACAATACAGATTAATGGCAAAATATATACTTTAATTAATGTATACTGGATTCCAGGAATTGGCACTAATACAGTGAAACACCATCTCAATAAGATTATATCATTCTCTATAGGAGATATTATTTTAGCAGGAGATTTTAACTGTATTCTGCATGAAAAAGACACTACTACTATAGGAAAAAGGAAAATCACATCTAATGCAAAACATTTAAAGGATTTCATTAACTTATATCATTTGAATGATATTAATAATCAGGCAGATTCTAAATCATTACCATACACTTTTTTTTTCTAATAGACATAAAACGTATTCAAGAATAGATAGAGTCTTTATTTCTAACCAACTGGTAACAGACTTAATTAATTCTAAGATCATTTCATGTCCTATATCAGATCATAATTCAATTGTCTTTGAATTTATGGTAAATATTACTTATAATGTTCAGATTAAAAGAATACCAGCATACTTAACTCAACTGAAGGATTATAACGATTATATACTTACAGAGGTGCAACATTTCTTAGACTTAAACACTACACCTGACATCTCCATTATTTACATTTGGGATGCTCTAAAATCATATTTATATGGACAAAGTATCAGATGGTATAATAATAAAAGGAAATCTTGGGACAAAGAATTAATAGACATTCAAAACAAGTTAGACTCATATAAACATAATAATAAAGAAAATATTATGGACAAAAAAGTCATTGAGGAAATAAATAAATTAAATGAGAAATACAAAGAAATTTTAAGTCACAAAGTCAAAATAACATTAGAGAAATATAAATTTTTGTCTTACTCAATAAGTCCCAAATGTTTACATAAACTTAAAAATAAAACAAAAAGGCTGAATTAACAAAATCACATCAAAGAAATGTTCTCTCCAAGGAAAAAGAAGAACGTTTCTAGTTTACCAGAAATATTAGATGAATTTAGAAATCGCTTTCATAACATTAACCATAATAACATTAATATGGATTCTAAAGACAAAATAAAGAACTTTATAGTTACAAACATGAACAAAAAACTTAATAAACAACAGACTAAATTAATAGATAAAAATATTTCATATACAGAGGTTATCACACAAATAAATAAACTTAAATCAAACAAAGCACCAGGTAATGATGGTATTATTCCAGAGATTTATAAAATTCTTCCTAAAAGTACTTACTCATTAATACATAAGGTTTTCATTTCAGCTCAAAATGAATTATCAACTCCCCCATCCTGGCAATACACATTTATTTCACCAATTTTGAAACCCAATAAAGACCCAACCAGATGCATTTCATATAGACCTATTTCATTACTTAATGTTGACTATAAAATGTTCATGAATATATTTGCTGACAGATTAAAGACAATTATTCCAGGTATAATAGATATAGATCAGACAGGCTTTATTATAAATAGAAATACTTTTGATAATATAAGGAAAACCTTAACGCTAATTGATTATGCAAACATAAAAAAGAAAGACTTGACACTTATTAGTCTTGATATAGGTTCAGCATTTGACTCAGTAAGTTGGGACTATTTGTTTATTTTATTGAAATGTACAAATTTCTCTGATGCATTTGTGAATTTAATTGAACATCTATATAAAGGAGCATTGGCTTACATTAAAATAGGAACATATGTCTCACAAAAAATACCCATATTAAAAGGTACAAAACAAGGGTGTCCACTTTCACCATTATTATTTACTTTAATAATGGAGCCTTGGGCTAATTTGATTAGAAACAGCAATGATATAGAAGGATTTGATATAGATGAAAATACATTATCTAAAATCCAACTTTTTGCAGATGATGTTCTAATTACATCAACAGGAACAAATTCTTCTATGCGCTCATTATTTGACAAGATGACAGATTTCAAGAATATTTCTGGTTTGGTATTTAATGAAGAAAAAACTAAAATATTACCAATATATACACGGAATAATGTTCTCAATAATGATTTTCTCAAATATATACCCAATTCAGGTCAAATAACTTACTTAGGCATAATATTAACTAAAGATATAAAATCCATTATAGATAATAATTATAGTAATTGTCTTCATAATATACAAAATCTTTTCAATAGCTGGAACAATATGTTAAGAAATTGAATTCACAAATGTTAAATTTCTTATGGGCACCTAATAGACCTAGGATTGCATTAAAAAAATACTAATAGTTGGTCTCAAGGGGGCATATCATTTCCAGACTTTAATTTATATGCTATCTCTTCTATTATAAAAGTTATAACATTGCTAATAGATCAGTTATATGTTACAAAATGGAAGGAATATTGGGAACTAATTAGCATGCACTTCACGAAAATATCATTAGTACACAAAAATACTATTGTAAATAATCCCATGTTATGGTTACTAAAAGAGTTTTGTACCTCATCTATTACACCAAAATATATAGCTAGTTACCCATTAAATATTATTATTAGATATCGTAATTTTATATTTATGCATCCTAAATATAAGGAATGGAATTTTATCTTATTTCCTATAATGTATACACAAGGTATTCTTTTATCGTCCACCCCTGAAAGAATTCTTCAAGTTACAGAGAATGATTTAAAGTATTGGTATCAGTTGCTGTCTGACAATAAAGCAAAAAATGTAGACTTCTTAAAGCAAGAATTTGATTTGAGAGAAACATGTTGGTTAGAGATTCAGACTTTTAGACAACATCTTATTAATAAACTTGATTTAATGTCTTTAACAGTTAAAGAATATGTCCCAATTCTGATTGATTACTTGATATTAAATTTACAACATAGGGTTTCTGATAAAGGTAAGCTCTCACACATACATAAAATTATTAGAGATGAAACACATTACAGTTCAGATACTTACTGGAATTATTTCATTTCCATTAATGGTGAATCACCAAAACAACAAGATAAACAATATATACTGGAATCTGCTTATAAAACTACTTCTTCTATTAATTGGAGACTTTTTACCTGGAAATGTTTACATAGATCTTTCTTTACACCCTTAATGATGAATAAAATAAACAATAAAGACAACATATGTAAGAGATGTAATGTAGAAATAAATGCCGATTGGGCTCATGTTTTATGACTGTATAAAATTGAAGGAATATTGGATGTTAATCAATGATTTTTTGCAGGCTCTTTTCACAGATAATTTTACAGTCTCTAAATCACTTATATTATTTAACACCCCTGTTCCTAAATGTGTTAAAAAAGTTAAGCTTCCCTTATTATGGTGTATTCTAGCAGTGGCTAGAAAAATAATAACCAGAAATTGGATTTCAGATACTCCTCCTTCATTTAATGAATTTAAAAATGTTATGATTGAAGTATGTCATTTGGAACTAATGATAATAAAGTCCAGAACCATTAGGAAAACATCTTACTATAATATATGGGATACTTTACAAAATTTGTTAAAACAGTCTTAGTTTCATTAGTAAGATGTTACAGTTTATTTAATTAATTGATTTGCAGTGGATGTCTTTGTAAATACTTTGGTTGTTTTATCAAATGTTATAACTGTTTATATATTAATTGCTTGTATAAGATTGTTATAATATTTATTTTGTATGTTAAAAATAATAAACTTGTTTTAAAAAAAAAAAAGAAAATGCAGGCTAATACAAATCCTGTTATTGTAGCAACTTTTTAAGTGCAAGTCAAGGACACATTACCAGTACTGACAGCAAGTAAAAACAAATCTTGTATTCTATTCTGCTGCTGTCATTTGCTGATCACTACTGGCAAATTTGACTGAGTAGGTTGAGACCTGACAAGTTAAGTAAGGATTTTTTTTAACATTTGCTAAGATCGGATTTTGTGTTCTAGATAGCTTTTGCTAACAGAATGTCTCTGTGTGCTGTAACGTCTGCAATATGGTCAGGATGTTATATCACACATTCTGCATAGTTGGAATATTATGCAAGCCCTTTGTCAATATCTGCAGTTTGCCCATATGTATTGGACATTATATAGTTAGTTCTCACAGATTGTTTGGATAGATAATATCAAAAAGACATGCAATGCTAAATCAGTTGGTTGCAGAAAACATAACCTAGCACAGATGAGAAATGTATAAAATCAGCCACTTATACAGTTTATTAACACATGCTGAGGTATTCTACGGTGTCCCACAGTGTAAAGTCAACATGTGTGTGTAACCTAATCAGCATTTTGCAGGCCGTGTGTGAACAAGAAAAGGATGAGTGTTACCTGTCACAATATTAAGCCAGTATTGTTTGGTAGTGTGTGCCATTGTCTATGCTTGTTTTGACTTGGGCCGATGGACCTTCAAATCCATAATCTTTTACTGTCTGTCATGGCAATAGTTTGCTGTACCTTGATATATCAGTAACTAATGGAATGAAGGACACTGATTACTTGCTCATTCTGTCAACTTCTTCGATGTGTACCTAGGTAGAGAGCATGTGCAGCCATCCTTCAGTGATAACGTCTTGCTTTGCAGAAACAAGTAGAAGACCTTACTTATACTACAAACGCTAGCGACAGCTTGTCTGTGGGTTGTAAAGTGACACATTTACCTCTTACAAGCCCTTTTGTATGTACGGTAGGGCTGTGGAGTAGAATGCACTAAGAAAATCTGATAGACTGTTTTCATCAAGTAAGGATTTAAGCAAGTAAATGGAGACATAATCAGGTAAGGGAATGGGAAACGTTAGAAACATCCACTATGTTTCATACACTTAGCTTAATTGAGTCCTTTGCGTTTATAGATTTGGTGTTTACAAACATGACAGTTTTTAACAGATTTTATTTTTCTTTTGCACAGTTCCATTTTCTCATTAGAATACTTTGAGTTCAAATTTTACATAAATTAAAAAATAAATAAATAAAAGTGGAATATGGAAGGCAAATGACCCATATAAGGGACTTGCCCCCTTACATCCTGTTAGTGAATATGGAGCATGTTATTTCACCAGTCCTAGTTTCATCAAAGGCAGATTCAGTATGACACTTAAATTGAAGGACAGTTGTAGTGACTTAAATGTTTAGCTACTGTTGTTGAAAAGTTTATTTAACTTTTATTTTTAATTTTTATTATAAAAATCTACTGCCACTCATTAGCGGACCGGATTTCCGCTGTTGCGACTCCTAATCGGGAAAAGCCGAAAGAAGAACAATTATTATTTTATAACTTATATATCTTTTGGAGTTTGATTTTCATGGTTTTATAATTAGGGTTGTAGGCAATGTCCTAGTTTTCATTTATTTGAACTGTGGTTGCTGTTGTGTATCTGCTGTAGGATTTGTAAGCTTCCGGCTTCCGACAGCAAAGAGATGTTTTATTTTAAGTGGCATTTCCCATTTCCTCACAATTGTGCAGACAGAGTTAATATAGTTAAGTAAGGTGATTGTGGAAATTACAGAGGGCTTTTCCTCCCCTACAATTTTTTTAATATTTATTTATTATTTTAACTGAAATTTTACTGTCCTGATAGAATGCGCAGATTTGAACATGTTTCATTTGTAAGGGATTGTTTGCCACTGGTCTCAAAGCCATGACACGGATGCTAGCTCTGAGGTCATTTTACTTTGAGGAAAGGGGAAAAAAACTGCAATAATCTTATTTAGTGGTACTATTTTGTACTCAGTTATGTTCACACTTGTGATGTTCACAGTGCCTGTGTACTATGTGTAAACTGGTGACCCTTAGATCATGAGCTTTGTAATAATTTTGTATTTTGCATTATTTTCTTGTTTCACAAAGGTAAATGAGTTTATCACATTAAGGATTGCTGGACAGTTTGCCATGAGTTTGACCTACAAATGTCACCATGAAAGAGTACGGTTATCTGTGTCACCCATAGCAGATGTTTCTTCACAATCTATTGAAATGGTGAGTAACAAATGATAAAGGACATTCAGCAGTTAATGATGAAAAACATGCAGTTAACTTAGATCTTAAGGAGGCTACAGAAAGTATACATGGCATCTTATCTGTTCTGCACATTCCTCCTCCTCTTGTTCTTATTGTTAAAATATCTGAGAAGTCACAATACTTTGTGTGTATATATGGGTCTACTTCACATCACCTAAAACCCATTTGACTGACTTTCATTTCACAGAGACCAGATCACCTAATTTTCAAAATACTGAAAACACATTTGACTGAATCTCATTTCACTGAATTGTAAGCCATAGACACGATGTGGGTTTCCATTCACCTGTGACTTGTTTGTGATAAAAAGAATTTCTGTAACTTATAGTGCTGACTATCAGAATACCGATAGTGATGTAGAAAGTAGTGTTGTAGTGTTTTTAAATGTGGGTATGTCGCTCTACATTTTTATGAGAAGTATCTAAAGTAGTAAGGTGGATGTTTTGTGCATTCTAAGGAGTGGTGGCAGCGTGTAGAGTACTGTAAGGCAAGTAAGAGGTATATTCCCTTTTCCCCACTGTAGTGTGATCCTGGAGTTAGTATATATAGTTAGGGGGGGTGTTGGGGGGGGGCGGCATAGCCCCCACTTAGTGTGGTTTTATATTGTCCAGTTTGTGTTAAGAGGGTAAGTAAATAGTTTTTATGTTTTGGAAAGAGGTAGTTATTATTGTTATGAGTATGCTTGTTTATGGTTTAACATTTAGTCTTTTGAAATTTAGCATTGTAAGCTTTCAGTGAAATGAGATTCAGTCTTTAGTATTTTGACAAATTAGGTGATGTGAGCGGCCACGGTGGTGCAGCGGTTAGCATTGCCGCCTCACAGCAAGAGGTTCACCGGTTCGATCCTCGGCTGGGGTGCCTTCTGTGTGCAGTCTGCATGTCCTCCCTGTGGTCGCATGGGTTTCCTCCGGGTGCTCCGGTTTCCCCCCACATCCCAAAAGACATGCAGCAGGTGGATTGGACACTCTAACTTGGCCCTAGGTGTGAGTGTGTGCGTGTATATGCCTTCTGTGGAAGGTTGGGTGCCGGGCTGGCAACTCGACATGGTAAAACTCCACTGCCAATCGTGAGCGGACAGATGATCTGCTGTGGCGACCCCTAACCAGGAAAAGCCAAAAGAAGAAGAAGGAGATTTGGTCTCTGTGAAATGAGTCAGTCAAAGGCTTTTTAGGTGATGTGAAGTAGACCTGTAGATATATATATATATATATATATATATATATATATATATATATATATATATATATATATAAATAAGCTTCTGCTAAATGTCCCCAAGTAACTACTAGCTGAAGCTCCAGACAGACAAACATAACTAGATGAAGCTTCATCCTTTTTAAGGAAGGAGCAAGCCCCTTTGCACCCCCCACATGACAGCTTCTCCCATTCACCACGCCATACTCCCTTATTTGTATATACTAATTCCATGGTCATACAAGCACAGAGAAAGAGATTGTTTTTAAAGAGACATGACTGCAGTGGAAGTAATTTATCTGGGGGGAAAAAAGTTTCATTAGTCGCAACTTGTCTAGTTGCAGTCTTGACCACGACTTCTACAAAAGACTACTTGTAGAAGTATCATTCTTATGTAGTATCATCTGGACACTTTTTGCTTAAAGTTCAGGAACTAATTGCCTATCTTGTTCTTCTTTACTTTTGGCTATTCTAGTACAACAGTAAGTACATAATTTTCTGCTTCTGACAAATATTGCACCTTGTGTCCCACATCTGCTCTGCATGTTCTGGCCTTACTTGATATTCATTATTGTTTTATTTTCTGTCATCTCCCAGGTATTCAGTGCTAGGCCCATGGATAAAAACGTTTTCTTAGAAAACATTTCTCATGTATCTTTTTCACTTCTGTTTAGATGTTAACTGCCTACATTTTCTTTATTATTATCATGATTATTTTTGTGCTTTAAATATTGTACTATAAAAAAAATCGTCCCATCTTGTAACTAGATGTGTTGCACAACCTTTCTTTGTAGATAAGCTCTATAATCCTTCTTTCTTGCGAAATGTTCTATAATGATGGTGACATCATTGTTATCCATTATACTTAAGTGCACATGCTGGATAATTCAGTTGCTTTCTTCTTGGCAGCCACTAACCTGTTTTTCTTTTAATGAAATATTGACTCCAAAGCTAGATGTAATACATTAAGTGAGACACAGCTGTGAACTGGCCTTATGGCAGAAACATAGCACATTGTCCACTGATGCTCAAATGTCTGTTTACAAAGCAGTGACTTCTAACTTAAACAGTAACAATCAAAGCTCTGTAAGCTGTTTTAAAACACTTTGCATGGAAGCGAGCTATATCCCTGTATCCTCAACATTGAGAGCTGTGCCTTCCACATTCCTGCTACTTGTATACTGAGATTGGTGTACCTTAGAGTAAGAAGAATTTTCCAGATGCTACAATCTCTGTTTTAATATACATACCACATCAGTTTAACTTTTGTGATTGCACTTATAACGGCCTGACACTTCTGCCTGGCACCCAAATGGGCCATACAGTATCAGCATTCCTGTAATTTCCTATTGCTTATCTTTCTTTTGTAATAGAGCTAATAACTGTGAAGTGTAAAATGCAGATATGATTCACCTAACTTACAGATGCTTATATCAAAGCCCAGTAGGTCAGGACTGATAGACTAAATGGGCCTCCAATGAAAAGTATTTTACATGAGGAGTAAAGTCCCTCCATGCCCAAAAGTAAAATAACTAGATCCAAGACAGATGCTGGGTGTGAGTTATAAACTCTTCCACTGAAGCCTATTAGTCCTTGCAGTGTCAACCAAATGAACTTAAAGAGGACTATACACAATTAGGTGGATGACTACCATAAAATACATCATATCTCAAAAGCACAGTCTGGTATTACATTAGTAGCCAAGTATTCTACAAAAGGGCCTTACAGAAACAGATGTTTGGTGCCAGAGCTATGGGCTCAAGCTTAATGCCAAGAAATGTGTAGTTATCCCCTTTGGGAAAAAACATGTATGCATGAATTACCACATAGGTGGCAGTACACTAAACACCGAAAGTGTGATGAGAGACTTAGGGACGCAGGTGGACAGTGGTCTCACTTTCAATAACCACATCGCCACAACAGTCAGGAAATCCTTCAATGTGACACACCTCATCACGAAGGGCTTTTCATCCAGAAAAAAAGAGGTCATTGTCCCACTGTACTCATCCCTCATTAGACCCATTATAGAGTACAACGCCCCATTTGGTATGTACCTCACAAGACATCTGCAACAGCTGGAAAGGCCACAGAAATACCTCACTAAAAGAAGCACAGGCAGATGCCCTATGCTGACCGCCTAAAAAAATTAAGCTATACTTTGTGGCATATTGTCTACTCAGAGGCAATCTCTGCTTAACATACAAGGCCATGTCAAACCCTGAGATGTTGGACATGCTCCACTTAAAGAAATCCCAATCCATCAGAGCCACACGCTCCAGGGATCTAAACCTTGTCATCACAATGAACAAAACATGCTGGAGGGATAGGTTCCTGACCCAGAGACTCCCCATACTCTGGAATAGACTGCCCATACATGTCAAGCAGAGAGCCTCCTTGGCTCTCTTTAAAAAAAACCTTGACTATTGGATGGGAGATAGGAAATTCACCCCGGGGATCACGTCAATCACCCTGCTAGACAGGGGTCCAGGGAAGTAAATATTGTGGGAAGAAATATCCAGGGAATTGTTGGGGCTAGGCTTGTATAGGCCCTAGGGCCAATAGCCTTGTACTAACCTATGAACCTATGAATGTTAATGAAATTAACATCCAGTTATGTGTGGAAGTCTTCCTGATTAACAAGTTTATTTTGCTCTTAAGTAGTTCAAAAGTTTTTTTAAGTGACAGATAGCTGACTGATGATTATATAACTGTATTTATGCTGAAACTGTGGAGGAAAAATAAGAAGTTAGTCAGTTTTTTTATTGTGTTGAAGAAGCTTAGCATAGTAGATGGTGTTAAGGCTGTGGCTGCAGTCCAGAGCCGTTATGGAGAAACAGCAGCTGATGAGATATTTAAAGTTCCTTTGAAACAAATGATGTCATTGATTGAATGAGCAGGACAATTATTTTTTCTTTAGCTAATCATTGAAACGGTTACAGATGCTTTGAATTTGTACACATCTGCTATTGTTAAGTTGCAGAAAGAAAACAGTGATTTAAAAGAGAAACATGCCTCTGCAGTGATGTAATTGGAATAGTTAGAAGGAAGACAAGTTTGCCAGGGTATAGAACCCATATGAAGAATAGTCATCTGTTGGCAAACTTGAGAAGGTGGAGGATTGTACTGACTGACTGACTTAGATACATCAGAAGTTGGCAATTTGAACTGTCTTGCATGAGAGCCAGAATAAGGTAGTATGGGATCATCATTTGTTTGCTCCTAATGCCAGGGCTGCAAACAGTTGTGCCAGACATGTATTGGTTCTTTTTGAAACCTAGTTGAAGAGCAAATGCTAACCTTGTTGTGATGACCTGAGAAAATCTGCAAGGAAGAAGATAGATAGGTACTTACTAGGCTATTGATATGTGAGGGTCTTTGAGAAAGACTATGTACTCACAGTCAGAAAAAAGCAGGTCTTGTTCACCATGAGTATGAGGGAATGTGGCATTCAATATTGTTCAGATGTATTTCCATGCAGGATATGATTGTTATTGATCCACAGGAAGGTCTGTTGGTCATTAGGAAATGTGATCCAGGCCAAACATCGGAAGACATTTCTGTCCAGGGTCCACCTGAAAAGGGATGTTATGAATCAACTAAGATTATCTTCTTGGGTTATGTCCCATGCTAGATTTAAACCTTTGAGGTGGTTATTTGTACAGGAGGCATTTCTGATTGACCAGGTACGAATGACATAATGACAACAATCGTTGGCAATTGTAGAAAAGGCAGCAGGATGATGATAGATAATGTAGATACTAAACTTGGTATATATGGGACATTATGTGCAGTAACCTTACACTGGAAAAGTTACTGATACCGGGTATGTCAGTGAATAATGCCATAGCTTGTTTAGGCAGCCTTGGATCAGTACAAATTGTGTTTAAGTCATGAAAAGAGAAGAATCTAACTTTTGCTTTAGACATGACTGTTGTTTTCTGTGTAAGTATTCCTATTTAATACTTGAGAGGTAGTGTGTGGGGGGTGCTGAGCTGGGTGGCTGCATAATGCCTCTTCTGCAGAACATTATATAGTTGTTAGAACAAGGAACTATAAAAGGAATAGCAAACATTATGGTTTAATAAATTCTTATCCAGAGATGCAGAAGATTTCCTATCTTATTGTTAATTGTTAAGAATGTGGCAAAGCTTTTAATAAGGAAAATTTCCTAACTAAAAATGAAAGTAGATGAGAATGCTGCTGTCATCTGGTTAGTATGCTAAGCTAGCTGAGGATTATCAGTGTTATTGTTGCGGGGGTGACGGGGTGAGGGTATGGAACAAATGGAACTCCATTAGTGGGTCATTAAATTGACACTGGGAAATTTTACTTTTCTTTGTATAATTGTCCAGACTTGATTGTATATGCTTGGCTCTGGAAGTTGTGCATTATAATTTGAGAAAGGGTGATTTAAGGAACCAGACGGAATATATGGAAATGAAATGGATCATTAGGCTGGGAGTCGATATAGCCCCAGGATTAAATGGCATGGTTCCTTTAAAACCAGCTTTAAAGAGAAGGAGACTCCAATATTGAATTTGATTGATTGTTTGTAATTTAAAAAGTGATGCTTGTTTTAGTTGTGCATTATCTGATGAAGGGATACACCCGAAAAAGCTTAAAGTGCACTTTTTAGTTTTGCTGTTTTAATAAACGTTTTATCTTCTCGGCCTGGTGGTTTCTCTGCTTCCTGATAATACTTGGTCTTGGATATTTGTGGCAGAGACCTTTGGTGGAAGATATCCAGCCTTTTCCTCTGACTACATTTATTGTCAAACTGATTGAACTTAACTCATTCACTCCAATGAAGCTCAGGAAGTTTGCACTGTAACTTTCAATGGGTAGAGCCTAAGCCTTTTGACAAAATCAAATGAAGTCCTCACATTTCAAGCAAATGTTCATACCTCTGGAACCATAGGGGTTGTGAAAGAAGTATAAATGGCAAACTCTTCAGCACAAACAATTTTTATAGTGGTAGTATTATTTAGGTTCTAGGTTGTCTTAAACTGAATTTTTTAAGTCACAGTAAACATAGTAACTATTACATTAAGTACACTCACTGTTAACTCTTTCCCCATTTTTACAGCACACTGCTTGATATTTTATTATAATTGTTGTTTTTGAAAGCTAAGTAGTAATATTTTCTAACACACACTGATTATGGCTTGATTTCGTTATATTAATCCTGTTTACCTGGATACAAGAGAGCTGGTAACTCTGATAGGCCCAGAGTCTTCTGAGCTTGCTTAAACTGATTGAAGCATGCTCAGTGTGATTCTCTGCCCACTTTGCTGCCCTTCCACCCCCCAATTTCCCTGCCATCTCCTGGACTTCTTCATTTATTCTGCCTGTCCCTCCCCCGATGTAAACCCTTCCACGTAAAGACCCATATCCTAATTTCCACGAATATCGGAACACATACTGAATTTCCAGATACCATTAGATTTATTGTCTTCCTACTACCCTCAGCTCTCTCAAACTTCTTCACCTCAAACTAGTGCATTTCATCACCGTTTACCCTAAAGTCATTGTACTCTCTGCAATTTCCTCTTCATTTTGCCCTCCAGTACTACTACAAACTAATCTACACTCTTCCCTCCACTGCTTTCCTATAGACTCCTCATCCCATTCTATACATACACAATTCAGCCACTACTACTGGCATTCATCTACCATTAAATGCCCCCTAAAATTTCCCAAATACCTCATTAATTTCACACCCATATTCCTCCTCTTACTCTTATGTAGCAATATTGCATCAAATCCAGACCCAGATACCTTCTCCTTCTTCCTTGTTAATGCACAAAGCATTCAAAATAAAATAGACCAGCTAAGCTCTCTTATCTCTATTCACAGACCCCAAATCGTTGCTATCATAGAATCCTGGCTTAAGCCACAAAATCCTTTCATGCACTACTTCTTCCCAGGCTGTGATTACTTTCTTGATGCCAGGCCAGGATTAAGGCAAGGAGGAGTTACTCTTCTTCTTTTCAAATCTGACATCAACAAGCGACTTCTTGCTCAAAGTAGTGCTGCCTCAGATTCCCTTCCAAATTGATTATTAACACAAAAACACTCTTCATTTAGGTTTCCAGTTCTTCTATTTCCTGTCTCCCTCTTCCTGTTTCATTACAAAAGCTTAATAATGTACTCAAGGACTTAACCTCCTCTGTTTAGGACATCGAAAATCGTATTCTTCTTTTTGGAGACTTTTAACTTCAGCCTCCATAGCCCCTCACAAAACTGCATACTCAGACTTCTCAATGTGTTTAATCTCACACAACTTGTCTCTGAATTCACGAGACCCAATCCTTCCTCATCACATCACTCGCTGCTTGATCTAATAATTACAGACAATCCCTCACTTATTTCTCATAACTCTATCTACCCTCCCAACTTAAGTGATCACTGTTCTTTAAGATTCAACATACACCTTGTAAAAAGTCCCCTCCAAAACGAATTACATTCCAACACAAAACTTGAGTAAACATTACCAGACTAAAAACTTATCTATCCTTTCTCAGATGGGACCCTATACTCTCCTGCTCAGACCCTAACAATGCTGCCCAGCTCTTCACCCAAATTCTCTGTAATCTACAAGACATGTTCTTCCCTGTAGGTACAAGGCTGTACAAGCCCAAGAAAAACACCTGTCCCACTTATGATCTCAAAACCCTCCTATCTCTTATAGTCCAAGTAGACTCCAGAGAATTTTTACTCAGGTACACAGCAAATGTTGGAGGTGTGACGGGGAAGAAAGAGGTACTTGGGAGCATATTTTCTGGGAGTGAGGTGAGTTGGCGGAATTTAAGGATTCTCTGCAGGATGCACTGTTGGAGATGCTGGGTGGGCAGATTGGTGTGATGAGGGAGATGATTTTTCTGAACTATGATATAGAATCAACATTACCTAGACATGGTAAGGCCTTGCTGTGTCTAATTATGGAGGCTGCCAAAAAAGCAATTACTAGAAAATAGAAATCAAAATCTAAACCAACTATATTAGAAGTAATGAAGATAGTAACAGAGATAAAACAACTGGAACTGAGATCTTTAGAAAAGGGTAGGAGCAAACTACATAGGGAAAATGGGAACTGTGGGAACAATACATACTGGGGAGGAATGAGTTTTAAAAGAAGGTAGGACTTAAATGAGCTATGTAATGTTTTTTCCCAAACATCTTTATTAAATTGTATCTTTAAATGCTATGATTTTACTTGTACTTCTGTAATTACTGTAACCTAATACTCTGAATGTAATTTTTGTTTTTATGGAGCTTTTCTCCCCAGGACTGGGTGTTGATGTACTCATACAAGGTTGCTAAGGCATGGAACTGCTTACCTGTAGCCATTAGGTCAATACCCTCCCTCCCATATTTTAAAACCAGTCTGAAATACTTCCTAGCTAAAATCTGTCTTTGTTCTTGTTCAAAACCAGGATAAAACATATCCCTAAATGTGAAAAAGTACCTTTTCATTCCTTATACCTCCTTACTCTCCCTTATTCACTTACTTCCTTACTTATGTCAAATTCTGTCCGATGACTTTCTCTATAAATATACTATAAGCCTGTTTTCCCTCACTTCATATTGCAATTCCTCTTTGTATTAGACTAACTTATCTTTAATTTCTCTAAAAACTATCTAAGATTTTTGTAAATGATTGTCATATAACTTGTATCAATTCTTAACCATTGTTTTTATATTATCACTCATTTGTTATAATTATTTAAACTGCATATGTTTTTGTTGTACTTTTGAAAATTGTAAAATTATTGTTCTTAAAATGTTTTGTAATAATTTGGAACTCTTCTCCCTGGGCCTCTGCTGAAAATGGGCTTCTACCCAGTCAGACATTCCTAGTAATCAAAATAAATAAATACACAGAGTGTATCATAACAGATCTCATTAATTATGATGTTAATCTCATTAGACTTGGCCCTTAACAATTTAGCCTGTTAAACCTTGTTAATTTATTCAAGAGGGTTACATGGGCTGTTGACAGTGCTCATGTTTGTTCATACAGCGTATCGTGATCTGGCCAAAGCATTCAATACCATACCTCATGCTAGAATTGTAGGGAAACTGACATCCTTAAACATAGGTCCTTATGTGGCAAATAGATAGCCAGGTGGATAAAAGACAGAGCCCACATAGTTCGTGTGGCAGGTGCCTGTTCAGATAGTGCTAGGGCAACCAGTATAATTTTTTCTAAGGGTTCATGCTTGGTCCCCTTCTGTTTGTTATCTACATTTCTAATCTAAAAATGATAGCCAGGACCTCTGCTTACCAAATTTGTAGATTACTGCAAACTTTGTGTAACTGTCAAAACTCCATCAGATATCTGCATTCTTCAGAAAGGGCTTACATTGGTTAATACCTGGAGTGTGGAATATGGGCTTAAATTGAATGCTATAAAGTATAGTACTGTTTATTTTGGAAAACAGAAATCACCCACAGCACACATTATAAAAGCACATGCTTACTAAAATAAAAGGTAGTCCAGGACTAGACAATTGGGGTGATATCCCCATCTCCTTTGATAATTACATGGTAATTGTAGTCAGGAAATCCTTCTACTTAACAAAACTGATGGCCAAGAGTATTTCATCTATCCAAAGAGGTTATCTTTATACTTTATTCAGTGCTGATCAGACCCATTATAGAGTACAGTGCTCAGTTTGGTGTGTCTCACTTGACATGTCAACAAACTTGAAAAGCCCCAGAAGTTCATAACAACAATTTATCTGGTCACAAGAACATTAACTACCAGGAGAGACTGGAAGTCCTGTCCTTGTACTCTGTATCTTATAGACTCCTGAGGGAAGATCTGTGCCTTGGCTACAGTGCCATTAGAGATTTGGTGGTCTTTAACCTCTTTTATCTCAGTAAGTCAAACAGTTCAGCTAATACTAGAACTAGAAGTATAAACCTTTAAAAGCAGATAAACAGAATTTGATGAAGAGATGGATTCATCACCCAATACCTACCTCTTCTCTGCAATAAACTTCCTCTGAAGGTTAAACAACACAATTCGGTATTTTCCTTCAGACTAAACCTAGAAAAGTAGATAGGAGCTCTCAGGTTTGCCCCAGCACTAAATGACTTATCCCTTCTTGGGAAAGAAGATAAAGCCTGGGGGGGGGGGGGTATTGACAAGTCTTACATGATCCTTAGGCTAATTAGCCTTGCAACTTCTTTGCAGTCTATGAAATTATGAATTAATGCTACAATAACTGAATAAGTATATTACATGTATTGCTGTAGCCGATTTATACTTGGATCTTCATTATATTACATTGAAACGTATATCATATATTGTTTTTTCCCAAGAGCTCCCATACAGAAAGGCCTCTGCTTAGTAGGATTACCTCATAAACATATTTTAAATAAATATAATAAGGGTAGCATAGGACATGCTACCCTTATTATATTTATTTAAAATAAAATAAAAGTAGCATAGGACATGCTGTCATGTTTAACTGAAAAAAGAAAGTGGCACATAGGGTGGTGTTTACTGCCATTTTTTAGCTGTTGATGACTAAAACTGAGGAATACTGCATACGAATTAGAAAATGTAGACCATTTTTTACAAAAGGCAGTTTGTAGTATGTTCGGTATACTGAACTAGAAAGAAAAAGACAGACTACTTTTGATATGATGACAGGTCGTAGTGGCAGTTATTTAGTTTATCTTGCTAACTTTTTGGCAAAATGATATTATAAGCCCTGTTTATACTATTTAAAAGTGAAACATTGATTGTTTATATTAAAGTAAACTTTATGAAAGTGATTTTTTAATCACATAGAATGAATCATGAATGGCTATTTTGTCATTGCAGGTTAAAATATATGATATTGTATTGTTTGTTAAGAGATGCTTCTGATGTGAAAGACATGAAAGCTGTTATTAGTGATGCAGTTATAGATTTCTATACTTTGTGTATTTTTCCAGCAATGTTACAGATTACCTTTCAAGTTGAAGATTTATTTTGTGTACATTAGTTGAAATAGTACTTCAAATCTTTCAGAACAGTGAGAAACAAAAGACTGAAATTAAAGCCTTCTGCAGCATTTTGTCTGAATTATTATTTTACTTTTTTGGTTTCAATTCCCTATAAATCAGGCTACTCTGTCATCAAGAGATGGAAGTCCATGCCATCATACTTTAGACAGTGAAGGATTTCTTTATTATGCCCAAAGTGTTCCTTTTGAGGTCTGGGAAAACAGTTTGTGTACAGTGCACTGAAGTGGATAGTTATACTTAGTGTATGATTGCATAGGCTGAATTCTGCCCCCTCCTCCCTCAGAATACTTTTCCTCATCCTAAGAAGCACTTTGCTATTCAGGCTTTCATTCAAACCTAGGTCTCCACAGTCACAGATGGGATTTTTCCGTGTCAATAAACTCACTCAGTTTAGTTATGCACTTGTGATTGATGGTTTTATAAAACTTAATGACGTTTTATTAGATAAATACAGAACAAGCAACTGAATGTAGATGTTTGAAGAAATGTCCATGCTGTCTAAAGTATTTTTTTCCCCCACAGGGACAAATACTGTCAGATCAAAAGTTTTCCTCCAAAGCAGCAAGAGAACTAACTAAGGAAAATTTGAAAAAAATAAACGAGAAGGAAGCAAAGAAGAAATTCTTTATGAAAAAAAACGTAAGCTAACTTTACAAAAATTATTTTATAAAAGAAGATAATTTTATTAGAAACATTACTCATAACAGGAAAATCGGCACTGCCATTTAAAGAGACAAATAATGTAAAATAGAATGGATGAATACATATCTGTTTTATACCTTGTATGGCTTTTGTTCTAGAGTGGTTGTAAGGTATGGATGGAAGATAGATCTGATATTGTCCTTTTCATTCTTCCTGAACATATGGGTACCGGAACCGACCTCAGATCCCACTTGGCTGCATATGTCAAACTTATGGATCCATCTCTCAAGCTCCTACCTCTACCCATAATGCCTCAGCTAGCCTACAACACCTTAGATCTCATTTGCTGCAATCAGGCACGGATATGGATACTCTCTCAGAAGACTTTTTCAATCGTTTAAGCATTTATGAGTAGTTTTTCCATCAGAAAATCTTATCCAGTTAACTTTCTTTACATCCTCCCTTCTATCTATCTTTTCAGTTTCTACTCATTAGCCCTTTCTTTTACTTCTCTTTTTCTATATTGGTAGGTATACTTGTTGCATATCATTGTTGGTATCTCCTTTCCTTTTATTTCTTTTCCTACCATGTTTGAGTAACTACCACTACCATTGTTTATAGTTTTGCTGTTTAAAAACAAATCTTTTCTCTCTATCCTTATTTTTTACCAAACTATGGCCGAGAAGCCAACAGAATTTAAAAAAATGCACTTCCTGTGGGCACAAAATTCCAATTTCTGATGCCTGCAGGGAGTGTGTTAATTGTCTAGGAGCAGCACACCTCAATACTGACTGTGCTATCTGTGCTGCCTTTAATTCTAGGATGATTGCAGATAGGAGAAACAAGTGATTCTCAAGGGATTACTACCCCCATCTTCTTCTTCCTTCACCGGGGCTCAAACCCCTAGCAAACATTCTAAAGCTCCTTTGGAGCCTAGGAAGAGGTCCCCTCCTCGATCTCCAAAGACTCCTTCTACATCTATGACTTCAAAGCCTCCTCAGAAGATTTGAAGATCTTCGTATCCTACTTCCTGGGATCTGAAAAGGAAAACTTCATATCCTAAGCCCACGGATCTGATAATTGTATCAAGTAAATCTCCGATACAACCCCTGGATCCAAAAACCTCAGATCTGACTTCTGGCACTTCAAAGACTCCCAGAACTCCCTCACCTGAGTTTGTGTGAGTGTCTCCTTGGCTCCATTCCCCTTTCTGCAAACCACTCCAAGGAAACACTCTAGGCCACGGTCCGCAACCTCATCTCTCAGGTCCTCCCGAAGTCTCTCCAAGGCCAAAGTGGCTAGGATGATGAGGAAGTTCCTCAGAGCTCAGATTCAGATGGGGTTAACTTTTACACTTCCCATATAGTAATATCTCCTTTTCCAATCCATCCCACAGCTTCAGAACCAACGGATCCAAGAGTCCTTGGAGAATCAGTGTCAGAGCTGAAGAGGGTTATGTCATTGACTCTGACAGTTTCCTTGACTGGTCTGCTCCTATCCCATCAGATCAGGATGAATCATGGAAGTGAAGCATCAGCATCTGATCCAGGAGGCCAGGATCTACTCTGATGTTGTTGGACATCCTTGCCTCTCAGAACCTCGGTGCTAGATAGCTTAGGTCTGGCTCCTTCCTTGAGGCATGGATCAGGACAGAATCGGTGCTTACCTGCTTCAGAAGTTTCGGCTCCAATGCTGCCTTCCATGACTTGTCTTGGCCCATCTGCCTTTGAGATAGTGGAAAGGGTTTTCTCTCATCAAAGAGACCCAATCTCTCTTTCTTACTTGGCTCCTACATCTGTTCCCACACCGGCTTTGAGCTCTGATCCCATCAGACATATTCCACCAGAACAGCCAGTACCAACTAGCGTCCAGACAGTTCCCTCATAGGAACTTCCCTTCTCTTTGGATATGACACCAAAGCATCCCACTGAGGAGGTTATCAGTAAGAGAATGTGCAAAAGGAGGCATGTAGATTCCCCTTTGGAATCCCTCACAGAGGGGAAGGGTCCCTCAGATCACCACCTTATGACATCTCATTCAGAGACATTTTGGAGATCCGTAAGCAGAAAAGTGGTTGCTCCTCACATACTCTTTCCCCAGAGAAGTCAGTATTTTTGGAAGCTTTTGGTTCTGGTCCATCTACATCTTGGGTGACTCCCTAGGCTGATGAGCTTATCGACTGAGTCTATTGGTGGGCATGGGAAGAACTGGACTGTGTTGAACCAATCCCCTATCATCCAGACAAGATTTTGGCACCACCAAAAGACAGACCCCATTGGAGCAAAGGAGTCCCTGTTGATGCTGTGGTTGTGACGGCAGCCACAGAAAAGGAGCTAGCTGAAGAGAGTTCCTCTGTCCATCCTCCTAATAGAGAGTTAAGGGTGTTGGACAGATTCAGAAAGCACAAATTTGCTTCAGCAACCTTTGCCTTAAGATCCCTGATTTATTTGGCGCACTTTACAAGGCTGCAGAGGGATTTAACCAAATGAGGTGTCCAGATCCCTCTCAGAGTCTATGTCTGTGGCAGGACTGGCCTTAGGTCAACTGGTGCCCTAGGCAAAAGGGTTCCATGGTGCCCCCCACCACACCACCCAGTGCCCCCATCCTTGTCTACCTACACAAAATAAATACTGGAAAAGTGCCCCTACTAGAGCGGTGCCCTAGGCGGCCGCCTAGTTGGCCTATGCTTAAGGCCGGCTATGGTCTGTGGAGGACTAAAAAAGAGCATCCTCACAACTTCCAGTGTGTCCATGAAGTTGGTATCCCTTGCTGCAGAGGATACCTCATTGCCTGCCAGTTCAGGCATTGCTGTACAGAGACATACCTGGATGCAGTTATGTGACTTTGTAGAGCCTTTCAAGTCTTCTTTTGTCAATGCTTCTTTTGATGGAACGTCCTTGTTTGGCCCTTCTGTTAAAGGAATGCTCTTCTGCAGTGAACAGGAAGGAAAGACCCTGTCTGCTTTAGGGATTTGCTTTTTTACCCCTCAATGATCCTTCACCCGAAATCAAGGAGGGGGCAAGAAAATGTGGTTCTGGAAATCCCAGGGTTCTTTCCAGAATTCACATGGAGACATCTCCTCTAGGGGCAAAGGGGGGAGTGGGAATGGAAGATGCAATCCTCGTAGTGGGGGGGTGCAAAACCAGGGTTTCCAAGACTCCTTTTCAGCTAGACCCGTTCACCACTCCTGAAGGGTTGCCTGACTGCTCATCTCTGGAGGCAATCAGGGGTGCTTGTCCTTGCATCCAAACGTCTGGACTCATAACAAACGTTTCCTGAGTGCTAAAATAATATCCAGAGGTTGTTTTATACCATTTTTTCAGACTCCTCCATCCCAAAACAAAAAAAAAAAAAAAAAAAAAAAGAGAAAGATCCCAATGTCCCAACCAGTCAGAGAGAAGCTACAGCTCAAGAGAGTCATCCAGGAGTTCCCAGCAAACCAAAGAGGATTTGGAACTTACTCAGGGTTCTTTATGGTGCCAAAGAAGACAGGGGACCTGAGACCAATTTTGGACCTAAGCAACCTGTACCAATTCGTGAGGAAATCAAAGTTCTGAATGGTCACAGTTCAGTCCATTCTGCTCTTTTTGTATAAGGATGATTGAATGTGCTCAGTTGATCTTCATGATGCATATTATCTCATCAAGATGAACAGATGCTACCGAAGACATCAGTGTTTTTGGTTGGGAGGCAGCTACTGTTAGTTCAGAGCCCTGCCCTTTGGTCTCACCACAGCCCCCAGGGAGTTTACCAAGTGTATGGCAGTGGTAGCAGCTCACCTGAGACTGCTAGGATTCAGAGTATTTCTATATTTAGACGACTGGCTCCTTACTGCCCCAACCAGGCATCTCATAGAACTGTCCAGGAAGTATTGTCTCCAGCTTTGTCAAACACTAGACATTACAGTCAATATCTCCAAATCCAAACTACAGCCATTACAAAGCCTGGAGTTCATTGGTGTCCAGTTGAACACAATAAGTCAGATTGCTTCTCTGCCTGCTTATCATATAGATGCAATCAAATTCCAGGTACAGCAAATCCTTGTTCATCCTGTTCCCCCGGCCAGACTTATCCTTCAGGCTGTAGATTCAATGGCATCGGCTATAGTCTTAATTCCTTTAGCATGTTTCTACATGCATGTTCTCCGATGGACTCTAGGTGTTCAGTGGTCTATTCTGCAGCATCCTCTATCCTTCACAGTCAAACTTACTAAGATATGCAGAAACCATCTTTGTTGGTGGAACCAGTCAGGTGACATTTAACTGGGCCGTCCCTTAGTTCCGTCTCCTGCAGTGACCATGGCCTCCCAACTGAGATGGGTGGGGAATTTCTTGGGAAAGAGAGTCCAAGGCATCTGGTCCCCATGAGACCGATTCCCACATCAGTGTCCTAGAGATGAGAGCAGTCCTACTAGCTTTACTGGCATTTCAAGATGTTCTCCCTATGGGTACTACTATGATTCAAACTGACAACATGTTTGTGGTCTGGTACATCAACAAACAAGGGGAAACCTGATTTTACCCCCTGTGTTGAGAAGTTGTGAGTGTGTGACAGTGGGTGATCTCCTCCAACTGCTTTCTAGTGGCAGTGTACATTCTGGGGAGATCTAGCGTACTATTGGACAAACTCAGCAGGTCCATTCTGATGCCTCATGAGTGGTCTCTCAATCTCTTTGCGTCTCCCCACAACAAGTGCAGCAGGTATTTTGTCCTAATCCCCCGAGTCACTGAGAGAGGGTCTAGTCCATGTTTGGCCCTCTAGTCTCCTTTATGCCTATTCCCTGGTAGCTCTGATTCCAAAATTTTTACAGAAAGCCAATCGGTTGAAGAGCTCAGTTATCCTCATTGCCCTTTTTGGCCTCATGAGGTGTGGCTCCCTTTCCTTTGGTTTCATTTTTATTATCCTCCATGGATACTGGACCCC
The DNA here is from genome assembly GCF_019279795.1 of Protopterus annectens. NCBI lineage: Eukaryota > Metazoa > Chordata > Ceratodontiformes > Protopteridae > Protopterus > Protopterus annectens. The sequence goes on from NC_056745.1 coordinate 215,555,402, forward strand.
AGTCCAGACCTTCTCTTTCATCCAACAGGGATGAAGCATCCCAATATTCCAGGCCTCAAACTAACTACATGGTTTCTCCAATTCCATTAATAGCTAGACAGCCCAGGCTTTCCTCCCTGGTTTGTCGTATACTTTTATCTTCCCAGAATGCTTGTACTAGGAAGATTTACAGGAGTAAATGGAAAAGATTTTCTATTTGGGCCCTTAAAAAGGAAACTGACACTTTTACTTTTCCAATTTCTTTGGTACTGGAGTTTTTAGCTTCTCTTTTTCAGGAAGGTGCTAGTTTTTCCACAATCAATGTCTAGTTAGCACCCATATCAAATTTTCATTCAGGAGAGAAAGCTTCTTGTTTAACTTCTTCCAAATTGTGCAAGGCTTTCCTAAAGGGCACCGTCTTACTCAGACCACCAGTGAAAGATCAGTCACCTACCTGCTTGGGATTTGACAGTCATACTTCTGGGGTTGTCTCCTCCATGGGATTTGACAGTCATACTTCAGGGGTTATCACAACAACCTTTTGAACCTTCAGCCAAAACTGATTTAAAATTTTTGTCTTGGAAAACAGCATTTCTGGTAGCTATTACATCAGCAAGAAGAATTTCTGAACTACAGGCTCTATTATCCAAATCCCCTTACATTGTTTTTCACAAAGACATAGTTACTTTATGAACCAATTCATCTATCCTATCAAAAGTAGCCTCTAAGTCAAATATCAATCAAAAAATTCACCTTTTTGTTTTCTTCCCTAATGTTTCAAATAAGGGAGTGTACATGCTACATCCTTTGGATGTACATAGACAACTATGTTTCTGTTTACACAGGAGAAAGGATTTCAGACCAGTTGTTTCATTCTCACAGAACAGACTGGGAATATCAGATCTGAAGTTGTTGTTCAACCTGAGAGACTCTTATCTGGCATGGATCTGACTCGGCCGCATACTTAAGCATCAGATCCAAAGTCCAAGCTCCTCCCCTACCCATAATGCCCCTGTCTCATTCATCCCCTCCGATCTCGCTTGCCAATCTGAACAGCAGCGTGGTTCCTTAGCTCCAAGCTCTGTGTGTTGTAAGTTGTTTTTTTCTTTACCTTTTCTACCCTACCCTGTCTTTGTGCACTCAGGCATTGGCATATAAAAAAAAAAATCTCTCTCTCTCTTTCCTTACTCTAGTGTGCGTGAGTGAGTGTATTGTTTTCTTCTTACTAGCCATGGCTGACCCCCCCAAGCGTGGATTCAAGAAATGCGCAGAGTTTGGGCATAAGCATCCCCTGTCTGATGCCCACACTCTGTGGGTGGTCTGTTTGGGCATCCCACACCTAGACATCTCCTGCTCAATCTGCGCGTTCTTCAACTCACACATGTTGATTGACAGGAGGAACAAACTCATCCTGAAATGCCTCCTTCCACCTCCCTTAGAGGCCTGTGCTTCTTCTTCCTCCACCCTGGCTTCTGGGACTCAGCCTTCCACTTAGAAGTCTGGGGATGGGGAGAAGGCCCGATACAAAGAGAGGGATCAGCTGAGGAAGCGGTCCCCAGCCCACTCTTCCTTGGTTGAACCCCTGGCCAAATTCCACCTGGATCTGAGCTGGAGCTCTCCTTGGCTCCGGTCCCCTTATTTTTCACCAGAGCTGGAGACCTCCCGGGCTAGGTCTCCTCTCTCTGCTTCCCCTCGGCACCTCTCCATGCCTGGGTCGGTAGCATCCTCCATCCAGTCCTCTCAGACCCTGTTCGAAGCCGAGGTGGACAGGATGATATGAAAGCTCATTCGGCCCAGATTCAGTTGGGAGTTTTGCCTGCTCCTTCCTCCTCTGGGGCCAGGAGTATGCAGTCCATTATTCTCCCCATTACTCCTTCTCCGATCTGACTCCCGGTTTTGGAGTCATTGGGTCTGGTGTTTTCTGGTGTTGAGGGGTCGGCACCAATGGGTCTTGGTACCTCAACACCGACCGTTGCCATGAGGGATTTGGCTCTGACATTTTCAGAGCCAACTGACTCGGAGCCATAGCCTCTGCGTCTGTTCCAAGGGGATGATTTGACTTTGAGGCTTTTGGGCTCTTCCCTTCCTCTTGGAGCCTCAGCACCAGGAGGTTCTGCTCCGGCTCTCCCCTTGATGCAGGGGGCAGTGGATCTGGCATCAGCCATGCCAACTTCAGGGATCCGCTCACCTTCTGCCTTCATGGTGGTGGAGAGAGTCATCTCAGCTCCTTCGAGACCCTTGATGCTTTCTTCCTCAGAGTCTGTCCTGGCTCCCTCTTTTTCTGGCCCTGAGTCTGCCATTCTGCCCCCTCAGTGACAGCCTGTTACTACTTTTCCCCAGGAGGTTCTCACACAGGAACTCCCCAAAGCTTCTGAGTCCTCCCCAGAATTCCTCTCTGAGGAGGCCCTCTGAAGCATATGTGTAAGAGGAGGCACTTGGACTTCCTGCCAGAGTCTCTCATGGATGATACCAACTTGGAGGAAGGGGAGGGTTCCCCCCAATCACCCCTGGAGGATGTCTTCTTTGGAGACATCATGGAGATCCTTCAGCAGTGTGGTGGGTGGTCTACCCAGAAGCCCAACCCAGACAAGTCGGTATTCCTGGAGGTGTTTGGCACAGGACCCTCTACCTCCTGGGTGTCCCCTCCCACAGATCCCCTAGTGGATCTGATCTCATCTAGGATATGGAAGGAGCCGAATATGGTTGAGCCTATCCCCAGGCACCTGGATAAGGTACTCAGTGCTACTTCAGACAGACAACACTGGTCCAAAGTGCCCCCGGTCAATGTCATGGTGAATGCAGTGGCCACCAAAAAAGAGCTTGCACAAGAGAGCTGTTCAGTACATCCTCTAGATAGGGAGTCTTGGACAATGGATTATTTTGGAAAGCAGGCATCGACTGATTCAAGTCAGGGATCATCTCCTTCAGATTGCTCAGTACGTGGGTATAACCATAAACCTCAACAAGTCTGAGCTGGCACTGATGCAGGTACTGGATTTCAGAGGTGCTCTGCTAGACTCTACCAGGTGAGGGAATTTCTACCTCCGGGCAGACTGTTATCACTCCATCATCATGTGCTTTACATTCTCCAAGCCAACATTCCCCCAGCGGGTTTAGTTCTTCTGGCATTGGAGTCCATGGTGGCCATGATCACTCTCGTACCAACTGCATGCCTTCATATGAGGGTTCTGCAGTGGATCTTAGCTGTTCAGTAGTACTTGCTAGACCTTCCCTTGTCACATCCTTTTCAACTATCCCGTGTTTGCAAGGACTCCCTTCTTTGGTGGCTCCAATTCCCGGACCTCCTTCAGATTCATCAATTTGTTCTTCCCTGCTCCATGATCACTGTGACCACGGATACTTCCCTGCTTGGGTGGGGGGGGGCATTACATGGGAAGGACGGTCCAAGGCACATGGTCCTCTCTGTAGACCAATCTGCATATCAATGTCCTGGAGATGAGGGCAGTGCTTTTGGTGTTTCAAGCCCTCCATGCCTTTCTTCCTCTGGGGACTATTGCCATACAGATGGACAATATGTCATTAGTCTGGTACATCAACAAATGGGGGGGTGACCAGATCTTATCCTGTTTGTTGCAAAGCCATGAGATTGTGGGGGTGGGCAATCAGCACCAGCCGTTTTCTGGTGGCAATGCTCATTCCGGAGAGGTCCAACATATTGGTGGACAGACTCCAGGTTTATTCTGATGCCTTACGAGTGGTCCCTGAATCCTTCAGTAGCAGAAAAGTTCTTTCTAAAGTGGGATCAGCCTTGCTGTGATCTCCTTGCCTGTCCTTCCAGTGCGAAGTGCAGCAAGTATTTTGCTCTGAACCCCCCTCCAGGGGAGTCTCCCAGAGACACTGAAGTTCATGCTTGGCCCTCCGGTCTACTGTATGCTTATCCTCCACTCCCTGTTATTCCCAAGTTCATTCAGAAAGCTTGACAGCTGGGGAGCTCAGTGATCCTCATTGCCCCTTTCTGGCCTCGCCAAGTTTGGTTCTCCACTTTGTGGTCCCATGTAATGTGTCCTCCTTGGAGAGCGATTTCTAACTTTCACATAGGGTGAAAATTCAGCTTCATTGGCTTCTTCTTTATTTATTTATATTTTTATTTTACATTTGTTTACTGGGAAAGTCCAACTGGACACAGGTCCATTTTCAGCGGAGGCCTGGGGAGAAAAGCTCCACATTACAATACATTACATGAGATTAAAAAGAAGTAGAACATACATCCATATGGCATATATACCCATCAGGACAACATGCTGGTGATTAACAAACATACATATAGCATATATACACACAACAGGACATCATGCTAGTGATTAACATTTCTTACAGTAGACAATCAGAGGTACACTTTTTTTTTCTTTTGCAGTTATAAGTTTTGTAAGGTAAATGTATACGGGTTTGGAAGCTTTCAGGGGAAAAACTGTTTATACATAGCTGTAACCTGACAAATTCTCTTGGTATGGATTAGCCTGGTGAGTGGCATGAGCATAGCCAGTTACTTAGATAGTGGGTTTTCAGGAGTTTTTTGAATTGACTAAAGGAGGTGGTAGAAGTTATTTGGCTTGGTAGTGTGTTCCAGGTTTTAGCAATGGTGTTGGCAAGAGGGACTTACCAGCTTTGTTTTTATGTTTGATGATAGTTATGAGGTTCTGGTTACTAGATCTTAAGGGTCTAGAGGGAATGTGGGGCTGAATTAGGTGCTGAAGTGCTGGGGTTATCTCAGGAAGGTAATAGAGTGTGTGCACTATAGAGAGTTGATTGAGTAGAAGTATATGAGGCAACTCAAGCCAGTTGAGTTGCTTAAGGGATAGACAGCGGTGGGACCTATATGAGGCTTCAGTAGCAAACTTGCTACTTCTAAGCTTTGTAAGGCCTTTTTGAAAGGTATATTTCTTCTTAGGCCTCTGGTTAGGGACCCAATGGTGCCCCCTTGGGATCTTACTTTTGTGTTGCAGGCCTTGGTTTCTCCTTCTTTTCAGCCAGCGGCCATAGTTGATTTGCAGTTTCTGTCATGGAGGATGACTTTTTTAGTAGCAATTACATCAGCCAAAAGGGTTTCTGAGATTCAAACATTATCTGTCAAGCTCCCTTATATGGTCTTCCATAAAGATAGGGTGTCCCTGCAGACCAATTCATCTTTTCTACCGAAGGTGGCATCAGAATCTAATATTAACCAGGTCATCAATTTGTCAATTTTCTTTCCAAATTTCCAAAATAAAGGAGAGTACAAATTGCACTTGCTTGATGTACACGAGCAGCTGCATTTCTACTTGCATAGAACAAAATCCTTTGCAAGTCAGATCAACTTTTTGTTTCCTTTTCCAAACCTTTCTTGAGAAAGCCTGTTTCTAAAGTTACTCTTGCTCGATGGATTTCTGAATGCATTTCCTTGGCCTTTCAAGCCAAAGGGTTATCTCCACCAGGACATGTCTGAGTGCATTCTACCAGGTCTGTTTCTATATTTGCGGACTTTTGGCCCAGGGTTTGTTTAGATTATATCTGCTCTGTGGCTATCTGGGCATCATCACACACATTTATCTCCCATTATAAATTGGATCTTCTTTCCAGGGGCAGGGCATCCTTTGTGTCAGCCGTGCTTCCAGAACATCCTTCCATGAGGACCCTCCAGGGTTTATTGGTAGATGGCAACTCTGTTCCTCAGGTTGAAGATCAAATGAAAACAACAACTTCAGATAAATAAGTTATGTACTTACATAACGTTCCATCTGAGTTGTTGCTTTTCATTTGTTTTCAAGCATCCCTCCCTCCTTCCCCCTGCCTTGTGTGGGCTGTGTAGTGTCCCAGATGGAAGAGTCATAGCCCCTCTATCCTGGCTAACCTTCCACTTGTTGGTTGTGCCAGGTTTATAGGCATTTAGTGTAGTTTGGGATGCTGCTGTTCTGCAACTAACTTGATCTGAGGGGATGAAGGAGACAGGGGCATTATGGGTAGGGGAGGAACATAGACTTTGGATCTGATGCTGCAGTATGCGGCCAAATCGGATCCATGCCTGATCTGAGTCCCTCAGGTTGAAGAAAAATGAAAACCAGCAACTCAGATGGAACTTTGTGGTAAGTACATAACTTATTTTTTCTAAAGTTACCCTAGCCAAATGGATTGCTGATTGTATTTCCTTTCTATATACTCAGCAATGTCTCTTCCTCTCAAAGCCTCCCAAGACACATTAAACCAGATCCATGGCCACTTCTTTTACCTTCTGGTCTATTCATTGATGATATTTGCACAGCAGCTACCTGGTCTAATGCTCAGATCTTTAGTGCTCATTAGAAACTACATTTGACTTCTAAAAGCAGAGCTGCTTTTGGTTTGGCAGTTTCCAGAATATCCTTCCATGAGGGCCAACCAAGATGCACGTAGCTGGGGACTCTGTCCCATATGTTGAGGAAGAATGAAGAGGGCAACATCAGATATTAAAGTTATGTACTAATCATAACTATGCATCTGTGTTGTCTATTTTCATTTTTCCTTAACTCACCACCCTTCTTCCCTCTTCTATGAAGGTTTAATTACCATGCTTTTTGGTCATAACCTAGATAATTTTTGCTGTACAATGCTAAGTAGAGGTGGATGTCATTTTGTTTTTTTAGCATGCATTGTTCTTAGTGTAGAAGGTTTGGAAAATATAGATATGTTGTTTTGCAGCCTGCATTTTTTCTCACATAGACAAGATGGAAAGTGGGGGTATCAGGACATTTTGAACCCTATGTAGTGCCTACATTAGAATAGTCAGTAGGTTTGAGTATCAGCATGCTGTTCATCAGTAGATAATTTTTACATTATTATTATTATTTTTTTATTATTTTATTTACATTTGTTGACCGGGAAAATCCGACTGGACACAGGTCCTTTTTCAGCGGAGGCCCTGGGAGAAAAATTCCACAATAAAACAATTAAAAACAATTAATTACAAGTTACAAGAAGTATAGGTAGGTTTTGTTTAAAAATAGTAGTAAACAGTTATAGTTCAAAATGAAATTAAGTATTTAGTTAAATGGTACAACACGTATATCATTGGTGCCATAAAGACAGCAAGTATTTTAATAGCTGAGCTAGCAGCTATTACCCTTGGATAACAGTGGCTAAGATTACAGCTAAGATATAGGTTTACAAGCAATGTATTTGGCTGCAATCCAAGGTAATTAGAGAGGTTGGGGTAGAGATGTTAGAGAGGTTTGTTACAGTGGCATGCCCAGTCCTTTTTTAGATGAGACTAGTGTTTAGCTATATGGGATATATATCCTGCCAAGGGTATCGGACTTCTGGCCGGTCGGAAACAGCTTTGGGTGCCTTCCTTGTGCACAGTGAATCCTCCCTAAACATGCGAGCATGCTGGTATAAGAGGGACATATGGGCATGCCAAACATCTGAGCTTTCTTGCCATATATGCTGTTAGGCAGACTTCTTATCAGCTTAGATGTGTAAGCATCAGTAGTTGACTTCAGCTACAGCTTTGGAAAGATAAGTATCTCTGGTGGGAAGTCTTCCTTTTTGTGTGGAAAAGCTTTTTAACTTTTTTAATTTGTCAGAAATTGCAAAAGTATTTACAGTAGGTTCTCATACTGCTTGTGTTTTCTGTTTAGGCAAACAGTTTTATGTTAAGGCATGTCGAATTTCTCTGTCCTTTACTCCCAAAATGGTTAGGAACAGACTGAATTCTTAGAGACTTTGCTTGAGTACAAATGTCACTGGGATTGGGCATGTGCAACTATGGCATGTAATTCCCCATCAAAGGATCTCCCCCATGAGCAGAAAAAGAAGAGAAAGTTATCTAAAGAGGATTCTAAAAGGACTCATTTATCTACCTCTTTTCCACAATTCGAGACTGAAAGGTAGTTTTGCAGCCGTCGCTCCATCAGTCTGATTTATTTGACCCCTCTGGTGAGATCATACTGGAGGCTGCTAAGGCCTTGAAACATTGCATGTCTGGTCAGCCAAGCAGGCTTGACTAAGAAAAGAGAACCTTGCTTTATTCCTTCTGAGGATGAGGAAGGAATTCATCAGTACTTAGTGAGTGAGGAAGTCGCAGAGTCACTTATGGAGGTCTGGATGTGTGATTCTTCTCCTAAAATCTATCAGACTAGAGACCCCTGAGAAAAAAGAACAGAAAACCAAACATTTGTCTTCCTTTCTGTACCCACCACACAGAAGGGTTCTCAGGAAGACTGGTTCAGCTTCTCCAAAGGGCTTTTTAAGACTACCCAGTATTTCTAGTCCATACACCTGAATCTTTCTGTGCTAAAAAGAATAAATCTTTTACCTCTGTAGGGCACATTTTCTCTGAATTGGATGAAAAAGGGCTTGACTGTGCTTCACAGTTATCTTACCCCATTTATGTGAGTCTAAATCTCAAGCACACTGTCATTAGATACCCCACCCCAATGAAAAAAAAATGCTTTTTCAGGTATTGCATCTAAACTGAAAGATTTGTTTAAGTGGGTGAAGAGAGAAGTCTCCAAGTCTCTAAAAAGATGATATGAATTGTCCAGTATGGACTCTTTGGAGTTAATGTTTTTATTAACTCTTTATACAAATCACAAAATGCTTCTATCATTAGAAAGCTAGGAAGAAACCTCTGATGCTCCAAACTGGAAGGTATCATTCTCCAAACGGCACACTCCTTTAAAGCATGATCTGGCACTAATATAGAAAGTGCCTTAACTTCATTTATTAAATGTGTGTTTGGCTATCATATATGTATATGTACACTGATCCCTAGGTAATTTAACTTCTGATAGAGATAAATCTCATTGTATCATATACATTTAAAGATACTTCCCCATTCTTAGAACATACCTTATCCTAAGACCTTCTGTTATCTCTGCACTGCTAGCAACCACATTCCAATACTCCATATAAACTATAATCCCTTCATGAAACATGATCATTTCACCTACCACCTTTTAAAATTCTGTTTGAGTGGACATTACCTATAGTGTTCCACTGAAATAATTCTTGCCTTATACATAACATCTTCCGATGTAAGAGGGCATCTTTACAAAACAAACAGTATCACACCACATTTTCATGCCTTCACATTGGAAGATGCCATTTCCCATGCCCAGTACCCTCTAATCAATACATCATGCTTTATCTTCCATGGTTTCAACTTTCTCAGTTATGTAAGTGCCCTGTTCTTCTAATTCAGAATTGTTAACCCATTACATTCCAGGTCACTGAGTATTTCTTCATTTCTACTCTTTTATTTCATCTACTTTACTTCTCATAACTCTTTTTTTCCTAAACGTCTCTTTTTCAGAAATCCAAATTCGCTTAAACTTATTATCTTCAACATGCACATCCAAGCCCATATATTAACCGATAACAACTTACAAAACAATTTATAAAAATATACCATTATTTTACAAGACACAATATTTGATGCATATCCAGTTTAACAGATGGGCTTTTCCTGTACAGTTATACTAAGACAACTCTAATTGCTAAATGTTTCACCTCCTTTTTTTAAACAAGAAACATCTTTATTAAATTATCATGTATGACATAAGCAATTTTACACTTATATAAAATGAAAATAAACCATACGGACTCAATCTCAGCTGCCAGTATTATACATTACAAACCATGCTGACACAACTGTAGCTGCAAACATATGCATCACTTATAATATATCCAGTCATTGTCAGTCAACCATTACATAGCTAATTCAGTTCCTGCCTTCTTTTAAACCTCATTCCTCTTCTGAATTTATTGATCTCACACTTCCCATTTTTTCTTATGTAATTTGTTCGTACCCTTTTCTAAAGATTCCAATTCCAGTTGTTTTAGCTCTGCTACTATCTTTGCTACTTCTAGTAAAGTTGGTTTAGACTTTGATTTGCATTTTCTAGTAATTGCATTTTTGGTAGCCATTACAATTAGACTCATTAAGGCCATAATATATGTAGGCAATTCTGATTCTGTATCGTAGCTCAAAAAATAATTTCCTTAGTTACACCAATTTGCTCACCTAGCATCTCAAACAAAACAATCTGTAGGGAATATTTAAAGTCTGCCAACTGATTACTAGAAAGTATGTTCCAAGTTACTTCTTTCTTTCCCATCAAACCTCCAACATTTGCTGTCTAGCTGAGGAAAAATTCTTTGGAGTCTACTCGGGGTATAAAAATACCTATGAAAACACTTCCAAACAAAGAACCTAAATCATATAGACTTTGTTGCGTATGTGGGAGACATGCATATATCCCACCAATTGTTTCTTTGTGAATTGATTATCTAATCTCTCTTCCCAATCTCCTCTGATTAATTCTTATAATTATCATGTAATATTTTATATGCGGTAGTAATTATTCCTTTCTTAATGGCAACTTCTGTTCTAGATTCTACTTAAAAACTCTACTAGTGCAGGTCTTTCATTTAGCATCCCCCTATTTCTTTCGCTTTGCCTAGACTCTGATATCAATCCTTGATAGGGAAGGCAGTCTGTAACCTGCAGTCCAAATAAGTTTTTGGCATCTTCCCAAGTTCTTGGCATATTCATATTCTGTTACCTTTCCCTCTCTAGTTATTTGCTCCCAATACATTGGTTCCTTTGCCAATTTTCTGCAATAAATTTCATCCCCCTTTTGCCTCTTGTCTGTATCCATAATTGCAGTCATCAGTATTGGCAGAATCTCCTTTCTCCATTCCCATGTTAGCTTAGTTTTTATTATGCCTCCTACTACTTTACGAATATAATATTCTGCATAATTATTGTTATTCTCCTTAAAGGCCTGCATCCAAAATCCCAGTCTCTTCTTGTTTCTTGAGCTTCCCCCTGTTTCATCATCATATTCTTCCACTTTCAGTTATTGTTTGCGGCTTGTGCTATGTATAGGAGCCTTAACTGTGTTGCTCTGAAATACCCCCTCAAATTGGGTAATCCCAACCTGCCGTGTTCTGTTGGAAGAATAAATTTATCCCACTTGACTCTTGCCATCTTCCCCTCTAAGATAAAACCTTTCAGCTCACTTTTTTAACTGCTATGCACAACTTCTCCACTAGTTGATAAATATATGCTTGACCTTTGTATAAGATTAAAGGGACTAAACATTTTAACAGCTTGTATTTTACTATCGAAATCCACATAACAGAGCTTCCATTTACTCAGTTTTTGTATTATCTTTTATTTAGTCTCTTCCCACATATCGTTAGCTGCCACACTAAAATCGTTTTTAATCTGCACTACTAAATACTTCATTTTATCATGTCCCGTAAATAGATACTGCTGAACCAATTTGTCTGTGGGTACATAGTTTACTGCTATTGCCTTTGTTATTAATTTTGTTTCCCAAACAGATCTGAAAATGTCTCAGTATGTTCCATAGTACCATGGTGTCCATTTCTGGTTTTGTCAGGTATAAAGTAATGTCATCTACAAATAGAGCCAGCTTTTCTTGACTAGTATACCAATTATATCCTTGAATGTCTGAGTCCCTTATTTTCTTAGCCAGTGGTTCTAAATATAATGCAAATAACAAAGGGGAGAGAGGACACCCCTGCTTGGTTCCTCTGCTCAAGCAGAGATTATCAGAGAAGATCTCACCCACTTTAATTTGCGCCTCCAATCCCTCATGTATCCTGCTAATCAGCCTTATAATTTTACCATGGAATGCAAATGCTTCCATTGCTCTGCTCATAAAGTCCCAGCTTAGTCTGTCAAATGATTTCTCTGCATCAAGACCCACCAACAACAGTGGTATTTTCTTTCTTTGTGCTTCCCTGTGGATCATCAGTGTTCTGTTAATGTTGTCAAATGTTTGCCTACCCTTCACAAAACCACATTGATTCATATCTATTAATTTTGGCATCACTTTTGCCATTCCATTAGCTATTATAGACATAGACACTTTATAATCATGGTTTAGTATTGACGTGGGCCTATATGAAGCTGGATCTGATGGATCTTTACCTCTTTAGATATTGCAACTACTACTGCTTTCTTCCAGGATGTTGGTGGTACTTCTCTTAAAATACTGTTAAACAAAATCTTCCAGATCTTTATCAGTTTCTTCCCTCCTAGCTTTTAAACTTTCACAGGAATACCATCTATTCCTGAGGACTTTCCTGTAGATTGGTTCCATATCACCATTTTTATCTCATCTCCAACTATCCTAACTGTTAGCAATTGAGCCTCCTCTGCCATTAACCTTGGCATATTTAATTCTTCCATAAACATTTCCGTTTGTACCTTTCCTTGATTTCCATATTTCTCTGCTTATACAGACTTTCCGAGATATTTCTAATACTTCTACATGATCCCTAACTATATTTTCAGAAGAAATTTCTAGCTTCTCTAATAGTGCCTGAATAATTTCCACTACCAATTCCTTAAATTCCTCTCTTTTTAACAGATAGGTGGGAAAAGACCAGTGTCTCATTTTTATTTCATTACCCTGTGTTTTTATTTTAGTTATTACTGGTGCATAATCTGAAATAGTTATTGGGTGTGTATCAAGACCATCAATTAAATGCACATTTTCCTGTGAAATATAAATTCTGTCAAGCCTAGCCCAGTTTTTGTATCTTGGGGAATAATATTTAAATTACTCCGAACTCCTTGTACTGAATTCACATCTTCCATGCCAAATATTTTCATATATTTCTTTAAAATCTACCCTCCTTTGTTATATTTTCCCTTCTGGGCCCCCCAGACACATCTTTACTATTGCACATCAAATTCCATTCCCCACCTGTAAGTACTGTTCCTTGCAGAAAGCTGATTATTTCTCCCATAATTCTCTAAAGCTAACCCTCCTCCATGCCAGTAGCCCCTTAGTACTACACATCTTCTACTATCATTATCTTTTTTATCCTGTTCTATTACTATTGCAGCTCCTCTTGCAATTAATATGAGTACACCTCTCTTCCTTTGCACCAGGTATTCCACTGAATAGCCATCCTGAAATTCTTTCTTTATCAAAATCATATGTTCAGGCCTTTCCAACTGCACCTCCAGTAGCATAGCTATTTGCACTCTACATTTTTTAAATATAGTTTACTACTTTTTCTTTTTGTATTTAACTGTGAAACTATTAATGTTTAAAGGCATTATAGAAAGCATCATATTCTTGACAGATCATGTCTCTCTATGTGTGTATAACAGTTTTTTGTTAAATGTCTAGTTTCAGCTGTTTTGTTACATGCATGTACTCTTTGGCAGGTTACTATTTTATATGGTTATTTCTTGTCATCTCCATTTGAGGTTATGTCACATCTTACAGAACTTTTTGTTTTATTGAAAACCCTCGAACAGAAATGCACACACACCCAATACCCTCTGAAACCTATTGACTTAATAATAACACACAAAACTATGTACATCTTCAGATATTGAAGTTTTATCCTCCTAATAGGAACAAATGTTGAAAACTGACAGCCACACACACAGGCTCAAGCTAACCTAAAAGAAAGGTTATCCATGCTAAGATATGTGGTATAGTCTGTGGTTCTGTTAAGTGCTGTCTGATTTTGTCTTATCATTATAGATCTCTCAGCTGGGAAAACTCTTGAATGCTTTCAGAAAACATTTTCTCTAAACCATTTGTGTTTATCAGATTATCTGCTAAAGATGTGAGAACTAGACACAAAACTGTTTACTAGAAAAAAAAGTCTTATAATGTTCAATATTCTTTTTCATTTACTTGCTTTCTCATAAAACTTGTTACTAGATTAAGCTGATGGCCTTAACCCAGTTATTTCCCTATGCAAGAATGAGGAAAAGCACACTAAAAGCTCACTAATTTTTCTGTTGTCATGCTCTTTTACATTGCAGTGCCTACATTTCTTGAAACTGAGCAAGGAAAAAGAGGGAAGAAGGGAGAAAGAAACAAAAAGTAAATAGGAGCACATATTTCCGCTACTATCCCCATTACACTTAAAATAACTGAAAAAAATTTACTTTATAACATGCAAAGAAAATCTTGCACCATTTAACTAGTACTATTAAGAAAAAGATTTACTTACAGTTAACTTTCTCCTCTTCCCCTCTTCTCAGTATTTTTCTGAACATTAATGACATGAAGTAGGGCATATACTTTGGAGTCCTTACAAGTTTAACAAAGTCCAAAAAGGTCCAATATTTCCAGATTTTTTTGTTCTGTCATGTTTCACAAATATAATTATTGCTTGGAAAAATCCCGCATTTGGCAATTTCCAAGTTACTGATTTTATTCTCCAAACATTAATGACATGAAGTAGGACAGATGCTTTAGAGTCCCCTACAAGTTTAGCAAAGTCCAAGAAAGACCAATATTTCCAGATGTTCTTGTTCTATTCCTGTTCGTCTCGTTCTTCCGGACCCTGTATCTGCTTCATTTCCAACATACTGTTGATTCTTCTAGTTAACTCTTGTGCATTTTTTCTTCTGTCAAGCATTTTCTTTTGAAACGCTAGAAAGTTTCCCTGTCACAGTCTCTCTGTCTTTATTTCCAGAGGAACAAAAAGCAGAATCTCATTCTGTTTCATAGCTTACATTTTGTTGGACAAACTTTTGTATTTCTTCCTTAGCATGTTCTTCATCAAACAATTATTGTATTCCTCCAAGGAAAATATTTTGAAGATAGCTGGGTACAGCAGTTTGAATCTCACGCCTGCTTCTCAACATTCCCTGAATAATGGGGTAAATATATTCCTCTTCTGAATGGTGTACAATGACTAGACATGCTCCACAAACACTCTCCTGCCTGTCACTTCTAGTATTTTGTCCTTCTGCCACAGTTCTGTCAGAATCAACTCGTTCTGCTGGTAATATTGCATCTCTGCTATTAAAGATCTAGGTTGTTTTCTCATAGCCAGGTTTGGAGCATACACAAGATGTGCCCTTTCAGTTAACAATTCCTGCTGTGGAGTACCAGTCCAGTTTTTTTTGTCTTTTCATAAAATTAATACAGTTTCCTTTCAGCTTCTTGGGTACAGCAGAAAATCACAGCTATTCCCTGTGTGCTCTGTCCTCTAACTCCATTATTTTTTTAAACATCTCTTCTTGTGCAGTTTCATATTAAGCCAGCCTTTTCTTCATTTGTACCTCAGAGTTTTGCAGTGTCTTCATCTTAGCTGAATATCTGTTTAAAGTTTCTTCCATTTCTCCAGCCTTTTATTATTTGAGTTGATATACTCCATCAGTGTTTCATTTATTTTAGTCAGGTCTGTGTGCATTTGCCTTATACTTTCCTCTAGGTTACTGGAAGTCATGTCTGGAGCTTGCACTGCTTTTTGCTGAACAGCTACAGTACTTTTCCCAGTCAGTGTTTTTTCATCACCTTCTGTAGATGATTTTCCTTCAGGCCGTCTGTATTTCTTTTTTCCTGGCATCCAGGCAGAGCAGGAAGTTTACCCAGAAATATAGGTTCACTGGCTTTCTCTGCTAAGTTTCTGTTTTCACACTGGGAGAGATATAATTAAGCTGTTACTCTCTGTGCAACCATCTTGGAAGTCTGTTCAGTGGCAAATTTCAAGCATAATTATGGGATAAATCATTAACTTGGTGTTTAATTTTACTTTACAATTCACAGATGTTTTCCAGCAAACCTTTCAACCACACATACATTTAACCTTTAAAACCAGCTTGCCTTGCAGGTACTATGAAACTCCCTCATTCATCCACCCACCCACATGGTATGATGGGGTAATCGTTAACCCATAATTTGTCACTTTGATGCACAAAGGCTTTTCCTGTCACTCTGCTAAGATTAACTAGCCTTCAGTCCAGAAAGCAAGAGTTGTTCAATGCATAGGTCTCAACCTGCTAAGACACTAATGTAAAACACAGACCATTGCGATGTGTGACAAACTGTCAAAATATGGAGCACCCTATTTTCGCACTGTGCAAAAAGTGCACCTTGATCACGGCCATGGCCTTTCAACCAAAATATATGTATAGACACACACATAATCCGAAGCACGTGGCTGCTCAGATACAACCTGTAAAATACAGCAAAATTGGCTCTTTTGACAGCTTGCTTGTTTTTATTTTTTTAATTATGCAATACTTTTCACAAGTGTCATGGCAATACAGAAATTACTTTTCACACTAGAAACATGCTGTGCGGTGGAAGGGTTTTGTAACATAAGCAGTGCTTTAATCAGCAAGCATTCTGTTCTCATCTGCATTTATAATGTGCTGACTAAGTCAGCCAAGCAAGCAAATGACTACTATTACTTGATGACAGACCAGATCATATGGATGTGTGTGTCATTTACAGTCCTTTCTGCATGTAAGAGCATTCTCTTTGTACAGAACATATGTATCATGCAGCCATAGAGAGATATTAAACTATTATTTTGCAATAATACTTGAGACTTAATCTGATTCATATAAATTGCACTGCATATCTGGAAAATGTTGCTTATATATTTGTCACAATACAACATGCACTTAAGACTTGTTTCATTTATCTGATACTATTTTCATGATAGCCTCTCACCAGGGCAGTCTAACATAACCTTCTTATCCTGATTGTACCAAAACCATCAGAGTAATATGTGAATGCCACCTTTAAAATACTGTCCTCTTTCTACTATAGTGTGCTGACAGCCCTCTGTATTCCATGCAAATAAAAGTCATGTGCACTTTGCCTACATGCCGTACTTCTCTTGGCCCATTTTTTTTAGTGCGAAGGAAAGTGAAATAGTCCTCTACCTCTTTTGTACTTTTCAGAGTACCAGTTCTTTTTCCACATCACCAATAAGATAGAACTTATTTTCTCATTTTACCATACTATTTAAGGGACACATATCCCAGCCCTTTCCACAGCCCTAGACAGCAGAGTTATTCCTCCATGTTGCCTTCAGTACAGCATTTACACACCATCCTTTCCTGTGTTTAGAAATGGCAAATGTTGCTATTAGTCTGCAAGTAACCCATCATGTCTCCTACCATACAAATCAGCATACAATGGTATAAGCTATTCTTGTTTTATTTGTGGAAGAGAAAAGGAACATGACTGACTTCTGTCTACCACCCCCTACCCAGCCTTTATAAACCATTTATTTGCCTTCTTTACATGCACTTACCTTTGATTTCTCTGGTACTACCACCTTCCTCTTAATGCATACAGATCTTTCTCCTCTGTTTTTCAGAGTATCACTGCAAACTAACGTAAACGTCAGAAGAAATTTAAGTGACATTTGTTTTGTTTCAGTGAATGCCATATGTAGTTCAACTCATTCATGCAGTTATTCTTCATTACACACTTTATGTGGATCTGTGGATTGTCTGAGGAACCTGCAGCATGCAGAAAATCCACATAGGTACAGGTGGGGCACACAGACTCCACACAAGGCATCATAGCTGAGAAAATAACCAAAACATCAAGTGTCCAGAGTCAGAGGGACAGCTGCTGCACTCCTCTGCTGCCACATAGCTGCTGCACTCCTCTGCTGCCACAGTTCATTAAGGTAATTTTCTAAAACTGTATTGAATAACACTAAGCCACTCTAAAGAATATCAGGTGACAATGAATAAGAAAACTAAAAAAATGTGGAAGTATTGGCAGCAGTAATTATTTGCCAGTTGGGACCAGAATACACAAGATGCTACCATGCTGAAGACCAGAAAACAACCAAAAAATGGCAACTATACCACAGAACAAGAGTAAAACCTGACTTTATTAAACTCAAGGTAAAACAAGTTTACTGGTTAAGTGCTTTTGTCTGTATAACTGTGCAGATGAAAGCACTTAACCAGTAAACTTGTTTTACGTTGAGTTTAATAAATTATACAGATGAAAGCGCTTAACCAGTAAACTTGTTTTGCCTTGAGTTTAATAAAGTTGGGTTTTACTCTTCCTTCGTGGTGAATTTGACATGTTTTGGTTGTTAAGAGGCCAAGGGCTGCACAGCAGTATTCTAGTTAAGCAGAAAAGACTAGTCAGAAAGCGGAGCAATGGCTGCACAATTCGGAACAGCAGAACAGTGGGCTTAATTGACCACAAATGCGGAGCATTCCACACAATCTGGAGCACTTGGCTGCCCAGGTTCAATGTCAAACACACTATTAAGATTTTTATCCTTCGAAAGAAAGCAGCTTTCAGTTTAGTTACAACAGTTCCTGTACATTTTCTTCATTCAGCATTCTTGTGCAAAGTACTTGCTGTTTCCTGCTTTTACCACATGTGATCCATGAAAGCTCCCAGGTCTTCTCCCTGCACTGATCTTCTAAATTGTTTCAACTTGTTCCAGGTCACATCCATATTCTTTCCACTGCCTCATGTTTTGCCTAATTACCTCCAGGCTTCCTAATAATTTCTACATTTTGTGCTTATGTACATGAGAGACGTAGTCCAGACCTTCAACTCAGTACCACAGTAATACAAATATTGTTCATACAGGCTCCAGCTTCCATGTCCATAGGTTTTTCTTTCAACATTTCTTCTTCATTCAGCAAAAGGTCATTTTGTTCCTGTAAGTCCAGCTTTCCCTTTCACATCTACTTGATGGCATCAGCATGGAAATTCATCTACCGTCTTCAAAACATGCATCTTCACCTCCACTAAATTCTACCAGTTGTGTACTAACTCTGTTGATCTCACTTCAAAACATCTCCTTCACACTGGCCAAAAGAGCCTCCACCATTATAATTTCATATTTTTCCATGTCTGGAGATTCAGTCCTCTGCTCATGACTTAGCATCTTGAAGTTGTGTTCCGTCAACACAAATTCTTTAGTGGCTTGCTTTCCTTTTCTTAATGTTTCTTCCAAGCTGTATTTTGTAGACTTATCTTCTGCTTCTTCATTACGATGCACACCATTCTACTGCATGAAATATTTAATTTTATTCCACTAATTAAACTTAGTCAGTGAAATGACTAAGGAGTATGCTTTCTCTCTAGAACACCATCACTAGCCCAAAGGTTCCTAGAATTTATAAACTCAAATGCTATAGAACAACTTGTTACCACTCCCACAAGAGGGGAAAACATACTGGACCTGATCATCACCAACATGGGGGACTCTATGCTCCAGACCAGAAGTGTATCCCTCACTGGTAAGATCAGACCATAAACTAATCTCACTGGATATTCACATCCCAACCCCATCCCCTGCCCAGAAAACCACAGTGAAAACTTCTCTAAAGCATATTTCACACTCCTCAAAACCGAGGTGGAATCCTTTATAAACGCATTCTATGAACACCTTCAGGAATGCATGGATCATGCAATCACAAATAAAACCAAGACCCAATCCTCCAAAGGCAGACGTCTTGTCTGGTGAACCCCAGCCATAAACAAACTATACAATAGAAGGAGGAAGCTACTACATGATAGAGCAAAATCCCAAAAAGGGAAGGCATCTCTGATCAGTATTAGCAAAAAACTACGGGCACTCATAAAATCATCTAAGGCCAGCTTCGAGAGAAAAATTACACAGGACACTAAGGATAATCACAAGGCTTTCTTTAGTTATATTAGGAACCTGGTGGGAATGGAAATCTGTAAATATTGGACCTTTTTGGACTTTGTCCAAAATGACAAAAAATACACTGAACCCACAGACATTGCCAACATCCTAGCTGGCAGGTTCTGTGCAAACTTCTTCCCCCCCCCACCAAAAGGGCAAATATCTATCCCAGCAGAGTGCTGCCCCCCCTGACATATCAGATGCTCAGGTAAGAGCCGTCCTCTCCAAAGCAAAAAACACAGCATCAATGGGACCAGACGGTGTCCCGGGCTGCGTCCTACATGAACTCCAAGAAGAACTAAACCCAAACATAAAACTACTGATCTGAAGTAGCTAACTTCATTTGTGTAGCAACCTATGGGTATCGGATCTGACTTCGGATCCGAGCCGGCAGTTTTCAACAGCTTAGATCCGAGCTCCTAGCTCCTCCTCCTACCCATAAACCCCTGCCAACCCTGACTGACCCCAGATCTAGTTTGCCGCGCTTGTCGTCAGCAGCTGGGTTTTCGAGCTCCAGGCTTGGTCATTAATTTGTGAGAAAATTTATTTCTTTTCTATCCCTTTAGTGTGAGTGTGGTGTGTTTAGATCCCTTTGGTCTATAAACCCTAGTGTTAACTCTACTTTAGTTATAATTTTTCCCTCCCTCTCCCTCGCTGGTTCATCAGGGTCTGTGTGCGTGTGTTGGGGCCTAACAAGTGTGTCCTCCTTAGCCTTAAATGTCTGAGGTCCCAAAACCAATCTTCTCCAAATGCACCGAGTGTGGCAATAAGCTTTCACCGGCTGATGGCCACACTCGGTGTGTTCTGTGCCTTGGGGTTGGACACCTTTCCTCTGGGTGTTCCATCTGTGCAGCGTTCAACCCCAGGGCACTTAATGACCGGAGATCCAAGCTGATCCTGGTGGGTCTCTTGCCCCTGGATTCGGCTTTGGCCTCCCACCACGGCTTCGGCGGTGGCCACTCCTGCCTCTCCCCCCCCCCCCTAGCCGGGACTCAACCTCCTGCTGTAGGCCCGGAGGAGAGGGAGGCCAGGAAAGACAAAAGGAGGGAGAAGCACCACAAGCGGAGGGCCGAGGCCTCCGCGTCGGAACCCCGGCTAAGCGGTCTTCTCCCTCCAGGGCTTCCCGGTCTCCTCCCTCTCGGATCCAGTCTCCATGTTTTTCACCGGGTCCTGAGGAGGAGGAGACCCGATCTCCTTCGAGGTCATCGAGGCGGCACTCCCGTCCTGCCCCGGTGGCCTCGTCGAGATCCACTCGCAGCCTTTCTGATGCGGATTTGGACCGGATGATGCGAAGGTTCCTCCAGCCCCAACTGCAGATGGGAATGCTCCTGCCTCCCCCCCCCTCCGGGGGTGAGCTCGACCCCTTTCTTTGCCCCGATAGCTCCTTCTCCGTCCCGCTTCCCGGGTTTGGAGCTTTCGGAGCCGGGCAGCCTTGGAACAGGGGGTGGGTCGGCGCCGACAGTCATGGGTACTTCGGCGCCGATGCTTCCCTCGAGCCTGTCGGGTCCGTTTTTGTCGGATTCAAGCTCTCGGAGCCGAGGGCTGTGCTTCGGATCCGAGGGTTTCAGTAAGCCTTCGGCGCCGTCCAGGTCGGAGCATACTGGTCCGTCGATCCGATCGCTTCGGTGCCGGCCCTGGTCTGCCTGTCGGATCTGAGTGAGGGTCTGCTCTTGGATCCCAGAGAGAGCGGCTCTCCCTCAGCGTTCTACGTGGTGGAGAGGGCTCTGTCGACTGCTTCCAGGCCCCCGGTCCCTGCCACGGCTCCACCCCGCACTCCTTCTCTGTTGGGACCGACTTCCATCACCCGGCCCCAGGGACAGCCTGCTTCAATGTCCCAGGTCATTCCCTTGGAACAGGATGTTGCTGATGAGGCCTCCTTGGACAGCCCCCCCCCCCGAGGAGATCCCCCACAAACGGAAGTGCAAGAGGAGGCACGTGGACTCCCCCTGAGTCCTTGACTGAAGACACAGATTTGGAGGAAGGGGAAGGCTCCCCAAGGTCACCCCCCAAGGATGTCTCCTTCGGAGACATCATGGAAATGCTCAGAATCAGAGGCGGGTGGTCTACCCCAAAGCCGACCTCAGATGAGTCCATCTTCCTGGAGGCATTTGAAGCAGGCCCTTCTACCTCTTGGGTGTCCCCTCCGGCCGACCCCCTGGTGGACCTGATTACCACCAGGGCGTGGAAGGAGCCAGACACTGTGGAGCCAGTCCCGAAACACCCTGCGGATAGGCCCCATTGGAGCAAAGGTTCTCCGGTAGATGCCATGTTGGTGGCGGCAGCCACTAAGAGGGAACTAGCTCAAGAGAGCCCCTTGGTCCACCCCCTGGACAAGGAGTCCCGATCACTGGACCGCTTAGGGAAGTGGGTGTTTAGTTCAGCGTCCTTCTCGGTTAGGTCTCTGAACTATATGGCACACGTTATTCAATTGCAGCGGGATCTCATTAAGGAATACGCTGCATCGCCCCCGAAGTCCATGTCGGCGGAGGACAAACAGCTGTATTCCACCCGTATGGCCACTCTTAGGTCCATTTCCAATACCTCTATGCGGCTACTATCCCATGCCACGGAGGGAGCCGCTAGAGCCAGCAGAGCAGGCCTCGTCATGAGGCGTCAGGCCTGGCTCTGGCTTTGTGATTTCGCAGAACCCTTTAAGGCGTCGTTCGCGAATGCCCCTTTTGATGGTCTTACCCTATTTGGGAAGACTGTTCGCGACACCTTGGTCCAGAGCGAAAAGGACGGGAAGACGTCTGCCGTCAGAATACGCTTCTCTGCTCCCCAGAGGTCCTTCTCCAGGAACCAAAAGGGACAGAAGAAGATGTGGTTCCGGAAGTCGCAACAGTCCCAGTCCGCTCCGGATCCCCAGTCCTTCCGCGGCAGAGGAGGACAGGGACAACGCCGCCCTAGAGGCAGAGGGGGCCCGAAGAGCTTTGGGTCCAGAGAACCCTTCTCTGACTGGACCACGCAGCAGCCCTGAGGGGTTGCCCGACTGCTCCACTCTGGAGGCAGTCGGGGGATGTTTCTCGAGGCACCCAGCAGCTTGGGAGTCCATCACAACAGACCGCTGGGTGCTTCGCATCATATCCAGAGGTTACCAGATTCCTTTTTCTTACCCCCTCCCTTCCCCAAGCACCTCCCCGATGTCCCACCCGATCAGAGGAAATTCAGCAGCTCCTAGAAAAAAGAGCCATCCAACACGTCCCCCCAGACCAGCTTGGATCGGGTTATTACTCCAGGATCTTTTTGGTGCCAAAAAAGACAGGGGACTTAAGGCCAATCCTCGATCTCTCCCTCTTGAACCTGTCAGTAACCAAAGAGAAGTTCCGGATGGTCACTCTTCAATCCATTCTCCCCCTTTTACGGGAGAGCGATTGGATGTGCTCTATAGACCTCAAGGATGCGTACTACCACATTCTCATGGACAGACAATCCAGGATGTTTCTCCGCTTCCAGCTAGGAGCCAGTCATTACCAATTCAGGGCTCTCCCCTTTGGTCTCACCTCAGCCCCCAGGGTGTTCACCAAAGTGTTAGCAGTGATAGAGGCCCACCTGAGGCTCCAGGGAATTCAGGTTTTTCCGTACCTGGATGACTGGCTCCTGACCGCCCCGACAAGGCATCTACTCTGCACAGCCAGGAACTATTTTCTTTGCATTGCTCCCTGGCTAGGGATCACAATAAATATGGACAAATCTTCTCTCACCCTGACTCGGGTCATAGATTTTATTGGGGCCAGGTTAAACACAATCAATCTTGTAGCCTTCTTAACCCCAGAACGACTTTGAACCCTGAGGCTTCATGTGCAGGCCATTCTTCTATCTTCAGCTCCTCCTGTGGAATTGGTCCTGAGGGCTCTAGGCTCAATGGCAGCAGCAATCAGCTTATTACCAATGGCACGTCTGAACATGAGGGTCTTGCAGTGAACTCTCCAAGTCCAGTGGTCTTCTCGTCACTACCCTCTGAGTCATCCCATTCCCCTCAGCAGGGCTTGCAAGAGGGCTCTTGTATGGTGGCTGCAATCTCCGGACCTCCACATGGGACGCCCCTTCTCTATGGCCCCTCCCCTTGCCACAGTGACCACAGACGCCTCTCGCCTCGGGTGGGGGGCACTCTTCGGGCAGGACTGTCCAAGGCACGTGGAACAACACGGAGACCTCTTTGCATATCAATGTCCTAGAGATGATGGCAGTGCTGTTAGCGTTGCAAGCACTTCAGGACCTTCTTCCTGTAGGGATGATTGCGATCCAGATGGACAACATGTCAGTTGTCTGGTACATCAACAAACAGGGGGGAAACAGGTCTTACCCACTCTGTTGAGAGGCCATGAGAGTGTGGGAATGGGCTATCTCCACCAACCGTTTTCTCATTGCAACGCACATTCCGGGGAGATCCAGCATCCTGGCGGACAGACTCAGTCACACCATCCTTTCCCCTTATGAGTGGTCTCTCAATCTGCAGGTAGCGAATCAGATTTTTGCCAAGTGGGGGCAGCCCTGTTGCGATCTTTTTGCCTCTCCTTCAAACACCAAATGCAACAGCTCTTTCACTTTAATTCCCCAAGTCGGGGAATCCCTGAGAGATGCTCTGGTGCATGCTTGGCCTGCCGGTCTGCTTTATGCTTATCCACCTCTTCCCCCGATGCTAAAGTTTCTACAGAAAGCCAATCGGTTGGGGAGCAGGATCATCCTCATTGCCCCATTCTGGCCTCATCAAACCTGGTTTCCTTACCTTTGGTCTCATCTGGTGAATCCTCCTTGGATTCTAGATCCCCTCCCGGATCTGATTTCCCACCCTCTGAGTCTCCCAACCCCGAACCTGGTCAGTCTCACAGCTTGGCTGCTCCAGTTCCACTCGTAGCTAGGACTCCCGGCATCTCTTCCCCAGTCAAAGCCATTCTAGTAGCAGCCCACAAGCCTTCTACTAGGAAGATTTACAGTAGCAAATGGAAACGTTTCTCGATTTGGGCGGAACGTCAAAACTTGGATCCCCTTCACAGCTCCCTTACCTGCTGTGTTAGACTTCTTATCAGGACTGTTTCACCAGGGGGCTAGCTGTTCCACAGTCAAGGTTCAACTAGCAGCTATCTCTCACTACCATGTCGGACATGATCTGCATCCTTTGATCACTTCAAAACTGTGCAACACCTTTCTGAAGGGCACCTTCCTGCTCAGACCTCCGGTAAAGGAAGTGGTACCTCCGTGGGATTTGACATTAGAGCTTCAGGCCTTGACAGCTTCCCCCTTTGAGCCTGCAGCTTCAGTGGATCTCAAGTATTTGTCTTGGAAGACGGCCTTTCTCGTCGCCATCACTTCGGCTAGAAGAGTTTCTGAAATTCAAGCCCTTTGTGTGAAACCCCAGTATCTAACCTTTCACAAGGATAGAGTTTACCTCAGGACCAATCCCTCTTTTCTCCCTAAGGTTGCTTCGGAGTCAAATATCAATCAGTCCATTAACCTGCCAGTTTTCTTTCCCAATTATCAGAACAAAGGGGAATACAAACTACACCTTTTGGATGTGCATAGACAACTTCGATTTTATATTCACAGGACATCTGGTCATAGGCAATCCGACCAGTTATTCGTCTCCTTTGCCAAAATGAATTTGGGCAAATCGATATCTAAAGTCACATTGTCTCAATGGATCTCGCAATGTATTCTTTTGGCTTATGAAAGTTCTGGTAGGCCCGCACCTCAGGGAGTCCGTGCCCACTCTACCCGATCTATGTCCACCTCTGCTGCCCTTAGATCCAGGGTATCCTTAGATGATATTTGTTCGGCTGCCACCTGGGCCTCATCTCATACCTTTATCAACCATTATAAACTGGATATTATCTCCAGAGGGAGAGCATCCTTTGGCTCTGCAGTGCTCCAGAACATCCTTCCATGATGGCCGCCCAAGGTTAAGGTAGCTGGGTACTCTGTCCCATAGGTTGCTACACAAATGAAGTTAGCTACTTCAGATTAAGAAGTTATGTACTCACCATAACGTTCCATCTGAGTAGATAAACTTAATTTGTCAGCAACCCTCCCCCCCCTTCCCCCTGACCTTTGATTGTTCACATTTGTTGTCTTCAGAGATGGTCTTTGATATTGATCTGTCTTTAGCAGTTGCTGTTTTAGAGGCAAACTTGATCTGAGGTCAGTCAGGATTGGCAGGAGTTTATGGGTAGGAGGAGGAGCTAGGAGCTCGAATCTAAGCTGTTGAAAACTGCTGGCTCAGATCCGAAGTCAGATCCGATACCCATAGGTTGCTGACAAATTAAGTTTATCTACTCAGATGGAACGTTATGGAGAGTACATAACTTCTTATTCAATCTCAGTCTTACTACAGGATATGTACCCAAAGAGTGGCGTACAGCAACAGTGGTCCCTCTCCACAAAGGTGGTACCTCAACGGATCCTGGAAACTATCACCCCATAAGCCTGACTAGCTTGGTCTGCAAAGCTATGGAAAGGATCATCATGGACCTCATAAATAAAGATATTGGGGACCTACAGACACTGGATCCTACCCAGTTCGGCTTTGTTAAGGGCAGATTCTGCCTCTTAAACCTGGTTGATTTCTTTGAAACGGTCACCAAGGCCATTGACGAGGGGAAGGTGGTCCACACAGCCTACCTGGACCTCACAAAAGCCTTTGATACAATACCCCACTCGGGCATTATAGATAAGCTCACCAGCTTAAATATAAACCCCTATGTCACTAGATGGGTTGCAAACTGGCTCAAGGACAGAACCCACATGGTTAGAATTGCTGGAGCCATGTCAGACTCCAAACGAGTTACAAGTGGCGTCCCACAAGGCTCAGTCCTGGGACCTCTCTTGTTCGGTATATATTTCTCGGAGGTACAGGCCAACATGGAAGGACTGTGGCTGACCAAGTTCGCAGATGACTGTAAACTGGGCGCCATAATCGACTCTTCAGCCGACACAAGCATCCTCCAAAAGGGCCTCATAGAAACAGACAACTGGTGCCAGAGCCATGGCCTCAAGCTAAATGCCAAAAAGTGTATAGTCATCGCCTTTGGCAAAAACAAAGTGCCCACAAAATACCACATAGGTGGTAATCCATTAAGCACAGAAGAAGTAATTAGGGACCTGGGGACCCAAGTTGATAGCAATCTCTCATTTGACAACCACGTGGCCAAAGTGGTTAGAAAAACATTTTATATAGCCCACCTAATCATGAAGGGATTCACATCTAGATCAGGGGAGGTCATCGTGCCTCTTTACTCATCCCTCATTGGGCCCATAATTGAGTACAATGCCCCTTTTGGGATGTACCTTACCAGACACCTGCAGCAACTGGAAGGACCCCAAAAGTACCTCACCAAGAGGATCAAAGGGCTCAAACAGATGTCATATGCTGCCCGGTTAAAGAAACTCCAGCTCTACTCAGTGGCATACCGCTTGCTCAGAGGCGATCTGTGCCTGACGTATAAAGCCATGTCCAACCCGGAATTAATGGACATGCTGCACCTCAGAAAATCCAAATCCCATCGAGCCACGCCGAGAGACTTGAACCTCAGCACTGAAATAAATAGGACATGCTGGAGGGACAGATTCATAACCCAGAGGCTCCCTTCACTCTGGAATAAAATCCCAGTCCAGGTTAGGCAGAGTCCCTCATTGACTCTCTTCAAGAGGAATCTTGATGAGTGGATGGGAGATCATAGGTTTACCCCGGGTATCACTTCTGTGTCACTGTTAGGCAGAGGCACAGTATACTAACCTCGAAAAAGGGCATAGCAAAATTAATTTAAAATGGGTGGCGAAAGCCAAACACAGTCTGGCTAGGCTTATAAATGCCCTAGGGCAGATAGCCTAGTATGAACCTATGAATATCAGGCTGTTTTATTCTTTACATTGCTCTTAGTGTTGCAGTATTAGAATGAGAGAATTTTGTGATGTTTATATGTTTTATAGCCTTTCTTTTTTGAGTAACTGGTACCCTTCACCCTACATTTAGAGGAATATGCCTTCCGCATTCCTTATTTAAATTAACTAAGTCTGAGATGCTAGAAAAAAGGAACTCATCTTTAAAGGAAAGGTTTGTTCAGGCCATTAGTTGTGTTAAACCTCTCTTCAATTAACTCAGATTCCACAAGCTAAACGATTCCTCATATGTCTCCCCACAGTGTGAAATATATGGAAAATGCGGGTATATAATTGATTTTATACTCTTTACTGAGGTCATGTTAAAACCTGCATAAAATATTAGTGCAGAGAAGTTGGGAGGTATGTGTTTCAGTGTGGGTATCAGACTGTTTGTAGCATGGGCTTCTTTTAGTGTAGAGCTGTTATGACATAGAGGATATTGGGTTGTTTTATGCCCTGTGTTACTCTTCATATATCATGGTTCAGATATAGGTCGGAATCAAGTTGGTTTTAATTTGTATTGTTCTTGCTTAGTTTGTTTGGAACAATGGATAGCAAGTTGTTTTACAGTTTACATTACCTTTAGTGGAAAGTTGTAAGGAATTGTACTTTGTGTGGTAGTTTTAGAACAGAGAAGTTGAGAGTGAAGGATATGAAGTTATTTTACTCTTTGTGAGCTGTTACTACAGGTGTTTGGATGGTGACAGTGTCAAGGTTTGTCAGATATGTAGTATAACACTTAATGTGGGGTGGTTATGTGATATGGCTATCATGTTGCTTTATACTTTGTATAGCTCTTAATGAAGCCTGGTTAAAAGGTATGTGTATCATGTTATTTTATACTTTTTATATCTCTAGGTTTAAAAGGATTAGAAGGTTAGTATATAACAGAGGACTATGATTGGGTCACTGATTATAACTTACTTATATGTGTTTGTGACATAGATGCCAAGAAGTTCTTGTGGTGAATGTTGGCATCCATGAAAAGAACACATAATTTCAAATTATGATCAGTGATCTGATTAGCAGCGACCACAGAAAAAATTCAATGTAAAAAAAAAAAATAAAACAAAGAAAGTGTTTTGTCTATTTTGAAAGCCAGTAATGTAGTTGGGAACTGCTTTGCCTCTTCTCATATTCCTGTGTAAAAGAAGCAGCTGGTTTCCAAGTGCATTTTATTGAGTGTAATGAAGACAGAAGACAGAACTAGAGTTGAAATTAACCTGTTTCTAGTTCTGCTGGCGTTATTTATAGTCTAATATCAGTGCTACTGTTGCGCCTGACGTGATGTTAATAGCTTAGGGAGTGCTTAACAACAGTGTTGTTAAGGCTGGGTCTTGTACAATAGTAGCACTAAACCAGGATGTCATTTAACTGATATTTGAGTGTAATAGTGGTGCTTCATGCACTACAAGTTCTTTTTTTACGTTGTTAAACTCTTAGTCTGAAATTGTTTGTGGTGGTAGAATCTCTTGATTGTTTTAGATCCTGCTTAAATCTTCATAAATCTTCATAGAAAGTGGTTGGGATTCTGTATTGTGCTTAATTTAACATGGCTGAAGGAGAGTTTATCAGTTTTCTTTCTGTTTTGTAGGGAGGTTTGTGTAGAGTGGTCAAAATGAAAATGTCTCTGTAATAGTTTTTTGCATTGACTCATGTTTGTGTAAACAACATGCTGTTCACCACCAGATGGCACTCTACATATAGAGTAGTTCTGACTAGTAGGATCATCTTAGTAGAGCCCAACACCTTCTAACTGAAGGTTTAGTTCACTGCTTAGAAATGCTGAATGACATGCAGGATAACAGTGTTAACTAAAATCATTGTCTGAGTAAAGACCTAAGTGATCTTGTCACTCAATATTGGACCTGGGTTTTCAGAAAGTCAGCTTAATGGTAAGCCATTCTGGTAAATTATTTGCTGTAAATCTGACATAGTAGCAGACCATAGTTATGCTGTAGTATGTCTGTATGTGTCAGAATTATCACATAGCAGCAGTTTGTCAAGTCAATTTCATAATACAATGTACACATAATGAGATTTATTTAGGCACAAATAATTTTAAATTGCATTTGCTTACAGAGTAAATTAAATTCCATTAGTTATTCAGGCATTTTGCATGAAAGTGATAAAACGATGGAAAACCAGTGACATTCCACTAAGACCCTTCTTCTTCTGAGGAGAGACCTCAAAGGTTTCTCACTAAGAAAATACAGAAGCTCCAAACCATGACCTACATGGACAGGCTGAAAGTCCTGTCACTTTACTCTATATCTTACAGGTTGCTGAGAGGTGACTTGTGCCTGGTCTATAAGGCAATCTCCAACCCGACCCTAATGGAAATGCTGTCCATCCACCAGTCTGATGGCACAATAGTCACTTGCAATAGGAATCTCAACCTAGCTTGTGACATTAACAGAACATGCTGAAGAGACAGATATGTCTCCCAGGGACTGACGCCTCTCTGGAATAGACTTTTTATTCATGTAAAACAGAGCTCCTCACTGACCCTGTCATTACATCCAAGTGATGTCTCCAGGTGCATCTGCAGTTATTTCCTACTGATGCTTCCAGGCATCAAATATTGCTTGTTTATATTTGCATCAATAATTCCAAAACCATGCTATGTAAGGTTTTATAAGATTTCATCTTAAAGCTTACACAATAACAAACTCAACTGCATTAAAATTTGATCTCTGTTTAGTGCAGGTAAATAGATATTAACTGTTTTTTTATGATAGTAATTTATATAGATATAATTTTTATAATTTTCTAAATATCTCAACAACCAAGTAACACAGACAGAACTCCTTAGCCTCAAATGAAAGCTCTCAGCTAGAAGAATAAAGGCTGTTGATGCTATGTGTGTTAACTCGAGTGGTTGCTGAGATATTGTAAGTTATTTGCAAAATACTACAAATGTAATAGTTACTGTGTTTACTGTAACTTATAAAATTCAGTTTAAAACCTAGAACCAAAAGAATACTACCACTATAAAAATTGTTTGTACTGAAGAGTTTGTCATTTATACTTCTTTCATAACCCCTATGGTTCCAGAGATATGAACATTTGTTTAGAATGTGAGGCCATTATTAGATTCTGTCAAAAAGCTTAGGCTTTGCCCACTGGAAGTTACAGTGCAAACTTCCTGAGCTCCATTGGAATGAACGAGTTAAATGCAACCTAGATAATTGGATGGGAGACCGGAAATTTGCCCTTGTGGTGGCACCCATGTTCCTCATTGACAGGGGTAGCCAGTGTTGATCACAGACCCACCCTGTTCATAAATTTGTTCTGCAAACTACACAGAAAGAACAAATGTGGATACTTTGGTTTAACATGGCTAGACTTGTAAAGGCTCTAGGGCTGCTAGCCTAGTAACCTCCTATGAAATGTAAAGACACCATCTCTGAGTGTCATACGAAAATGAAGGAAATAACACAGTGTCTGAATCATGGTAAGTAACCATGCTGTACTCTAAATAAGAAGGAAGGATGCCTTCAACGTACCAGACAAACTTATGACTTTGTTCTTGTTGTAATTATTGATACAATGTGATGTCCAGTATGGGTGTGACATAAGTAGCTTTGCTTTTTAAACAGCTATTTGGTTCTCAGCTATAACACAGTTCCAGCGAGTAGAGTGGGAGTTGGACTTCCTATACCATAAGTTGCTGGACTCAAATAGGCTAACTCTGAAACTTCAAACAACTAAACTAAATGACATTCAGAAATGACCGGTGTTGTATTTTAACACTCAGGGATCTTTTTGATGAGCAGTAAATGTGAAAAATTATTTTCTTGCTTCAGTTACACTTTATAAGTAGCTTTTTGTCTTTGCCCTTGCACATTTGCACCTTCTTTAATGAGGATCTTAGCTGACTGCGGCATCCTTTTAATGCAAGTGATTTGAAACATTCATCTGTGTGATGCAGGCTATTCAAATTGCATTGGAAAAGAAGAATTTAAGAAAATGAGCCCTCAATAATCTTAGATTTAAATATAACCAAGAAACTCTGTCTTTTGGATCTGTCATTTGAGTCCATAAGTGCCACAGAGATGACCATTTAGTTTGTATGGGAGTATTTTGTTGTGGTTTGCTTGAGACTGCTTTAATAAAACATTTAAGAAATGTATAAACCACAACAACAGTAAAAGAATCCACAAAGGGAGCAAAGTTCCTGTGTATGAGGTTGAATTTGCATTTAAGAAATGTGACTTATTCTTGCATCATACCAAATGATAATGTTGCAGTAGTCTGGCATAGTCACTACATGGGAGAGTAGTTAGGGAGTGATCATTTTAAGCATTTTTTAAACTAACTTTTATTAAAGAAAAGGAATTTGTAGCAATACCAAAAACTAGTTCATATGTACTTAAACTTCTCATATACAAGCCAGCATAAAAATCTGCTATCAAACTCTTATAATGAGACAAATAATCTTGAATATGTTGTCTAGTAAGTATTAACAATTTAGTCAAAAAAAGCTCCCAAACTCATACTTAACAGTGGATATTACAGGTGCATGCTGTGACAATGCATTTACTCCTCCCTGCTATAAATCGTGTTTATCATAAGAACAGAGAAACATGGCAGTAGTGGTAATACCACATAATTAAATTAAGAAACTGAACTAGAGTGGGATCTTTAGAAAAGGGTAGGAGCAAATTACATAGAAAAATTGGAAATTTTGGGAACAGTACAGTCAGAATAATGTTTTGGAGGCGGAATGAGGTTTAAGGGAAGGCAGGAATTGAGCAAATTATGTAATGTTGGGTTGATAGTTGTATAAAAGAGTATATTTGATGTATGTTTGTAACTGTGAGCATATTAAAATAGTTTGTTTTATTTTATATAAATGTATGTTTACCTATCCGTTTAGTGATAGTTCAATAAAGTTGTTAAAAATAGACTTATCTTAGACCTAGCAGCAGAAGAAGTAGGGCCACTGTATTGTCTGATGAGATAGATAAACATTTAAAAGCTGTCTTTGTTTAACATGTGATCATCTACTAACTTTTTCAGTTGATGTATCTCCTGCATGATGAATACCACCTTATCTCTAGTTAGGAGATCCTCTTTTTTTCATATGTGGATAGTGACCTTCTTAGAGTCGAAAAACAGCAGATCTAAAACGGCTCTGTCACCCTTGCTTAGTAAATCAATATGGCCCATAGCCACTAGAAACAAAGAGGGAGAAACTATAATCTAATACGTCCATATTTTATATGAAATCTATAAGTCATGCATGGAATTGCATAGCTGATGGCATTTTCAAAATATGTGTAGCAAGTCTCCCAAACCCCTGCCCAACTACATCTCCATCACTCTTGGTTAGCAGCTGGAAACATATGTTTCAACCATGAGGGACTATAAAAGAGCTTACACATTGTTTACCAGTAAATTTCCTTGAGCAAATAGCATATCTAGGTGCAGTAAACAGCCAGCTCCAATGTTATAAATTCTGCAAATAATTACCTCTTGTGAATAGGAGTTCCTTCTTGATTCCAAAGACTACTTCACCCAAAGTGACAAATCATGCCTCACCTCTGCCAATTTGTTTTTTTTTTTCAAGCCTTTTATTTTCTCTTCAAAAAATAATTTAGTCTTCAGCAAACTTTTCCTGATATTGGCTTCTCATCTGTATGAAAGTATTCCCAGCATATCCATACTTGACACCTACCCAAGAAGTTATGTGCTCTAGTTGCAGGTACCAAGTCTTCCATCCATTTAGTTGCCCTATTTCCTTTAGGATCATAGGAGGTTACTAGGCTAATGGTCCTGGGGCTCTTACAAGCCTAGTTAAGAGTTTACCCCCAAAAATAAACCTCAGTCAGCACCTTTAGAGACCATTTTATCAAATCTATGGATACTATACCAGTTGTAGATCACAGCCTAGAGTGTTTTTCCTTAGAGTTCCATTGAATCATTGTACAGTTGTTAGCAAGAAAGATGGATTTTCAAGTTTTCTGGTAAGCAGATGCCAACATACTGAGAAGTGTTCTATACAGCTCAAAAGTCTGGATTTCACAACTCTTCCAAAGAAGCTGTGAATTTTGCAAATGCTGTGCTATTTTGGGCTACTCTCCTTACAAGTTTCCAAAGTTTACAATAAAAATACACCAGAGTGGATTTTGGTAGTCCCTCTTCTGCATAAAGCACTAATAGCAAAGCAAACCAGGTTAAATTTTGTACCTTTTTACGAATCTGAATAAATTCCCTTCCATGTTTGAAAATCCATATTTTTCAGAAATATTTCTTTCTTTAAGTGTTAACTACTGAAGTAACCAATATGCGACAGTTTGATACCTAAATAAGTTAGGTCATTTACATCATTAAGGAAGGTAAAGTTTCCTGTCACCTGTAAGGAGGGGTCATAATTAATTTCTTATCGCGTTTGTGTTATGAACATTTGTTTTATAGTTTGAATAGCTTCTAAACTACTACAATTTCTGAAATATCTTCAAATGTTTGTCTGTCTTGGCTAGATAGACTGCTGTATCATAAATATATCTTAATGTGTTGACCATAACTATTATATCTCCTAATGGGGCAACTCTATTTTTTCTAGGTGTAACTTGTTGACCCTGAGTATTATATCCTCCTAATGGAGCAACTCAAATTTTTTTGCTAGATACTTTTTGCCTTGTGCCTCCATTGTGGGAATTCTACGTCAAGGAGTGACAAGAGCTGTCTGGGGGCATCATTCCGGCAACACTGAGGGTGTTTTGTGCTCTTGCTGGTGTCGTGGTAGTGAAAGCATTTTAGATAGCTTAACTCCTCCTCTGCAAGGGGGCACATGAGTATCACATCATCGCAATGGCTCACAGTATCTTTGCTTTGCAAGTGGGCTCTTCTACAAACTTTCTAAGCAGGCTACTATCTTTTGGTGGATTGTTGAGCTAAATGCCTGTCCCAAGGCCACTGTATGCAACCAGCATCACCCTTCTCTCCCTCCAAGTTGAGCACAAGTGTATATGTAGGAGGTCATCTGGGCCAGGGACTTACCGTTTTTTTCCTGCTCTGTCACGGTTTGTTGACCTTCTCCATAGTAACCTCAACTGATAAAGGCAATATGTTTCCTTGGGCTAGTTTAGGTAAATCGGTTCCCTTAAATAACATGCCAAGCCCACCACAAATAAATCAAGGTTGAGATCTTTGGCAGGTACTAATGGAGGCAAGAAAGCCTGTTAATAGAAAATCCCATATTAATACATGTAAAAGCTATGTAATGTGGGACTTAAATGAGGTGCCAACAACATAACCAGCACCCATTCAGGGCTAGTATTTCTGTTTTTGCAGTCTTTGTGTGAGTTACTTTCCTATGGCCTGGCTTACTCCTTTATCTTGGTTTATTTGTCAGCCATTTCAGCATGTTTGCCAGTGAATCTCCCTTTTTTAAGGCATTCTCATGTCAAAATGTTTTTGAAAGGGGCATTGCATGAGAGACCTCCAAGAAAACTGTTGACTCCTCCTTGGAATCTTAATTTTGCATTAGAGAAGCTAATACGTTTCCCATTTGAATCAGCTCATCTTGGCTGACTTGTGGTTATTAACAAAAAACAGTTTTACTGGTTGCTCTGTCCTCTGCAAGAAAAGTATTTGAGTTGCAAACTTTTATGGTGGGTCAACCTTTTCTCATTTTCCACAGAGACAGGGTTTCTTTGAGAACTAATTATTTTATGCCTAAAGTGGTATCTGAGTTTACTTTAAGCCAAACTACCCATCTCCCTGTGTTATTCCCACCACAGCAAAAGTATTTCAGGTAGGGTCAAGGCATACTCTGGCAGGGGCTTGGCTTCATCTATGGCTTTTTGGAAAGGGTTGGACTCTAGAAGTATTCTAGAAGCAACAGTGTGGTCCTCTGTACATGCTTTTCAAAGCACTACAAGCTGGATGCCTTTTCCAGGTCTAGATCAGGCACTGGTAGAACCATTCTCTAGGGGCTCCTGTACCTTTCCCCTTCCATCTCCCATTTGTTCTAAGCTATGGTAATCCACACATATAGCTTAGGCTACTGCAGCAACAATCAATATATGTATAGACCATAGTACAGCTACGTTAATAAACTTAGCATAATAGAAGATGTTTGAATGATCACTGCTGCAGTAACCAGTCCCTCTCTCCATCTTTCTTGTTTTTTTTTAGTGTGCTTTTTATGGCAGGGTGTGGAAATTTGATTTTTGTTCCTCCTAGCAATGTCCTGTCTTGGCTCACCCCCCCCCCCCCTCAGTTGATACGAAGTCTCTGAATGGCTTGGTACCCAAACCTGTGTTTTAGTCAGCTCAGCTCAAGCTGACTAATGGTTTGGGCATGTTGAAAGTGCCCTGAAGCTATGGAAGCCAGCTGGCTGTTATATCCTGTGTAGGATGTAACCAATATAGTGTAGGCTACTGCAGCAGTGATCATTCGAATATCTACTGTTATGGCAAATTTACTTAAACAACTGTACTTTCCATCAAGTCTTGCTTCTGTGAGGTTCTATTTCAGCAAAACCAAATAACCCACTTGAAGGTGGTGTGGCCTTGGAGTAGGTTATTTTATTAAGTTGGTACAGGGGCAAAGTCTAGTGCATAGGGATGTAGGAGGCTCCCACCAACTTATTTCAGAGCATAATATTTGCTGTTTTTTCATCTTAAAACATCACTGAACTGGGTCATCTCTTTGCTGAGACAGTTTAGCAAATGGTAATGAATATCTCAATTACTAGCCCTCCATCCTATAGGGCAGAGCAATAGCAAAACAAGCTTTATAAAAAGGATGATACTGTACAAACCACTGGCAAGCATCAACTTGTGTTTGGAGCAAAGGAGCTTTTTTTTCTTCTTCCAGTCAGTCTTCTGAATGGGAAACCACTACAAATAAATAAACCAGCAAAGCAATGTGTTACACTGGCTGGAACTCTCCTTGTAGCTACTGTTTTTGCTTTTACTTAGGGAATGAGGTAATGGTCAGCTTGACTAGGAGTGGGAGTCCACACTGAGCATTCAGAAAAGAAGCCATGACACTTTTGTGCATACATCTTGCCAAGGAAACTGAAATGTACCTTCCTGTTTTGTGAATTTGTGTCTTGTGTTCTTGTAAAAGAACATAGTGGTGCACTGGGATGAAGTGGTTTCTGCATTTAAAACATGCTGTTGTCTATTTTATTGCTTCTGATACAGTATTGATTTCATATGGATAATGTCAGATAATTTCTGCTGTGTAGCATTACATCGTGCTGTAGTCAGAGATGATGTATTATTCTCCTTTGTAGTGAAATAAAAAGATATAATCCAGACTTCCCTAGCCATTTAGACTTGAGTACTTACTTCTCAGTTGGTTTATAAATGGCTCTTTTGTTTGGATCTGTAACACTAGAGCGGCTATTCTTACTGCTTATGCATTTTACATAAGATGCTACTTACTAATTGAATGGTTAACCCCAGTGCCATGTTCTGTAAATTCTTGCTCTCTACAAAAAGGACTGTATTAAAATATTTTGTTTCTCATATAAGCTTGATATTTAATTCAGCTTTCACCAACATCTTTAAAATGACTTGTTACAAAATATGTTAAGTTTACTTGAATCATTAATCTTTTACTTGTGAAATATTTTCAAACTTAAAAGAAAAAAAAATGTATTACATGTGTGTGGTTCATCACCTTTATTTACAAGCATATTTCAATTTGGTAGCCCCCCCCCATACACACATGAACACATACACACACAAACACACACACACACACACACACACAGGTACTTCAGTTTACTGCTTTTCCTTTATTATCAGATTGTATGCAAGACACAAAAAGCATATACAATTTCGAATGTGAATCATTTTGGAATACTCAACAAACAGTACCTGTAAAATACAACAAATTACTGAAGTAAGTGTTTAGCAGTTATGCTGAACTGGCAACGTTTAGATATCAGCTTGTCCTGTTAAGGGATTTGCTTGAGCACGGATGATATAAGTATTTTATGATAGCTCTGTACTGGCTGGGTAAATCACTACTTGCAGTCTAGGTGATATGCTGATGCTTTGTGGTAGCACAGTTAAGTTAAGGAGGACTACAGTCTTGCTGATACCAACCTTGTGCCATGTGACTTCCACTGAGAGCCCATATCTTGGAAAGAGCACATTAGTTTGAAAAGTTAACCTAATGAACAGAGTAGTCATTGCCAGATCTTCCTGCCATCATAGCCCCTTATTCATCAAACCTATCTTCTGGCTGTTTGATTCTGGTTTACTGCCAGACATCAGTACATGTGGCTGATAAAGAGACAAATGCAGATAAATAATTTGATGACAGATTAGAATGTATGGGCCCACCTACCCTATGCGTTTCTCTACCAGATGGATAAGCTGCAGTTTTAGTGTAAGATCCCTTTTTCTTTTATGTTTAACTAACACAGTAACACTGTGTGTACCTCATACCTTTCTGACCTCTACCCTTGCTTAAATTGACTTCTTCCATTAATTTGTCACTTTCACTATAAAATATCTTCTTATCCCCTCTGAGCTGCTGCCTGTCACATCCCATTTTCAAAAACTGTTCTTTCACAAAATCAGTAGACTCCTTTGAGGTAATTCAAAGTTTATATCATGCTATCCACAGGGGTATATATATATATATATATATATATATATATATATATATATATATGTATATATATATATATATATATATATATATATATATATATAGGTCTACTTTCATTCTTTGAATTTATACTTCACCAAAACACAAATAAATGAGTCTACTTACCTACTTACCCGAAATCTCAATATTCCAAAACTCCAATATTCAGAATAACAAATCCCTGAAACAAGAATATAAAATATAAAAAGAAAAACACACGGCAAGCACCCCTGCACTCCCCACCCCCTTCATAGTATATATACCAACTCTGAGACTGCACTACAGTGACAGCAAGAGTAGATTTCGCTATCCTTACTGTAGTTCAATCTCCAGCTGACAGCTAAAATCTGTGTAAAACTAACGTTCTATATACTGCACATTACTGACACTGCCGTCACATACATTATACTTCACAACTGGTACAATGTACAAGAAGTTACATAAAAGCTGTATACTTGTACTTCTCACACTACCACTAATAGTGAACCTAAGTCGATTAAATGGACTTCAGCAAACTGGAGTTTTGGAATAATGAGATTTCGGGAAAGTAAACTTGTTTGTTTGCGTTTTGGTGAAGTATAAATTCGAAGAATTGAAGTAGATATGTATATATGGGCCCACTTCTAAATCTCAAAAACTCAAAATCTCGAATTTCAAAAGACTGACTTCAAAATCTTGAATGCTCAAAATACTGAATCTCATAATATTGAAAAAAATACAGGACACCAACACTTACTATACTCCAACACAAGTACATACAGAATCAAATAAAAGACAAACCATATTAGTCTACTGCAACTATAAGCAGGGGCAATCCCCCCCTGCACCCCCCACACCCCCTGCTATTTAAATATATCAACTCCGAGATTGCACTTCACTACACTAAGATGATTTATGTTGTAGTGTAGCATATTAAAAGGAAACATGCCTAAGGTTGCAACAGGCAGTCATGAAGCACGTAATGGTATATTTGCCATTTTCTTCTGTGTAGTGCGATCTCGAAGTTGATATATTTACGTAGCAGGTGGTGTGGGGGTACAGGAGGCCTTGCCCCCCCCCCCGTTTATAGCTGGAGAAGAGTAATATGTTGCTGTATGTAGTTGTGCTGGAATATAGTAAGTGTTGGTGTCCTGTATTTTTCGATATTATGAGATTCAGTATTTTGAGCTTTCGAGATTTTGGACTCAGTCTTTTGAAATTCGAGATTTTGAGCTTTCGAGATTTAGAAGTGGACTGAATCTCAAAACCTGTTAATAGAGATTGCCATAAAGTGCGGAATGGGAACATTACCATTCTCGTCAATGTAGTGCAATCTCGGAGTTGGTATATTTAAGTTGCAGGGGGTGTGGGGAGGCTTGCCCCCCCCCCCTGCAAAAATGTGTTTCTTGATGTATTCTTGTTTTAGTTTTTTTTTTTTTTTTTTTTTTTTTTTAATTTTGAGATTCCATAATCTCGAAGTTCTTTTTTCCCACATCCTAAAAAACATGTAGGTGGTGTGGCGAATCCAAAATTGTCCCTAGGTGTGTGTGTGTGTGTGTGTGTGTGTGCGCGCGATAGAAACAAGGTCTGGCAATCTACTTCTATTCCTTACTTGCCCGGTAAACTCCATGGATAGCAGTGGCTGTTCATAGGGTTGCTATGGAAGTTGGGTGTGACTTGTAAGACTGGATGGCTGCAAAATGCAGTAAACAATACACCAAACCTCCAATTCAGGTCTTCTGTAGGAGATATCAATGTGAAATTTCAAGGGACTTAATCTGACTTTGTGTACCAGAATGAAATGACATTGTACTACCATAACTCTCATACAGAAAATGAGATTTGATTCTCCATTATGATAAAAGCTTAAAGTCCACTGCTTAAGGAGCCTATAACAAGGAAGATAACAAGGGATCCTGTAGAAGTACTGGAAATACTTCAGAAATTCTATGAAAGTCTGTATAAAGCAGAAGAATGTGGAAACCAAGAAAAGATACAAATGGAAATGTCTATGGAAGAATTAAATGTGTCCAGGCTAGAGGTAGAGGAGGCTCAGTTACTAACAGTTAGGATAGTAGGAGATGAGATAAAAATGGTGATTTATCTAACCAATCTACAGGAAAGTCCCCAGGAATAGATGGTATTCCTGTTGAGGTTTGGAAGCTAGGAGGGAAAAAACTGATAAAGATCTGGAAGGTTTTGTTTAGCAGTATTTTGAGAGGAGGAGAAGTACCAACATCCTGGAAGAAAGCAGTGGTAGCTGTAATAACTAAAGAGGGTAAAGGTCTATCTGATCCAGATTCATACAGGCCCATTTCAATACTAAACCATGATTATAAAGCATTTATGTCTATAATGGCAAAAAGAATAGCCAAAGGGATGCCAGCATTAATAGATATGGATCAATGTGGTTTTGTGGAGGGGAGGCAAACATTTGACAACATTATCAGAACAGTGATGACCCAGAGGGAAGCAGAATATAAGAAAATACCAGATGTTTAGTTGTCAATCTCGCCTTCATTCTTGCTTGATGGGTTCGGATCCGATCCTCGGCTCCGACTCGGCACTTTGCTAAGCTCGAGAGTCACTTTTACCAGCTCGAGGCAGCCCCATATCCCATGATGCAAGGCGGTAAGTATCCAGATCTCGTTTGCCGCTTCGCTGATGAGGTCCTCCTTTTACCAGCTCCTGGTAAGTGTTTCTTATTAAACTGCTTTTAGCCCCTTTTCACTTTTAAACTTAATATCTGACATTTTTAGTTTATATTAAGCCCCTTTTTGACTAACATTATCCTTCCTCCTTAATTTTTTTTAGTCAGGCCTTCTTCCCTCCCATCCCCCCCCTGTCAGGGTGTGTGTGTGTGTGAGGTTTTACTGTTTCAACTATAATTTAGTTGTTTATTTGGGACTGTGTGGTTCTGAGTTTGTCCACTATGTCCAAAGAGCAGAGGGTCTCAGGCTTTAAGAAGTGTGACTCGTGCTGTCAGAAGATGTCTCTGACAGACGGTCACACTTCTTGTTTATATTGCCTGGGACCTCTCCACCTGCAGGACTCCTGTGCGATTTGTCATTCTTTTAGCCAGAGAGTCCTGCAGGAGAGGAGAAATAAGTTGATTTTAAGGGGTCTCCTTAAACCGGAGGGCTCTCCGGCTAAATCGGCTCCGAGCAAGACTTCAAAGTCTTCCAAGGCCCAGGCTTCTGTGTCCAAGCCTGTGGCCTTGGTTCCGACTCCTTCGGAGTCGAGATCGGCTCCGGCTGGAGCCGATCCTGTTTTGCAAAAACCTTCGGCACCGATGGCTATCGGTGCCGATACTGTTACGGTCACATCGGTGTCGGCTCTGACTGGCTCCGACCACCATGTGGCTCAGGCTTCGGTGTCGGCGCCAACCAGCTCCGACCGGCTCCGACACCATTACTGTTATGTCTGTATCGGCTCCGGCTGGAGCCGATGCATCGAGACTTTCTTTCGGAGCCGAAAAGTCCTCGGCTCCGGCTGCATCTATGGTTTCTTCAGCTCCAATGGTTCCTTCGAGGAAGAGGTCCAGGTCCCCTTCCTTGGAACCGATACTCCCGGCTCCGGCCTCAGCTCTCCTCTCGGAATGGAGCCATCGGAGCCGATCATCTAGGTCATCCAGGCTTTCAGACCATGATTTAGAGAGGGTGGTCAGTAGATTATTGAAATCACAGGCACTGGCCCAGATGCTGCATAGTCCGTCTCAACAGACGACTATTAGTCCACACCCTCTTGAAGTTCCTCCTTCGACTCTACCTCAGAGTTTGGAGCTGGAGTCTTCGGGGATAGTTTCTGCTATGGCTGAGGGGCAGATCCCCCCCCCTTCTGCACCCTCGGCATCTACTCTTATCTCCTCTTCGAGACCTTCCTTAGAGGGATTCGGTGGTCGGGCTTCCCTGGTCTCCTCCGAGGGGGTGAGTGGCATCGGACCCTTGTCCGACCCCACTCTTCCCCTTGGAGCCTCGGCCTTGGTGAGCTCGGCTCCGACATCTGCCTCGGAGCCTTCCCTTTCGGTGGGCCCTGGAGTTCCGGTTTCTTCGGAACGGGTTCTCTCGGACCTCCTTGGGAGGGGGGCCTTCGAGGTGATGAGTGTGCTGGCCACTGGGCTCAGCCAGCAGTCTATTCCCTTAGCTCCTCCCTCTACTGTGCCTGTCGATATCTCTGCCATCTCTCTTGCTCCCGGACCCAGAGATCCTCCGCCTCAGGTTTCCCCACTGGGAATAACCCCCTCTTCCGAGGATTCTCCTGATCAGTCAGGAGATCCTCCGCGCAAGAGGACTTGTAAGAGGAAACACCTAGACTCCCCTGAGTCTATCACTTCAGATACCGACTTAGATGAGTCGGAGGGATCCCCAAGATCCCCCTCTGAGGATGTCTCCTTTTCAGACATCCTAGAACTCCTAAAACAGAGGGGAAACTGGCCCTCCACAAATCCCTCTGAGGATGAGTCGGTATACCTAGAGGCGTTTGGATCTCGGCCCTCCACCTCCTGGGTGTCTCCGCCTTTCGACCCCCTTATGGTGGTTATTGCTCGAAAGGCTTGGGCTTCTCCTGACTCTGTAGAGCCAGTTCCTAGGAGGCCGTCTAAATTTATTACTGCCCCTTCGGAAAAGCAATTCCTTACAAAAGGTGTCCCTGTTGATGCCATGGTGGTGGCGGCTGCCACTAAGAAGGAACTTGCAGATCCTTCCGTACCTGTCCATCCTCCTAATAAGGATTCTAGGACCATGGATAGGTATGGTAAGCGGATGTTCTCTTCAGCGACCTTTGCTATGCGCTCGCTGAACTACTTATGTCACTTCACCAGACTCCAAAGGGACATCCTTAAGGAACTAGGTGAAGTAGTACAGGATCCTACAGCTGCAGGGGCTCAAGAGAAAATTGCTTCTCAGCTAGGAATCCTTAATTCTATAGCTAACTCCTCCATGCGACTGATATCATATGCAGCAGATGGAGCGAGTAGAGCCGCAGGTACAGGGGTGGCTCTTAGACGTCAATCCTGGATGCGGCTCTGTAATTTTGCAGATCCCTTTAAGGCGTCCTTCACAAACTCTCCCTTTGATGGGTCAGCTTTGTTTGGCCCTCAAGTGAAGGATACATTGACCAGGTGTGAACAGGACGGCAAGACTCTTTCTGCCATAGGGGTCCGTTTTTCCACCCCTTCTAGACCTTACCCTAAAGGACAGAAGGGTGGAAAGATGTGGTTCCACAAATCCCAAGGAGTC
Source organism: Protopterus annectens (assembly GCF_019279795.1). Lineage (NCBI taxonomy): Eukaryota > Metazoa > Chordata > Ceratodontiformes > Protopteridae > Protopterus > Protopterus annectens. Next base: position 215,598,523 of record NC_056745.1, read on the forward strand.
ACGCCGGATACACGTGGTCAGTTTACCCCTAGAGGCAGAGGGGGTAATAATAACAGACACCGCTCTAGAGGCAGAGGGGGTCCACAGAACCAGGGAAGCAGAGAGCCTCTCTCTGACAAGCCCTTTCAGCATCCCTGAGATGTTGCCCGACTGTCCATCCTTGGAGGCAGTCGGGGGAAGACTATCGCTGTACCCAGAAGCCTGGCGTTCCCTCACTCAAGACAGATGGGTACAGTCGATTATATCTGAGGGTTACAAAATTCCTTTCGAGGAAAGTCCCTTCTCTCACACAAATTCCCTTCCAGATGTACCACCCGGTCTAAGGGAAGTTGCAGAGTTAGAAGTATTAAAACTTCTACAAAAAAGAGCCATTCAGCCAGTTACAACAGACCATTCAGAGCCCGGAATCTACTCAAGATTCTTTTTGGTCCCCAAAAAGACGGGAGACTGGAGACCAATATTGGATCTCAGCAGACTCAACAAGTCTGTGAGAAAGACAAGATTTCGAATGGTCACACTTCAGTCAATTTTGCCCTTCCTAGAGAAGGACAACTGGATGTGCTCAATAGATCTTCAGGACGCGTACTATCACATAAAAATTCACTAGAGAAGGACAACTGGATGTGCTCAATAGATCCTCAGGACGCGTACTATCACATAAAAATTCACAGACGCTCCAGAAGATTTCTCCGCTTTCAGCTGGGGTCCAGTCATTTTCAATTCAGAGCCCTGCCCTTTGGTCTCACTACAGCCCCCAGAGTGTTCACCAAATGTATGGCAGTGGTCACGGCTCACCTGAGACGTCAAGGATTCCAGGTGTTTCCGTATCTCGACGACTGGCTCCTTTCAGCCACCACCAGGCATCAACTTCTTCAAGCCAGGGATTACACAATAAATCTCTGCACTCAATTGGGAATTTCGATCAACTACGAAAAATCCTCCTTATTGCCCTGCCAGTCTATTACTTTCATAGGCGCAAACTTAAACACTGTTCGGATGTCAGCAACCCTCACAGACCAAAGAATCTCAGATATACAAAGTCACGTGAGGATCATCCTAGCCAGCAAAAAAGTACAAGCCAGAATGGTTCTGAAGGTGTTGGGCCTCATGGCTGCGGCCATTACCCTTCTTCCCCTGGCCCGCTTCTACATGCGCCTGCTTCAGTGGATGTTGTTCACTCAGTGGTCTTACCAACAACTTCCAATGCGTCACCAAATCCTGGTGACACAAATTTGCAGGAATCATCTTTCATGGTGGATTACTTCTCCCCAAATTCACCAAGGCAGACCCTTTGTATCCCCAGCCCCGGTAGCCACTGTCACTACGGACGCCTCCCTGATCGGGTGGGGGGGTCATTATCAGGGCAGGATGGTTCATGGGACGTGGCAACCGTTCGAATACCACCTGCACATAAATGTCCTAGAGATGAGAGCAGTGCTTTTAATGTTGCAAGCCCTCAACGACTTTCTTCCCTTGGGAACAATTGCAGTTCACACAGACAACATGTCTGTAGTATGGTATATCAACAAACAGGGTGGAACCAAGTCCTACCCCTTGTGTCGAGAAGCTCTCAGACTTTGGCAATGGGCGATCTCCTCTCATCGGTTTCTGGTAGCAACGCATATCCCTGGGAAAACCAACATTCTAGCGGACAGATTGAGCAGAGCTATTCTCATGCCTCACGAGTTGTCTCTCAAACAATCTATAGTGGAAGAGATTTTTCTAGAATGGGGCCACCCTTGTTGCGATCTTTTTGCTACTCCCCAAAACAGCAAATGCCCAGACTTCTTTTCTCTCTTCCCGCTGCCAGGCCATCCCCCCAGAGACGCTCTAACCCAGGATTGGCCCCAGGGACTTCTTTATGCCTTTCCTCCCTTTCCACTGATTCCACAAGTTCTCCAGAAAGCCACCGTTTTGAGAGCCAAAATGATTCTCATTGCTCCCTATTGGCCTCGACAAATTTGGTTCCCGTTCCTCCATCGTCACCTTTTGGTGCAGCCGTGGCATCTGTACCCAGTGCCAGATCTTCTGATTCACCAATCGGGTCAGCTGCACCGGTCTATTCCTTCTCTCAACCTCACAGCGTGGTTGCTCCACTTCCTTCCTTAGCCAGGCTTCCTATGATCTCTAATCCTGTTAGGGACATCATAGTAGCTTCCCTAAAATCCTCTACTAGAAGGATTTATACCAGCAAATGGAAACGCTTTTCTTGTTGGGCAAAAGCTAAAAATATTGATCCCTTTACTGCTCCAGTCCAAGCAGTTTTGGATTTCTTAGCAGAAATCTTTCACGCGGGCTCTTCTTCTTCCACGGTCAAAGTTCAGTTGGCTGCTATCTCAAACTTTCATGTCGGGTTCGCAGATCACAACATTATGTCCCACAGGCTTTGTAGAGCCTTCTTAAAAGGAATTTTTCTCCTGAAACCTCCAGTCAGGAGTCCTCCTCCTCAATGGGACCTAAATTTAGTGCTGACATCCTTGATTCTTCCTCCCTTCGAGCCAGCTGTTTCATGTTCCATGAAATTTCTTTCATGTTAAACTCTATTCCTGGTTGCTATTACGTCGGCTAGGAGAGTGTCTGAACTTCATGCTCTCTGTGTTCGTCCCCCTTATTTGGTCTTCCACAAAGACATAGTATCCTTGAGAACTAATCCGACCTTTTTGCCTAAGGTCGCCTCAAAGAGTAATTTGAATCAGTCTATTGACCTTCCTGTATTTTTCCCAAATTACTCAAACAGATCGGAACAAAAATTACATTATCTTGATGTTCACCGCCAACTCAGATATTATTTGGACAGAACAAAACAATTCAGGAAATCCGATCAGCTCTTTATTTCTTATGCTGATAACAAAAAAGGCCTTCCCGTCTCAAAAGTGACCTTATCTAGATGGCTTTCTTCTGTCATCTCTGAAATCTATCAGCTCAGGGGAAAACAGCTGTGCTCGAAACCTAAAGCGCATTCAACCAGAAGCTTAGCCACTTCCACAGCCTTTCAGGCTAGACTTCCAATAGACACTATTTGTGCAGCAGCCACTTGGGCCACTCCTCATACCTTTGTTTCTCATTACAAATTGGATTTGGCCTCCAGGGACAGAGCCAGTTTTGGCTCTACAGTTCTCAAGAGTCTGTTCCATTGAGCCACCCAGGATAGAGGTGCTAGGGACGCGGTCCCATCAAGCAAGAATAAAGGCAAGATTGACAACTTAACATTGAGAAGTTATGTACCTACCATAACGTTCCATGTTAGTTGTCTTCTCGCCTTCTTTCTTGCGACCCTCCCTCCTTCCCCCTGGCCTGGACAGACCTTTTTCTCCCTACATGGAAGAATGCTTCTTAAGACCATACAGTTCTGGTCTGCCTAACCCATCCTTCAGGCTTTTTCTCTGCCTTCTTTCTTCCTTTTGGGAAGTTTTTTATGCTAGGTGTTATTGCCTATAGACAACAAACGAGATCTGGGTACTTACCGCCTTGCATCATGGGATATGGGGCTGCCTCGAGCTGGTAAAAGTGACTCTCGAGCTTAGCAAAGTGCCGAGTCAGAGCCGAGGATCGGCTCCGAACCCATCAAGCAAGAAAGAAGGTGAGAGAAGACAACTAACATGGAACGTTATGGTAGGTACATAACTTCTCATTTTGTTGTTAGGTCTTGATGCAGAGAAAGCATTTGACAGAGTGAGCTGGGACTTTTATCAGCAGAGCAAGCAATGGAAGCATTTGCATTTCTTGAAAGAATGATAAGGATGATTAGGAGGATATATGAGGGATCTGAGGCGAAAATTAAAGTGGGTGGGGTCCTCTCTGATAATCTCTGCTTGAGCAGAGGAACTAGGCAGGGGTGCCCTCGCTCTCCTTTGTTGTTTGCGTTATATTTATAACCATTGGCAAAGAAAATAAGGGACTCAGAAATTCAAGGATGTAGTGTAGTTGGTATGGTAGTCAAGGGAAGCTGGCTCTATTTGCAAATGACATTATATTATATCTGACAAAACCAGAAAGAAACATTACAGTGTTGTGGAACATACTGAGGCATTTTCAAACCTTTTCAGGATACAAAATTAATGAAGCCAAAGCAATAGCAATAAATGATGTACCCACATACAAAATGGTTCAGCAATATCCAAACGTATGGGGACATGATGAAATGAAGTATTTAGGAGTATGGATTAAAAATGATACCAAAGTGGCAGCTAAGGATATAAGGGAAGAGACCAAACAAAAGATAATGGAAAAATTGAGAAAATGGAAGCTCTGTTATGTGGATATGGATATTGATAGTAAGATACAAGCAATTAAAATGTTTTTAGTCCCTTCAGGCTTATATACAGGTCAGACATATTTTTTATCAACCAGAGAAGAAGTTGTAGATAGTAATTAATAAAGACTTGAAGGATTTTATCTGGGAGGGGAAGATGACAAGAGTCAAGTGGGATAAGCATATTCTTTCGATAAAACAGGGCAGATTGGGATTACCTGATTTGAAGGGGTATTTCAGAGAAACATAGTTAAGGCTCCTACACATAGCACAAGCAGAAATCTGTAACTTAGAATGGAAAGAGATGATGAAGAAGTAGGGGGGAAATTCAAGTAACAGGGAGAGACTGTGATTTTGGATGCAAACCGTTAGAGAGAAAACAATAATCATACAGAATATTTTATTCATAAAGTAGCAGAAGGTATTCTAAGAACTAATTCAATACGGGAATGGACAAAGGAGATTCTGCTGATAGGGGTGGCTGCAATTAGGAATACAGACAATAGGTAAGAGTGTGCGGGTGTATATTGGAGAAAAATGGCAAAGGAACCAAGGAATTGGGAGCAAATAACTAGACAGGGAAGGGTAATAAAATGGAAATATGCTAAAAACTTATGTGGACTGCAGATGAGAGATTGCCTTCCATATCAAGGATTGATATAAGAGTACAGGCAACAAGAAAGAAATGGCGGGGGGGGGGGGTCCTAAACGAAAGACCAGCACTGATAGAGTTCTTAGTAGAATCTAGAACAGAAGTGGCCATTAAGAAAGGAATAATTAGTAGAGTATGTAAAATATTGCATGATAACTATAGGAATCAATCAGAAGAGGTAAGGAAGAATTGGGACGAGAGATTGGATAAGCAATTTGCAAAGAAACAATGGGAGATATATGTATGTCTCCCAAATATATAGCAAAACCTAGAAGATTTAGGATCTTTGCCTGAAAGTGTTTAGATAGATATTTTTATACCCCAAGCAGGCTACAAGTAATCTTTCCTCAGGTAGACAGCAAATATTGGAGATGCAATGGGGAAGAAACAGGTAACTGGGAACATATTTTCTGGGAGTGTAATGTATTGGCTGACTTTAAAGAGTCCCTGCAGACTGCTCTGTCAGAGATACTGGGTGAGCAAATTGGAGTGACTAGGGAAATTATTTTTTGAGCTGTGATACAGAGTTGGAATTGCCTAAACATAGTAAGCCCTTGCTGAGTCTAATTACGATGACTGCCAAAAAAAAACACTAACTGGAAAATGGAAATCAGAGTTTAAACCAACTTTACTAGAAGTAACAAAGTTAGTAACAGAGATAAAACAACTGGAACTGGGATCTTTAGAAAAGGGTAGGAGTAAATTACACAGGAAAAAATGAGAAATGTAGGACCACTACATGCAGAGGAGGATCGATGTTTAAAAGAAGGCAGGGTCTGAATGAGCTATTCAGTGGCTGACTGACATTGACTGGATATGTTAAAAGTGATGTATAATGTTTGCAGCTACAGTTGTGTTGGCATTGTTTGTAAGGTGTAATGTTTGCAACTAAGATTGTGCCGCTATGATTTATTTTCATTTATATAAATGTAAGATTGTCCGTCACACATGATAATTTAATAAAGATGTTTCTTGTTAAAAAAAAAAAAAAAAAAAGCTTAAAGTTCAGTGAACTTCTGTGTGGCTTACAGTGACTGCATTTAACATCTGCATATGTTTCAATGGATAGTCAGAGTGAGGAATAGGATTTTTATCATTCATGAAACAGAAAATTTAAAAATGTTTGTCTGTCTGTTGAGTGAGTTTCCTACCATGGTGCTTTTTGAACAAGGACTGAAAATTATTCTAAAGACAAGAGCCAGCTGTAATTTCTGTGAGTGGTTTAGTGCCTTTGAAACCCTGAGCTGACACTGTAATGCTGTACACTTCTTGTTTCTACTGCTGTGATTGGGCTAGTACTGCACACCAGAATATGCAGTATGGACACTGTTGTAATTTCTGCAAATGTCTTTGTATACATTATCATGATTAGAGTGTGTCTTGTCAGTGCAGTGTCCTTTATGATCTGTTGCTCCTGTCAAATACTTGTAGTGTTTTTGAGTGTTGAGAACTATAGCTCCTTTGTCAGGTTTTATAACTTCTTATCTTACTTCACAGGGTTATTTTATACTTATTTTATACTGTATGTTTAGACATTGCCTCATGGTCTGTGATATACATCCTCCCAGTAGATGAGTATTTCAGATGACTTTTCTGCATCTGTTCTGCGTATGTACAAACCTCAGGTGTTTCTCTGTATATAATCTGAAAATCATTATATATATATATATATATATATATATATATATATATATATATATATATATATATATGCATATATATATATATATATATATATATATATATATATATATGCATATATATATATATGTTGCTGTTTATGTGTAATTGGTAAATTGTGTGTCTGTACTCTTTTATACTTGCATGCATGCTGCTTATATAAGTCTGTGTACATTTATTGATAACTTGGGGCCCAGGTTGTGGCTGAAAAGGGTCACCGACCTAACCAGCATACTCAGCTGCTTAACAAGCAAATGGACAAGCAGGCAAAGGGGACCTCAGAAGTACTCTTGGATTCTCCTTGTTGAGGACCATCTCTGTGGGCATTGAGTTCTTTTCTTTTATGTTGAGCTCCATTAGAATGGAAGTACATGCCCTGGAGGTATATCAGAGATCATCCTTTCCCTAAGGGAGCTAACAATCCCCATAATCTCCAACTCTTTCTACTTATGTTGTTCACATATCATCCTGCTGTGTGTTGCTAGAAAATTCTTGTGCGTAATGATTTTCAACTTATCTGTGCTTATGGTATTCCTACTGCCATCAGCTTACATTAGAACCTCTTCAGGAATTGACTTTTTTGCCAGGCAGTTGGATTAAGTCTAAGATCTCTTGATTAGCTGCTTCCTGTAGTCAGGTGTTTGATTTTTTCAGCCTCCATTTAACTACTGTGTGAACTCCCTGGGAAATTGGTTTAGGCAAATGTGCACAGCACAGGGATCAGTTGGAGGGTCTTGCTGTTAAGGTTATACAGGAAATGGAGAGGAATGGGATAAGAATGTATGATGCTGCACTTGGGTTTTGGTTCTTTCTTTAAACCACCCCTAGCAGTGATTTCCTCCACAGTCTAGGAATTAGCATCTTGCATATCTGTTTTATGTAATAATGACTGTGATCTTCGGGGTAGCCCCTTTGCTTTGTACCTGCCTTTTAGAGTGAAACCAGGGGGCTGGGACTGAGGGCAACTTTCACTTCTACACTAGAGTGTATGACTGCTCACTATCTTGTACAGAGCAGGCTTTTGATTCCTCATGTTAGAACTTGAGATCAGTATGCTTTGTTCCCCTTGCCACATGCTGATTTTAGATTGATCATGGTGGCTCAGCAAGCTTCTGCTGGATTTTGTGCACTAAATGGTCTTTTAGTCAAGCTTGCACTGGCAGTGGACCTTTGCTACCATTTATATGCCTGATGTCAACTATGCTAGACCCACCTGTTCAATGCCAGTGTTGTCATTGAAGTGCACCATACTGCATCTTTTTTCCTGTGCTCCAGTATATGTCCACCGCCTCCCCACTTATATGTCTTGCATGGGATGATGTACATGAAAACTCATTATTCAGGGGTTATTCCCGTTTCTTCTCAGTTTATCTATGGGTTGTAGAGTTTGATATTTTGGGGGCTCCACTTCTCATTTAAACAGAATTGGGAGTCCTCACCTTTGACTACTTCCTCCTACAAATGATTACCTCTTAGGAAAAGGAAAGACCTTGCAAGTGATGAAGATTTCTCTGAGCTGGCCTTTTCTCAATCTCCCTTTTAATGTTTTTCATCCTCACTGCTGCAGTAGCCTATGAGTAGTGTCCTGTCAAGGACACAGCACCCATCGAGTTTGCAAATGCTCTAACCCCCCTCTCTCTCTCACTCACTCTGGCTGCTGATAGGTAGCACCCCTTTTAGAGGGAAGCACATCAACAACCTCAGTGTGGTAAATCTTCAGTATTTTCCTGCTCCTGCAAGGAGAAGCATCTCTCTTTCTTCAGAGGAATAGCAGTCAGTCAAAAACCTCTTGCCTAACAGATAAGACTGCATTTGGGTACCCCTTCCTCTCATAAATATTTTTATTGAATATCTGTGATATCATTTATGATCTACCATAATATAAAAAAAAACAGCTATTTGTGGTATTCTGTTTCAGGCATACCAGCTTCTGTTAGGTATTATATGTGCTTTTGCTCTGTTTACTTGTCTTACTTTTCAATTTTGTGTGGAAAATTTTAAAATTACACTGTAATGATTTGTTTTTGGAAGGGAGCATAGACATTGACACCTTACACTATTTAAATATGCCAGCACCTATTATTCCAACCTTTTTTTGGGGCCCCCAAGATCCACAAGGATCTAACTAATCCACCGTTTAGACCGATTGTAGATGGTAGGGGGTCCATTACCTATGCGTGTGCTAAATATGTTGACTCCAAGTTAAAGCCAGTTATTAGATCTGAGCCTCCAATCTGTCACGACTCATGGCACTTTCTTGAGAATGTCAACAGTACTGAATACAACAACAGTCTAATCTTTATTACGGTGGATGTTAAAGACTTGTACACCATTATTCCCCAACACCTTGGTGTAGAATGGGTTAGAGACTTCCTCCACCTTAAGGGTTTAGATGACAATGATATCTATGTCATTGAAACACTCCTAGAGATTGTCCTGACTAACAATTTTCTGTGTTTTGACAACCAGTTTTTTTTTACAGAAAAGTGGGGTAGCCATGGGTGCCCCAAGGGGCAGAAGCTTCGCTAATAGTGTCATGGCTTACTGGGAATGAGCATTTCTGTTTAAAAATCTAAAGTTTAGGGAATATGTAGCCTGGTACACAAGATACCAGGATGACATGTTTCTAATATGGAAAGGTGAAGAATCTCTGATTCAACTATTCATAGATGAAATCACAGCATTTACCAACTTCTTAGACTTCACATTTCAAATAGGGTGTGAAGAGATAGACTATCTTGACATTCACCTGTCCAAGGATCACCCGAATACTAGATTTAGGATGACCATCTTCCGTAAGCCAACCTATTCGAATGCTTTTCTGCACTTCACAAGCTGCCACCCGCTGCACCAAAAGAAAGCGGTAGTAAAAGGGCAGGCAGTAAGGGCAGCAAGAATGGTCTCTGATTTTGTAGATTTCACTACAGAATGTGAATGCTTAAAATCTATGTTTTGCAAGAGGGGCTATCCACAGGCCTTCATCGAACAGATATTTGATGAAGTTATTAATAAAAGATGTTCAGGACATTTTTCCCCTCTGGTGTTTAAAGGATATGACACAGCCCCCCCCTTTATCACAGCCAGACTTAGACATCAGCTGCATTTGTGAACTAAGTCCCAGGCAGGATATCAGATTTCTGACAACCTATTCCTTAGACTCTCAACATATTAGAGAGATTGTCAGTAAAAATTGGGTGTTCATCCAAGATGATCATGGGCTAAGGAAATTTTTCAGCCAAGTCCCCCATTTAACTTATAGGAGGGGATTGAATTTGAAAAGCCTGGTTGAGAATTCTAAAAAAAACAGTTAAGGTTTGCACAGGTATGAGTAAATGTGGCAGATGCCATCAATGTAAATTCATTAAAGTAACCAATAAAATAAAAATTAGAGACAGAGAATATGTTTTGGATGCTAAATCTAACTGTGACTCCCAGGGGGTGGTCTACGCAGCGGTTTGTGACCATTGCGAGGCTTTCTATATAGGGAAAACTGAAAGAAAAATTAAACAAAGAATTTATGAACACCTATATAGTATAAACAATGTCATTACTAATGCCTTAGCAAAACATATTTCGGAATTGCCTTTTACATAGGTTCTCATTTGTAGTGTTGCAAAAAGTAGAGAAGAATTTAAGAGGGGGTTCCTGGGAGTTAGTACTTGAGGAAGCAGAACTAGAATGTCAAATTCGGACAGGAGCCCATACACCACCAGGGTTGAACGAGGCACTGTCAATAAAATGTTTATTAAAAATGAAAGCACTAGCTAGGTAATTAGGTGTAGATGCTCAACAAGTTGTAGTTTAAACTGTGTGTAATGTTTTAGAGCATATATAAACATACGTTACTAGATTAACAATTATCATGGTTAGGTCTATAGCGTATTGCATGTGTACAATAATCTTATAATCTAAGATGTTCAGAGAATTCCATTTAATAACATTGTGATTAGTATTATTGTTGATAACAAGTATGGCAAATTCAATTGTCCATAGTCATTTGTATGTAGTTTGCAATTGTGTAATATAGTAATTATTTTTAATAGGTAAATCTGTTTACAATAAGGCAAAATAGCTTTGTGTTATTTGTCAAATATGAGCTTTTCGTACAAAGGAGTAATATTTAGTTGGTTAGAATGACCATTTTCATTAGTATTTCCATCGTTCTGTATCCTGTTGCTTTAAATTGGAACTAGTTTGAGTGATGTCATCACTGGCTTTTGAATTTTATTGAAAGCATGGTTTTTAAGTGGGGTTTTTAAAGTTTGTGGGTAATTTTCATGTATTTTTTTAGTCTGAAGAAGCTGGAGAATTGTTTCCAGCAAAAGTGCTTACTATAATAAATTACGTACTTTTGGAGTGTACTGAGAGCCTCTTGTTTTGTGGTTTCCTTGGTTTTGCCGTTAGTTGCTGTTTTTGGAAAATTTTATAAAAATATTCAGTATTTGAAATGCCTATTTTTCACACCTGCTGCTGTTTATAACAGAATTTGTTTACTCATTTCTGAGGTAATAAGTGTTCTGTGATATTTCTGACTAAAAGTTTAAGTTTAAGTGACACAATTTTCAGTGTACTGTTTGTGTTTACTAGTTTGGGGAAGGAAGGTAAGCTTGGTGCTTACTAGTGAATAATTTTCCCAGTGTTAATTTGCTTACTGTTCTAGTTATCATGTTTCTTCTCTGGCAAGAGCAGGAATAATATTCCTGGTCCTGCTTCTTCCACTCTGCTTGTACCTAAAAAGAAAACAAATGTAAAATCATTGCCTCAACCTACAGTTAGTCATTCTGGCATGGCCAGACCACAGACTATTTACCTATTGCCTCAGTTTCCTCTGGTGTAGCTTTAATGGCTACTATGGACTGGAGGTTAGAATTGACTTCAGGGGCTGTTCCAGTACCGTTACAGGTATGGGAAAACTAAACACTTTAGGTCCAAGAGACCTCTTGCAGGGATAGTAGCCTGTTCCCTGACCATTCTCCTGGTAGGGTTATTCCTAGAAAAGAGGGGAAAAAATTTATTACAGGACAGATAATCAGGTTGTTTCTGTATACAGGTTAGATGCTATATCTTTTGCTAAAAGTTATTTGCAGTCAGTCAGTTCTGAGGACTGTTTGCCTTCTCACAAGTCCATTGTGGGTACTGTCAGAAAACAGTTTGTATTTACAGGGGATGAGTATTCTGACAGAAACAGGGGTGAATCTCCTCAGACATCTATTGCCCAGAACTCTTGACACTCCAGACAGTGAACCTGAAGTTAATTCTAGACATTTTTTTCTTTTCACGGAGACTGTTGCTAGACTCAGGGATGTTTTTGCTTGGGAGAAAATGGGATCCCACAGAAGTGACCAGATTTTGTGATTTATTAGAGGGTGAGGTTCCTAATTCTGCACCTATTCCTCCCATTTTGGCAGCTCTTGAAGACATTTTGAAAACTTCCTGCAAGGCTTCTGACTCACTGGCTGCAGTTCCAAAGAAAAGGTGGTAAGCCATATAGGGTCTCTCCAGATTATAAAAGTCTTTACTTTCAACTGTCACCTGACCATGCTACAATAACTCTTATAGCAACAGCTAACAAGATATGTTTGCCTTCCTCTAACCCAGTACCCTCTGATAAGGAGGGCAAGTGATTAGACAGACACGTCAAGAGACTGCTTGTTTCTACTGTGTTAACCTTTAGTATCTTGATTTATCAGAGGTATATGTGGAATTTTGTGTTAAAATGTGCTTATAGTTTAGAAGAATTTGCTTATTCATTGTCTAGAGAAGGCAGGTCGTATTTTCTTCTGTGTTATTGAGTAGATTTGTTTGGTTGGAAAGTCAGAATTTTACTGATGATTTGAAGTTTGAAATTCTTAATCCTCCACTTATCTCAGATCTGGTATTTGGGCCTGAGGCTACACAGATCCCGGCCTAATGAAAAGTAGCCCCCCCCCCCAAAAAAAAAATAAATGGCAGAAGGATAACTCTCCCAAACCAAGTAAAAGAAGTAACTTTCCCCCCCAAAAATGTCTTGCTTCAGTTAAAAAATTACTATGTTGGGAATCTGAACACCTTACCCACACCTCCTGTACCCGTTTCCCAACCTCTCACACTGATTGGCCCAGACAGTTTCAGGCAGAAGGGTGTTGAAGGTGATTTAGGAAAGATTCATCTCTCCTCCTCCTTTCAGGGGAATTCCATCATATCCACCAAACCAGACAGTCTTGTTTCCACCAGTGCTACAACATATGTTAGATGCAGGGATCATAGAGCCAGTACTTACAAATCACATGGAGAAAGGTTTTTATTCCAGGATATTTTTGGTAAAAAGAAGGAACATGAATGAAGACAGGTGTTATAGCTGTCTTTTCTCAACCTTTATGGGAAAGTTCCAGAATTCAAGATGTTGATCCTGCAGTCAGTGCTTCCAGACCATTGTCTTATGGTAATACTGGTTTTCAAATATGCCTACTGTCACACACACGCATTGCTCACAGTTTCAGGAAATTTCTATGGTTTGCTGTATCTGTATTACATTTTCAGTAGTTAGCATTACCCTCTTGGTTCTCTATTGTACCTCAAGAGTTCAAAAAGTGTCTAAGTGTCTAATTCCTGGGGCGGCTAATCGCAGATTGCAGGGTATCCTTATTTGGATGACTGACTTATTTCTTTTCTCAGATATTTATGAGCCCTTAACAAAGATGTCCAACATCCTATCACATCTTGGATTTCACTATTAACTTACAAGAGTCTTGTCTCACATCTTCTCACAAAATTGTCTTTTTTGGGGTGTCTGATAGATACACTCGAGCAAAAACTTCCAAAAGAAAAGGTAATAACTTACTGACAGATCTTTCTGAGTTTTTCTCAACAGCTTCAGGCTCATGCAAGAGACTTTCTCAGGATTCTAGGCCTCATGGCATCCATGATTCTCATGATACCACCTGCCAGATTACACATGAGAAAACTCTAATGGTACCTAAATAAATTCTTGGACCCAGCACCTACACTTCTTGGCCTTTCAGATTCCCGTGCTGGCTGTTTGTAAGATGAGAAATGAAGTGGTGGTGGGATCAGTTGTTTCTCAGTCGAGGACTTCCTTTCTCTCTTCCAGCTCCAGTTCAATCTGTCCAGACAGACTCTTCATTTTATGCTTGGATTACAGTTTCCATAGGAGTAAAAGTGCATGGTCTTTAGGAGTGTGGACCAACCAAAACACATAAACATCAAGGAAATGGTAGCAGTGATTCAGGCTTTTACCAGAAATCATTGTAGTGACTTGCATTTGGCCCAGGCACAATTGATTCTCCCTTCTTATGGAACTGGCAAAGGCAATTATCACAAGCTTCCTCACGGACTGGATCTATTGACACATTACAAGGGGATTTTGATACATCCTGAATCAATCAACTACAATTTGCAGCCTGGATGATAATATTTTAATACATTTTAGGCACCTTTTTTTCATGAGGGCATGCGGCATGTACTAAAGGAGGCAAGAAAACCTGCTATTAGAAAGTCTTGTTTTGGCAAAACCGTGTCTAGACAGACTATATACAGATCATTGTCCTCAGCTATTGTTTGTTATTATTCTCAACATGGAATAAATATTCCAGGCAATGTGAAGGCGCATTCTGCAAGGCCTTGCCCTCTTCAATTGCAAACTAGAAAGGGGTGGACTCTAGAAGTATTCTAGAAGCAGTAACTTGGCCCTTTGTTAATACCTTCACAAAGCATCACAAACTGATTCCTTCCTTAGGTCCAGGAGAGGCTTTGTTAGGTCCATTCTCCAGGGGCTCCTGAACCCTTATCCTTTCTCCTCCCAGGCAGGGTAAGATTTGGGAATCTACTCATAGGCTACTACAGCAGTGAGAATGAAGAACAAAGTACAGTTGTATAAGTCCTATATACCCATAACAGTAGATGTTTAAAATTCTTCACTATTGCAAGTAACTACACCCACCACCACCCTCCTTTGTAGATAGTTGAGGTAGGACATAATCTCCTTTGCTACAGTTGTTATTGTTGTTCTTGACTGGATGATTTTTATGGTGATTATCTATTGTTGATTGTTTGCTCAGAATGAATCTTCCTTCCTTTCTCAGGGCAGTAAAACCTGAAGATTTACCTCACTTTGGTAGCTGATACACTTCCCTCCAAAAAGGGTGCAGATTATCAGCAGATAGAGTGAGTGTAAGGGAGGGGAGTTAGAGCTTTGGCAAGCTGGTTGGGAGCTATGTCCTTGCCAAGACACTACCCATAGACTACTGCAACAGTGAAGAAATTTGAACATCTAGTGTTATGAGTAAGTAGGACTTGGACAGCTGCACTTTTTAGCACATACCACCTCTCTCCATTAGAGAAGAGAAGAAAAGAGTTCAGAATCTTCACTTCCTTGGAGCTGGTTATTCAGTATGCTATGCTTTTGGCTTGAAACATCTAGATTTATGGATGTTCTTCATGTTTCACTGTTGCAGTCCTCACATATGGGTTATCCGGCTCCTGGTAGCCCTCAGTCGGCCCGAATACCAGAGTCCTTGGTATATGACGTCGGCTGGCACTGGTTGTAAAACTGATGTCAGAACGTCAGGTATAAAGGGAGGCAGCCGACACCATTTCCTCAGTCTTTCTTGCTGCGGAGCCCAAAGCAGATCCAATTTGCACTAGTGCCGGTTGGCCGTTTACTGTCATTTTGCTTTCCGACTACCAAGTTGAAGACACCTTCAGATAAAGTACCCTATTGGGAATCCTCTTTTCTTGCTTTAACGAATGTCAGATAAAGTTAATAACTGTCTTGCCTATGGAAAGCAGATTCCGCACCATGATTTCCATTCCTATTGTATAACTTGTTTAAGCCTTGAGCACGGCGTCCCTAACTGCGATCTCTGTGCTTCCTTTAACTCGTGTACCATACACAGTAGAGCTAAGATTTTGTATAAGCATTTTGGAGTCTGGCTTAAGTTCGTCGGTATGGCATCTTCTAGTCTCCTGACTTTGGATAGACCTAGGAAACACAAAAACAAGGACCGCAACAGGCCTAGGGTTAAATCTGCTAACAACGCACTGGTGAAATTGGTCATCAGTACAGTGGTGGTCAGTGAGGTGCTTTTGCAGTCCCTGCAGTCCCGAGATTTCCAGCCGCAAGTCTCTGCCGAGACCTTTATGTAGTCCTCCATGCCGCAGGGTGCTATTTCGTCTTCAGACTCTCCACCTGTCACCGCCTCAGATGGGTCCAGAGCCGCTTTGCAGGCACCAGCTTCTGACACCTCTTCTTTTTGACATGAGACCAGAACCAGACCGACTACCTTAGTTCAGACTTCTGCGGTTGCTAGGCCTCCCAAGTCCCTCCATATTGCTAGTAAACCTTCCAGCCGCAAACCTACTCACAAGCAGGCATTGGCCTCCCCCCCTGTTCCTCAATCCCAGTTGGTAAAGATGGCTGGTGATCTTCTTTCCCTGATTAGGGGCTCTCATCCCTCCATTCAAAGAGGACCAGGGAATTATCTCCTGATGTTTTGTCTGTCTCAGATTCTGAGATTTCCTGTATGTCTGCTGGTGAAGAAGGAAATTCTCAACTTTTTTCTGCCTTTGAAGATTCTGATGCTAAAGACTCTATCCCTTCTGCCTCCCCTCCAGAAGGTTTTTCCTTTGGGGATACTTTGAATACTCTTAGGGAGCACTTTAAATGGGAATGTCAGGATTTTCCTCAGTCTAAGAAAAGAATCAGGGAATTTTTGGATTTGCCGAAGCATAAGTCTCTCTCTGGCTATACGTCCAGTTTTGGAAGTTGTGGTTGATGTTTTCATGGGAAATTCTTTAACTCCTAATTCTGTTCCTCCTGCCTCCAGAAAACCGGATAGGTATTATAGGGTTCCTGAATCTCATCAATTCCTTTTTAAAAAACTTACTGCTGATCCAGAAATTATTTCTCAATGCCCCAAGGGTGTTAAGGCTACTATTGCTCAAAACCCAGTGCCTTCTGATAAGGAGTCTAGGACCTTGGACAGGTGGGTAAAAAAGTCTATACCTCTGCAACTCTTGCCATTAGATCCATGAATTGTCTTTTTCACATACTTAAGTATCAGCAGCATACTTTGGAGGCTATTAAGGCTAAACTTGGAGATTTTCCTTCCATGACGGAGAACAAAGATTTACAAGACTTACTGAATTCTTCCACTTTGGTTAATAAGCATTCACTTCATTGTGGTTTTGACACAGTGGAGGCTTACTGCAGAGCAGCAGCCACTGGTTCCGTAATTAGAAGGCATACTTGGCTCAGGGAGCAGCCTCTTTCTGAACCTGTTAAATCTAAATTGCTGGATGTTCCTTTGCACAAGGACAATCTTTTTGGTAATAAGGCTGAGGAGGTGCTGAAGAAGTTGGAGGATAAGGCAAAATCTATGCAAGTTGTAAAAGATTTCCTTCAGGTTCAGCCTTCTCAGTTTAGTAGGCATTTTCCTTCCGAGAATTGGTCTTTCCCTGATCCTGGCAGGCAGGGTCGCTCTAGGCCTAGGGGTTTCAGATCTTCCAGAGGTCAGGCTTCTTCCCCTCAAAGGGCTAAACAATGGCATTCTTCTTCTGCTAAATCGGGGAGTTCCCAGCTTCCCAAAGCAAACGTTCTCAATGACTCCGGCCTTCTTGTGTCTACCTCTGTGGGCCCTGCGTTTCCTTTGGAGGGAAGGTTAGCCAGGTTCGCAGAGGTATGGTCTTCTATCACAGATGACAAATGGGTGCTCAATATAGTAAACCAAGGTTACAAGTTTTACTTTCACACCTTCCCTGTTTTGTAAGGGTACCCAGACATACCCAGAACTCTCAGGGCAGAGGTAGAAACTCAAATGTCTTCTCTTCTGACTATGGGGACTATAGAGCCAGTTCCTGCAAATCAGGCAGGCCTAGGTTTTTATTCAAGACTTTTTCTGGTACCCAAGAAAATAGGGGCACCCCATAAGTGGATCTTTTCTCCTCTCTCACCAATCAACTCCTTCCAACCTTCTACACCAGGGAGTTTCACAACAAAGCTTGGAGGGTGGACACATTGTCCTTCCCATGGACACATCTCAGTCTATGCATTCCCTCCTCTGCCTCTTCTTCCCAGAGTGCTGCTAAAGATAAGGGACGAAAAAACAAAGGCTATTCTGATAGCACCAGATTGACCCAGTCAGCATTGGTTTCCCCTCCTTCGCAGCCTTTCCCAGGCTCAGCCTTGGCATCTTCCCCTGGTACCAGATCTGTTGGTTCAGGGAGGGGGAAAGTTTCTTCATCCTCATCTTCAAACTCTGCATTTAACTGCCTGGCTAATACTTTCTTTCCCAACAGGTGGTTGAAGTTCTTCATGAGGCCAGGAGGCCTAGCACCAGAAAATCCTATGCAGATAAATGGAAGAGATTTTGCTCTTGGATGCTAGCTAAAGGAGAAGACTCTTCTCATCCTTCTTTTTCTTTCATTCATTCTTGACTACCTAGCAGGATTGCTTAATGGTGGACTTTCCTTTTCTTCAATCAAAATTCATGCTTCAGCAGTTTCGGCTCATTGTTCTTTTTGAGCAACCCTTGATGAAACAGTTCCTGAGGGGAGCTAGTAATCTTAGACCTCCCAGAAGAGCTCCTACTCCTGCTTGGGATCTTAATTTTGTCTTGGAAAAACTTACTCTGCCTCCCTTTGAACCAGCTGCCTCTGCAGATTCGAAGTTTCTGTCCTGGAAGACTGCTTTCCATTTTGCTATTACTTCAGCCAGAAGGATATCTGAGCTTCAAGCCTTAATGGCAGTAGAACCTTTCATCATTTTTCACTCAGATCAGGTTTCTCTGAGAACTAATCCCTCCTTTATGCCTAAGGTAGTTTCCAGTTTAACCCTTAACCAGTCTAGTCACCTGCCTACATTTTTCAACAATCCCCAAAATAAAGGGGAAAGGATTCTGCACTCTCTTGATGTGCATAGACAGCTGAGATTTTACTTAGGACTAAATCCTTTCGAAAATCTGAACAGTTGTTGGTTAGTTTTGTTCTTGGGGCTCAGGGTAAAGCTATTTCAAAACAAACCATCTCCAAATGGATTTCACATTGTATTCACTTTTGTTACCTGCAGCATGGGAAGGTTCCCCCTCAGGGTATTAGGACCCATTCTACTAGAGCAGTCTCTACCTCTGCAGCCTTTCTAAGAGGTGTGCCTACTAAGGACATTCTAGAAGCAGCTACTTGGTCTTCTGTCCATACTTTCACAAAGCATTACAGTCTATCTTTGTTTTTGAAATCCCGGGCTGGTTTTGCCCCTGCAGTTTTGCAGGGCCTTCTTACCAACCCTTAATCTGTGATCCTTCCTCCCCCTTTTGTCTTTTTCCTGGGCTTTGGGAATCAACCCATATGTGAGGACTCAACAGTGAAACATGAAGAACATAGTACTGTTGTGTACACTTATCATAAATGTAGATGTTCAAGTGTATTCACTGTTGTGGTCCTGGTTTCCCACCCTCCATTCCCCCTTTTTTCCTAAGGCACAGACTATATATTTTTATTTTTTGCATGACATGTGTCCATGGTGCTACCTTCCTGGGTTAGCCTTCTTTTGGGGGCTCCTGACAGTTAAGGCAAGAAAAACTGAGGAAATGGCATCGGCTGCCTCCTTTTATACCTGACGTTCTGACATCAGTTTTACAACCGGTGCCAGCCGACGTCATATACCAAGGACTCTGGTATTCGGGCCGACTGAGGGCTACCAGTAGCTAGATAACCCATATCTGAGGACTGCAACAGTGAATACACTCAAACATCTACATTTATGGTAAGTGTACACAACTGTACTTTATATGCTCCTTTGAGGGTGATCCGCCCTTAAAGGTCCCCATAGAGCTACATCATGCTTTATTTCTGTTCATCCTGAGTCTGAATATTTTAGTATTTCCTTTATGCAGCTTGAAACCTGTGGTTCCCCACATCCAAAACCCTGGATAGGCAGAGCAGGAGAGTCTTCTTCTCTGCTTGTTGGATCTGCATGCCTGTAGTTATCTAGTGCAGTTGCCCCAGATCTAGTATACCTTGGAGATCCTGGCTCTGGGCTGCATTGTTTAGTGTCCAGTGAATAATTGGAGGAGGTTCAGTTATATGAGTACATATTGCTCATTATGCTGTTAATAACAGAGATTCTGGGACTAGGATTGCTGTATGAAGAATCTGCTTAGGCAGGCTGTCTTGGCATCATCTTTCCTCTGTAGATGAGGAGCTTTGTCAAACTGTCATATTTTGGGATGTTATCTTTGAGACTTGTTTGCTGCATTTCTAGTTTAGGTTGTTTTCCATTATTCTCCTCTTGACACCCAGAGTTTGCACCAGTGAGACAGTTACAGCAGTGGCAGAGGTCTTGTTTTAGAAGTATTCCTAATATTCACTTTCCTAGATGATTGGCTATTGATGGCTGCTACAAAGGATTCAGTTGTGCCATCATTGTCTTCAGATTTGCCTTGATTGCAGTCTGTGCAGTTAGCTATCAATTAGGAGAAGTCTACTTTCAACTTAGTTACACATCTCTTTTATAAGAGTAGCTCTAGACTCCATGTAGTACTCCTTCTTTCCTATGGAAAGAGTTCAGGAGATTGGGATTCTGGATTCCTTGGCTGAAATACAAAGATAAAGACAGAAACCCTCGCAAGTACGTCAGGTGCAAACGGCCAAAAAAGTCCCAAGTTCAAACAAAAAAGCCAGCACCAGAGTGTTGTAGCATGAATGATTTAATAGTTACATAGCTCCTCAGTGAATAAACATACTATGAGACCAAAGTACATATATAGTAGTTAGAACATCACTTCCAATTGACTCATTTCCTCCAGTATCATTAATTAACATAAATATTTAGAAAAATAAAATTTTTATAGGTGATCATTTAACCCCGGTGAAAAAAGGCCTCCTAATTTAACAATCCAATATTTTTCTTTAGTTTTCAGAATAGAATGCCAGCCTAATTTATTAGATCTGTCTCCATGTATGTTATCTATCACAGTGAAACAAAACTGGGCAATAGAGTGTATAGTATTGTGTCTATATAGGGCATTACTTAACCATTTGTTATGGATGTCACTATAATGTTCAGACATGCAAATGCATAGAAAACGGGATGTTTGTCCAACGTAGAAAGCTGAGCAGGTGCAAGTAACTAAATACACCACCCAGTCAGATCCAAAGTTTCCAAAACATTGACTATCATAAACTATTCCCGAATTTTTGCTTGTAAATTGTTTAGATTTATGTTTATGTTTGTAAAAGGTGCAGTGGCCACAAGGAAATGACCCCAAAAGTTTATCCCTTGTAATATTAAGTTGATGGTACATAAATTGTCCACTACCATGCTTCTTATAATGTGCAAAATGTGATCCCAATGTTTTGCGTCAACGGGGTTGACACTGGTTCCCCAATGCCCGGTTCAGCTCTTCATTAGCCATTAGGATATTCCAGTGCTTGGACACAGCTTCCCTGATGAGATTAATATTACGACCATAAGTCATTATAAATCTAATCGGTTCCGATTCCCCCACATGAGTTCTGCCTTTGTATGCAAGTAACTGAGTCCTGTCATGAACAGATGCCCACTGGCTAGCAGATTGTATGTTGTGTTGTCGGTAGCCCCTAACCTGAAACCTATGTATTATATTCTGTTGAGAAACTGCAAATTCTTCCTGTTTGGAGCATATTCTCTTAATATGCAGGAACTGAGACTTGGGTATATTACTTATGGTATGGTATGGTGTGGGTGCAGACTATTGGCACGTAACAAATTATTATATTGGGGATATTTCCTGTACACCTTGGTGGCAAGGGACCCATCCTTTTGTTTAATAACCATGACATCCAAGAAGTTGATACAATGCATGTCACAATTCAGTAAAAATTCAGTACCCCATTTATTTTCGTTTAAGTACTGAACAAATTCTGCCAGATATTGTTGGTCAGCATGCCACACCAACCAACAGTCATCAAGATACCTCCTCCAGATGTCCATCTCATTAATGTATATGTTATGTGTGATGTCATATATCAGATGTTCCTCAAGGTACCCCATAAACATAGCATAAATTGGGGAAAAAGAAGTCCCCGTTGCTGTGCCTTTAGTTTGCCAATAACATTCCCCATTGAAATAAAAAGCATTCTTAGATAGTACGTGTTCGGCCATACAAAGTAATAGGGTGTTGAAACTGGCCGAATAAAGATTTGTCTTTTCCAACCAATATATGAGCGCCAATAGCCCTGCCCAATGGGCAGTGTTAGTGTAGAGTGCCTTGACATCCAGTGTACACAGTAACCATGTTGGTTCCAATTGAGTTTCTGATATGATCCTAAGGAATTCAGTGGTGTCCTAGATGCGTGCTCTCACATGCATTAGTAAAGGTTTAAGATAGTGTATCAAAAAGTCAGAGAGTGTTTCTGTCAAATATCCAATGCCAGATACAATAGGTTTTCCCAGATGGTTGTCCAAAATTTTTATGTATTTTTGGCAAAAGATATAGAATTTGTTTTTGTGGATCATTCACCATGAGTTGGCGCAACATAGACTCCCGAATAATACCTTCTTTAACTGCTAAATTCAAAAATGAGTCTATATCCCCAGTATAATAATTTGTTACATGCCACTAGTCTGCATCCACACCATACCATATGTAATATACCTAAGTCTCAGTTCCTGCGTATTAAGAGAATATGCTCCAAACAGGAAGAATGTGCAGTTTCTCAACAGGATATGATACATAGGTTTCAGGTTAGGGGCTATCGACAACAGGACATACAATCTGCTAGCCAGTGAGCATCTGTTCAGGATAGGACTCAGTTACATACATAGAAAGACAGAACTCATGTGGGGGAATCGGAACCGATTAGATTTATAAAGACTTATGGTCATAATATTAATCTCATCAGGGAAGTTGTGTCCAAGCATTGGAATATCCTAATGGCTAATGAAGAGCTTAACTGGGCATTAGGGAACCAGTGTCAATTTTCGTACCGTAGACGCAAAACATTGGGATCACATTTTGCACATTATAAGAAGTGTGGTAGTGGACAGTTTATGTACCATCAACTTACTATTACAGCGATAAACTTGTGGGGTCATTTCCTTGTGGCCACTGCACCTTTTGCAAACATATATATAAATCTAAACAATTTACAAACAAAAATTTGGGAAGAGTTTATGATATTCAATGTTTTGGAAACTGTGGATCTGACTGGGTGGTGTATTTAGCAACTTGCACCTGCTCAGCTTTCTACGATGGACAAACATCCCGTCCTCTACGTATTCGGATGCCTGAACATTATAGTGACATCCGTAACAAACGGTTAACTAATGCCCTATATAGACACAACACTATACACTCTACTGCCCAGTTTCGTTTCACTGTGATAGATAAGATACAAGGAGACAGATCTAATAAATTAGGCTGGCATTCTATTCTGAACACTAAAGAAAAATATTGGATTGTTAAATTAGGAGGCCTTTTTTCACCGGGGTTAAATGATCACCTATAAAAATATATTTTATTTTTCTAAATATTATTTATGTTAATTAATGATATTGGAGGAAATGACTCAGTAGGAAGTGATGTTCTAACTACTATATATGTACTTTGGTGTCATAGTATGTTTATTCACTGAGGAAGGCAAGAGTGCCGAAACCAGTATGATGCTATGTAACTATTAAATCATTCATGCTACAACACTCTGGTGCTGGCTTTTTTGTTTGAACTTGAAATACAAAGATGTCAAGACAGATATGCTTTGGCATCTTCTGGCATTAACGGCTGTTACTAGTCTCAGAATTTTTGTGGCATGCTTCACTTTAAGAATGCTACAGTGTATGGTGCACTACAGTTCACTGAAGAGCCATCATTACTCATTTCATTTACTTTTAGTTTTAGATCTCTGCCATTGCTGTTAGTCTGCTGGACTCGTTCCACCTATCAGGAAGCTTGGGTTCCTTTATTCTGCCTGTTACAATGCAGTTCTTCTCACTAGTAGCATCTCTGATGGAGTGAGTAGGCCATCTGAGAAATACCATGATCCCAGGAGGCTTGTGACAGTTCAAAAAACACAATCAAAGAAAAACATTGCATTCAGTAGACATCATAACATTCAAATAAATAATTCTATATTCAGTTGTCAACAATCAGAGAACTGCAATAACTAAAAATCAAAACACCTTATGAAATGATCACTGGCAAATGGGCATATTCTTCTCACTTAGTATGCTAAAGTTTTTTTCAGAATATTCTCTTACAGCTTCTATATACCCACTTCTAAAAATCAACATCCAATGAAAAAGCATTATCAAATAAGATTAGTTAATATCTGAAAGACATTGTTATTGTAAGATACTATCAACAATTATGTTATAAAATGGAATGCAAGATTAATGAAGATAAAACAAAGGCAATAGCTGTAAACTATGAACCCACACACAAACTGACTTAGCAATACCCATATTTATGGGAACATGTTAAAGTGAAGTATTTTGGGGGTATGGATTAAAAAGGATTTTGTTATGGCAGCTAAGGATGTGTGGAAAGGACCAAACAAAAGATGATACAAAAACTAAGACATTGGAAGCTCTGTTTTATGGATATAGATAACAACATACAAGCACTGAAAATGTTTTTAGTGACTTTAGTTTTATACACAGGTCAGATATATTTTTATCAACCAGCGAAGAAGTTGTGGATAGCAGTTAATAAGGAGTTGAAGGATTTTATCTGGGAGGGAAAGACAGCAAGAGTCAAGTGGGATAACTGATTCTCCCAATAAACAAGGTGGTTTGGAATTACCTGAATCGAAAGGGTATTTCAGAACTAAATGGTTAAGGTTCCTATACATAGCCAAACAGAAAACTATAATCCAAAGTGGAAAGGGATGATGATGATGAAACGGGGAGAAGCTCAAGAAACAAGGAGACTGGGATTTTGGGTACATATCTTTAATGAGAATAAGAATAACCGTACAGAATATTATATTTATAAAGTAGCAGAAAATATTCTAAAAACTAAGCCAACACTGGAATGGAGAAAGGAGATTCTTCTGAAAGGGATGACTGCAGTCAGGGTACATATAATAGGCAAGAGGGGGCTGGAATTTACTGGAGAAAACTGGCAAAGGAACCAAGGTATTGAGAGAAAATAATTATAGAGGGAAAGGTAATAGAATAGGAAGAGGCTAATAATTAATTTTAACTGTAGGCTAGAAATTGCCTTCCCAGTCAAGGATTGATATCAGAGTATAGGCAAACAGAAAAAAAATAGGGGGATCCTAAGCAAAAGACCAGCACTGGTAGAGTTTTTGGTAGGGTCTACCTGCCGTTAAAAAGAATATAATTGGTAGGACATATAAAATTGCATGATAACTATATATGAATAAATCAAATGAGGCTAGAAAGGATTTGGAAGAGAAAGTAGATAAGCAATTCACAAAGAACCAATGGGGAGTTATATGTATGGCTCCCAAATACGCAACAAAGTCTAGAAGACATAGTATCTATGCTTGGAAGTATTTGGGCCATACAAATATATTTTTATACCCCAAGCAGATTCTAAAGAACTTTTCCTCAGGTAGATTGCAAATGTTGCAGGTGTGATGGGGAAGAAAGATGTAATTAGGAACATATTTTTTGGGAGTGTAATTAGTTGGCAGACTTTACAAAATTCCCTGCAGACTATTCTATTCAGGGTTCCTATTATTTCCTCGAAGAGGTGTTCTGGCCATCCTCGTCAGTTTGCTGTTTTCCCCATTGTAGTACAATCTTGGAGTTGGTATATTTAGTTAGGGGGGTTTAGTGTTTGTGGTTATTTGTTGGTGTTTGCAATTTCTTTCCAAGGGAAATAAATCGCTTATGTGAAGGTTCGATATTTTAAAGTTCGAGGTTTTAGGGTCAATGAAGAGGCGTTCGATGGAATGCCCCTTCGAGGAAATAATATAGACCCTATATCAGAAATACTAGGTGAGCAAATTGGTGTAACTAAATAAATAATTTTTTGTGCTGTGATACAAAATTGGAATTGCCTAGCCATAGTAAGGCCTTGCTGAATTTGTTTTTGGTGGCTGCCAAAAAAGCAATTACTAGAAAATGGAAATCAAAGTCTAAACCAACTGTGCTAGAAGTAGTGAGTATACTAACATAGATAAAATAATGGGAAGTGAGATCTTTAGAAAAGGATAGGAACACATTGCATAGAAAGAAAGGGAAATTGTGAGAATAATACATGCAGAATAATGTTTTGGAGGAGGAATGAGGTTTAAGGGAAGGCAGGAATTAATGAGCTATGTAATGTTTGACTGACAATGACTGGATAGATTATAAGTGATGTATAATGCCTGCAACTGAAAATATGTCAATATGTCTTTTCATTAATGTAAATTTTGGATTGCTTATGTCATAAGTGATAATTTAATAAAGACATTTCTTGTTTAAAAAATAAACAATTGTATTATAAAACATGTTATACCTTATTGTGATTATGGTTTGCATAATCTTTATTGTATACATATTAACATACTTTGTACACAGAATTATTTGCTCACTATCTATGTCAACTGATACTTTATGTACCTAAATGTACCCAGGTCATACATACATACAGATATTTTGAGCACAGGCATTAATGCCCTTCTATCCTGCCAATATACCAAAACAGTTGTTTCCATGATGTGTCCAGGCCGTTCTTAAAAATATCTAAACTAATGCTTGCTTTAATATAATTTAGAGTCTCTTCCATGCATTAGCTGCTCTCACAGAGAACCAGTCAATACAATTCTTATTCCTATAAAATATTCTGCATTGGTTGTCTGATGATGCTCTACACCTTTTTGATAACCCCCCCCCCCCACAACATTGCCAGAGGTAGTTGTCTCTAAATCTCCTGTATACCTGAATAAGATCTCCTCTTAAATATATATGTGAGAGACACTATACAAGTTCAGATATTTTAATCTTTCATAATAACTTAAATTTTCACATCCATGGATACCCTTGGTATATTTCCGCTGTACTTTTTCCAGTTTACTCATGTTTGTTTTCCAATAAGGTTTCCATATTGTTATTCCATACTCATGTCTGGGTCTAATGTAATTTGCAAACAATTACTTCATCATTTCTGATTTCCTAGACTTTATAAATATTTTTATAAAACCTATAGTTCTATAACTATCACTAACAATTTGGTTGATGTGATTAGAAAAACTTAAATCTGGATGTACCCATATAACCAGGTCCTTAAATGAATCTACAGTTTCAATCACTGTGTGCTGTATTAAATATTCACCTTTCAAATTATGTCTCCCAGATCTTGTGTGCTTAGTTTTTAATGTATTTATCAACATATTATTCTCCTCTGTCCAAATGATCAATTTATTCAGGTTCTTTTGCAGACACACCTAATCTTTTAACATATGTAATCAGTTTACCCAATTTCAAATCATCTGCATACAGACTATAGAACACCTCAGATGAAAAAGATAGTTATGAAAGATATAATCTAAATAAAGAAGGGGCTAGAACAGAGCCCTGTGGGATACCCTGACTGTAACCAAGAATTTCACTTGTCCAATTGCTGTATGATACTTGCTATGTGCTATTTGCAAACCATGCAGCTATCCATTTTATCAAGACCATATCAATACTTAGTTGTTCTAATTTATTGATCAGTATTCTGTGTATAACCCTGTCAAATGATGACGTTAAATCTATATAAATTATATCACAGCACAATTTTTCATTGATAGCTGTTATTATATTGCCATAGAACATCATGTTACAGGTGGTAATAGATCTATTTTCAACATATTCATGCTGATATATGGTTTCAAGTCCCTTTACAATTCTGACAATAACTTATCCAGTATTCCCTCCCGCATTATTCCACAACATGAAAGTAGACTTAAGGGTCTGAATGACTTTGGGTTTGTCCTACTCCCCTTTCCCTTAAAAACAGATTTAATAAATGCATATCTCCAATCTTGAGGCATCGCCACATATTTTTAAGACATAGTAAATAATAGATATAATGGTACT
The DNA here is from genome assembly GCF_019279795.1 of Protopterus annectens. NCBI lineage: Eukaryota > Metazoa > Chordata > Ceratodontiformes > Protopteridae > Protopterus > Protopterus annectens. The sequence continues at coordinate 215,626,117 of NC_056745.1, forward strand.
ATAAGTGCTTGCTGAAGTGTTCTCAAGTCATTATTGCTAATTCCATCTCCTCCTTCTGCTTTATTTGGATCCAGTTTGCATAGTTCTTTTTCAATATAATCTAATTTGATTTCAGTAGCTAAGCTTACCTGGATATCTCTAGGACAATGTATCACCCCCTTTGTGGACCCAAACTGTTTTGCATAAAATTTTGCAAATATATCTACAATCTGTTGTGTCTGAGAATAACTTTTAGAATCTACACGCAGTTTATCAATGTGCATGTCTCTACTCCTTCCAGGGGCTGGGATTGGTATAATGGTTAAAGTCCAAGGTTTGATTCTGACCTTGTATAATTAGCCAGACTTAAAATATCCCTTCAAAGCAGTTAACCTAGTATTCACTTGTGATCCTATGAACATCTTCTGTGTCTATAAAATGATTTCCTATTATTTTCAATATCTTTATATAAATTTTCTTCAAATTGTTCTTGAGGTTGTCTCACATTATAATTAATTTGTTTGTCTAGCTTGTTTGTTTTAGTTTTCAAAGTTGTAGTTCAACCTCTTTTCCATTTCATATTTTTTGTCTCTCATCTTAATCAGGTATCTTGTTCTTATGGAAATATATCCTTCTGATGTTATATGCTGAGATCCGGATGTTTACAATTTTTTGATTTTTTTTTTTTTTTTGCACTCAAACAATTTCTCTTTTAAAGCTCTCCGCAGTCCTTCTGCATTTTTTTCCACTGAAAGCATTACTTCAATTAGTCCAACACAATGACTGATTTGCTTCCATATAATCTGCAATTAATTTTTTGTAGCTCATGGCTGAAAAGGGTCGCTAGACCAGCTCTCCATTCAGGTTATCAAATAGTAAATAAATAAATAAGTTATAGTGTATTTTTATGTTCAACAAGCACACTACCTTACTAGCATATGGGTAGTAGTGCTCTGCCACCCTCCCCCCGGCAGTCTGTCAAAGCTCAGAACTCCACGTGACAGGGCCAGAACAGTCCTTCACACTCACAGATATCACACTTTCAGTTTTCTTGTGCCACAGTCAAAGATATGTTGGAATATTGCTTCTGCTAAACTTGGTTGCATCAGCCGCAGATCTCAGATAAGAAACTTCTTTTGAGTTTTATTTCCCCCTCTGCTTTTTCTATTAGTGATTGACTAGTGTATTCTGCTGCTTTGGCATTTTTTATTGGAAATGTTGTATATGCTACTGTTTTCACTTTGGCTAACACAGTAAGACATGTTGATTAAAGGATTCATTTGGAAGTTTTGACAGGAAAACTTGCTGGTATTGCAATTTTTTGAGGGGATTATGATTATTTGAAGTGATTAAGTAGGATTACAGCATCTTATTTTTTGTTTCATTTTAAATTGTGATTTTGGCACCATTTTCTATGTTAAACTTTTCTGACAGAAATTTTTCATCAGTTTATAAACTATTTTTTTGTCTAATACTGTTTTTGGCTTTTTCCATTCATTTTGACTGAAACTAGCCCTTTATTTTTTTACAAATATAGGGGACCTTATGCACTTGCAACTGTGTTACTGAAACTGTCATTTTATTCATTGCAGTCTTTTGAATAGTAACCCCTGCATAAATATATTCAGTTTTCCTCTGGTACCATTTTGTATGTTAACCATTTCTCACTGGAATTTTTCATCAGTTTATGATTTATTTCTTGTCTAATACTGTTTTAGGCTGTATCCATTCATTTGGACTGAAAATAGCATTTTTGTACAAAATCAGGGCACTTTTGTGCATGTATTTTGTGCTTTGAACTGTGATGCTGAAAATACTGTAATTTTCTCTGTGTAGTGTTCAGAATAGTAGCCCTATAAAATAGACTTTATATTGCTATTTAGAGGGATAATAGTTGGATTTGGCCATCTTCTTACTTGGCTGACCATGCAGCCAATGTGTGGTATTGAGCTGACTAGTTTCTTGCCCTCTGACATGATGGACTCACACACACACACACACACACACACACACACACACACACACACACACACACACACACACACACACCTTCCTCATCTGCACCTGAAAAACGAAAGAATAAATAAAAAAATATGCCTCAGCCTATGGCTTGCAATTCTGCAGTAGCCTTAGCTTGGGGCAGGCTATTGGACCCACGCACCTTTTGTTGCCTCCAGGTCCCGGCTGTGGTCATAGTACCACAACTGTGTGTGATATGATGGTCAGACACATCCACCAGGGACATACAATTGTTTGATGCAGGTATGGGAGAAACAATCTCTTTAGGTGCAGGGGACGTCAGGGTGCAGAATCTGTTACAAGTATTGATACTTTTTCCCAGAGGGTATTCTCCCACTATTGTAGTGCATGCCAGATAGAGACAGAAGACCCACCATGCTGTGCGACAGCAGTTTCTGACTGGTTTCTCACCTGAGGTGGTGCCTTTGGATAAGATAGTTGGTTGCAAAATGAATATCATGGATATAGTACTGCCAGTGGTTTAACCCACTGTCATTGTGCTAAGAATCCTCCTTTTGAATGGTATCCTGTGTCTGAGAACTCTGACCTGTCTGTGATGGCTTATTTGGTTTCTCTGATGAACAGATAATGGGAACCAAACAGATGTTTTCTTTTCTCTCCTTTGATTCCAGAGTTGGGAACAGCCTTCTAGAAAGCTTGTAGTTCTGCTGTGTTCATTGAGGCTTTGCCTCCAAGCCTTTTTGTCTGCAGACCCTGCTTTGGTGTCTCCAGTAACCATTGTTAATAAAAGACAGTGTCTTCTTTTTGGCAAGTCTCTCAGATTAACTAGGCAAGTGGTTAGAATCCTAGGGAAAGTAGCTGGCGCAGTCCAGCACAGCAGCTTTTAAAGTGTTTAACTACCAGTGTTTTATGCACTTTGTGTTGAGATAAATGTACAGTTTAGATGAGTTTGATGCATCATTTCTGACTGAGCAAAAGATCTGTGTTAAATATATTGTTTACAGTGTTTTTCGGGTGTCAAAACATGCTATAAAAGTGGCTTAGAGAGGGCTGATGCTGTTACTAGAAATACAGCATTGTCAGTGGTGATTAGGAGGTATACTTGGTTGCACTCCCAGAATCTTTCTGATTAGTTAAAAATGAGATTTTGAATGCTCCTTTTGAGTCTGATTGTGTGCTTGGTACAGCAGCTACTCAGATCTTTTAACAGTGGGATGCAAGGAGTATTGGAAATGTTTTATTCCCAGGTCCTTCTCCTATAATCAAGATAGTTTTCTGCAGCCTAACAAGCAAAAGTCCCAGCTGAACAGTATCCAGGGCAGTAAAAGGAAATAACAGAATGATAACTCATTGAAGTCTAACAATAAAGTTTCTTTTTCTTGAAAGGATATCCCCCTTCCAACTTATGACTATGCTGAGGTGCAGCACCTGTCTTTATCGAGTCCTCTGCTAAGTGCGTCATCTGAAGTTAGCTGTCTATAAGGCAGCCTGGCCATCAGTAGCTTCTGACAGATGAGTGTTAAACATTGTTGGCAGGGACATCAGATGGAAGTGTAAAGATCTCTTGCCTCCATTCGGGGGGGGGGGGGTCCCCCCTCATCTTCTGGACCAGACTTTTTATTCCTCCTATTCTCCAGAAAGTTTTGGACTCTGGTTTCATAGAACTAATCTCTACTTCATAAAGAAAGCGAGGTTTCTTCTCTAGTATTTTATTGGTTCCCCAAAAATAGCAGCTGTACAGCTGTCTTTTTTGAATATGTTTGTTAAGGTCCCCTAGTTCAGGATGCTTACCCTGCAGGCAGTTCTAACTCTTTTTCTGGACCACTACTTCACTGTGACCCTGGTCTTTGTGGATGTCTTTCTTTATATCTTCATGGCTCATCTCTTCAGGGGATATCTGAGATTTGTTATGTCTGGTTCACACTGTCAGTTTTTGCATTGCCCTTTGGGCTATCCACTGCAATGCGAGTGTTTTCCAAATGCCCTGCACCAGTATTAACCCACTGATACACTGTGGACATTCACTTTTTCTGTACTTGGGTGACTTTCTGATCTGTGCAGGTCTCTGTCCAGGTGTGTGGAATCACTAGAGAAGTTCTCGTCCTGATTGCCCATCTAGATGAACCCACCTACAGTCAAGTTTGACACCCTTGCAGAGAGGTCTTTCTAGGGTGCTTAATTGACTTCAACAAGAGGCTGGCTTTTCTGCCTGAAGACAAGGTCCTGTTGTACCAGATGGCATTTCCAGAATTCTCCCAGGGGAATTGTCTTGGTGAGGGTCTTCCTAGAAATTTTTGGACTGTTGGCTTCCATGATTCTCATTTTACCACTGGCCCACCTTCCCATGAGACAGATTCAGGGGTATCGCTGAAATTTTTGGAAACAGCATCTTCTTTCCATGGAATCCCAGTCGCTGATGCTGTCATTCATCAAATGAGTTGTATCAGAAGAGTGCTAGTTCTACCTACTTGGGGTCCCAAGGACGCACAGAAGCACATCAATATCTAGGAGAAGTTGACAGTGTTTCACGCTTTGAAAGTTTCTCACCACCTTTGAACTCCAGGTCTTCTTCTTGTGGTTATGGACATAACTACAGTGATGTACTTTAATAAACTAGGGGGTATGAGATCTTACCATCTGTGCTGATTGCAGTGATAGCCTGGGAGCAGGCTTCTCAGTATTCTCTGTCTCTTTAAGCATCAGACATTTTATCAGAGCAGAACTTTATGGCAGACATACTGAGCAGATCCTTGGCAGACCTGTACCAGTGGATGCTCAAGGCAGTTGTGTTCGAGGATCTAGTTCAGACGTGGGGAATGCCTGTAATAGATATGTGTTCCTCCTTTCAAAACAGACAACTAAATAGATTGTGTTCCAGATATCCTTGAGGGCATGCTTGGAAAACATTCTTGTTTCCTGGGACAAGAATGTTCCTATATGCATTTCCACCCTTCTCACTGATTCACAAGCTACTGTTTATGGTATTGGCCAAGGGCAATTACCACAGACTTCCTCACATACTGGACTTGCTCATGCAGTCTCAGGGGTGAGTGGTGTACCCCGATTTGGAGAAACTCCTGTTAACAGCCTGGATGATTCTATCTTGGCTCCTTTTAGGCATTAGTTTCTTGAGGATGTACAGCAGGTGTTAGAGGAGGCCAGAAAACCTTCTATTAGAAAATCTTATGTTTCACATGGATGAGGTTTTCAGAATGGTGCTAAATGGAAAGATATGGTCCATTGTGGTTAATATGCCTTTGGTCTTGGAATATTGGCATGAGTTACTTCAGGATGGCTTAGCATATGTGCCCAGTAAGGTACATTTAGTGGCCATCTCTGCTTGTTTGCCAATGGATCCCCTCTTTCTTTTCTCTTGTTTAGACAGTTCAGGAAAGGAGTATTGCGTATGAGACCCTCTCAAAAGCAAATTCCTCCTTAGTGGGATCTCTATAAGTACTCTAGAGGCTGCAAGTTGGTCCATCATCCTTACCTTCATGAATTACTACTGAGTGGATATTTTTTTAGATCCAGTCCAGGCTTCAGGAATATTCTTCAAGTTCTCTTGGACGCTTATCGTTCCTCATCCTAGGTTGGGTAAGCTTTGGGAATCTACCCATATGCCAGTAAGGCAGTGTGCTTGTTTAACATAGTACAATTGTTTAAGTTCCACTTACCTGTAACAGTAGATGGTCATAGATGGTCATAGAACACACTGCTTTACTGGCAGTACATTCCCACCACCCCCTTATTTTGTTGGGTGTATTTAGTTGATTGTAGGAGGTGCTGTTGAGTTTGGTTCAGCAACCTTTTTTTGGTGTGTATGTGTGTGTGTGTGTGTGTGTGTGTGTGTGTGTGTGTGTGTGTGTGTGTGTGGTATGGAGCAGTAGGTGTTCACAATGCTTGCATTTCATCGTCTTTTCCTGTTGGATGCTAGAAAACTGAAATGGTCCTATCTCTGGGTGTGAAGGGATGTCCTGGTCCTGCCAGGTGATTAGTTCTTCAATGTCACAGACAGGCAGTGGAAGGAGTACTGAGCTTTAACAAACTACCTGGGGAAAGGTAGCAAGGCACTAATACCCATAAGCCACTAAGACTGTTTTTCTACTAACATCTGCTGTTACAGGTAAAGTAAGTGGAACTTAAGCAACTGTACGTTTTCATTCAGACCTGGACAATGTGCATTCAATTTTATTTGGTACATTAACTGTTTAGATTCTAATGAATTATCCAGGTCTCTTCCCCTTAAACCAAGCCTAGCCATATCTGTTATACTGAATGAAAACTTTTAACCAATATAATACATTTTCTATATTTATATAAAGCATTACTCTCATTGCCAAGTTGCTCAAGTACAACAGTCATAGAACTGCTTTTGTCAGTTCTTTCAGTCAAGAAAGTATGAGTTATGGAATGACATACCAACTGTCAGTTAGCGAAAGTGTACATTTAATACAAAGAATATTTTATACCTGCTGCATGAACCAATGTGTACATTTAATGTAGATATCATTTTATACCTGCTGTATGTGCCCATGCATTATGATCTACATATGTAATTAAAGGATACCTGCAAAAAGAAAAAAGTCTGTCCACCCCCTCCATAGCCACATCATGGAAATGGATAGATTCAAGCATGCAAAGTATTTATACTATACATCTTCTGATTGTGGTTAATATCTGTCAGCAACATGAGTTATGCTTGATGTTCATCGTTTGATCAGTACTGCAGTAGCCTTAGTTATATGGGTTATATAGCTGATAAAGGTATAACACATTCCACATGCCCAAACCGTTAGGTAGCATGAGCAGAGCTGAAGAAAAAGAGTGGTTTGGGCACCAAGCCCTTTAGAGCTTTCTTGTTGCTGAAGTGCACTCCTCTTGTGGACTTTTGAAGATCAGCAGTTCTCTAACGCTTCTCCATTGCAAGGTACTTGCACAACTTACTTTTTTTGACACAATGTTTACTTTTTCTGTGAAAGTATTAATTTTAAGCTGCTAAATGTCAACATACATTTTAGCCATTTTTTAATGGGAGCATTATTTTTTACTTTTGGGGACAAATATTGTTTAAACTAACTTAAAACTTGTTCCTCCTGTTTAAAAATGTGTTGCATTGCATTTGGGTGCTGGGGTAAGTATTTAAAGTGCTTTTCACTGTGTCTTTGGAGGAACATTTGACTTTTTTAATGCTTCCTTATTTCACAGACTATTGCTGCTAGGCTTTTCCAAGAATAAGATATTTTTTTCAGCTTCACCATGGAAAAATCTGCCTGCTTCTTCTTCCAGCCACAAAAGGAAAAACATTTCCAAGCAGCTTTTGTCATTTCAGCATGCTGCAAAATTGCTTCAGACACAGATAGATTACTCTGCTGTGACAGCTTCTGCTTCCTCAGACCATTCAACTTTTCCCTTGGTTCCCTCTTATGTAGTTTCTACAGCCACCACAGGCTGGGAATTGGACATGTCCTCTGCAGCTGTTAGACTTTGCTTGGTGGGAAGAGGAGAACCATTCTTGTTGGTCTCAGAAAAGGGAGCAGGGAATGCTTCTCTGTTTGGCCAAACTAAAGTGCCTGTTTCTCAGGGTGAAGTCGCTGATATGAGTCAGTCTACTTCTATGGATTTTCCTTGTAAAAAAAAAAAAGCATAAATTTAAACTTCTGTCTTCCTGTGTCTCTCTTACCTTTGACAGGGAAGATTTATTGGGCTTATCTCACAGTTTAGTTTAGGCTCTTAACATTTCACATTCCAGTTCTTCTGGTAAGAGAAAAATAAATTCTTCTGTTTATGAAGATTCCCAGTGTGATGAGCAAGTAAAAGAAATGGAGGAAGCATATTCTGTTATTTCTCCTCAGGCAACAGATTCTGATTTCTAGGAGAGCATGTCTTCCAATTTTCCCTCTGAAGAATTTTCCTTTTCTGAAGCCATTTCTAGACTGAATCAATATTTTCAATGGGAGCAGAACTGCATTCTAGTTTCCTTGAAAAAATATTGACTTTTACAAAAAAATATTGACTTTTACAATTGGAATCTCCACAACCTACTGCTCTTTCTCCTGTTCTACCTGTTTTGGAGAATGCCTTTATTACAGCCTGCAGCATACCTTCAGCCCCTAAGAAGGCAGGTAGATTTTACAAGGTTCCTCAGTCTTACAGATGCACAAGTTTTACTCCCAGATCTGATCCTGCAGTGATTTCCCTCTCAAATCCTTTTGCAGATAAACATTTAGTAAATTTCCCTGTCCCTCTCCCACTGACAAGGATAGGAAAGCTTTTGATAGAATTAGGAAAAGAGTATATTCTTCTACTTCAGAATTTTCAGGATTATTAATTGTCATGGTTACATGGTAAAGTTTTTGCTTGCATATTTTGAGAATATGAGGAACATAGCAGCAACTTTTTCTTCATCTGAGGATAAATAATCTCTAAATGTTCTTATTGCTCTTGTTTCTCAGGTAACCAAACATTCTTTGAAGTGATCTTATGACCCAGCTAATGCCTCTTCTAGAGCAGCAGCTACTAGGTCCTTTAGGAGAAGAGTTGCATAGATATATTCTCAAAAATTCTAAGAAGATGTAAATGCTGAAATTTTGAATTATCCCTTTGATAGGGAGGTTTTATTTGGACCATCTGCTGCTGAGGTCTTAAAAAAGTGACGAGAGAGGAAAAATTATACAAGAAGTGACTTGCATTTTTCAGCATTCCTTCTCCAGTTCTCATCCCTAATTCAGAATCTTTTTGTAAAATAAGTTATCTTAGCAACCTTCAGACAAGCTGACATTCAAAAAGCAATAGCAAAAATGCTCAAAAAAGAAGAGCGGAGCCTCTTAGAAACAAGCACAGTCCAACAAGTTGCAATGACAGTCTTCAAAATGTAATCCCCCTGGGCAACAATTCAATTCTTCCCCAAATCTGGTTCTTGGTTTCCCTATTTGCAACAGATAGTCTCAGACAAATGGGTTCTGAGAATTATCCTTCAGGGGTACAAATAGTAGCGGGAATCCCTACCTTATTTTCATGGAATTCCTCATCATCCAGCAAATCAAACTTCTTTCCCTCTGTCATTTAGCATCTGCTGACTCTAGGGATAATAGAACCTGTTCTGTCTCTCTCTTGCAGTGGAATTCAAGGTTATTTCTGGTACCAAAGAAAGAAACTTCATGGAGACCAAGCCTAGATAATTCTTTTCTCAATCAGCTTGAGAAATTTCCAAAGTCTAAAATGCTATCCCTTTACAGTGTATATTACCTCTCATCACCTTCAAAGATATTTTCTCCATCAGGAAAAAGTAGATGTATTCTTGACTTTTTCACTGAGTCAAGGAATTGTGCAAATTAATTTCTAAGGATTTTAGGATTCATGACATCTATGATACTCATGATTCCTCTACCCTGACTTCACATGAAAAAGATTCAGTGGTACCTAAAATCTGCAAGGTCCCAACATCAATACCCCCCTGACTTTTCAAATTTTAGTTTTGGGATTTGTAAAAAGGGAACTGCTTTGGTGAATTTTATTTGGCTCCATGTTTCCCATTCTGATGCCTCAGACTTTACTTGGGGGTGGTATTTGGGGGGTAAAAGTGCAGGGTTTTTGAAAAATAAAAAAAGACAGACCAAAATACACAAACATCAAAAAGTTGTTAGTAATAAATGCATTTAGTTCTCTCAATAATCTATGGTTCCCCTGACCTCTAAAAGATATCACAGACAACATCACAGTGATGCAGATATATAAACAAACTGGGGAGGGGTTCCAGATCATACTGGCTGTGCAGTTTAGCTATGGTGTCTTGAGACATAACTATTCAGCACAGTCTCAAACTACAAATGTCTTGCATTCTGTCAGAACAAAACCAGGACAAACCCTCACAAATGGAAATTGATTCAGTGGGTTTTCCAGGATTTAAACACCTCTGATAAATCTGTTCACGTCCATTCACAACAAAGAACTGGAAAATTCTGCTCCAGCATTCCTTACAAGCAGGCCTGGAAAACAGATGCGTTCTCATTTCCTTGAACAAGAATGTTGCTTTGTGCTTTTCCACTGATATTCATGGTCTGAAGATTCGGAAGAACTCTCCATGCATGCATGCCTGGATTCCCCTTTGTGATTTCGTGGAGCCCTTCAGATCTTTCTTTGTCAGTGCTTCTTTTGATGTAAATTCGCTGTTTAGCCTCAAGGTTAAAGGCACACTATCCAAGTGTGAGCAGGAAGGTAAAGCTCCCCTTTTCCACTCTCATGCATACACCCATTCTACCTCTGCATATGCTGCTGTTGTCAAGTATTTTTTAACCCCTCAAAGGACCTTTTCCAGGAATCAATGGGGTGGTTGGAAAAACTGGTTTAAAAAGTCCCAGGGTCTCTTCCAAGATCCATGTAGAGATAGTTTCCCAAGATGCAGAAGGGGGTGTCTAATGGAAGATGCCATCCACACAACAGAGGCACCCCTCAGAACCAAGCGTCTAGAGATACCTTCTCTGACAGATCCTACCAGTACTTCTGAAAGGAGGCCCGATTATCCACCTCTGGAGGCAGACAGGGGTTGTTTATCCCTGCAACAGAGAGCCTAGCTACAGATCATAAAAGATTCATGGGTGCAAACGATTGATCTGAAGTAGTTACTTCATTTGATCTGCAACCTGTGGGTGTCGGATCCGACCTCGGATCCGATCCGGCAGCTTTCCAAGCTCCAAGATCCGAGCTCCTAACTCCTCCCCCTACCCATAATCCCCTACTACCAACTACATTACCTCAGATCGTTTTTTGCCGCGGCTGTAGAAGCTTCCCTGTGAAGAGCTCCTGGCTGGGTAAGATCATTGCTGGTTTTAAACCACTTTTTTCAACCAAAGTTGTCGTCGTGTGTGTGCTAGCCCCTTTTTCTGCTCCTTGTGCTAGTTTTTGGTCCTTTTTGTTAATTTTAATCACTAGCTTACCTTCACTCCCCCTCCCCCTCCTAGTGTTTGGGTGTGTGTGTGTGAATAATGTCTGAAGGGCCTAAGGCCGTTTTTTTCTAAATGTACTGAGTGTGGCCACAAGCTTTCCCCAGCTGATGGCCACACTCAGTGCGTTTTGTGCTTGGGGGCAGCCCATTTGTCAGAGGCCTGCCAGATCTGCGTGGCCTTTAAACCCCGGGCACTTTGGGATAGGAAAAACAAGCTGATCCTGGCGGGAAAGCTCCCCCAGGAGTCGGCTTCTTCTTCCTCTCCCGTTAGGGCTCCAGCTGCTTCGGCAGTTTCGGCGCCGTCTGCCCCCTTAGCTCTACCCGGGACTCAACCTCCCTCTTCGGGTTTGAGCTCTGGGGAAACTAGTGCCTCTTCCCTTAGAGAGAAGAGGCACAAGGAGAAGGAAGGACACAAGTCCCACAAAAGGTGGGCCGAACCTCATCCTTCGGCTCCACCAGTGAAAGTGCTTAAGTCTCCCTCGAGGGTCTCCGGATCCCCCACCTCCCGGCCCGCCTCTACTACTTCGTCCAGGTCGACCCGAAGCATCTCCGAAGTGGATATGGATCGGATGATGCGTCGGTTCTTGCAGACCCAAATGCAGATGGGGATGCTCGTGCCTCCCCCCCTCTGGGGGGGAGTGCGGCCCCCATATTTGCCCCGATCACTCCTTCTCCGACTCGTTTTCGGGTCTTGGAGTCATCGGATCCAGGCCCTTTTGGACCCGGGGAATTGTCGGTGCTGATAGCTGTGGTCTCTTCGACGCCAACTATACCTTCGAGCTTGTCGGACCCGAGCTCTCGGGGCCGAAGGCTGAGCGTCTGATCCAAGGGAGTTGCTGTGTCTTCGGCGCTGTTGGCGTCGGAGCACACCTCTGCCTCGGCGCCGACTGCATCGGCTCTGACCCCGATCCCTTCCTCGGATCCGAGGAGATTGCTCTCAGAGGCTGGCGAGAGTGGCTCTCCTTCGGCTTTTGAGGTAGTGGAGAGGGTACTGTCGAAGTCCTCCTGATCCCCGACCCGGGCTTCGGATCCACCCGTACCCCCACTGTATGAGGGTCTGTCTTCCATCATCCGTCCATCGGGACAGCCTGCCCAAGCCCTCCAGCTAGTTCCCACGGAGGAACAACAACCCGTGGACGAGCCCTCTTCATACAGCCCCACCGAGGAGGTCCCTCGGAAACATCGGTGCAAGAGGAGGCACCTGGACTCCCCCGAGTCCGTTACCACAGACACAGACTTAGATGATACGGAGGGTTTCCCAAGGTCACCCCCTGAAGATGTCTCCTTTGGAGACATCATGGAAATGTTGCGTATCAGAGGGGGGGAGGTCAGCCCAAAAGCCCTCCATTGATGAGTCCGTGTTCCTGGAGGCCTTTGAGGCAGGCCCATCTACCTCCTGTGTGTCCTCTCCGGCCGACCCCCTGGTGGACTTAATTACCACCAGGGCGTGGAAGGAGCCCGACACCGTGGAGCCAATCCTTAGGCGCCCCGATAAAGTCCTCAGCCCACCCACAGATAGACCGTCTTGGGCCAAAGGAACCCCCGTTGATGCCATGTTGGTGGCGGCGGCCACCAAGAAAGAACTCGCGCAGGAGAGTTCTTCGGTTCACCCGCCGGATAAGGAATCTCGAGCGCTTGACCGGATTGGGAAGTGGATGTTTGCTTCAGCGACCTTTTCCATAAGGGCGCTGAACTATATGGCACATACCAGGAAAGTACAAAAAACGAAAGGATCCAAGTGCAGTAATAAAATAATCCACTGGCCACAGGACAAACTAGAGTTTAATAAAGCGCTTCTCGTCCGCTTAAATAAGCAGACTTCTTCAGACAATACAATACCATAGCACAAAGCTTATATAGTTACTTAACAACTCATTGACAGTCAATTATTCAATCAATCTATTAAATACATATAAAATTCAAAGACATAGACAGAATGTGACTTAAAAATCACAATAAAATAAGACTCACCATGAGTTAAAAACTGTAAGTTAAAAACTGACCACTCTAGACTAACATATACTAAACGATAAACATTTGTTTAATATACAGACAACCAATGTTAAGGTGTTAATAAGTGTGTATATATGTAAAAATATATATATATAAATAAATAATTAATTAATGTAAAAAGGAAGTGGTGTCAAACAGCACTAACCTATCAAGACTGATAACTTATCTTGACAGGTTTCTCAATTTTAATAGGCTGCTGATAGAGCAGCTCTCATTCAGTCCGGGTAATACATAAGCATTAAGCCTAATCTGCCATCTTAATTCTGACCCCTCCAGCAATAAATGTAATGGGGCTCCTCTCTTATTTTCAGAAATCTGATCAATCACTAAAAATTTAAAGGAATGGTCATTATACATGGTAATGTGCTTGGCAAGGGCATTATCTTGTTTTTCCTTGCTAATGGCGTATTGGTGTTCATAAATTCGCTCACGTAATCTACGCTCAGTCTTTCCCACATAAAATCCTGCACATTTTTGATATTGAGCTAAATATACAACCATTCTAGAATTGCAGGTACATCTACAACGCATTTCAAATCTTTGGTTGTTAACAATGAATCGATTAAATTCATAGATGTATTTACACTGGTTGCAATTTTGGCATTTATACATCCCAGGTGTCTGTGTGGGGATACAGTCAGGTTGTTCTAGCAGGGTTTTCAAGTTTTTGCCTCTTCTAAAAGTGAGTTCTGGTCTACTGCCCACTTTCCCAAACACAACATGATTACCACGGAAAACATTCCAGTTCTTAGTGATAATATCCAAAATAAGGTGGCAGTTAACATGATATGTTAATATTAACCTGGCATTAGTATTAGAGTTGTGAGAAAAGGGTTCGCCATGCCTAGCTATCTCAAATGCATCAGAATTAGTAGACTCACTATTTAGATCAATCCTAAGTATAGGCTGGTATAACCCGTTCCGTCTCTTATTAGTTACCTCACTAACTAAACTTTCAAGAAGTGATCGGGGGTACCTTCTATGTAGGAACATACTGACTAATAGCTTACACTCATTGTAAAAATCTTCTTCAGTACTCACCATGCGAGCTGCTCTAACCAGCTGCCCCTTAACTACTGACCTTTTCTGAAAGTTCGGGTGGCAGCTGCTAAAATGTAAAAAAGAGTTGGAATGGGTAGGCTTTCTGTAAATACTAGCTACATATTTATTCAGCTCTGCATTTTTAACTAACCATATATCCAGATATGCAATGGCATTCTCACTGAAATTGGAAGTAAAAAACAAAAAATCTGTGGAGGAGTTAAAAAAGTCCAATATCAATTTACTATCTAATTCACCTCCCTCTAACAAAATAAAAATATCATCAAGGTACCTTGTATAGTACCTAATTTTCTGCATAAGTGCATGATTGTTCAACACATACTCCTTTTCCCAATACGACATAACCATATTGGCTAAGCTAGCCCCACAGGGTGAACCCATGGCGACCCCTATTTTTTGTAAATAGAAATTCTCACCCAGCATGAAATAGTTGTTGAATAAAATCAAGTCCAATAATTCCATGACTAATGAGATTTCAGCTACAGGGGCGCCTTTGTTCTTAAGGGTAAACCCCACCCATTCAATAGCTAAGTGTAGGGGGATACAAGTATATAAGTCTTTGACATCTATTGTCAAAAAGTTATATTTTTTGTTGTATGTCAATTCACCTATTTTTTCCAGGAAGGACCATGAATCTTTACAGATTTGTTCTTCCTGTTTCAGATATTTCTGTAAAATAGAATCTACTAGTTTAGCGCAAGAGGGGGGTGGGGATCCCCTACTTACTCTTGCGCTAAACTAGTAGATTCTATTTTACAGAAATATCTGAAACAGGAAGAACAAATCTGTAAAGATTCATGGTCCTTCCTGGAAAAAATAGGTGAATTGACATACGACAAAAAATATAACTTTTTGACAATAGATGTCAAAGACTTATATACTTGTATCCCCCTACACTTAGCTATTGAATGGGTGGGGTTTACCCTTAAGAACAAAGGCGCCCCTGTAGCTGAAATCTCATTAGTCATGGAATTATTGGACTTGATTTTAGAAAAAAGTAATTTGTATGATGTGGGGAGGCTGTGATGGAGGGAATGGGGAAGTGAGACATCCCCCTGCATGTGCACGTGTGTTTTTATGTTAGTGCATATGTATACTTGTGCACACGCATGTGTGTGTGTGTCTTATGTGTCTATTTAACTAAATTCAAGAAGTGTTTGGTTCAAGAGAAGAGAAAAGCCAGGAGCTTCTTTTCAAGGTGCAACTTGAGTACTGAGTAAATTTCTGGAGGCTATATAAACAACATGACATCAGGCTGCTGGAAAGAGTCCAGCGGAAAGCTACAAAGAAGAGTCTTGGGATTGGAAGGAGCATGTCCGAATGTGGGGCTTTTCTCATGTGAGACTAGCATTGGTAGAGGGATATGATATTTGTTCACAAGATCATGCCAGGGAGTCTGAGTTGTAAAGGGGTCATTCAGAATAAGAAGGACAGAGGAGAAAGGAGGGTAACACAGGCAGTAGTTTTTAGGAACTGGCTGCTCCAGGATCTTTGAAAATAATTGTCAGAGAGAGGTTTGTGGACCCATTTAATGTATTACTGGAATAGGCAGTAGAGGGGAAATCCACAGAGACATTCAGGAGGACATGAGGAAGGTAGGGAAGTAGAAAGTTAAATACACTTAAATTAGTAGACTGTATAGGGGTTGTTTACCTTTACAATTAAGCAATTGTAATGCAATGTAAGCTGTTAACACCCAAGATTTTAGAAAAGTAGCGAGGATCAAGGTGTTGCTAATGGATGCAAGCTACCCATCTCAGCAGCTCAGGAGCTTTCTTAATTGTACTGAAGGGTCATGTTTTTACTAAGTTATACACAATGCAGTCAATACAAACACAGCATTGGACTTATTGAATGGTGTAAAGGCTATGTATATAGGATAAATGATTTCATGAATTATCCTGGTTATTGGGAGATGTGATTACAGTAATGACCCCTGGCTACCAAAGTTGATGTAATAAGTCCATCCATCCATCCACAACCCCTTTTTCTCATTTTTGCACATGGCATGGTGTGTCACTTCAACGACAGTCATCTAGAGCCAAGATTTATTTTTAAATTCCTTTGTTGCCATTCTGGGATTAAATTGCATGGCCATTAGTATTACATTTTATATAATTTCTGTTGTATTGACTTTCCTGTTTAGAATTTCCTGTAATTAAATAATTTTACTACAGTCATTAAACTGAAATAAAAGTTAGAATTCTGTCTAGTGTAGTTAAATTTCCAAGTTTGAGCACTAGGTGGAGAAATTGTAAAGAAAGTTATGTTACAAATATTGTTCTGCTTTTAGAAATCATGTCTCTCTAGATTTGGCATACTTCCATTAGATTTGTTTGTATTCTGATTATAAACAATAGAAGTGTAGGCTTGTTTCCTCCTTTTATTCTTTAATTCTTTCTCATATGATTTATTTTGGAAAGTTGCAAAGTGTGTATATTTGTGATTAAAGTTGCAAGCATGCTCTCTGTTGATTGCTTAGTTGTGAGTGCTGCTCTTTGCAAAAACATTTCAGGTAACTTTGGAAGAACTGAGTAGCTTTTCCTTGGAATTATTGCAGTGTGAGTGTCAATGTGTAGGTATTAAAATATGCAAGAATACAGTTTGATTTTGGTTACCAAAAAGCTGAGAGGATTGTTCCTCCAATAGATTAAAATAATTTACAGCTTTTCGAAATAAATTGACAAGATTCTGGACATGACCAAAAGACTGGTTCTAATGCAGGATTCTGAGAGAGACTTGCAAACTGAATATAAGGGATGGACAGAAGAAGAGTAGAGATTCAGAATGGATGTTAAAGCAGGACACTTAATCATATCCTCCACAAAACAAATAGAGAACATATCACATTTTGTATAGTTATTGAACACAAGCCCACCAGAGACTGGACTGCTGATTGGGTTGTATAAGTTATAACACCCAAAAAGGGACTACCACTACTTTTAACCACCTTCCTACTTCCTTAATTGTGAACAGTTGTGTTCCATTAAAGGGACATAATTTTCCAAAAGCAAATGTTAAGGTTGTGCAAAACATTACAGTAATAGATAGAGAATTCATTAAGATTTATTTGTCTTTGTTTACCGGAAAGTTTGACTGGGTAATACCCATTTTCAGCAGAGGCCTAAGGAGAAAAGCTCCATTTGCTTACATTGCATTATACTAAGTTTCCAGTCACAGAGTAGTTACATTTCTATTTACATTTATCCACAAACAGTAGTTACATTTCTATTTTTATTTATGCACAAACAGTAATTACATTTATACATATATTTTCTAAGATTTTACAGAGGTGGAAGTTGCAAAAGAAAAAGGGAATGTTTAGTGGATTGTACACTAAGATAATTTAAAAGCTGCTTGTCTTCTTATAGTCATCTACTTACATTATTTAAATTATGTCAAGATGTTTTCATTTGCATAATGGATTCTCCATAAATCTAAATCTTAAGGCTAAAGCTAAGTTTTTGAGTTAGTACTGTCTCACCGGGACAACCACTCATTTGTAATAACGGGATGTATATGTATGCTGCGTGTAGTTCTAAGTATGCACTTCCCTGTGAAGATTTTCCAGTCTTTTATTACACTGACAAAGCTGTCTCTAGTGTGAAACTGAATTGTGTTTCTTTGTTTGTTTAGTCTGTTGATGTAATAAAAGCCTTGACTCTTCATTGTATAGTATTTCTCATGTACTGGTTGCCTTCTTGTGGATTATTGTTTTGTTTATACTGACCACACAGCAAAACACTCAGGGGAGCTATGCACTAATTTCAACCATGGTTCTCATATATATATATATATATATATATATATATATATATATATATATATATATATATATATATATATATATATATATATATATATATATATATATATATATATATGTATGTATATGTGTGTGTGTGTGAGTGTGTCTGTATAGAATGGGTTCACTATAAGACAGAGAGAGAGACTGTGGCCAGCAGCAGCCGAGGAGGTGCTGGTTGAGGAATTGTTGGAGAAATTAGCTGTTGGGGAACCACACATGAGACTGAGGTGGGTGCGATGCTTTGTAGCACTGGCAAAGAGGCGATATGTAGTCCACAACTATGGGCTAGAGTAGATACAGCAAAGTATAAAACTGCTGTATGCAATACTATACCCCCAGGCTATGCAGAACAGTGAATTGCATTAACTGACCAAGCTGTGAATCAGACATTACCTAACACACATTACACAGAGCAGTGAGCAGAACACAGCTGTCATCATCTGCACCAGTGGGGTGGGGCACTATAACATGGATCAGCAATAGCTAAGGAGGTAGAAGGGGGGAAGGATTAGGAAAGGAGGAAGCGTTACTGGAATACACAGCTGGGAGATTGATGGGAGCTACTTTTACTGTGTAGTACACGGGTGGAGCATCCTGAGGGATACAGGTGACCAGATGTTCTGGATGGACTATATATGTCGGCCAGACACCTGTAGCAGAAGATGTTCCTTCTAGCACATCCCTTCCTGTATGTGCTGTCAACCTACATGGCTATTCCAGCGCACAGCAGTCCAGCAGCTGGATCTGTGCCCTGTCTTCTCTTTTACTCCCCTTTTCCACTCTTATGCATACACCCATTCTGCCTCTGCACATGTTGCTGTTGTCAAGTATTTTTTGTGTGCATCAGTCTGAAATTCTCTATGCAGATATCTGCTTTATATGCCATTGCACTGTCAAGAGAGGGGTGATATATATTTCTGGTCTTGTAGTGCAGCAATTATGCCATTGAGGTCATTTTGCTGAAATTATTCTGAATCACACAAGTAAAGCAGTCTTATGTTAGCTCTTCATTGCTTTGCAGGCCAGTCCTTGCCTATGCATATTCCTGGTAGACCATGGTGTGATCTGTACATGCCTGGGCAGCTCCATTACAACACTTTGCCTATGTACTTTTCGAAAACCTGCAAGCAGTTTACAGATGAACAATACCATCTAGGGATTGTACTGTCTTGGTTGTGTACTATGTATTTCTTGGTGGGGCCATTGCACTATTTGTAATGAGCATGAAACTGAACCCCCCCTGTCCATGCATGTCTTTTGTGGCCATGCTACTGCATGTTGCCATCAGGATGCCTCACATTGTCCTGCTGCCCACAGCTGAGCTATATCAATGCACATTGTGGAAGTTACGCAATGCTCATTGACCATTTTCAGTCCTGGTTTTAACCTGGCTACTGGCTATTGCTTCAAGAAAAACTGAATTTGGAAGGACTCCTGGGGCTTCTGAAAGATGCAGCAGGAAACATTGTGATTGCCTGTTTGGGGATTCACATCAGGGCCCCCAGTACAAGATGGATGACTGGCACTCATGCCAGATTGATAAGTAATACCACTGACATCTTCCAGTTTGTTGAGTAGGGCTAGTACAGATAGAGTGACCCTAGGAGGCACCACCCTGACCATCATCACTAAAAGGAACAAGAGAATGGGGTGAGGCAGCATGAGTACTGCAGAAAGTACGACTTCCTGTTCATCTGTCTAACTAACTTAGGCATTATTGTACAGCTAGAAGCTGTGTGTGATGTTCACTGCTATCTTGTGCCCATTGTGTTTTATTTTGCTCCTGTTTTATGTCGTCCAGCTTAGGAAGGTATAGAGGGAAAGAAGATCACCTACCATAGGATGCAGAGCAAGACTCTCCAGGCATTGGGATATGTGAACTGTATTGATGCTATACCTATATTTCCCTGCTTCACCTGCTTAGCTCAGCACTACCCAGGTAAACAATGCTGGTAAAGAATGTAACCACTGCAGCACTGCATACCTGGGTAATGCTGGGCTAAGCAAGTGACTCTTTTTAAATGCATGTTTAATTGTGTTATGTCCTTACTACTAACAGTTATTCCTGGTAGTGCCATCGTAATGTTAAAGGTACTAACCTTGGCTGTTCAGTTTAGTTAAGGGTGTTAGTCTCCTCTGAAGTACTTCTGGAGTTTGTATTGTTCAGTACCTTGTAGTTTTGGGGTAACCAGTCTCCTCTGAAGTACTTCTGGAGTTGCTGTTGTTCGGTACCTCATAATTTTGTGATAACCATTCCAGACATACACAATGCTCTTGTTTGCCTGCCCTGTTGTAATGCTTAAGTAACACTCTATGACACTGTCCATCACTGCATAGGTGTGACAACTGTCATGCAACTGTGTACCACTGCATTTGATCTTAATTTTCTCAAGATGCAGTTTGACCACCAAGATTATGTGTCCATTGCCTGTTCTTCTTGGTATCTTATGGTGTGGTATATTTGGTAGAGTGCCAGCCTATGCAACATATCCCAGCATTTGACAGTGTAAGATATCTGCACACACGCTGTTACTTTTTATTTGTGTATTTTTGTTATTTCTGCCTTGCTTCTTTGTCCATTGTGCACAAGCTGGTTGTAATTCATATCCTGTGCCACTGTCCTACACAGTGTTGACAAAGCACATCTATACACATCCTCCACCATTATCCCCCAGTCCTGTCATTGGTGTTCCTCTGGCATTTCTATCACCACTGCTGTTTTGATTGCAATTTTTGTCTGCCAGGGCATGTTATACAAAAGTGTACTACATCCTACTGACCATTATTGTTTAGTTCTGTTTTTTTTCTGTCATCTTTTTCATTTTAGTATTTATATTTTCTCATTTTTTCTCTCTGTTTATGTTCATTTATTTTGCAGATCTGATGTTGTCTTTTCTGGCTGTTTCTCAACTGATGGGTCTTGGATCTGGCCACAGATCCGGCTTTAACGACTTCGTTAGACTTAGGATCTATAGCTCAAGCTCCTCTCCTTACCCATAATCCTCTCCTGAATTACTTCAGATCTCCTTTGCCGCTTCAGTGTTTGGACTCTGTCACCTGTGCCTCGAGCAGTTTGTGGGTTAGATAAGTACATTTCTATTTATCTTGGTCACTTTTTCTCTTTGTCTTCATTTGTCTCCATTCTTTGTTATTTATATGTATATTTAAAAAAAAAGATTTAAAGATTTCTTCTAGTTCACCCTTCTTTGGAGGAATCAGTGTTTCTCGTGGCTTTTTGAGCCGGCATATCTATGTCTTGGGTAGACACCCCCAACAGACAACATTATACAGTATTAGGGTTTTCTTAAAGGTATCTTTTTACTTCGACCTACTATTAAGGACCCCAGTCCTCGGTGGGATTTAACAGTACTTCTTCAAGCTTTGACCCGACCTCCCTTTGAGCCATCAGCCAAGGTAGACTAAAAGTTCTTATCATGGTAAAAGCTCTTCCTGGTCGCCATCACATTGGCTAGACAAATATCAGGACTCCAGGCAGTTTCTTCCCAGCCACCATATCTGCTTTTCATAAGGACAGAGTTTCCCTTTGGACTAATCCTTCTTTCCTACACAAGATGGCATCAGAGACACCTATCAACCAGTCCATCAGTCTTGGAGAGTACATGCTGCACCGCATCTGGTGGATGTTCACAGACAACTTAGATTCTATATTTACGGAACTAAAGATTTCAGAAAGTCAGACTAATTACTTGTTTCCTTTTCCAGATCTAAATTAGGCAATGCAGTATCAAACGTAACCTTAGACTAGATGGCTCGCTGATTACATGTCTTTTGTCTATAAGAATAAAGGATTGACTTTACCCAGACCACCTGAAGCTCATTCCACCAGATCTATGGCCACTTCAACTGCTTTCTGGTCTAGAGCTTATACAGATAGCATTTCTGCAGCTGCCACATGGTCCAGTGCTAATGCATTTATCACTTATTACAAATTGGACATCTTATCTAGGAATAGGGCAGCATTTGGCTGTGCTGTACTTTGGAATATCCTTCGAGGAAAAGGCATAGGTTTGGTATCTGGGGACTCTGTAGCTTCAGTTGAGGAATGGACAGAAAAGACAACATCAGATACAAACGTTATATACTCACCATAACTCTGCATCTGTTTTGTCTGTTTTCATCCTTCCTCTACCTCACACACTCCAGCCCCCTTCCTATTTTTATAAGCTCCAAGTATATCCTAAGAGGTATTTCCTGTCAGCTTTGCTGCATGAGCTCCATTCTTCCTCTTCTCCTTTAACTTTTTGTTGTAGTTGGTATACAGCTTAATTTAGAATATGCTAGTGGCTGGATGTCCTTTGACACATAGTGGTAAACTTACTAGAGGACAAACTCGATCTGTGGTATTTCAGGAGAAGAGAGTATTATGGAGAAGGGGAGGAGCTCAAGTTACATAGTCTAAGCCTAATGAAGTGGCTATGCCGGATCCAAGGTTGGATCTGAGACTCATCAGTTGAGGAAGGATGAAAACAGACACTACAGATGCAGAGTTATGGTGAGTACATAGCTTGTATTTTTAGCCATGGAACAGAATGTGCTATGACACCATCTGCTGCTCCCTGCACCAACTGCAGTACTAATTGCTGGGTCACAAGCAGTCCTCAGACAGTCTGTGTGCAGTGTGATGAAGATCATCTTGTGGGAGGCAGCCAGAAGGGCCCACTGGTGACCTCTGGTGCTAGTTCTCTCTTGAGGTTTAGACTGCTTATTTGGAAGCAGCATTGGAGATCAACATTGGGGGTGGTCCCTTGGGTCACACGATAAAAGTGCAGAAGCTGGTCTGGGCTGAAGTAGGTCAGTGGCTGGAGACACAGATTGGCACCCTGGAGCATATACTCATGTGACTGGCAGAGATGTATGGCTGCATTGCCCCCAACCACCAGACCACTAACAGCTAGGCCCAGCTAAGATGTAAGTCACAGAGGTGACTGACTTCTGATTGGGCTTCTTGCTGTTGTAGTTTGGCAGACAATCCTCACCCCACCTTATCCCCAGCATGATGTTCTCCTTCCTTGTGTGTCAGTCATCCTCCCCTATTTATTGTCCATTCCTACTCATCACCATTTGTTCACCCTCTATCTGTCTGCATACCTCCTTTGTGGCCCCCTTTTTGTATCAATACCTCCCATGTCAGTCTTTATATGTGTTACATGTATGTGTGTCTGACCCTGCTGCCTTCTCTATACCTTCCTTCTCACCCACATCACCCCCTGCTTCCTTCCCCCTTTTCCCTTCTTAACTAAATATAAAAAGGCACCTGTCCCAAATAAAATAAAATCTCCTCCTTCCTCAGTAATACTACTTTTCCCTTCCCATTGTCCATCTATGTACCACTTTTCTTCCTCATCTCTAAGCCTTATCACCCATTTTCCTTCCTATCTATAATATAATGTAATATAAACATAGGGCACTTTGCTGTGTAGCCTTTATTTGGGCATTCATCTGTACCTGTGTTGTTCAAGAGCTGCACTTCAATCCATGTGTGAATGTGCATCATGGCAAGCACTCTACCTACATGCTGGTGGGCCTAGGTCACATAACCTGTCATAGCGTACAATATATCTTTGCATGATTACTGCCTTTTTCATAATTGAAAGGCTTCCTTATGCAGCACTATCTCCAGTAGGTCCTCCCTTTGTTAACACTTATGCATACCTCTTCTCTTCTAGGTCATATTTCACCATTTTAGTTACTCTGTTTCTCAGAGTGGGACTCATTACTGTCCTTTCTGAGTCATGGGGTAGAATTAAAAGCATAATTTATTTGTTCTCAAAAGTGTTTTTCAGATGTATAAAATATTCAGATCCTTTTCAAGTATGACTAGGGTCCATTTGGCAACATCAACAAGGATGATTAAAAAATAAAGTATGCAAGAGATGCAAAAAAGAAATATACTAATGATTTTTTATGAGTAAAATAGAAAAAAAAAACAAGCAACATTATTATAATAAAGTTCTGCCACCATCTAGTGTTAAATATAAAAAAATGGGAAAAAATATTAATAAATGTGTTGGAAGGCAAATTTAGTCATAAGTTAGAGATTCCGAAAAGAAAGCTAGATCAAATTGTAATAACTATTAGATGGTATTTGTGGGAGTACCTAGTAGGTTGAAAGTTGTTAAGCAGTTGGTGCTAGAAATCATTTGGTTGGTTCCAGTAGACAGTTGTTTGATTAGTAGATGCACTTAAGAAATCATAGGCATATTAAAGCAGTCACGTTGGGATGTTTTTTAAGATGATTTCTAAAATAGTTTCAAAAGGTCTGCAAAGTAGTGCAAGCTGTAATATTTGAAGCACAGTATTCCAGATTGCTGTGGTTAACTTGGCAAAAGATCCTCCTACTGCAGTAATTGTATATGATGGTCTTGGTAAGTGTAAAGTAATGAAGGTTTATAGGAAGAGAGTAGTAGTGGTCATTTATAAGTTTGTAGGTAAATGTGATAAGTTGTAAGGTAGGTCTTGCCTGAACTGGCAGCCAATTTGATTTACTGATTTTGAGCAAATGATACTTATTATGTGGGCTTATTTTATTTATTTTATTTTACTTATTTTACTGTCTTTTGTTTACTGGGAAAGTCCAAATGAGCACGAGTCCCATTTTCAGGAGAGGCCCTGGGAAGAAAAGTTCCACATAAAATACATATTTGCAGTGAACAACAGCAACAATTAAACATTTTAAGCATTACTTTTGCAAGTAGTATTGAGACAAAGAGGAAAGACGTTTATCATATGTTTTAGAAATTATATTATTTTACGTAAGTCAAAGACATTTTAACATGTAATAGCTCGAGATACGAGAGCAATGATAATACACACAGGATCAGAAAATGTATATTGACATAAATGTGGTAGGATACCACTAGAGTAGGAACAGAAAACAGAGGAGGAGGAAGGGTATATGCAGAAATAATTAAGAAAAACATAAGTAGAAAATGTTCTGACAGAGGAGTGACTGAGATAACAGTAGATAGGTAAGATGATGAGGTGGGTAAGTAGGGGGTATTAGTAGGAGGGGCTAAGCATATAGGGTAGTTGGAGGAGCAGTAATGATGACAGAGGAGAAAGAGACAGGGATAGGAAACATGAAAGAGTCAAGGAGTAGGTGACCAAATCTAAGAATTTTGTTTTTAGATTTCTGTAAGGTGTCTGAGTTCAGAGAGTATTGTAGGGCTGTTATAGTAAGTGAATATTCAACCCTGAGAAGCAAAACATTAGTGAAATAACATGTCTTGAGTCTTTTGATTTTTTTATTTGTTTACAAAAAAGGAAATTTTACTTAAAAATATCAAACTGATTTTCAGACATGATGCTGTACTGGTTCAGACCACCTACAGGCCTCATGGCCACTACAGCTGCATTATATTTCAGTTTCTATGAGGATTGCAGATATGAGTTGTATTCAGGGGAAATACTTATGTCCAGAAGGTAACTGAAAGGAGCTGGTAGGGCAGCATAACCATAAATTTTCCACACTACTCTGCAAAATTGGCATTGTTCATTTATTGGAAATGTTTCACTTCAAATAACCTTGTAATGGAAATTGTAACATTTGAGCTGATGTGTATACATCATGCAGTGTTGCTTGAAGTTGATGGTACTATGTATGCACCAGTCATTATAGTAAGAAATACAGCAGCAACAGCACCACAGACTGATTTTTAACATTTAGAAGATACTAGAGAAATTGCTTCTTGTTGAGAGGGATTTGTTTGGCCAAGAGTAGGGACCACTGATTGGAAGAAACCTTAGTAACAGAAAGATACACGTGGCTATACTTGGGAGGATTACCAGATGCTTGTATGTGCAATACCTGGAACTTACTGTGGATGTGCCTGTGTTCCATGAAGAACCAGAGCCAAACCTCAGAATGATTCAAGCTGGGGAAGAAGGAAAAGGAGCAAGAGATCTCTAAGGCTTTTTTACTGAATGACTTAGTGAAAACAGAAATATGATGTTTTTGGTTCACTGTAAAAAATGCTTTAAAACTGAAGTACTGCGTTCACTGTGTGCTACAGGCTTATACCATGTGTGCAAATACAATTTTTCTGCATCTTTAACTTACTACAAAAAGTGAAGGAGTACTTGAGGTATTTCTTTATACAGGTAGGAAAAATACAGGCTTGAACAAACATCTCAGTGTGACAGTATACACAGTTCCTATATTCAGTTTATGTAAGGGCTTGTGCATGACTTCTCCTGAGACTAGGGAATACATTACATGTCCAGAATATAACTTTACTGAACTGACATTGCATCAGAACTAAAAATCATATATGTGTCTCTATATTTCCTTATACAGGTAGGCAAAATACAGGCTTGCACAAACATCTCAGTGTGACATTATACACAGTTCATATATTCAGTTTATATAATGGCTTGTGCATGACTTTTCCTGGGACTAGTGAATAAATAACATTTCCAGAATAAATCTTTACTGAACTGACATTGCATCAGTACTAAAAATCATATAAGTGTCTCTATAAAACTTGCATTTTTGTCACTGGCAATATGCTAGCACCCATTTATAACTTCAGAGTCAAAGACCATCTAAGAACTTAAGACTCCTTCAGGTCAAGTGCAGTATACAGACATCAACCCACTGATCAGTTCTATTTTAAATTAAAACAAATGTTTTCTGTCTCTGATGTTTGAGCGAAACATGTTCCATATTCATGGAGCAGATGTGTGGCCAACCTTTCTTAGGTAGTGTTGTTTAGATTGATCATAAATTCTTTTAAACCATTCCTGAGAGTTTTCCAGCCTATGTATAAGTGAATTCCAACCAAAGATGTAACTTTTAACACAGTTTTCCCCTTATAAGCTTATATTTAAAACTGTAAAGGTTTGAAGCCAATAAACTGTTGCTATAGTTTTCATCTTCTATCAGTGCTATTACTTTTTTAAATTTCCATTGAATGTTTTCAAAGTGTTCCTTCAGTTTGTGTGTATGAGCAGAAAGCAGCAATAAAACTCAAGAATATGTTATAGGGCTTTGTACAAACTGCACAGAGCCTTAAGAGAGCTAAAAGACATAAAAGGTAACCCTAATATTTGTTTTAGCTTTATTCTTATTTAATAAAGCATTTGCTGTAAAGATTAAATTGTTAATAAGGCCCAAATTCTATAGAGTCTTAACAGCTTCTAATTCTTAGAAAGTTAAACTGATTGGTTTTAATATTTGGTGGCAGTGAGCATGGTAGAACATTTGTTGGTGCTAAATGCTAAACCTAATTTCTTTGCACACTCAATAAAAAACTTTTGGTTGCTACTTAAGTTATCAATATCTTCTTCTTTGTTAAACTGTGTAGAAGTCTTATGGTCCTCAACATATTTTGATAGCCAACAATGGTCATTTCTAGGAAAGGTGGAAAACAAAAAAGGTTATTTATCACTGGGTCCATCAGATATCCCTGTGGGACACCTTTAAGAAATGTTGCCCATTCAAAAGAGTGACTGCAGTATGACTCTGCTTCCTTGCTTCTTTCCTGTTACCTAGTTTACAGTCCCTCTTACCAGGAATGTGCTCCTAGCTGGACATTCTCAGTTAACAGATATAAGTAAATAAGTAAATAAATAATTTCACAACAGGGGAATTGAGTCAAATGATCTAGATACGTCTAGATGTACAGTAGTGATTAAAGTTACCTGCATTTAGACTTAAACTGATAAGGCCACAGAATTTTACCAGTACTTGTTAAGGTACTGTTATGAATTAAGTTCTCTGATATGTCTAGTAGTTCACCGTAATTTTTTGATTCAGACAGCAATTTGGGAAGGCATGTTTTAAAGCATTTTCAAGTTATATATATTAGACTTACAGGCCTATAATTCAATGTTAAGTCAGAAGAACCCCCTTTAAAAACGGGGTAGCAAAAGTCACTTTCCTAATAAGAGGAACTGTACCTTTTGGAAGCCATACGTTGAATAACCTGTCAAGAAAGCTCAATGATGCATCTTTTGTCACATATATTAATTTACCAGTTATCAAGCCTAGAGCCACCCTACATATGACTTTAACCTGCATCTACGGATATAGCTGTACACTGAGAGTCAGATAAGATCTGTGCCCAGGTGAAGACAGGTAAAGTGTAAAATGAATATTCAAATTATGAACTAAATAATACATAAATACATAAATCACTAGTCCAAGAAGTGTTAAATTTTAAGCAGCCTACCACAGAGGAAGTTTTCAGCTGACTGTTGACATACAGGTAAAGCATGTTCTTAATGTTTTGTAGCAGAAGGCTGATATTCAAATCTTCACTAGATTAGGCAAATGCCATGTTTAAGTTATTACAAATGTCTGTTTATCTAATTGTATTTGAACAGAAGGAAAATTGAAATTTCCACATGCATGCCTTATTTCTTTAACATCTTCTTTAAACTTATGTTCCATTATGGATAAAATATTTTTTTTACATTTTTGTCTCTCACATTGCCCGCCAACCATTATCTCCCCCTCGGCCAACTGTCTCACTTGGGGTCTATATTATATGCTTGAAGTTTTAAAACTTTGATGCTAATGTGATCGACACCATATGAGCGAAGTTTTAAAACATCGAACATGTGATAAAAATAAACAAAACAAAAAAAAACCTACCTGAATGCTCTGAGCAAGGGGGCAAGCCCCGCTGCACCCCCCACATGGCCTTTTATTTAAATATGCCAACTCCAAGATCGTACTACATTTAAGTAAAGGAAACTATTCCCTACAGCGATTGCCATTGAAACTTTCGTGTTTTCAAAAGTTCGGTCATGTGATGTCGACCATATCAGACTCGAACTTTTGAAAGTTCAAGCTTCTGATATAGACCCCTCACTTGTACCCTTACAATGGAGCAAGAGCCAACCAAGATGGACTGTCATTTAGGCACCCATTAGTATTTTTTTTTCTCATTTGATCATAACTACACAGAGCATGCCAAGTAATACTGCAAGAGTTCAGTATGCAATGGGCATCAACGAATTACATCACTCACTCCTGTGAATGACTTAACCCTTTAGGACAACCCTGTCCCCTCTTGAACTCAGCACTTTTGGGGGGTGTCTGGCCTCCACTGGGGATGCAGCCAGTGAATGTGTACCCCCGGGCATGTGCTTTCCCTCCAAGGAGAGGCAAATTAGTAAAGCCACTCCATCCTTTTCCCTCCCAAACCAGTTCCAGCAGGTGCCCGAGTTGTTACTCAAACTCAGGTCAGCAGGGCCATAAAAAACAGAAGACAAAAATCCTGAGGTGTAAATCCAGCCAAACCAAAACACCAGAATTAATATAACAAAGCAGTCCAGAACCACAAGTTGTGTGATAAGAAATTTAATACTGCTAATAAAACTTTCACGTATAAAACGCTTCTTCAGGCAATCACAACCATACTGAAAGAAGATCACTGCTTAAATACATATTGCAAATCATGTAACAACAAGACAATTAAACAATTAAAGCCATCCATTAAGGTTAAAGAAATACCACCTAGTCAAACTTAAAACCATTAACACCCTGTAGATTTAACCTATTTAACTCTATTATGCAAGTCTTTTAACACTGGTTTAATGCAAACAACATCATTTAATTCAGGGGGATGGTGTGACCCAAAATGTAAAATCCATTTATTTTCTTCATTCTCATGAATTCATATGTCTTCACCTCGAAGCTGGTGAAAAATGACACTTAAAATCATAAACTTAAACATATGTATACTATCTGTATTCTGTATATGCCTAAACAATGCATTATTCTCCACCCCCCTTCTTATTTAAGATAATTGACTACATATTCTAGCCTTAAGTCACTCATTAGTTTTTCTGATATAATATGCAGCCCACTTGCAACATTTGGCTAAATAAACCAAATTCCTAGTGTCACAGGTGCCATATGCCTTAAGAGTGAAACAAGAATTATATAAATGATGAACAATAATTTTGTCAGTGTATATAAACTTACAGAATTTACATCTACTACAAGTATACGTACCTACTCTATTAATTCGTAATCCATGAGATTTAACCTGTTCTTTATAACATAACATGTTTTTTAAGTTGCAAGATCTCTTATAGCCAAAACTAGGATCCTTCTCATACAATCTCCTAAGTTCAGGAACCTACAACAATATCGACCAATGTTTTCTAATAATATGTCTAACCTTAGACGTATTACATTCAAAAATAAACATAGCACGACAGCCGTTATTAGTTCTGTTCTTCATCCGATCCCTATTATTACTGATATTTCCATTATTGATGGTATTACTATCACCCACTATACTTGGCATATCAACTGGACCATCAGGGCATACTTTATTCAAAAATATAGATTTAAATGTAGATTTCCTATTTTCAAGTACCAACCCCCTCTCTTTCTCAAGGGGACTTCATTGGTAACCCTTTCACAAAAATCAGTAACCATGGTATCAATTTGATCCATCAAGTTGACATCTTCCGTATTTAACCTTGACAATCTACCCATTTGATTTCTGACTATATTATTAAAAATAAATGGTAGCTGCATACTTTGCTTTGACAAATATGTGCACCTTTTAACCTCTTTAGCATACAATGTACATTGTTAGAGATTGTATTATCTAATAATATTTTTCTTTTTCAACTCAGTATTTTAAACAGGATAAAGGTGTGGCCATGGGTACTCCTGTGGCTAACACCTATGCAAATATTGTTACGACTTTTTTGGGAAAATGAGTACATTTTTTTTCTAACCCTCATAACAACTATTGTAAGAATGTGTTTTTTTTTTTTTACAAATGTTTTATTGACGATTTGTTTTTACTATAGGAAGGTTCTTTAATAGATTTAAATGACTTTATAGCATATTTACACACAACTACAATTTTTTTAAGTTTTAAGAAGCACATTAGTTATAAACATATTTTTTAGATGTTACAATTGGTAAAGGGCAGATAGAAACTACATTGTATGCTAAAGACTGTCATGCTATGTTTACGTTTGACCGTAATACATCTAAGGTTAGACATTGGTCGATGTTGTCGTATGTTCCTGAA
The DNA here is from genome assembly GCF_019279795.1 of Protopterus annectens. NCBI lineage: Eukaryota > Metazoa > Chordata > Ceratodontiformes > Protopteridae > Protopterus > Protopterus annectens. Next base: position 215,656,928 of record NC_056745.1, read on the forward strand.
CTTGGGAGCCTGTATGAGCAGGGTCCTAGTTTTGGCTATAAGAGATCTTACAACTTAAAAAAAAAACAGATTATGTTATAAAGAGCAGGTTAAATCTCATTGATTATAGATTAATAGAGTAGGTACGTATACTTGTAGTAGAGGTAATTTTTGTAAGTTATATACACTGACAAAACTATTGTTTATGCTTTATATAATTCTTGTTTCACTCTTAGGCCATATGGCACCTGCGACACTAGGAATTTGGATTACTTAGTGTGGCAAGTGCCCTGCATATTATATAGGAAAAAGTAATCAGTGACTTAAAGATAGAATGTATAGTCATTTATCCGAAATAAGAAGGGGGGGTGGAGAATAATGCATTGTTTAGTATTATACAGAATACAGATAATACACATATGTTTAAGTGTATGATTTTACATGCCATTTGTCCCCAGCTTTGAGCTAGAGACATACACATTTGTACTGGGAATGAAGAAAATAAATGGATTTTACGTTTTAGATTACACCATCCCCCTGGATTAAATGATGTTGTTAGTATTAAACCAGTGTTAAAAGACTTGCATAATAGAGTGAAATAGGTTAAATTCACAGGGTGTTAATGTTTTTAAGTTTGACTGAGTGGTATTTCTTTAACCTTAATGTATGGCTTTAATTGTTTAATTATCTTGTTGTTACATGATTTGTAATATGTATTTAAGCAATGATCTTCTTTTAGTATGGTTGTGATTGCCTGAAGAAGCGTTTTATACATGAAAGTTTTACTAGGAGTATTAAATTTCTTATCATACAGCTCATGGTTCTGGGCTACTTTGTTATTATATTATGTCAGAAAGGCCATACTCAGCACTTTATCCATCTATGCCAGTGGAGTTGCCTGGAGTTTGGGCTAAATATTTGAAGAATATAAATGGTCAATTTAATCCTAGTATGTTGACTCAGAAGATTTAAACATGGTTCCTTTAAGATACTCCAGTATGTGGCAGCTGATGTTCAGCATTAGATTATTGTTGCAGCAGCCTAAACTGTTTGGGTTATATCTTGCCCATGATATGACCACCAGCCACCTTTCAAAAGTTCAGGGCAAGGGCACCTTCAGGACACTGTAATTGCCATGGGCTCAAATAGTACCTTATAAAAAGGCAGTTTGAGTGCAAAAGCTTCAGAGCTTTCTTGCCACAGAAGTGCACTTCCTTTGCTGCTTCATGGAATTTTGGACGGCTAGCAAGTAATAGAAAAAATAATTTTACACATACTAGGATTAAATTGACCATTTATATTCTTCAAATATTTAGCCCAAACTCCAGGAGAGATTGGGAGGGTGGCTTAATGGCTAAGGTGTTTGCCTTACAAACACAAGGTGCAGGGTTTGAGTCTCACAAAGGATAATTGGCTAGGCTTAAAATGGCTCACAAAGGGCAGTTAGCTTAGTACTAAACTATGAACCTAGCAATCATTCAAAGCTGGGAAGTTATTTGCTGGGGAAAACATTCTACAGTTTCATTTTTCTGAGGAGAGGTTTTGTTTTTTCTGTGAATGTATTTTTTATACTAAGAATTTTATTTTTTTATGAACTGCCAATCCTTGCATGGGAGATTTATTATACTTGTTTGCCATATTTTTTGTAGAATGTGTGTGTTATTGATAGGACATTGTGCTTTTGAGTGCTGTTAGTTATTTTTATACTTCAAAATACTTATTTTCCTGTTAGGAGATTTACTGACTCTCACACGCTCCTTGTCCATCTTTCAGGCTTTTATTTTGGCTGGACCATGGAGCAGTTGCTGGTGTCCTCAGTCCTTCCTTCCACTCTCCACAGAAAGAAGAAGATGGCTAGTGGCTCTTTGAGTGTCAGACTGGCTCCTTCACTGCCTCAGCTGCCGATGAGTGACTCTGCTATGGCCAGTTTTGGTTCCTCAGACCACTTAGTGTCTTTTCATCCATCTAGTGTAGCTCCTCAGGAAGCCACCAATGACTGGGAGTTAGACACATCATCTGTGGCTGTAGGGTTGTCTTCACCAGACAAGGGAGAACCATTCTTGTTGGTCTCTGGGGAGGAGCAGGTGAAGGTCTGTTGCATAGCAAAACAAGGATGCATTATCCCTGGGACAGTGCTCCCGCAATGAGTTGGCCATTTTTAAGAGTCTCCCAGGAAAAGAAAACAAAAAATTAAGAATGTTGCTTTTCTTGTATCTTACTATTGACAGGGAAGACTTGCTGGGATTTGCTAATTAGTTAATTTCTGCTTTTAATTTTTCAAATACTGTTTCTTCAGTTACATCAAATAGAGGAAGAAAAAGATGTGATGTCCTATCTCACCTTCATTCTTCCACTGGTTGGGGTTCGGAACCGATCCTCAGTTCGGATTCGGCCGTTTATAGAAGCTCAAGGTCTCCCAAGTAGCTTGTAGCTAACACCCTATCCCATGATGTTCTAAGGGAATTCCCCAGATCTCGTTTGCCGCTAAAACAGATAGGGTGCTTCAGCTAGCTCTGGCTAAGTGATTTTTCTTTCTTTATATAATCCTTTACTTGTAAATATACATACATATATATATATATATATATATATATATATATATATATATATATTTCCCTTCCCTTTTGAAACTAGATAGTTAGCAGATTAGTTTAAGTTCATTTAAAAAGTGTGTTTCAGCCTTTTCGAGTGTGTTGTTAATATTCTGGCCGTTGTTATATTTAGGCCTAAATTGTTTCCCCTATCCCGACTTCTTTATAGAGTGTTAAGAATTTTGTCTAATTAGGCTCATTTGTTGAGCAGTTAGCCTTTTTAGATTGCTGTGAGTAGTTAGTTTACAGGGTAGTTTTCTAACCCTATATTATTGCAGAATGTTACTAGTTTAACCTTTCCTTGGCAGTTTTTTGATATCTTCCTGTCAAGTTACCAGTTTCAGCTTTAGAACTGTTTTTCCTGAAGTTACAGTTTGAATAGTGTATGTGTGTGTGTGTGTGTGTGTGTGTGTGTGTGTGTGTGTGTGTGTGTGTGTGTGTGAGTGTATGTGCATAGCTTGTTATATATTTATATACCAAATATAGCAGTGTGTTTTTTCCAATCTAGTTTTTTCTTCTGAGCTAGCTCGTTTCATTTAGAGAGCAGCAGAGCCCGTTTACGTTAGAGAACCTTCTTCACTTTCCTATTTACTGTAGTTTGTGGTGGTGTTTTGTTCCTTGTTAGTACCATGTCTAAGCAAACAAAAGATACAAAACCCTCGGGGTTCAAAAAGTGCTCGAAATGCAGTCAAAAAATGTCAGTCGCAAATGGCCATACTGTGTGTGTATACTGCCTGGGGGCAGTACATTTGCAGGAATCTTGTTCAGTTTGCCACTCCATTGCTCAAGGATTCTTCTTGAGAGAAAGAACAAGTTGATCTTAAAGGGGTTACAGAAAACTTCCTTTTCACAGGTCTTAGAAAAAGGTCAGAGTCCTACAAAAAAGATGACTTCTTCCTCTCAAAAAATCCGACAAAACTTGTTAAAGATCATATTCTTCATCTTTGACTCAATCAGAGCCATCAAAGAAATTGCCGAAGATATCTTCAACAGACCCAAAATCTGTTGGGTCCAAAAGACCATCCACCTTGGCTCCTTCTACATCAGAGCCATTGGTGTTCTGAGCTCGGAGCCGGTCCCTGGAACTGGAGCTGGTTTGTCCAGCACTAAGGTCACCTATTTTGTAGACTGTAAGATCTCCAGCCCCCTCCTCTTGATCCTCCAGGAGTCTTTCTGACGATGTGGATCACATGGTGTGAAAACTCTTGAGGACACTGGCAGTAGCCAAACTATTGTTGGAACTGACCCAGAGGGCTTCAGAACCAACCAGACATGCCCTTTCACCATCCTCCAACTGACTTGGGGTCTTGGAGCCAGAATTCATGGAGCTGATAGTAGTGGAACCATCAGAGCTGAGGTCTGCTCCAGGATCTTTGACCCCGACCACCCCGACTTCCTTGGTGCCATCGGAGGAGTCTAGGAGCTGACATTCTCCAGTCGAGTCTGGGGAAGACAGTCGGATCGGACATTTTTCAGATCCGAACTTGCCTCTCAGGGCCTTGGTGTGAACTGGGCTCCTACATCGGCCACAGAGCCAACTCCTTTGGTGCTGGGGATACCTACTGGTTCTTCGGAGCCAGGAGCTTTCTTGGATCATGGGCAGGGAGGCTTCAAGGCAATGAGGAGAGCGAAGTCTGCACGAGCACTTCCACTCTTAGATCCTATCATTCCTCCCCCAAAGGCTCCGGTATCTGTCTCAGCACAACCGCATCCACACAGACATGGAGATGCAGGGCCTCAGGACATCCCATTGGGTGAACCCCTCTCTTCCAAAACCTCTCCAGAATACCCTTTAGAAGAGGTCCCTCACACGAGGTTATGTAAGAGGAAGCATTTGGACTCCCCAGAGGAGTGGGTCACATCTGACACAGACCTCGATGACCCAGAAGGGTCCCCACGGTCACCCTCTGAGGATGTTTTATTTGCAGACATCCTAGAAATCCTTAAGCAGAGAGGTGGCTTGGAAGCCTATCAACCGTTCTGAAAAGAAGTCTGTCTACCTGAAGGCTTTTGGGTCTTGCCCTTCTGCCACTTGAGTGTCTCCGCCTTTCGACGAACTTATGGATCTAGTTTGTTGAAAGGCACGGGAGACTCCAGATTTAGTGGAGCCTGTCCCTTGGAGGCCAGATAAATTTATTACTTCCCCGAGAATAAACATTCCTTACAAAAGGTGTCCTGGTAGATGCTATGGTGGTGGCGGCGGCCACAAAGAAGGAATTGTCAAAAATATCCTCTTCTGTCCATCCTCCGAACAAAGAGTCTCATATGACAGATACAGAAAGCACACATTTTCTTCAGCAACGTTTGCACTTAGATTGTTGAATTATCTCACCCATTTTACCAGGTTGCAGAATGATTTCCTGAAAGAGCTAGGAGATACTCTACAAGGTTCAGTAACTGCGGGGGTATAAGATAAAGTTTCTTCCCAGCTCTCCACCTTAAATTCAGTGGTAAACTCCTCCATGAAACTTATTTCCTATGTAGCTGATGGAGTAGGGCAGTGAGTTCAGGAATTTTCCTAAGGAGACATTCCTGGTTGCACTTGAGTAACTTTGTGGAGCCTTTCAAGTCTTCCTTTGTTAATGCCCCTTTCGATGGCTGGTCCTTCTTCAGGCCTAAAGTCAGAGACACACTGTCCAGGTGTGAGCAGGAAGGACAAACTCTCTCTGCCGTGGGAGTTCGTTTTCCCTACCTTCTAGACCTTATCCTAAATGTCAAAAGGGGGGAAAAATGTGGTTTTGGAAATCCTAGAGAGTTTTTCAAGACACACATGGGGATTCTTCCCCCAAGGGCAGAGGGGGTCCGCAGAACAAGGGTGACAAGGAATCTTTCCTTAGCAACCCCTTCCAGGGCTCCTGGAAGGAGACTCACCTGTCTGTCTCTGGAGGAAGTTGGGAGTCACGTATCTTTGTACCCAGAAGCCTAGCTAAAAATAACAAAAGACAAAATGGGTACAAAGCATTGTATCCAAAGGCTACTCCATACCCTTTTCTTTCCACATCCCAAATATAAAAAACATCCCAGACATTCCCCCAGTCAGAGGGAACAGGCAACTCTAGAAATACAAAAGTTGCTAGACAAAAGAGTCATCCAAACAGTCCCCACAGACCAAATAGGATCCGGAACTTACTCAAGGTTGTTTTTAGTTCCAAAGAAAACAGGGGACTGGAGAACAGTCCTGGATCTCAGCATATTAAACAAGTTAATAAGAAAATCATAGTTCTGGATGGTAACACTGCAGTCAATCCTCCCTTTTCTGGGACAAAACAATTGGATGTGCTCTATAGACCTCTAGGATGTGTACTACCACATCAAAATGGACAGGAGATCCAGGAGTCCATTTGCTCTTTTGGCTGGGAGCCAGTCATTACCATTTTCAAGCTCTGCCCTTTAGACACACTACAGCCCCCAGAGTGTTCACCAAATGTATGGCAGTAGTCACGGATCACTTGAGGCACCTAGGATTCCGAGTGTTTCTGTATCTAAATGTCTGGCTCCTAACTGTCACCGCCGAGCAGCTACTAATAAAAGCAAAAGACACCACACTGAAACTCTGATGTCAGTTAGGGATCACAATAAACTTAAAAAAATCTGCCTTATTGCCATCTCATCATATCATCTTTATAGGAGCAGACTTAGATACTTCAAAAATGATAAAAAAATGATAGCAAGTAATAGCAAAGCTTCCCCTAGAAAGAGTACTAGTCCTACGCCATCAGGTTATAAGCCTACTGTTCAAAAGGAAGGCTCTAGCAAGAACAGTTCTAAAAGTATTAGGATCTATGGCAGCAGCAATAAACTTGATTCTGTTAGCATGGTTACACATGAGGATTTTACAATGGCTGCTGTTCACTCAGTGGTCCATCCAAGGAACTACCCATGTCCCACCAGATCATAATAACAGAATCTTGCAGGAAAGACCTTCGTTGGTGGCTTCACTTGACTCATGTGACCTTAGGCCGACCATTTGTTCTCCCACAACCCTTAGCCACAGTGACCACAGATGATTCCCAGATAGGGTGGGGCGGGTGAGGCATTATCTGGGAAAGACAGTCCAGGGCACTTGGCAAGATCACAAGGCCCATTTTCATATCAGTGTCCTAGAGATGAGAGCAGTGCTTTCAGTGTTGCAGGCATTCCAGGACTCTTTTCCACTGGGAACTATTGCAATTCAGTCAGACAACATGTCAGTTGTATGGTACATACACAAACAAGAAGGAACCAGATCTTACCCCCTTTGTTGAGAGACTCTGAGAGTATGACAGTGGGAACTTCCTCCCAGCACTTTCTGATAGCAACGCACATCCTGGGGAAATCCAGCGTGATAGCAGACAGACTCAGCAGGGTGATTCTAATGCCTCATGAGTGGTCCCTGAAGCAAGAGATTGCGGAAATTATTTTCCAGAAATGGGGCCAGCCTTGCTGTGATCTTTTTGCCATGTCTATGAATGTCAAATGCAGCAGATACCTTGTCCTAATCCACCCTCTGAAGGAGTCACAGAGGGATGCACTTGTACATGATTGGTCCTTGGGTCTCCTCTACACCTTTCCTCCCTTTCCACTGATACCCAAAGTTCTTCAGAAAGCCAATGTATTGGGAAGGACCTTAATACTTATTGCCTCTTACTGGCCTCATCAAATCTGGTTCCCCTTCTTGTGGCCTCATCTTCAGGAGGAGCCTTGGATTCTGGACCCAGTTCCAGATCTTCTGATCAGCCCGTCGGGAATGCTCCGTCCATCTCTTCAAACCCTCAAGTTGACTGCCTGGCTGCTCCACTTCCAAACATAGCCAGGCTACTTGACCTTTCACCTTTAGTGCAGCATATCCTGATTTCTTCTCATAAAGCTTCTACAAGAAAATTATATGTCAGCAAATGGAGAAGATTTTCCTCCTGGGCCTTGGAAAATCATATTGACCCTTTCTCTGCACCTATATCTTCTATACTGCAATTCTTAGCAAAACTATTTCATGAAGGAGCAGCTGCAGCTACTATATGAGTTCAATTAGCAGTGATCTCTACTTTTCATTTAGGGGCAACGGAACCAAATGTTATGTCCCACAGACTTTACAAAGTCTTTTTAAGGTGTACCATCCTACTAAGACCACCCGTTAAACCTCTCCTACCTCCACGGAACCTCAGTTTTGTATTATCCTGTATGATTCTTCCCCCTTTGAACCCACATCATCCTGTGACCTGAAGTTCTTAACCTGGAAGATGATTTTCTTAGTAGCTATAACTTCAGTCAGGAGGGTTTTGGAGTTACAAGCACTGTCTATCAATCCCCCATATATGCTGTTTCACAAGGACAGAGTCTCACTACGTACAAATCCATCCTTTTTACCAAAGGTATGTTCAGAATCAAACTTGAACCATTCCATAGACTTACCAGTATTTTTTCCCTAAGTATGGCAATAAGGCAGAGTATATGTTACACCAACTGGATGTTCATAGACAATTACATTTCTATTTGCACAGAACAAAGGACTTTAGGAAGACTGACCAATTATTTCTCTCCTTCTCAAACCACAAAAAAGGTGCTCCATTTGTAAAAACAACTCTTTCCAGATGGTTGTCAGATTGCATTACATTCACTTACAAATCCCAGAACAAGTAACTTCCTGACAAAGTCAGAGGTCATTCGACCAGAGCTATATCTACCTCTTCTGCCTTTGGGGCTAGACTTCCAATCAATATCATTTGTACTGCAGCAACATGGGCAAGACCTCATACCTTTATTACTCATTACAAAGTTGATTTTATCCTCCAAGGACAGGGCTCCTTTGGATCCACTGTTCTGAAGAATATTCTTCCTTGAGCCACCCAAGAAAGATGGTGCTAGGGACACTGCCCCAACCAGTGGAAGAATGAAGGCAAGATAGGACAACATCACATAAAGAAGTTATGTTCTTACCATAACGTTCCATGTGTTGTCCCTCTCACCTTCATTCTAACATCCCACCCTCCTTCCCCCAGCCTTTGGCTCCTGGAAGACTGAGAGGATTTATCTGGTGTCTAATTTTTTCTCTTACCCTCTTCTAGGCTTGTAAATTTGTAAAATGTATGTGTATATATTAGTATACCAGCAAACAAGATCTGGGGAATTCCCTTAGAGCATCATGGGATAGGGTGTTAGCCACAAGCTACTTGGAGACCTTTAGCTTTTGCAAACTGCCAAGTTGCACCAAGGATCTGTTAGAAACCTCATCCAGTGGAAGAATGAAGGTGAGGGACAACACACATGGAACATTATGGTAAGAATATAACTCCTTTATCTGATGTAGTTTACTTCATTTGTTCTTCAACCTGTGGGTCATCAGATCCACATCAGATCTGACACGACCGCATTTTCCACCTACGGCTCAGAGCTCCATGCTCTTCCCATTACCCACAATGCCTCTGTCTCCCTTCAGATCTCGTCTGCCACCTGAGAGGAAGCAGCGTGGTCCGAGCTCCATTGTGATAGTGGTAATCTTTAAAAAGTAATTATTTACTTTTTTGGCTTTTTCTACCTATATATTTCACTCCTAACCTATCCATACCTTCTCTGGGTTCTTTGTAGCTATTTTCTTGCAGAGTTTTCTATCTTCCTCCCCTCTTTTCTTTTCTATTTTCCTCCCCTCTTTTCTTTTCTATCTTCCTCCCCTCTTTTCTTTTCTCATGGTGTGTGTGTGTGTGTGTGTGTGTGTGTGTGTGTGTGTGTGTGTGTGTGTGTGTGTGTGTGTGTGTGTGTGTGTGTGTGTGTGTGTGTGTGTGTGTGTGTGTGTGTGTGTGTGTGTGTGTGTGTGTGTGTGTGTGTGTGTGTGTGTGTGTGTGTGTGTGTGTGTGTGTGTGTGTTTCTTTTGGGCCAACTGAGGCATGGCGGAAGCCCTGAAGCCTGATTTCAAAAGGTGCACAGAGTGTGGCAATAAGCTTTCCTCGGCAGATGGCCACACTCTGTGTGCGGTTTGTTTTGGGGTGGCTCACCTCCAGTCCCCCGGTCCTATTTGTGCTGGGTTTAACCCCAGAGCACTTAAGGACAGGCGGGACAAACTGATTGTTAAGGGCCTGTTGCCTTTCTCTGCTGGGACTGAGGTCTCACCTTCCCCCGCTAAGAAAGCAGCAGCTGCTGCTTCATGTTCTCCTTCCTTGGCTCTGGGACTCACCCTCCTGCCAAGAGGCCTGGGGAGGGGGATAAAGTCAAGAAGGACCGGCCTTGCAAGTGTGCTCCCCTGACCGCTCATCAGAGGCTGCCTCCCCCACCAAAGGTTAAGCCTGTTTCCATGCCTTTTACACCTCTGCTCAGGTCCCCGAGGTTCTCCCCTGAGCCCGAGGTTCACACTATCTGGTTGCCCCCTAGGCTCTCTCCCCACTGGCTTTCCCAGCCCAATTCAGTGGCATCCTCTCACTCTCCCTACAGCCTATCTGAAGCAGAGATGGACAAGATGATGTGGAGGTCTATCTGCACTCATATCCAGATAATGGTCTTGCCAGGGCCTTCTCCCACCTGAGCCGGCACCTTCCAGCCAGTATTTAGACCTATCACTCCTTCCCCGATCCAACCTACGGTTTCGAAGTTGTTGGATCCGAGGACGGTCGGAGTCGAGGGATCGGCACCGATGATACCTTGTACCTTGATGACAGCCAGTGCCTTGAGTGTGTCAAATCTGACTAGATCAGATCCAAGCTATCAGATCCGAGGGAGTGTTCTCTGCTCCGAGCTTGTCTGAGAGAGGCATTCTCCTCAGCATCTCGACTCCTAGAGGCTTGGCTCCAACTCTCTGGTCGGATCAAGGGGGTGCAGCTTCTGCTAGGTCAGCCCAGGAGGTCTGTTCCCCCTCGGCATTCGATGTGGTGAAGAGGGTTCTCGCAGGGTCGAGGCCTCTGACTATTTCATCTTTGGAGTCTGTCCAGACCCCCCTGGCCTTGAGTGCAGGTCTGACCATTTAGACCTCTTAGGGACAGCCCATAGCCATAGAGCCCCAGGATGTTCCAGCCCTGGAACAACCCGCTTGCGAGACCTCCCTAGATATTCCCCCTGAGGAGCCCCCCAGCAAGCATACATGTAAAAGGAGGCACTTGGACTCTCCCCCAGAGTCTCTCACTGAAGACACGGACCTGGATGAAGGGTAAGGTTCCCCAAGATCACCCCCGAAGATATATCCTTTAGAGACATCATGGATATTCTCCACCAAAGAGGGGAGTGGTCCACCCCAAAACCAACCTCTGACGAGTCTGTGTTTCTGCAGGCAATCGACTCGGGCCTGTCTACCTCTTGGGTGTCCCCTCCTACTGATCCACTTGTGGATTTCATAACATCTAGGGCGTGAAAGGAGCCGGACACCATAGAGCCAATACCCAAGTGCCCGGACAAGGTTTTAAGCCCTCCCACAGACAAATTACACTGGCACAAGGGGTCCCCTGTAGATGCTATGCCGGTGGTGGCGGCCACCAAGATGGAACTCATCCAAGAGAGTTCCATGGTCCATCCGCCTGACCGAGAGTCGAGAACGTTGGATCATTTGGGAAGCGAGTTTATGCTTCAGCGGCCTTCTGCATGAGGGAGCTGAACTACATGGTGCATGTTATTCGACTCCAGAGAGATCTGGTCAAGGAAGTCACGGAGTCGACTCCAGAGTCCATGCTGGCAGAGGACAGGAAGACGTTCAATGCATGAATGGCCACTCTAAAATCTGTAGCCAACACGTCTCTGCATTTGCTCTCCCATGCCATGGAGGGAGCCGCACAGGCGGCAGGGTCAGGCGTTGCCCTCCGGCGCCACGCCAGGCTCTGCTTATGTCAGTTCTCGGAGCCCTTCAAGGCATCTTTTACCAACTTCCCTTGTGATGGTTCTTCCCATTTTGGGAAGACGGCCAGAGAGACATTGGTCCAGAGTGAGAAGGACAGGAAGACACTGTCTGCCATCAGGGTCCACTTCTCACCGCCTCAAAGGTCCTTTTCCAGGAACCAGCAAGGCCAGAAAAAGATGTGTTTCTGCAAGTCTCAGGTGTTTTCCCAAAACGCTCAGGACTTACCTTCCCCCAGAGGCAGAGGGGGATATAATAGATGCCACCATAGAGGCAGAGGGGGGTCCTAGGAATTTTGGGTCCCGAGAACCTTTCTCGGATAAACCCAGACAGCAACCCTGAGGGGTTGCCCGGCTGTCCATCTCTGGAGGCAGTCAGGGGTCGTCTGTCGCTTCACCCACTAGCATGGGAGTCCATCACTATAGATCAGTGGGTGCTGCAAGTTATATCCAGAGGATATTTCGCTCCCTTCAAAGGATCTTCCCCCATCCAACAAAGCCCTCCCAGATGTCCCACCCACGCAGCGGGAGGAAGCAGCAGTGCAGGTAGACTCACTGCTAAGAAAACTAGTCATCCAACCGGTCCCCCCAGACCAGTACGGATCCGGGGTTTATTCCAGGTTCTTTTTTAGTGCCAAAAAAAGACGGGGGGGGGGGGCCTCAGACCAATACTGGATCTATCCCAATTGAACCTGTCAGCAACCAAGACAAAATTCCGGATGGTCACGATTCAATCTATCCTGCTTTATCTGCAGGACAGAGACTGGATGTGCTCGATCGATCTCCAGGATCCGTACTATCACATCAAGATGTACAGGCACTCCTGGAGGTTCCTTCACTTCCAGCTGGGAGACAATCATTACCAATTTTGAGCCCTCCCAATTTGGTCTCACCACAGCCCGCCGGGTGTTTACCAAGATAATGGCAGTAGTAGTGGCTCACCTGAGGCTTCAGGGCATTCAGATCTTTCCGTACCTGGACGATTGGCTCTTTACTGCCCCCTCAGAGCATCTACTATGTCTGGCAAGGGACTCCTTCCTTCAACTAGCCAACAAGTTGGACATTACGATCAGTATGAACAAGTCTGCTCTTCACCCAGTTCAGATTCTAGATTTCATTGGGGCATGGCTGAACACAATACAATTGAAGGTGTTCCTCACCTCAGACAGGATATGCAGCTTGAGGTTACATGTCTTACACATCCTTCAGACCCATTTACCAACAGCTGAAGCAGTGTTAAGAGTTCTAGGTTCTATGGCGACCACAATAAATCTTCTCCCCATGGCACGCCTTCATATGAGAGTACTGCAGTGGACACTGGCAGGTCAGTGGTCACTGTTAGACCTTCCTTTTTCCTTTCCAGTGAGAATTTCAAAAGCATGCAGGGATACCCCTTTGGTGGTGAATTCAGTCCCCAGATCTCATCAAGGGAGGTCCTTGTCAACCTCCTTTACCCCAAACCATGGTGACCACGGACACCTCCCTACTAGGGTGGGGAGGGCATTGCTCAGGAAGGACAGTCCAAGGCAAGTGGTCCCCTTCTGAGATCTATCTGCACATCAGTGTTCTAGAGATGAGAGTGGTTCTTCTTGTGTTGCAGGCCCTGCATGCTCATCTTCCTCTGGGAATGATTGCAGTTCGGACGGACAACATGTCAGTGGTCTGGTATAGCAACAAACAGGGGGGAACCAGATCTTATCCCTTATGTTGAGAGGCCATGAGAGTGTGGGAATGAGCTATCTCCACCGGCCGTTTTCTGGTGGCAATGCACATCCCGGGTTGGTCCAACATTTTAGCGGACAGGCTCAGCAGATCTATCCTGATGCCTTATGAGTGGTCTCTGAAGCCTTCAGTACTGGAACAGATCTTCCTAGAGTGGGGTCATCTTTGCTGCAATCTTTTTGCATCTCCTTCCAGCGTGAAATGCAGTGAGTTTTTCGCTCTGAACCCCCCGCCGGGGGAAGCCCCCAGAGAAGCTCTGATTCATGCTTGGCCTCCCGGGCTTCTTTATGCATATCCTCCTCTTCCCGTCATATCAGAGTTTCTACAGAAAGGCCGAAGGCTGAGGAGCACTGTGATCCTCATCGTCCCATTCTGGCCTTGACAGGTTTAGTTTCCCTTACTCAGGTCACATCTAGTTATTCCACCATGGACCTTGGATCCAGTCCTGGATCTGCTTTCATATCCCTTGGGGATTCCTCATCCAGATCTGGACAGTCTAAAGCTCACTACTTGGCTGCACCAGTTCTCATGATTCTTAGGACTCAAGGTCTGTCATCTCCTGTTAAGTCCATTCTGGTGGTGGCTCATAAATCATCCACCAGAAAAGTTTATTGCAGTAAATAGAAATGTTTTTCTATATGGGCCATTCAGGGGTCTTTGGACCCTTTCACTGGACTACTTTCATTAGTTTTAGATTTTCTAGCTAGCATTTTTCATCAGGGCGCTAGTTCCTCAACGGTAAAAGTCCAACTAGCCGCCATTTCTAATTTTCATGTTGGGGTAGACATGTCTTTGTTGGCTTCTTCTATTTGTTCAGCTACTACTTGGGCCTCATCTCATACCTTTATTTCTCATTATAAACTGGATTTGGTCTCTAGGAGTAGAGCATCCTTTGGTTCTGCAGTGCTCTGGAATATCCTTCCGTGAGGGCCACCCAAGAGTTAGGTAGCTGGGGACTCTGTCCCACAAGTTGAAGAACAAATGAAGTAAACTACTTCAGATAAATAAGTTATGTACTCACCATAACATTCCATCTGAGTAGTTCTACTTCATTTGTCTTCAACCCCTCCCCCCCTTCCCCTAACCTTCTCCTTTGGGATATGACATGTCCTTTGTACCGGACAGTTATTGCTGGGATCTTTGGTTCTGTCAGGGCTAAAGTTCTTTTGTAATGCTTGTGTTGGAGGATAAGATGTTATTTGGTCGGGTATCTGATACCTGTTAGCAAACTCGATCTGAAGGGGGAAGGGAGACAGAGGCATTATGGGCAAGTGGAGGAGCATGCAGCTCTGAGCCATAGCTGGAAAATGTAGCCGTGTCGGTTCCAGTGTGGATCCGAGGACCCACAGGTTGAAGACAAATGAAGTAGAACTACTCAGATGGAACATTATGGTGAGTACATAACTTCTTTTTTCCTCTCATTCTGACACTGATTCGTAGTCAGAAGAAGAGGGAGGAGGGGTTCTTTAGTGATTTCTACACAAGCTGAAGATTCTGATTCTGAGGAAAGTGTTACTTCAGAACAGCTATCTTTTCCTCAGATCGTCACTAAAATTAAAGGGCTATTTCAGTAGGAATAGAATGAAATCTCTATTTAGAAAAACTGTTATGATTTTTTTGCAGCTGGATATTCCACAGCCTGCAGCTGCCCCTAATGTTGTATCAGGTTTAGATTATGTTGTCTTAACAGCTTACAGATGGCCTGACAGTCAACCTTGTGTTCCTCAAAAGTCTGACAGGTTATACAAAAGTAACTCAGAGTCATAAACATCTGTTTTCTAATCCTAAAGCAGACCCTACAGTTATTTATCTAAAACTTGTGCTCCTAAACAGATTGTTAATGCTAAACCCATTCCCTCTGACATGAATGAATATTGTATGCTGGATTTGGAGAAAAAGTCTATTCTTATGCTATCTTAACTTTCAGAGTACTGAACTACCAGTCCCACATGTTAAGCATTTTATTGGCTTCTTTTGAGAATATCAGGTTAACTATTAGCATCCCCTCCTCCTGTGAGGTAAGAATACATTGAATGTCTTAATTGTATCTGCTTCTCGTGTAACTAAACACTCTTTAAAGTGTTCTTATGTCTCCAGAGCTGCTGCTGCTCTTGGGTTATTTATGAGAAGCTTTGCTTAGTTACATTCTGTGGACCTGGAGATGTTAAAACTGAAATTTTAAATTCTCCCCTTGACAAGGATATTCTCTTTGGCCGTCCTACTATTTGATGCCCTGCCTCTAGGCATCAAATATTGCTTGTTCACATTTGCATTAATAATTCCAAAGCCACACTGCATACAAGGTGTCAGAATATTTCATCTTGAAGCATAAATGATGGCAAATGCAGTTTTATTGATATCTGATCTCTGTCAGTGAGTATTTGTTAGAAGTGTAAGGTGATAATGTCATTTTTTAATGACTCAAGCCACACCCTCTGGGAGTTAAAGGTACACACTTGAAAGAGCTGTACTCGAGGGAATGAATTAAGATTTGATGAAAGGGGTAGGGATTTTATTCAAAGGTGGCCTAAATTTTCCAACCCTCCTTTTCTAAGTTTAATAAAAATTTTCTTTCTATCTCTGCATCCTTTTTCAAACAGTAATGTAAGCTGCAATATGCTAACAAGCAAAATTTTAAAAGCAGTGTCGAGGGAGTTCTAAAAAGTAAGGGGAAAGTCTGACGGAACCAAGGGTAGTCCAAAAAGGTTAGAATGACTATTTGCCTTTCTACCCTCACAACATATCCCTCATTCTAGGTCTTCATCTTCCCCAGTAGTATCAGATTACTTCAGAAAATGAGCTATGAAACGCATCCTACAGAGATATAGATGGCAATGGAAATCCCGTCTTCTGTTTTAGGGGTTTGCTCCTCATCTTGTAAACCAGTCATCCCTGCTTTTTTCCCACATTTGGATTAAATATTATCCCAGGGGCAATGGAGCTAGCACCATCAGATCAAATGGACGGAAGTTTTTTTTCAAGGATGTTTCTTGTACCAAAGAAAGGACAGAACTTGAAGACCAGCCCTTTGCCTCTACTTTCTCAGTCTTTTTGTCAAGGTCCCAAAGTTCAAACTGTTATCCCACCATACCCTGTTACTTCTCATTCCTTTACTCAAATTCATGGTAAAGTTTGATTTGAAAGATGCTTAGCATCACATTTTAATTGGCAAGGATTTCAGATGTTTCTTAGGATTTTCTGTGTCTGGCTTACACTATCAGTTCTATGATTTACCCATTGTTCTATCGACTGCACCAATAGAGTTCACAAAGTGTCTGGCTTCGGTAATTACTTACTCTGTCTTTCAAGGCATTCACATCTTTACATATTTGGAAAGTTGTCTTATATTTGCAAACTCTTTTTCCAACTGTCAGGATTCTTTGACAAGTGTCATAAAACTCCTGCTCAGTCTGGGGTTTCAAGTGAGCTTACAAAACTTTTCTCTCAGCCATTCACACAGAATAGTTTTGCAGTGATATATTCTAAATACTTGCCTTGAAATAACCTTTCTTCATGTAGATAAAGTAGAATTGTATTAAGAGGTCTTCCTGAGCTTTTCCAACGAACCTCTGGTATCTGCCAAGGAATTTCTCAGGATTCTGAATTTCATGGGTTCTGTGATTACCATGATTCCCTTGGCCAGACTTCACATGAAAATAACAGTGATAACTCAGGTCAGTCTGGTGTCAGTATCAACACCCTCTACCTTTTCAGATTCCAGAGATGGGATTTATGAAAAGAGAGGTATTGTGGTGGGTGGAGCATTTCTCTCTCATCAAAGGGCTGACCATCTCCCTTGTACCTCCTTCTCAATGTGTTACAAGAGATGCGTCAGGCTTTGCTTGGGGAGGCTATATCAAAAGGGATGAAAGTACAAGGTCTGTAGAACAAGCGGGACAGAAAAAAAGCACATCCGTGTCAAAGAAATGCTGGCAGTAACCAATGCTTTTAAAGCCTTAAATCTTCTCTGGTCCCTAGGACATTTTCAGGTTATTACAAACAACACCACAGGGGTGTGATATATCAATAAACAAGGGGGTACCAGATCTTACCCTCTTTGTAGACTTGCCATGATAGCCTGGGAGGTGGCAACTTAGCTTGATTTGACTCTTCACGCCACATAAATTCTGTCAAAGCAAAATATTGTAGCAGACAAGTTGAGCAGGACCAGGACAGACATACATGAATAGAAATTGCACCCAGAGGTCTTTCTGAAATTGCTCCAACTGTGGAGACTCCTCAACTAGATATGTTTGCCTTCTTTTAAAACAGCCAGTTAAAGAAATTCTGCTCTGGGATTCCTTGCAAACAGGCTTGGAAGACAGATGCTTTCTCATTCCCATCAATGGGAATCTTCCTGTATGCTTTTCCACACGTTCTACTTATACTAAGGATCCAGAAGCACTCTATAAAGATAGTGGTGTTGGTGACTCCCTTTTGACCCAGGTGACACTGGTTCTTCCTTCTTTTAAAATTTACCAATAGAAATTACCACAAGCTTTCCCACTGATCCAAACACAAGACAGGGGCTGCTAGATACACCTACCTGAAAACATTTCAGTTGACTACCTGGATGATAGATTTTTTTGAAACTCTTTAGCCAATTTATTGTTCTGAGAACATGCAGCAGGTTCTAAAGGAAGCGAAACAAACCTGTTGTTAGAGAATCATTTATATGTAAGTGGAAGAGATTTTCTATTTTGTCGCCATGCTAAGAACCAGGACCCATTTAAGGCCCAGATGTCACTGGTTTTAGATTAGCTGTGTGAGTTAATATTCTGTGGCCTTTCTTACTTAACTCAAGATTCATCTTTCATCCATTTCTGCTTGTCTTTCCTTAGAACCTCCTCTTTTTACCTGCCCTCAAGTCAATCATTTTTTCTGTCCACCTAGAAAACAGCTGGTTCCTCCATGGTATCTTAACTTTATGCTTGAAAGACTGACACTTCCATTTGGACTGGCTCATCAGGCTGATTTGAGGTTCTTGATATGGAAAACTGTATTAGCCATTGCTCTGACTGCTACAAGAATAGTATCTTGAGTTACAAGCTCTTACTGTGAGTTAACCCTACCTCATTTTCCAAAAGAACATAGTTTCTTTGAAAATAAATCTTTCTTTTATATCTAAAGCAGTTTCAACTTTGAGACAATATTTTAAACACCCTGTATTCTTTCCAGAACCAAAAATGAGGGAAAAAGAATGCTACATAGTCTGGATGTCCACAGGCAGCTCATATTTTACTCAGACAGGGGTAAATCCTTCAGGAAAACTGATCAGCTATTTGTCTCCTATGAAGGTACAAAAAAGGCAACCACTGTCAAAGCAGATAATTTCTAGATGGTTGTCTGATCATGTTTCTTTCTGCTGTCCTCACCGCAACAATTCACTTCCAGAGGGATAACTCTACCAGGGCTTTGGCTTTCAGAAAAGTGGTGGACTGTATTCCAGAAGCAGCAGCTTGGTCTTCTGTATATAATTTCACAAAGCATTGCAAACTGGTTTCCTTTTCCATGTCCTGAACAAACTTTGTTATGATGAGTCTCCAGGGGATTCTGTATTCTTGAACTCTTTCCTCCTCCCTATATGTTCCTAAACTGTGGTAATCTACCTATATAACTTAGGCTACTGCAACAGTGGTCTAATATTGAACATAGTGCAGATGTGTAAGTAAACTTAGCATAATATTAGATATTCTAACAGATAAATTCTCAAAAAAGTTGTATGTGTAGTTACTCTATTCTTGCAGACTGCCATTCAAAAATTCAAGATGTTGGTTTTCCTGTGTGTCTCATAATGTCATATTATCCAGAGTATGATGTATGAAGTATAATTGAGGAGTAAAAAGCTGTACTTTGAAACTTTTATAAGAAAATCTTAAAAAATACTATCAGTTGTAGGTAGCATCAAGATAAACTCAGAATGGCTTGAAGAAATTAACTAATGCAACATTTCCAAATTTATTGATATTAAAACAAAAGTATGTGTATCAGTTCCGTTTAGGACATGAAAGGTAAAGTCTATCAAAAGACAAATACATAATGGTATAATATTAGATCTTGAGAAGTAGCATTTTTTGAATTTTCATAAATGTTGCAGTTTAAGATTAATATTTGAAATTAACATTTCCTTATTAAAGACATTTTATAGGTAAGCATGGTATTATAATTAAAAATGTCAGAATGTGTCAAGTCATTTTGGAGATAAACATTGAGCAAAATGGATTAAATAGTCAGAATTAATAGCACAACATGGAAAAGTTAGTGTGTTTTTCTCTGAGCTTCTAAAATTATCAGTGTATTTTTAGATGGGCATCTCTAAATGCCTTATATGTGAATTTGTAACTCATTTACCCTCTCCTATGTTTAAGTGTTCATTCTTTCACGTCTGTCATTATAGGACACATTTTTCTTTTGTTTTTTAGTGAGTCTTTGCTGAAACTGCTTGATTCCTTTGGTTTCTTTGGCTTTATAGGATGGTCAGATGTTACCTCCATAATATAGTTTAGATCTCAGGAGATTTTTACATATAGGCATAAAATGTCTGCTTTTCTAGGGGAAAAGAACCTTAGAATTTATCCTGAAGCTTTGATTTGTGTTCATAGGTAGGTACTAGGCTATTGGCCCAAGGGCCTACATAAGCCTAGCCAGCAAGGTTCCATAGCTTACGCCACCCAAGAAAGTTATTTTCCTGTGCCACTGTCCAGCAGAGACACAGAAGTGTTCCCCAGGGTGTATTTCCTATTTCCCATCCACTCATCAAGATTTTTCTTGAAGATTGCTAATGAAGAACTTTGCTTGACATAGATGGGTAGCTTGTTCCAGAGTATAGGAAGTCTCTGGGACAGGAATCTATCCCTCCAGCGTGTCCTGTTTATTGTAGTGACAAAGTTTAGGTCCCTAGAGCGTCTAGCTCGGAGGGATTGGGATTTTTTTAGGTGTAGCATGTCCAACAGCTCTGGATTTGACATAGCTTTATATGTTAAGCAGAGATCACCTCGGAGTAGATGATATACTACGGAGTAAAGCTGGAGTTTTTTGAGGCGGTCAGTGTAGGACATTTGTTTGAGGCCAGTAATCCTCTTTGTGAGGTATTTCTATGGCCTTTCCAGCTGCTGCAGATGTCTTGTGAGGTACATTCCAAAAGGGGCGTTGTACTCTATAATGGGTCTAATGAGTGATGAGTAGAGGGGAACAATGACCTCTTTTTTCCTGGATGAGAACCCTTTTATGATGAGGTGTGCCACGTAGAAGGACTTCCTGACTACTGTGGTGATGTGGAGAGACTACTGTCCACCTGGGTCCCAAGGTCTCTTATCATGCATTCTGTGTTAAGTAGATTGCTGCCTATGTGGTAGTTCATGGGTACAGAGTTTTTACCAAAGGGGATGACACTGCACTTTTTGGCATTGAGCTTGAGGCCATGGCTCTGACACCAGGCATCTTTCTCAGTGAGGCCCTTCTGTAGGATGTTTACATCATTTGGGGACTTGACTATGGCTCCTAGTTTGCAGTCATCTGCAAACTTCGTTAGCCAGATGCCTTCTGTGTTAGCCTGTACTTCGGAGAAGTAGATACCAAACACGAGAGGTCCCAGGACAGAACCCTGTGGTACTCCACTTGTCACTGCTTTGAGGTCAGATTTGGAGTCTGCAACTTTTACAGTGTGGGTTCTGTCAGTGAGCCAGCTGGCAACCCATCTTATGACGTAGGGAATTATACCTAGTTTAGTGGGTTTTTTGTAAATGTTTATTGACTTAAATAATGAATTTACTGTCAACTCTTTCCCTAAAATATTGCATTTTTCTGCATGGAGTATAATTCATTTCCCCATAATGCATGTTATATTATGTTCTAATTTCCCTCATTTAACTGTTTAACTTTTCAGTTGCCTTAGCATGTAACAGTCTCCCGTTGAACATTAGAAATCTTCCCCATATTCTTATGTTCAAAAGAGTTTTAAAAGAAACATTACAGAACTCATGGATCTGCTCATGCCAAAATCCATCATGATACCTTTCAGCTACTAATTGACTTTGTCTACTAACTTCATCTTTTTCTACTCATTTTATCTACTCTATTTCTCTCTCTTTTTCCCTTCCTTGAGACGTACACTCCTGTACATCTTGGTTTCTCTTTCTTCTATGCCTATCTTATATTTCCCTAGTACTACTCTTTACTTCTTCTTCCCTACCTGCTGAGTACCACCTCTTAGTCAACTTTTTTTTTTTGCTCTAATAACTTATATGTTTTTATTTAAACTTCTAAGCTGTAGACTATGTATTTAAAATATCCTGTAAATTATAACCAGATATAAGGAGATTCTAGTGACCAGATATAAGGAGATTCTAG
The DNA here is from genome assembly GCF_019279795.1 of Protopterus annectens. NCBI lineage: Eukaryota > Metazoa > Chordata > Ceratodontiformes > Protopteridae > Protopterus > Protopterus annectens. The sequence goes on from NC_056745.1 coordinate 215,678,353, forward strand.
TGTACCAGATATAAGAAGATTAACGGTTGGAAGTCCGGTGATTTGTTTTACCTCCTGTAGTGCGATTTTTGGTGTATCCTGTAAATTAAGTTATCTGTTTGCAACAATTTTTTGAACTTATCTTTGTAATTGTAATGGTTTTCTGTATAAGGTTTTTCCACCTGGGCCTCCGCTGAAAATGGGCTATTGCTCAATTGGACATACCCAGTTAACAAATGTCAAAGTAAAATAAATACATACAAATATTCATATTTATCACCCTGTTAATTTACTGCCCTGTGTTTAAGACGTTTAAGTAATTTTGAAGGTAGATACTTTTCTTCTTGCATTCTTATTGGATATGTTACTATTGTCTGCATACTTTTCTTTCATGAGTTTTCCATCCATTGGAATATCACGTGTCTCAGCAGAAAAAAGCAGATACAGGCCCATTACTGAACATTGTAGTATTAGTTCTGTCCATTTAATGTATTTATTTATTTAATATGAAATAGGGTGGCCACGGTGGTGCAGCGGTTAGCATTGCCACCTCACAGCAAGAGGTTCTCTGGTTTGATCCTTGGCTGGGGTGCCTTCTGTGCGGAGTCTGCATGTCCTCCCTGTGATTGTGTGGGTTTCCTCCTGGTGCTCAGGTTTTCTCCCACATCCCAAAGACATGCTGTAAGTGGACTGGACACTCTAAATTGGCCCTAGGTGTGAGTGTGTGCGTGTGTGTGCCTTCTGTGAAAGGTTGGGTGCCTGGCTGGCAACTCGACACCGTAAAACTCTACTGCCAATCATGAGCGGACAGGTGATCCACTGTGGTGACCCCTAGCCGGGAAAAGCCGAAAGAAGAAGAAGAATTTATTTAATATGAAATGAAATGCAGTGGCCTGTCCTGCCCATGTAATGTACTATTCCATCTTCTATTTAGCAGCCATTTACATATCCATGCTCTTCTGTATCCAGTATATAAGCAGTAATTCACATTTTCTGTAGCTTTTTTAATAATTTCTGATATTCACAGTTTTAAACGCTTTTCTAAAGTCTGTGTGGTCTTTGTCCACCTGTATTAATTCACTTCCCTCCAAACTGGCCTTATCTATGAAACTTTGAGGTTAAGTAGCAATGAACTTATTTTCTTTTTGTGTATCATGGAATTACTCTATTAGATTGTTCAGTTTTGTTTCCAGTTACTTAATGTCTACTAAGACTTTCTCATATAGAGACTTCCAAGAAAGCTGCACATTGAGTAACAGCTTAATTCTAGATCTCTCAATGTGAAAACAGACACTTGGCAGAGAACATCAGTGGACCTAGATTTCTTGGTAAATTTCAGTAACTGGCTAGTAAGTGCACTGGCTGGATGCCAGGAAAAAAGAAATAGGGAGGATGTGAAGGAAAATCAGCTACAAAAGGTGACAAAAAACACTGACTGGGAAAAGTAGTGTAGCTGTTCAGCAAAAATCAGTGCAAGCTCCAGACATGACTTCTAGTAACCTAGAGGAAAATATAAGGCAACTGCACACAGACCTGGCTAAAATAAATGAAACACTGATGGAATATATCAACTCAAACAATAAAAGGCTGGAAAAATGGACAAAACTTTAAACTTTGCAGAAGGTGATAAAACTGCAAAACGCAGAGGTCGAAATAAAGAAAAGTCTGGCTGAATATGAGACTGCACAAGAAGAGATGTTTCAAAAAATAATAGAATTAAAGGGCAGAACATGTAGTGAAAACCTGAGATTTTCTGCTGTACCCTAGAAGCTGGAAGGAATAGACTATTGATTTTATGAAAGCACAAATAAGCAACAGGACTGGTATTCCACAACAGGAATTGTTAATTGAAAGAGCACATCATGTGTATGCTCTAAATTTAGCTATGAGAAAATAGCCTAGACTTTTAATAGTAAAGATGGAGTCTTACCAGCAGAAAAAAGTTGATTCTGGAAAACCTGTGGCACAAGGACAAAATACTAAAAGTGGGAGATAGCAGAGTGTTTGTGGAGAATAACTTCTCATTATAAACCAGGCAGAAGAGGAGTAAATTGATCCCATTATTCAGGGAATGTCAAGAAGCAGGCTTAAGATTCAGACTGCTGTACCCCAGCTATCTTCAAAATATTTTCCCTGGAGGAACAAAATCATTTTTTGATGAAGCACATGCTAAGGAAGAAATACAAAAGTTTGTCCAACAAAAAGTTAACTGTGAGACATAAGGAAATTCTGCTTCTTGTTCTTCTGGTAATAAAGACCACAGAGACACAGTGCCAGTAAATCCTTTTACAATGTTTTAACTGAAAATGCTTGAGAGAGGGAAAAAGGCATAAGAGTTATCTAAAAGTATCAAGAGTATGTTGGAAATGAAGCAGACACATGGTTTGGGAGAAGGAGATGAACAGGAATAGAACAAGAACATCTGGAAATATTGGACCTTCTTAAACTTGTAGGGGATTCTAAAGCATATGCCCTACTTCATATCATTAACATTGGAGAATAAAATCAGTAATTTGGAAATTGACAAATGTGGGATTACAAAGCAATAGTTATATTTGTGAAACATGGCAGAACAAAAAAAATCTGGACATGTTGAACTTTTTTCAACTTTGTTAAATTTCTAGTGGGCTCTAAAACATATGCCCTGCTTTATGTCATTAATGTTTAGAAAATAGTCAGGAGAGGGGAAGAGGAGGGAGAAAGTTAACTGTAAGTAAAACAATTTTTTTTATTAATAGTACTATTTAATTTTTTTTTTTGCATGTTATAAAGTTGTTTCAGTTATTTTTAAGTGCAATAGGGATATTAATGTAAATAGATGCTCCTGTTTTTCTTTTTGTATCTTTCTCCCTTCTTCTCTCATTCTCCTCGTTCAGTTTTAAGAAATGTAGGCACTGCAATGTAAAAAAAAAAAAAGATCTGGTTAAAAAAGCATGACAAAAGAAAAATTAGTGTGTATTTTCTCATTCTTGCGTAGAGGAATGACTGTGTTAAGGTCATTAGCTTAATCTAGTAACAAGTTTCAAGAGAAAGCAAGTAAATGAAAAAGAATATTGAATATTGTAAGGCTTTTTTCTAGAAAACAGTTTTGTATCTGGTACTCATGTCTCTAGCAGACAATCTGATAAAGAGAAATGGCTTGGAGAAAATGTTTTCTGAAAGCATTCAAGTGTTTTGTCAGCTGAGAGAGCTATAAAGATAGGGTAAAACCGGACAGCACTTAATAGAACCACAGGCTATATCATATATCGCAACATGGATAACCTTTCTTTCAGGTTAGCTTGAGTCTGTGTGTGTCGCTGTCAGCTTGGAATATATGTATGTACCTGTTAGGAGAGTAAAACTTTAATATTTGAAGATGTACATAGTTTTGTGTTTTATTAATTTAATAGGTTTTATGTGGGTATTGGGTATGTGAAAGTGTGTATTTTTGTTTGAGGGTTTTCAGTAAAACAAAAAAGTTTTGTAAGATGTGACTTAGGCTCAAATGGAGATTACAAAAAACAACTGTATAAAAGATTAACCTGCCAAAGAGTACATGCATATAACATAAAAGCTGAAACTAGATATTAACAAAAAAACTGTTATACATAAAAGGTGGGAATAATAATTGCACAAGGATATGATGCTTTCTAAATGTCTTTAAACATTAATGGTCTCACAGATAAATACAAAAAAGAAAGAGTAGTGAACTGTATTCAAAATGTAGAGTGCAAATAAATATGTTACAGGAGACACACTTGGAAAGAACTGAACATGCAAATTTGATAAAGAAAGGTTTTTGGATGGATATTTAGAGGAATACCTATGGCAAAGGAAGAGAGAAGTACTTATATTAATTTCAAGAGAAACTCCAGTAGTAATAGAAGAGGATAAAAAAGACAATAATGGTAGATTTGTAGTATTAAGGGGCTAGTGGCAAGTGAGGAGGATTAAACTGGCACGTAATTATATTCCACCAAAAACTGCTATAATGGAGTTTGAGAAAATTCTGGGAGAAATAATTGGCTTTCAGCAATGAATATTACTTATAGGTGTGGAATGGAATTTGATTTGCAATAGTCAAGATGTGTCTGGGGTCCTAAAGGGAAAATATAACAAAGGAGGGCAGATTTTTAAAGAAATGTATGAAAATATTTTGCATGGAAAATGCAAATTCAGTGCTTGGAGTTAGTAGTGAATTTACATATTATTCCCCAAGATACAAAAACAGGGCTAGGCTAGGCAGAATTTACATTTCACAGGAACATCTGCATTTAATTTAAGGTCTTGATACACACCCAATGACTATTTCAGATCATGCACCAATAAGAACTAAAATAAAGCCACATGGTAATGAAATAAAAATGAGACACTGGCACTTTCCCACCTATCTGTTGAAAAGAGGAATTTAAGGAGTGGGGTACTGAAAATTATTCACAAGCTATTAGAGAAGACAGAAATTTCTTCAGAAAATATAGCCAGGGAGTGGGATAAAATTAAAGTGGAGTTTAAAATAGGGTGGAAATAAATGAAAGTGAGATTTGTTTAAGAAGTAACAATAATTATTTAGAGGGACTGACAAATGTTAAAGTATTAACATCCAAAAGCCACCAATGAACTATTCAAATCCGTAACAAAAACAAATACTAAAACACAAGAATGGTAAAACTTTCTCAAATGCCTCAAAAATTTATCAGGCATATTTTTATCAGCTAGAGGAGAAGTTGTGGATAGCAATTAATAAAGAGCTGAAGGATTTTATCTGGGAGGGGAAGAAGGCAAGAGTCAAGTGGGATAAGCTTATTCTTCCAACAGAACAGGACAAATTGGGATTACCGAATTTGAAGGGGTATTTCAGAGCAACACAGTTAAGGCTGCTATGACCATAGGAGGTACTGCCAGCCATGTCAGGAAAAATAGGACAGTGGATGTATGACTTCTGCCAGCACAGCTAGCTATAATTTTGTAAATAATTATATGTCATTTGGATATCAAACTGATTTGTACATATGCTTGTGCTGACAATGCATTTGTGAGGTTTGCTTGTGTTAAAATGTATCAACAGTGCACCCTGCTGGAATGAAAAGAAATATACATGTATTATTGTAACTGAATTAAATGTATATGTTTTAATATAGAATACTGGGACAGCAGAGATAATCAGCTAGCTTACTTTAAGAAAAATAAGGGAAATTAAAATGAGCTGTTAAACCAGTAAAACAGCAAACCCACAGTACTGAAAAGGACCAGAGATGGTGGGTCTGGAAGAAGCCTTTGTTCATTAGCTCAGTAAAAGGAGGGGAGGCCCCAGGCACTGGCATAAACATTTAGATGTGTATTGTAGCTGTCTATGCTAAATTCCTGTCTCATCTTCAGAGGTGGATACAGTGGAGTCAGGTGACCAGATGAGATCCCGCATGTGTGTGTGTGTGTGTGTGTGTGTGTGTGTGTGTGTGTGTGTGTGTGTGTGTGTGTGTGAAAAATCAAGTCTCACAGTGTGTGTGTGTGTGTGTGTGTGTGTGTGTGTCAGCTACTTGGAGCAGGGACACAAAGCACTAGGCTTACAGAGAGGGTATAGGAAGTCTTGGACACTCAACAGAGGACCTAACCCTAAAGCTCTACTGGTAGGGAGTCTTATTGAGGACCTGGATGGAGACAGAAAGATCCAGACCCCGGACTGGGTGTGTACCCTGTTTGCTCTAAATGGAAATTGGGCTTGATGCAGAGAGGTCTGCATCTGGAAATACTGAGTGTATTTATTTGTATTCCAAGTACACATCCATCTCCAGTGTAAGTGGAAAGGACATAGGCTCATGCGTGGGGACATCACATATTGGTGGTTGGGATTCAAAGTGAAATCCCCACGCGGGGCCAGTAATCAAGGAGCCTGAATCCTCACCACTGGTACTGAGTTTTGAAGACAACAGTTATGATCCACAGAATATTGAAATGCTAATAGAGTATATGGCAAAATATAGATTAACTTCAAGGTTTCACTTCTTTACAATAAAGTTTTATTTTTGTGAGAGAAAGTTTCAAATTTCACTGTTATGTAGGGAGAATTGAAGGTTTGTTTTTATAATACCAATGTTCATAATTGCATTTCTGGAAACTATTATTTGGGAGCTTAACTTCCACTTATTTGACGTCATTTTGGACTGTGCCAGGACTTGCAATAAATTTATCCTCCATCCTTGTCCACCACACAAGGTGCTTGCTGTTGCATGCAAATTTATTTATTTTAGTCTCAAACCCCTGTATATCATCAGACTCAAATATGCTGAACAGTATCAGTTCCTGTACTGAACCTTGTTTATAACACAGGTACAGTATACACAGATACAACATTTCATTTCAGTATTAATGAGTGACACCTAACTCTCATCTCTGCTTTCATTTGTTTGGTACCTCAGTAACTACAACACTGAACTAAGTCCACATGAGTTTCCTTAAGGTATACTATGAGACAACAAAATCTTATTTAAGAAGGCACAGCAGTGAAACACCATCTCTGTGAAGATCTGTAAACACATAACTGCATCCCCCTTTCCTTCCCAGTTTTCATGCTATCCAGTCTTTTCATACTGTTTTTTTTAGTTTTTTATTTAAAAAAACGTTTCAAGCATCAGCAGTTTTTGCAGCATTTTTCAATGTGCTCTTAAGTATGAGTATCTCCAGGGTCAGTTTTAAACATGACAGATTTGTTTTTTAATTGTTCATTTGGCACAGTTATCTCAGAACTGTATTTCTTTTGTACTGTGCAGCACCGAACTTTTCTAGTTGATGTTTGTGCTTTCACATTCAGTACATATCAAATAAGTATTCAATAACCTATAGTAACTCTCATTTTATTAATGAGTAGTAAAATGCATGTATACATTGAAGTATAAAGGCATGAACTGTTACAGAAGTCTGTTTACAATAAAATGAATTTGTAAAATACACTTTAGGATTCATTTTTTTAACTGCAACTGTAAAACTCCAAAATTTGAAAAATTAATCATAACAGAACGGTCTGGTGAAATGACTTTCAAATAACTGAGTTCAAAATAGCTTGACATCACAGTCAAGAAATTTATTCTTGTTAGATGGCACACATTTATCAAGCTGTTCAATCCAAAATAGAATCCCCATTTTAAATGAGCATTTTTTGGTTTAACGACTATTTGTAAGTCAAAAAGGAACCAGTAAACTCAGAGGCCTTAATGCTTTGATATTTTAAAGTTTTCTAGAGTGTTTTAAAACTGTAATGCTGACAATAAAACATACTACTTTTTACATTTGACGTGTTTAGGTAGTAAAGCATGACTTTCTGAAGTATGTCTCTTTATTAGAGTGACTCATTTCTTATACTTTATGAAAGACTGCACTGCTGATAATAAAATTATGTATACTAACAACTAGTGAGGAGTCATAATATTTTTTTCATCCTTTCATAATCATACAGGAATCAGCAAAATTCCTTGATCAGAAATCAGAGCTGATGAAATCTTTACCTGATTTTCCAGAAGATGATGCGTACCATATCACAGATTTAGAAACAAGTTCAGTACTGAGAAAAATACGAATAAAAATAAATAACATTATTGATGACTGGATGGAACACTACCGCATTGCCACTGGTTAGTAACATTATATACAGTCTATCTGGATATCAAAGCTTTAAATGTCATAAAGTGCATTGTTAGAAATAAAAAAAAGAAAAAAGCCTAAATGCTCTCATTTTGTTGTAAAGAACTTTCTGCCATAACACTTTACCTACTCTAACTCTGATTTTGCATTTAAGCAGTGCTTTGTTTTTCTGCATGTGTTCATTTTCATTAATACAATTTTATACTTTAATTTTGATGTGATAAATATCATCATCTCAGCTAAGAATTACTGGGCAGATCTTAAGAGAATCTTTTTAACCTTTAAGTAGAAGTTAGAGTTGTGGTTTGGATATAGACTTTTGGTCTCCGTCTACTTGGAGGTTGTCCAGTAGTTCCTAGGCCTAGTCATAACATTATAATGTTGTAAATTAACATCAGGGGTGGACAACTCTAGATGCCGGGTTTAAGAACACAACAGCTGGATGGCAAAACTTTTTTCATATAACAGTCTGTCCTATGACAGAAGCAGTTCAAGTGAACTTTCAGAAGAAAACCTTGCAATGTTTACAAAAATACTAGTCTCTAGTTCTTACCACAATACACACAACATTTACTCATCCTAGCTCCCATGAATTATGAAGAAACACAAGCTTTATTGCCTCTCCTAACAGGAGCTTTTAGGACTTTAAATATTGTATTGCAATAAAAATACTCACTACAAATTACAATCAAACTGGATAACGGTATGATCAATACCAACCAAGAAATACGTTTTTCTTAAATAGCAATCTATTTTATGGAGGAAGTAGTTTATGTTGGGGAGTGTTATTCAGTATTAAAAGGCATTTGATTCATTTGAGTGCGGTTTATTGTCTTTTTTTGGAGATGGGTAATGTTGAACAGATATATACAAATGTTGGTTAAGGCAATGTAATGATGCATGCTTAAGGATTGTGGCAGATGCAGTGATGACCAACAAAGTATTGTTGAAAAGAGGTACACACATTGGAGGATTTAGCTCAGGCTGTGTCCTGTGAGTAATGCTTGAAGCATTCTGATATGAAAACAGTACTGTACTTTGTGAAGATGGAACAAAGTGCGAGCATGTGAGTTAAAAAAATGCTTTTGTTAGGTTTGCAGCAATCTATTGTTCTTTATTTCCAGCCAGCACACGGAATGTATTTTTGTAAAATCAAACGTGACTTGCTGCAAGTAGCATTTAGTGGTGAAGTTCACTGTTTTAGAAAACAACATAAATACTCTATTCATGAGGTCTGAAGCCAGTTTTTTAATAAATGGTTGATAAATCATGTTTTAGACTCTGATTTTGAATTTACTAAACCTTATCTCATCTTGTAAAATCCAGATGTTCATCGTATAGATCACTGCTGCAGTAGCTTTAGCTGTAAGGAATATATCCTACCAAGGATATAACAGCCAGATAGCTTCCAAAGCTTCCATGCACCCAAACTGTCAGGTTGTTTGAGCTGAGCAGACTGAAAGGCAAGTCTGAACACAAAGCTGTTCAGTGTTTTACTGCCACCAAACAGTGCGTTCCTCTGAGTCTTTCTAGCATCGATGGTCGGTTTGTGCTTTCCTTTCTTGGGCACATAAGCTCTCTTTGGGGGAAAAAACTTCCATTTTCATCATTTTGTTGATGTTTTATTACTTTCCTCTTCGCAAAAGTTATTTTAAAGCTAGGAGTGTTGTGTTTTAATGGACTGTCTTGAAACTTTAATGAACTTTTAAATGGAGCACTCATTTTTTTCTGTCAGTATAAAAGTAGTATAAAGTAACCGAAAACATTTTTTTCTGTGAAGAAATTGTATTCAATTGTATTTTGTTGGGGGTAGCATAGTCATTTGAAGTGCTTTTTACTCTCTGTTTTCTGTCAAAAAGTAACTTTTGTGGACTATTAGTATTTATTGCCATTTGCTACTGTCTTCCCTGGGAAAGCGGATACATTTTTGGCTTGACCATGGAACAGACTACCACTCCCATGGTTGGTCCTTCTTCCAGCTACAAAAAGAAAAAGTTAAGCAAACAGCCTTTTCCACATCAACAGGCTAGCAGTTTGCCTCAGCCACAGGTGAATGACTCTGCTATGGCCATTTGTTGTACCTCAGACCATTCATCTTTTACTCCAGATCTCTCTGGTGTACCATCTACAACTGCTATAGACAGGGGATTAACCACGTCCTCTATAGATGTTGAGATCCCGTCAGTGGACAAGGGAGATCCACTCTTGTTGGTCCTGGGAGAGGGAACAGGGGAGGTTTTCCTGTTGTTTCAGAATGCTGTGGCCATCCCTGGAGAAGCAATTGCTACCATAAATAACATGGTTGGCCCCATTTTTCCTATCAAAAAGAAACAGAAAACCAAGCATGTATCTACCCCTTCTTAAATTTCTTTGGATACGAATAGCTTACTGGGTCAGGCTCAGGGTTTAATTCAGGATATTGATCTTTCTTGTAAACTAGTTTCTGATAAAAGAATAAAGGATTCTACTTTTCATGAAGAGAATCAAGATTCTGAATCTAAACAGGAAGATGCAGGGATGGATGCAGTTTGTTTCTCAGATTTTGGATGTAGACTCAGAGGAGAGCTCGGTTTCTGATTCTTCCTATGGGGGGTCTCTTTCTCTGAGACTATTGCTAGAATGTGTCGGTGTCCTCAGTGGGAGAACACTGAGGTTTCTCAATCCCTCCGAAAATTCTATGACCTGTAACAGAAGAATTTTCCAGAACCTGCACCCATTCCTCCTGTTCTGTCTGCTTTTGAGGATGTGTGTGTTACTGCATGCAGTTTTCCTGATAGCCAGCTGCTGCCCCTAAAAAGGCAGATAGGATGTATAAAGTTCCTCAGTCTTTTAATTTCTTATACACTATTCCCAAATCTGACCCAGCACCTATAGCTTTGGTCGGTATCACTTCTGCTAAGCAATTAGTTAATTCCAAGTCTGGTATCATTGATAAGGATGAGAAAATTATTGATAGGTATGGGAAAAACTGATTTTCGGAGTTTTGACTTGTCAGGCTCATATGTCAAAGTTTGTTCTGGCAAATTGTGAAAGTATGAAGAATCTTGAGCCAAAGGGCTCCCAAAAAACATACTTGGTGATGATTCTGTTTTTTGAGAATGTCCTTCGCTTGTATTTTAGCCAGAGATCGGGAGTGAATCAGAACTAAATCCTAGGCATATCCTATGTTCAAGAAAAAATAAGTACATTTAAGCTTGCATTGCACTTTTTTGAACTGCATTTTGCTTAATTGCTGCTTCATTTTTTCTGTTTTTATTGCTGTGATAGCTTTTTTCTGCACTTTGAATTTCTAGTACTTCTGTATTTCATAGCATAGGCTAGATTCAGTTTTGCTAAATCTAGGCCGTTTATTTTACTTGAGCACTAAAACCACCCATCTGAGTTGGGGATTGATGGAAAAAAGCTCAGTTTTGGGCTTTCCTTTTGGTTAATTTGTGTTAAAACTGTTTAATTAACTTTGCTTGTATTTTAGCTGTAGATCTAGAGTTAATCTGAACTAAATCCAAAGCATCCACTGTGTTCAACAAAAAAAAAGTATATTTTAATCTTGCATTGCATTTTTTTAACTGTATTTTGCTTAAATGCTGCTTTATTTTTGCTGTTTTTACTGCCTTGACAGTTTTTTCTGGACTTTGAATTTATAGTACTTCTTTATTTCATAGCATAGGCTAGATTCAGATTTGCTGAATCTAGGCTGTTTGGTATTACTTGAGCACTAAAACCAGCCATCCTACATTAAGAAGACCCTCCTGCACCCTTGGGCAGACGTGTGTAGCTCAGGACCTATCTGAGTTGGGGATTGCTGGAAAAAATGATCACTTTTGGACTTTTCTGTTATTTAATTTGCGTTAAAACAGTTTAACTTCCCTCATATTTAAGCCCCACGTTTGTGTGTAGCTGCACACTGCACTGTTGGGTTTAGCACTGCCATGTATAGGTACAAACGCTTAGAAACAAATCTTTCCCTTGATGTCTTCTAAGGAACCCTCCTTAACTCCACTGCCTCTCTGTGTAGTTGTGCATTGCTACCTAGTAAGCAACTCAGTTGCATTCTGAGGTGTTGACGCAGTTTTCCACCCTTAGCCCTCCACAAAATAACCATCTTTGTTAGTCTCACATGAAACCCTGGTCCATTTACCCCATCATCACTAGTCACTACAATGTATACCTGCCCTAATGGACAGACAGTTTCTCATCATTTCTCCAGCCAACCTGATTGACATGGGCATCCTGAGGCAGTATAGTAATTGTCTCCTGTATACTGACAGCCACTTGCTCCTAAAGCAAACAAGCACAGCATGTGAGAGATGTAACTAATGAATGAAATTAGAATCAGTCCTCTCACATAACAATATACAAGACATACAAAAGGTTGTCAGCACACACAACTTCCCTCTCACACAAGATAAGGTCAAGACACATAAACCCACATACGTGGCGATACTCACTAAGAGCTTAGCAAAAGACCAGAGATCTCCTAAGTGCAAACAACATACACATACTGGTACACAAACAAAATCCACAACTGCACATAATGGCATGCATATCAGTGTCTCAACAATTAAGCTCCTAAGACAAAAACACCTCAAAACATAATGTTTTAGTCATAGTGACTCAATAGTGCGACACACAGATATCCCCTCACCAGGCTGAACAAGGCGAGGGTCATGTTTAGCTGCCTGTCAGGTGCCAGGATCCATCAAATCATGCATGCACTTATGTCTGTCAGCAACAAGTACTGTTATGACTCTGTCATAGTACATGTTGGTGTGAATGACTTGAGATGTATCTCTCTGGACTATATGAAGACAGACATAACCAAACTCTCAGATTATGTGTCCGGGGCAGGTATGTCCCTAGCCCTAAACAACAGTCTACCTTCACCTAGGATGATGCCACATTACAGACAAAAAAAAAATGATTGATTACAATAATTGTCTTAGCTTCTGGTGTGACTCCTGAGGGATCCAATATCTGTCTGCCTGGGAAGACATGGTCGACAGTCCACTCTGCTTTCCCAGAGATAGCCTTCACCTGTCTCTGAAAGGCTTTTTGATACTGGCAAAGATGCTTGCCTCTCCCATAGTGCCTTTTTTAGGCATTGTCAAAACAACAAAACTTCCAATGTAAAGAAATCCACTGAAGACAAACTCAAGGTCATGCTGCTTAATTCTAGGAGCTTAAACAGTAAACTGCACTCCCTGGAAGCAGTCCTTACCTTGGAAGATGCTGGCATTTGTGCAGTTAATGAGACTGGTTCAAGGTCACTGAGAGCACCCTGCCCATACAAGACTACATTGCTTTTCACACATTCAGACCTCAAAACAAGCATGGAAGAACCAGAGGTGGACGTGCATCCATCTTCATTAAATCCAAATACACCTCGAGACTGGTGAAACAGTATGACTCTCTTGAGCAACTCCAGGTCTAGTTAACTATAGGTAAAATACCCCCTCCCCATCATCACTAGCTACAAGTCCTCTACCATGAACCAGGAGAAATGCACTGCCTACCTGGACTTGCTAGAGGCACTCAGGATACAGCCAAACACCTTGGTCATGGGAGATTAGATGGTCATTGTTAGCAGATTGGGGGACTTACATGAGCACAAACATGATCTCTACAAGGTTCCTGGACTTTGTTAATTCAGATGCCCTGGAGCAGTTGGTCTGCACCCCCACGAGGGGCTCAAGTGTCCTGGACCTAGTGCTGATCCAACGTGGGGGGGGGGGGTCACTGCACTACCCCCTGTGTGTTGCCCTCCCTGGTAAGGTCAGACCATAAATTTGTCTCGTTTGAAGTAAAGATCAAACCTGACACCCCCACAGGAGTAAAAAAAAACATTTCTCCAATGCCAACTGTTGATGGTATAAAAAGTTTCAGAGCCCCTGCCAACAATGACTCCTGTGCAGAGGAATGCGTCTACTTCAGACCATCAAAAGCCCAGATTGTCAAATCACACATCATCGAAACCAATTTAGCAAAACTGGAAATCATTGAAAACTGTAAACATCAAACCTCACATCATCGAAAACAACCCCAGACTATAAAAGAAAAGTACACAGACTCCACCTACACCATACCCACTGCCCAACACACCGGAAACCTAAAGAATCCACCCCTGCAAATTAAATATAACCACTCTGAGATTGCACTGCATTGTAGATGAGGGTAAACACCCAAGGCATGCCCTCATCCACCCAGAAGCTGCCCAGTGAGGTATACATGTACAGCATCTTCATTCTATTTCATAGTGTTGCTATGGAGAAACGGATAGACCTGCAGTTTGAGGAAGACAGATTTGATGATGTTAGGTTACAATGATTTCCAGTTTCGCTGAATTGATCTCGATGATGTGTAATTTGACAATCTGGGGTTTTGATGGTCTGAAGTAGACCCAGAGTAATACATAAATCAAGAGGAATACACAAATGACCTATACAGCCATTTAAACAAATGCATTGACTCGACTGTACCCAGCAGGAACAAAACCACGTCTTCCCAAAAAAAACAAGCTACCCTGGTGGATTGTAAGTATAAATAAGCTATACAACCAAAGAAAGAAACTGATATTGAAGAACAGGAGGGGACTTGCTCAATAGAGGAAGAATACCCTCCACGCCATGAACAAGCAAATCAGATATCTTGTTAAGTCCTCTATGGCTAGCTATGAGTCTAAATTAGCATCCCTAGCTAAAGACAATCATAAGGCATTCTTTAGCTACATCCAAAACCTAAAAGGGAATGTCCAGCTGTGTGCTGAACTTATAATGGACTGTACCACTCACACTGAACCTGAGGAAATTGCCAACAGATTTGGCAATAACTTCACTCCCCTGTTCCCATCAGACATTCCCCAAAGCATTCCGAACACCAGTCCTCTACTGAGTATCTCCAAAGGACAGGATATACAAGCACTCTCCAAGGTCAAAAACATGACTTCTATGAGACCAGATAACATCACAGGCTGCTTACTAAACAATCTAAAACAAGACCTAGTGGAACCACGTGGCACTGTCTTTAACCATAGCCTGAGAATTGGCTTCGTCCTGGCAGAGTGGAGAACAGAACAGTAATCCCCATGCACAAAGGAGGTCCATCAACTGACCCTGGGAACTATTGACCCATAAACCTAACCAGCCTTATCTGCAAGGCCATAGAAAGAATTTTCATGGATCTTGTCAACAAAGATGTAGGCGACCTTCCAACTCTTGACCCAACCCAGTTTGTTTTGTCAAGGGTAGATCTTGCATATTAAACCTAGTAGACTTCTTTGAGAATGTCACCAAAGCCCTGGATGAGGGCAAAACAGTACATACCACCTATCTTGATTTAGCTAAGGCCTTTGGCACAATATCCCATTCAAGTATTACAGAGAAACTCTCCCCGCTGCGGATTAACCCATACACTACTAGATGGGTAGCAAACTGGCTCACTGACAGAACGCACACTGTCAAGGTTTGGGGAGTCCACCTCTACCAGTAGGCCATTTACCAGTGGAGTAACACAAGGATCTGTGCTGGGACCTCTACTGTTTGGAATCTATTTCTCTGAAGTTCAGGTGAAGGTAGGTGGCCTGTGGCTTACCAAGTTTGCAGATGACTGTAAAATGAGTGCAATCACAGAGTCCCCCAATGATGTTAACATATTATAGAAAGGGCTGACACAGATAAATGATTGGTGCCAAACTCACAGACTAAAACTTAATGCAAAAAACATGCCTCATTACCCCCTTTGGCAAAGAAATAGCCCCTACTAATTATAATATAGATAGCACCACTGTAAGCTCAATCTTAGTGGTGCAAGACTCGGAAACACAGGTTCATAGCAACCTAAACTTCGATCACTGTGTGTCTGTAGTGGTAAGAAAAGCATTCTACATTGCGCATCTCATAAATAAGGGCATCGCATCCAAGACCAGGGCGGTTATATCTCCAAACCTTCAAATAAAATAATGCTAGAACCAGAGTCCAAGGAACTTCACAGACAAGATATAAGGTATAAAAAAGGACATTTCTTTAGCTCTTTCATCCTCCCACAAAGGACTTCATCAGAAGGTCCCATAATACCACACACTGCAATTTATATGATTTAGACTGTAACTAATTGAATACTTGCTTGTAACATTTAAAGACATAAAATATAATTTTAATTTAATAACTGAATACATTACTATTCAATCCACACTTAAATCAATACAAGACTTATATAAGGTTAAAAAATGAACTTTAAAAATCACCCATTAGGTGAATCTTTACTGTAGTATAGCTGCTCTCAACTTCAAAACTGGCAGAATAGATGTATAGTCATTAATTCCTGGGTAATACATGGCATGTAGTTTAAGTTGCCATCTAAGTTCTTTATTCTCTAATGCAGTTTTGGAGATGTTAAAACAGCATTTAAGTGTTGGTTGAATTCTAATGTATTTAGTCATTGTATTAAAATTGTATTTTTCTGTCTTTAAATCTTACAAGCAATTATTCAATTAGTTACATTCTAAATGATATAAATTGCAATGTGTAGTATTGTGGGACATTCTGATGAACTCTTTGTGTGAGGATGAAACTGCTAAATAAGCGTCCTTTTTTATACATTATATCTTGTTTGGGAAGTTCCTTGGACTCTGGCTCTAGCGTCATTTTATTTGAAGGTTTGGTTTCAGTATAATGTTACACTTTTGGTTTTATTCGAGGTTACAGCTCCACTGTACTCGACCCTTATCAGACCACTGATTGAGTACAATGCTCCCTTCTGTATGTACCTCACCAGACCTCTGCAGCAACTGGAGAGACCACAGAGGGTTATAACCAAGAGAATCCAGTGCTTCTAAAACATGACATACGTGGAAAGACTGAAAGCCCTATCACTGTGCTCTTTATCATACAGGCTGCTGAGAGGGGACCTGTGCCTGGCCTACAGCGCAGTCTCGGACCCTGCCCTAATGGAAATGCCGCACATCCGCAAATCAAATGGGACAAGAATAACTTGCTCCAGGGATCTCAACCCAGTCTTTGACATTAGCAGAACATGCTGGGAAGACAGCTATATCTGCCAGCGATTGCTGCTCCTCTGGAATAAGCTCCCACTCCATGTGAAGCAGAGCTCCTCAATGATCCTATTCAAGCACAACCTTGACAACTGGATGGTAAATTCACCCCAGGGCTGGCAACTATGTCCGTCATGGACAGGGGCAGTAGGTGCTTATCACAGAATCACTCTGCTAACAGTGACCATCTAACTATGGTCAGTAAGGGTACTTGGATTATTACACGACTAGGCTTGTAAAAGCCCTAGAGCCTTTAGCCTAGTAACCTCCGATGAACCTGTGAATGTTTTATCTTCAGTTTCTTGTTGTGAAGAAAAATCTGCTTTAAATGGTCTAGATGTTCTGTAGTCCTATCTCGCCTTCATTCTTACTTATGGGTTTGGAGCCGATCCGCGGCTCTGACTCGGCCTATTACAAAGCTCAAAGTCTCTTAGTTGGCTCATGGCTAGGTAGGTATCCTATAGTGCACTAGTACAATCCCCAGATCTCGTTTGCCACATCTACGAATTCAGAAATGCTTCTTGCTTGGCCGTGGCTAAGTTTAAACTTTATCTTATTATCACTTCACTGTTTTCTATAGCGCATTGTTTCATTACTAGATAGTGCTTAATAACATTAGAAGTATTTAGAAAAGTTTAGAAGTGTTTTTTGCTTGTCAAATCATTTGCTTTGTTGAGAACTGGTTGGCAGTTGGCCCTTGTTCTCCATTGGTATCCTGTGTGCTAGTTCTTGTTAATATTGTTATTTCTTATGTCTGCGCTTATTTAGGACCTTGTTTTCTCACCTTTTTGTATATATATTTTCATATATATTGTGTGCAGTGTTTTTGCTAGTCTTGTAACAGAGTTCTTCTGCGGTCCGCGTTTAGGGCCTGTGGTTTTCTAATCATTAGAAAAGTTAAGCTTGTGTGCAGTGTTGTTTCCACGCTTATTCGACTGCTTAGTTTTCTGACCTTTTCTATGACTTAGCATATCTAGCTAGGTCCGTTTAAGTTAGAGGACCTAGTCCTCTGCTATTTTCATTTTCCTCAGGACTAGGCCCGTTTAAGTTAGAGGAAATAGTTTTCTTTACTCTATCTCCTTTGTGTGTTGTGTGTGTGTGTGTGCGTGTGCGTGTGTGTGTGTGTATGTGTGTGTGTGTGTGTGTGTGTGTGTGTGTGTGTGTGTGTGTGTGTGTGTGTGTGTGTGTGTGTGTGTGTGGTGTGCTTGTTAGGGCTAGGCCCGTTTAAGTTAGATGACCTAGTCCTCGTGTGTCTGTTGTGTATTGCTTATTACTTAGCTTTCCAACATGTCTAAAGACCCCAAAGGCCACAAACCTTCGGCTTTCAAAAAATGCATAAAGTGCTCCCAGAAGATATCAATTACGGATGGCCATAGTAATTGTGTATATTGTCTCGGAGCCATTCATTTGCAGGAAACTTGCCTATTCTGACATTCCTTTAGCTCCAGAGTTCTCCAGGAGTGGAAGAACAAGTCAATCTTGAAAGGTCTCCTCAAGCCTTCCTTCGAGGAAGACTTAGCAAGTTCATCTTCTTCATCCAAATCCATTCTTCCAAGAAAGAGAAGGTTAAGTTGGCCAAAAGGCATTCCCTGGTGCTGACTAGTGTATCAGAACCTCCTCAGAAACAATCTAAACTTGATCAGACTTCTGCCTCCATGGCTCCACTGTCCTCGGAGCTGGTCAAGGTTGTCGATATTGGCACGTCAGTGTCAGCCCCAAGCCTTTCGTAGCCGACTACTGAAAAATTACATCGGAGCCAGTCCAGAGATCCTTTGCCAGTCTCCCCAACCTTAAGATCCCAGTTCTACAGAGATCTGGGTCACCTACCCTGTCATCCAGATCCTCCAAGAGCCTGTCAGAGGAAGATGTGGAGAGAGTAGTGCTTAGACTCCTGAAGTCATCTGCTTTGCCTAAATTGTTGTTGGCTCTGACCCAGTTAGTTCCAGAGCTGACTGAGTCCATCCTCCTTGTTGTGGTTCCTCCTCCGAGCCGAGTCGGGCTTTCGGAGCCAGAGTTTTTGGTACCACTTGTTGTGGAACCCTCGGTTCCAGCTACCCTCTTGGCTGTCTCAGAGCCAAGTTCCGCTCCGACACCTTTGGCGCCGTCTGTGGTGTCTAGGAGCCGAAGCTCACCGGTCGGCCCTGACAGGGACACTTGGACCCGAACCTCCTCGGTTTCGAGTCTCCTTCTCAGTGCGTCGGCTAGAGTGAGCTCTGACATTACATCCATCTCGGAGCCGGTCGCTCCGGAGCTGATGACTACCTCTGTCTCCTCACAACCGGGGCTGTCTTCAGAGCCAGAGATATCTGCTTTCGCGATGATGAAGAGTGTGTAGTCTCACTCATCAGTTCCATGCAAAGGTACTGACAGTCTTCCCCCTCAAGCACCAACCTCAGTCTCAGCACCTAATATCTCTCTCGACAGCAGAAACCCGCAGCCTCAGGACCCCCCATTGGGTGGGCCCCAGTCTTCCGAGACCTCCCCAGAGTGCCCTTCTAAGGAGCCCCCTTGGAAGAGGACATGCAAGGGGAAGCATGTAGACTCCCCAGATGAGTCCATCACTTCAGACACTGACCTCGAGGAGTCTGAAGGGTCCCCCAAGTCATCCTCTGATGATGTCTCCTTTGTAGACATCTTAGAGATCCTTAAGCAGAAAGGCGGCTGGCCCACTGTCACCCCTTCTGATGAGGAATCAGTGTACCTGAAGGCTTTTGGGTCTCAACCTTCAGCCTCCTGGGTGTCTCCACATTTTGATGAACGTTTAGACCTGGTTAGTCGGAAGGTGTGGGAGACTCCTGATCCCATAGAGCCAGTTCCCAGAAGACCCAATAAATTCCTGTCTGCCCCTAAAGAGAAAGACTTTTTGTCCAAGGGCATGTCTGTAGATGTCATGGTGGTGGCAGCGGCCACTAAGAAGGAGCTTGCGAAGACTTCTTCATCTGTCCATCCGCCCAATAAGGGGTCTCGAATGATGGATAGATACGGGAAGCATATCTTTTCTTCAGCGGCATTCACACTCAGATCACTGAACTAGCTAACACATTTTACGAGGCTTCAAAGAGATCTCCTTAAGGAGTTAGGAGATACTCTTCAAGTTACATCTACGGCAGGAGTCCCTGAGAAGGTGTCTGCTCAGTTGTCCACTTTAAATTCCATCGTGAACTCCTCCATGAGGCTGATCTCTTATGTAGCCGACGGAGTGAGCAGGGCAGCGGTTCAGGAGTTTCCCTTAGGAGACACTCCTGGATGCGCTTATGTAATTTTGCAGAGACGTTCAAGTCTACCTTTACCAACGCCCCCTTTGACGGTTCTTCATTGTTTGGACCTAAGGTAAAAGTGTGAACAAGAAGGGAAAACTCTCTCTGCCATGGGAGTACGTTTTACCGTCCCCTCTAGACCATATCCTAGGGGTCAGAGAGGTGGTAAGATGTGGTTCAAGAAGTCCCAGAGATTTTTCCCAGATGCATGGAGTGACTCCTACTTCAGAAGCAGAGGCAGAGGAGCTAATGGTAGACATCACCCTAGAGGCGGGGGGGGGGGGGGTCCGCAGAACCAGGGAGGCCACGATTCATTTTGAGGCCATCCCTATCAGTGCTCCTGATGTGGGGCCCAGTTGTGCTTCTCTGGAGCCAGTCAGGGATCGCATATCTTTGTATCCAGAAGCCTGTCTAAACATCACCCAAGACAAAAGGATATAAAGAATAATCACCAGAGGTTACTCCATACCCCTTTCTCTTCCACCTCACACTCCCAAGAATATCCCAGATGTTCCACCCAATCACAGGATAAAGCAACTGTAGAAGTGCAAAAGTTACTTGCAAACAGAGTCATTCAAACCGTCCCTGCAGACCAGATTGGATTTGGAACTTACTCCAGATTCTTTTTAGTGCCAAAATGTACAGGGGACTGGAGGCCCATCTTGGACCTCAACAAAGTAAACAAATCCGTAAAGAAGGACAAGTTCCGGATGGTGACACTGCAGTCTATACTCACTGTGTTAGGGAAAGACAGTTGGATGTGCTCAATAGACCTCCAAGATGCGTACTACCGTATAAAAACGGACGGAGCGTTGAGGAGTTACTTATGCTTCCGGTGGGAGCCTGTCACTACCAGTCTCGTGCTCTGCCCTTTGGTCTCAGGGTGTTCACCAAATGTATGGCAGTAGTGACAGCTCACCTGAGATGTCTAGGATTCCAAGTGTTTCCGTACCTGGACGACTGGCTCATGACCACCACCACCAGGCATCTACTCCTACAAGCCAGAGATTCCACTATCCAGCTTTGTTCCCAGTTGGGGATTACAGTAAATTGGGAAACATATGCCTTATAGCCCTATCAATTTGTGACTTTTATAGGTGCAGAAATAGACACAGTTGCCATGTTAGCTCATCTACCTGCAGAAAGAGTGCAGAACCTCAGATAACAAATTATCCGTCTACTCTCTCTACAGAAAGTCAAGGCAAAGACAGGGGTGAAACTCTTAGGGACCATGGCCTCCACCATAACGTTTGCCACACTTGCTAGATTACATATACGAATTCTTCAATGGCTTCTATCATCCCAGTGGTCCTTTTAACAACTGCCTCTATCTCACCACATTATCATCACACAGTCTTGCAAAAAGAGCCTTCGTTGGTGGAGTCAACCCGACCAACTAACAGGCACTCCATTCCTTCCTCGCCAACCCGTTGCTACTGTGACCACGGATGCTTCACAGATAAGGGTGGGGGTGGCATTATCTAGGCAGGACTGTCCAAGGCACATGGCAGGATCATGAGGCTTACCTGCATATCAATGGCCTAGAGTTGAGAGCAGTGCTTCTAGCATTGCAAGCACTTCACAACTCTCTTCCTCTAGGGACGATAGCAATCCAATCAGACAACATGTCAGTGGTATGGTATATCAACAAACAAGGAGGAACCAGATCATGCCCCCTTTGTCGAGAGGCACTTCATGTTTGGGAGTGGGCAGTTTCTTCTGAATGCTTTCTGGTGGCAACGCACATCCCAGGGACAACCAATGTGATAGCCGATAAGCTCAGTAGGGCAATCTTGATGCCTCACGAGTGGTCTCTGAATCAGGAAGTAGCAGAACAGGTCTTCCGCAAATGGGGACAGCCTTGCTGTGATCTCTTTGCCAGCTCGATCAACTCCAAATGCAGCAGCTACTTTTTCCTTATCCCCTCTCTGGGGGAGCCACTGAGAGATGCACTTGTTTACGATTGACCCTTGGGACTTCTTTATGCTTTCCCTCCCTTTCAGAAAGCAAAGCTATTGCAAGCAAATGATTCTCATCACTCCGTACTGGCCTGGCCAGATTTGGTTCCCCTTTCTCGGGCCTCATCCATTAGACGATCCATGGATTCTGGACCCAGTGCCAGACCTCTTGACACACATGTCAGGCTCCCTTCATCCCTGCCTCCACACCATACCTCCCAACCATATTGAATTACTTTTTTTTTACTGAGTCTTGGGGTCCAAATAATGGGGTACCATGATTCCCGAGTGGCACCCCTTCATTTCTGATTTTTTCCAGGTTTTTAAAATTTTCCACGCTTTATAAATAAATATAATTTATTGTGTGTGTGAAAGTAGACTTTTATGATGTAAATGTTCTGAATTGGGCAGTTTTGTCATTATTGGTTCATGCATTTTGTTTCATTGCCTAATTCCTACTGGAAAAATGTTCAAACAATAAATTTTAAAATGCACTCTAACTTAAGTCTAACAAGTGTGCTGTACTATACAAGGAATAAAATTTAATAAAGTCAGGAAGGTGTATCAAAGAACACATGTATGTTTCTTGTTTTGTGTGCAAGGGGTCTATGATTTGAAAACAGCTGAAAGGTAATCTTTATCCACCACTGGCCAGATGCATTTTCTATGGATGTGGTGTGGGTTTCAATGTTTCAGTGAATGTGAGTTTCAAGGTCAGAGAAGTTTTAATGCCAAGTCTATTTTCATTGAGAGACAGTATTGCTTTGTTTAGCAGATATTTATTAGTGTGTGTGCATTGCGCTATAAATTGTGAAAATAAAATCCAAATAATCATTGTAGAAGTAAAGCAGTATGCGCACATTAGTGTTTATGGTAAACGGGGTGAAATAGCCAGGTAACAGGACATTGGAATGGCTGCAGGGGGACTCTTGTGCCATATTTTGGTCGTCCTTCGGTTTGTGTTTGAAAGTTGGTCTCCCACAATTCTTTTGAGTGGGCAGTGTTACATAATTATGCATGTAAATTTTACGTTAATTAGCATACAGATTTGTACCTATTTTTCATGGGCCTTGTCCAGATTTTTGATGTTTCCGGGTTGAGAGGTATGCTCCACACCCTCAACTTGACAGCATGGCTGCTCCAATTCCAGCCCTAGTCAGGCTTCATGATTTTTCACCTGCTGTGACCCACATCCTCTCATCCTCGCATAAACCTTCTACTTGGAAGTTATACACTAACAAATGGAGAAGGTTTTCCATCTGGGCTGAAGAAAGGAATGTAGATCCTTACACTGCATCCATTCCTATCGTTTTAGAATTTTTGTGTGAACTTTTCCATCAGGGGTCTGCTGCTGCCACAATTAGGGTCCAATTGGCAGCAATATCTAATTTTCATTTGGGTCAACCTGAGTCTAACCTGATGTCCCACAGATTGTGTAAAACCTTCCTTAAAGGTGCTGCTTTGCTAAGACCCCCTTTTTCCTGGGACCTAAACTTTGTTCTGTCCAAGCTAACTTCACCACCCTTTGAACCTGCTCATTTGTGCCTATTGAAATTTCTGTCTTGGAAAACTTTGTTTCTAGTAGCCATCACATCAGCTAGACGAATGTCAGAGTTACAAGCACTGTCTATAAAGCCTCCTTATTTGATTTTCCACAAAGACAGAATTTCTCTTTGTACAAATCCTTCCTTTATCCCTAAAGTTTGCTCTCACACTAATTTGAACCAAACTATACAACTACCGGTATTTTTCCCTAATCATTCTAATGCAACAGAATACAAATTTCAACAGTTGGATGTTCACAGGCAGTTACGGTTCTACCTTCACAGGACTAAGGAACTCAGAAAGTCAGACCAGTTGTTCATATCCTTTTCTGATTCTAGACTAGGTTTGCCAGTCTCCAAAGTGATTCTATCAAATTGGATTTCAAGCTGTATTTCCTTTATTTACTCCTCCAATGGAAAAACTCTACCATTCAAGATTAAGGCTTAATGTTAAGTTGTCTATCTCGCCTTCATTCTTGCTGGTTGGGTTCGGAGCCGATCCTCGGCTCCGACTCAGCCATCTACTAAAGCTCTAGAGCTATTTACTGGCTCGAGGCCTCCCCTTATCCCACAATGCTTGGCGCTAGATACCCAGATCTTGTTTGCCGCTTCAGCTTCGAGGTTGCGCTTTTACTGGCTCAGGTCGTATTAATCCTTTTTTTTGTATTACTAGCTAATATTTACCTTGTATTTTTCTTATATATAGATTGTCTTTCCCTTGTAGTGTAGTTAGACTGTGTATCCCCTAGTTTGTCCCACTAAGGAAACTCGTTTTCTGTTAGAGAGTTTCTACCCCCCCCCCGTTTCTCTCTATTAGTGGATAACCCCACCCTTGTTGTACCTATAGGAGTAGTGTTTAGCCTTGTAGTATTTGTATATTTTTATTAAGGATAGTTGTTATTAAGTGTGTGTGATAGTTTTTTTGTGGTTATTATTGTTAGCTTAACTAGTACGGGTGTGTGAGTGTTTCTGTGTGCCTTGTTTAAGCACTAGTTTAATTTTTCTCTCTTTAGTATCCCCGGGCCAGTATGTCCAAGGATACTAAAGTTTCAGGCTTCAAGAAGTGTGACTCGTGCTGTCAGAAGACATCTCTGACAGACGGTCACACTTCTTGTGTTTATTGCTTGGGTTCCCTACACCTGCAGGACTCCTGCTCGGTCTGTCATGCCTTCAGCCCGAGAGTCCTGCAGAAGCGTAGGAACAAGCTTATTTTGAGAGGCTTACTTAAGCCAGAGGGATCCCCGGCGAAGCCTCAGTCGGGGAAATCCTCAAAGCCCGCCAAGCCATCGGCTCCCAGTTCGGAGTCGTCGCCAGGCAGAGCATCTGCCTCCTCTTTGGCTCCAGCTGGAGCTGACATCCCTAGACCTCAATCGGCTCTGACTTTAGTGTCGGAAACGTCATTGGGCCGAAAACGTTCTCGGTCTCCTTCCCTAGAATCTGTTCGCTCGGCTCCGAGGTCACTGTTGCTTCAGTCGGAATGAAGCCATAGGGTCCCACTCCTCTTGGTCCTCCAGGTTATCCGATCATGACTTGGAGAGGGTGGTCAGTAGACTCCTTAAATCGCAGGCCCTGGCCAAAATGTTAACCAGCCCTTCTCAACAGACTGTGGCTGTCCCAGTGTCTTCAGCAGTTCCTCCTCCGACTCCCCTTTTGTGTTCGGCGCCGGAGCTGGTTGGGGCTCGAATCTTTGAAATGTCTGAGCCGATACCACATCTTTCGGCTCCTTCATCAGCTCCGATCTCTTCATTGGTTCCTTCCTTGGAGGGATCTCGGCACCGGGACTCCCTCATCGGCTCCGAGGGGGCGAGTGGCATCGGATCCTTGTCCGACCCCGTTCTCCCTTTCGGGGCTTCGGCGCAGGTGAGCTTGGCTCTGACATCGTCCTCGTGCCGGGAGGGGTTCACGTCTCTTCGGAGCGGGGACCCTCTGCTCTGCCTGATTGGGGCGCCTTCGAGGTCATGAGGAGGGTGCTGACTCCTGAGTCAGCTCCTCGATCGGCCCCTTCAGCTCCTCCCCCCATGGTGCCTGCATCGGTCTCTGTTCACCCTCCTGACCCCAAGTGTGGAGAACAGATGCTCCAGGTCGCCCCATTGGGCGTATCTTCCTCTTCCAAGGCCTCCCCTGATCATTCAGAGGAGCCCCCTCGGAAGAGAAAATGTAAGAGGAAACATGTCGACTCCCCCGAGTCAGTCACATCTGATACCGACTTGGAGGATTCGGAAGGTTCCCCAAGATCCCCCTCTGAGGATGTCTCTTTTTCAGACATCCTAGAGATCCTTAAGCAGAGGGGGAACTGGACTGCCCTTAACCCTTCCGAGGACGAGTCGGTATACCTGGACGCATTTGGTTCTCGCCCTTCCACCTCCTGGATATCTCCACCCTTCGACCCGCTCATGGAAGTAGTGGCTCAAAGGGCGTGGTCAGCCCCGGACACAGTGGAACCAACTCCCCGCAGGCCAACTAAGTTCATTACAGCCCCACCCAACAAACAATTTTTGACAAAAGGTGTCCCCGTTGATGCCATGGTGGTGGCAGCAGCCACTAAGAAGGAATTGGCTGACCCTTCGGTGCCTGTCCATTCACCTAATAAAGAGTCTAGGACAATAGACAGGTACGGGAATCTGATGTTTTCCTCAGCAACCTTTTCCATGTGGTCACTGAATTATCTGTTTCATTTCACCCACCTTCAAAGGGATCTTCTCAAGGAACTGGGTGATACCCTTCAGGATCCATCAGCTGCGGGGGCTCAGGATAAGATTAACTCCCAGCTGGTGACCCTTAACTCTATCGTCAACTCTTCCATGTGGCTCATTTCTTATGCAGCCGATGGGGCGAGTAGGGCCGCGCAGGTACAGGCGTGGCTTTGGGAAGACATGCCTGGATGCGATTATGTAACTTTGCTGACCCCTTTAAGGCATCCTTCACCAATACCCCCTTCGATGGTTCGGCTCTGTTTGGACCACAGGTGAAGGGATACCCTTACCAAGTGTGAGCAGGAAGGCAAGACTCTCTCTGCCGTGGGAGTCCGTTTTTCTACTCCCTCTAGACCATACCCTAAGGGTCAGAAGAGTGGAAAAATGTGGTTTTGCAAACCCCAGGGAGTCGTGCCTGACACACGTGGCGAGTTTCCCTCCAGGGGCAGGGGAGGGAACAATAATAGACGCAGCCCGAGGGGCAGAGAGGGTCCGCAAAATCAGGGTAGCAGAGAATCTTTTTCTGACAAAACCTGTCAGCATCCCTGAGGGGCTGCCCGACTGTCGACCTTCGGAGACAGTCGGGGGAAGATTGTCACTGTACCCAGAAGCCTGGCAACTCCTCACACAAGACAAATGGGTACGGTCCATCATATCCGAGGGTTACAAAATCCCCTTTCTCCACACCCCTGTGCAAACAACCAAGTCCCTTCCAGATGTTCCACCCGGACTAAGGGAACAAGCAGTGCCAGAAATTTCAAAACTGATAGAAAAAAGGGCCATCCAGCCAGTCCCAGCAGACCAGCAAGGATCCGGAATTTACTCCAAGTTCTTTTTGGTACCAAAAAAGACAGGGGACTGGAGACCCATTTTGGGTCTCAGCAGGTTAAACAAATCTGTTCAAAGAACGAAGTTCCGGATGGTCACGCTTCAGTCCATTCTACCCTTTTTGCGTCAGGACAATTGGATGTGCTCCATAGACCTTCAGGATGCGTACTGCCATATCAAAATGGACAGGCGCTCCAGAAGGTTTCTCCGCTTCCGGCTGGAAGCCAGTCACTATCAGTTCAGAGCCCTGCCCTTTGGTCTCACCACAGCCACCGGGGTGTTCACCAAATGCATGGCAGTGGTTACGGCTCACCTGAGACGGCAAGGATTCCAGGTGTTTCCATATCTAGACGACTGGCTCCTTACTGCTTCCACCAGGCATCAGCTACTGCGAGCCAGGGATTATACCATCCAAACGTGCTTCGAGCTTGGTAGCTCAATAAATTTCGAAAAGTCTGCATTGTCTCCTTGTCAATCTATAGCCTTTATAGGCGCAAGATTAAATACAAAAGAGCTGTCTGCAAAACTTCCACTAGACAGTGTGTCAGACATTCACCAACACAGGTCTTACTACAGTGCAAGAGGATTTAGGCCAGATTTGTACTAAAAACTTTGGGTCTCATGGCAGCAGCAATCATACTAGTTCCCTTGGCTCGTTTTCACATGCGGACTCTTCAGTGGATGCTCTTTACCCAATGGTCTTTTCAACAACCTCCGATGTCTCACAACATAATCACTCAGTCATGCGAAATCCACCTGGCTTGGTGGATGGTCTCCCCTCTAGTACTCCAGGGCAGACCGTTTGTTCTTCCTCCTCCTGTTGCCACGGTGACCACGGATGCCTCCCTGATCGGGTGGGGGGGGGCATTTTCAGGGCAGGACTGTCCAGGGCACTTGGAAACCTCTAGAGTACCACCTGCACATAATCGTCTTGGAGATGAGAGCGGTGCTTTTAGCGTTGCAAGCTCTTCAGGACTCTCTACCCACTGGGACTATTGCAATTCAAACAGACAATATGTCTGTAGTGTGGTACATCAACAAGCAGGGCGGAACCAAGTCCTAACCCTTATGTCGAGAAGCACTCAGACTCTGGCAGTGGGCGATCTCCTCTCAACGGTTTCTGATAGCAACACACATCCCTGGGAAGTCCAACGTCATAGCGGACAGGCTAAGCAGAGCTATTCTCATGCCTCACGAGTGGTCTGTCAATCAGTCAGTAGCGGACAAAATTTTCCGCAGATGGGGTCAACCTTGCTGCGACCTTTTCGCAACTCCTCTCAACAGCAAGTGTGACGATTTCTTCACTCTCTTCCCCCTCCCCGGCCACTCCCCCAGAGACGCTCTAGTTCACGATTGGCCCCGGGGTCTTCTGTATGCATTTCCACCTTTTCCCCTAATTCCCAAACTAATTCAAAAGGCAACCGCATTGGGATCCAGGATGATCCTCATTGCCCCTTACTGGCCTCAAGAAATTTGGTTCCCATTCCTGCATCGTCATCTACTGGAGCAGTCTTGGAATCTGGACCCAGTGCCAGACCTCTTGGTTCATCAGTCGGGCGGGCTGCACCAATCCCTTCAGTCTCTCAACCTCACAGCTTGGTTACTCCACTTCCAACCTTAGCCAGGCTTCCACATATTTCTCAGCCGGTGCGTGAAATCATCCTTTCTTCGCACAAATCTACCACCAGGAAGACTTATGCTAGTAAGTGGAAACGTTTCTCTTTCTGGGCAGAGGCTAGGAATATAGACCCCTTTACAGCCCCTGTCCATCACGTTCTAGATTTTTTAGCAGAACTTTTTCATGCTGGTTCCTCATCTGCCACCATTAGGGTCCAGTTAGCTGCTATCGCAAATTTCCACGCTGGCCTGTCAGAAACCAGCATCATGTCCCACAAACTTTGCAAGGCCTTTCTTAAAGAGACTGTTTTGCTTAGGCTCCCGGTCAGAGATCCCCCGCCTCCGTGGGATTTAAACTTGATATTAGCATCCTTGATTCTCCCTCCTTTTGAACCTGCGGCTTCCTGTTCCTTAAAATTACTCTCCTGGAAGACTCTGTTTTTAGTAGCCATCACCTCAGCTAGGAGAGTTTTGGAACTTCAAGCCCTCTGTATTCGTCCTCCTTGCCTTGTGTTTCACAAGGATAGAGTTTCACTCAGGACTAATCCTTCTTTTCTGCCCAAGATACCTTCAGAAACAAACCTGAATCAGGCTATTGATCTACCTGTCTTTTTTCCTAACTATTCAAACAAAGCTGAACAAAAGTTACACCAATTGGACTTTCATAGGCAATTATGTTTTTATTTGGACAGGACTAAGCAAACAAGAAAATCAGACCAACTCTTCTTGCCCTTTGCTGAGGGCAAACAGGGCCTGCCAGTTTCTAAAGTAACCTTATCCAGGTCGTTGGCCTCTATTATTACTTTGATTTATCAGCTGAGACATAAAGAACTCCCTACTAAACCTAAAGGTCATTCCACCAGAGCGTTAGCTACTTCGGTAGGTTTTCAAGCTAGACTACCAATGGAATCTAGTTGTGCTGCAGCCACATGGGCCACTTCTCATACCGTCATTTCACATTATAAGTTGGATATCGCCTCTAGGAGTAGAGCTGATTTTGGTTCCACTGTGCTCAAGAGTCTGTTCTGATGAGCCACTCAGGACTAAGGTGCTAGGGACGCTGTCCCAACCAGCAAGAATGAAGGCGAGATAGACAACTTAACATTAAGAAGTTATGTACCTACCATAACGTTCCATGTTAGTTGTCTTCTTCTTGCCTTCTTCCGTGCATCCCACCCTCCATCCCCCTAGCCTGGACAGACCGAAAAGAGTCCTTTTTTGAGGCCTTCTTCCTCTGGCTGAGTCTTATCTGGGTTACGTCCTCCTCTGTTTTAGTACTGTAGGTAAACCTTGTATTTTGGACAGGTGTCCTTAAAATTTTTTCTGTGGTGTTAGCTCTGCCAAACGAGATCTGGGTATCTAGCGCCAAGCATTGTGGGATAAGGGGAGGCCTCGAGCCAGTAAATAGCTCTCGAGCTTTAGTAGATGGCCGAGTCGGAGCCGAGGATCAGCTCTGAACCCAACCAGCAAGAAAGAAGGCGAGAAGAAGACAACTAACATGGAACGTTATGGTAGGTACATAACTTCTTACTCTGCACGATCCCAGTCTACATCTGCTGCCTTCCAAGCCAGAGCTCTAATTGACATTATTTGTGCAGCAGTAACTTGGGATACTCCTCATACCTTTATCACTCATTACAAATTGGACCTGATCTCAAGCGGTAGAGCTTCCTTTGGTTCCACAGTACTCAGGAGTATTTTCCCGTGAGCCACCCAGAATAAGGTGCTAGGAATGCTGTCCATTAGTAAGAATGAAGGTGAGATAGGACTAGAGAACATAAAGAAGTTATGTACTCTCCATAACGTTCCATGTTTGTAGTCCATTTCACCCTTCACTCTTACGAACCCAACCACCTACCCCCATCCTGGAAGGATCTGGAGACAGGATAGGCTCACCTTGGTAGGGTGCAGACCTTTCATTATTGTTGTTCTTTCTGGATAACCTTAGTTCTGTCTATGTATAGTTTTAGCAGCAAACAAGATCTGGGGATTGTACTAGTGCACTATGGGATACCTACTTAGCCACGAGTCAACTAAGAGACTTTGAGCTTTGTAATAGGCCAAGTCGGAGCCGAGGATCAGCTCCGAACCCATAAGTAAGAATGAAGGGCGAGATGGACTACAAACATGGAACGTTATGGTGAGTACATAACTTCTTTTTTCTTCTATTGCACAGGCCATTACTAATTGTAGTTGTGTATGCCTCTGTTGATATTTCTTCCAGGGCTATGGTCACTGGTACTGTTTTGAGGAGGATTGCATGACTGTATTTTCAGAACCTCCCAGATAATGTTAAAAATGAAGTTTTAAATTCTCCCTTGGATAAAGATTAGAGTCTGGCCCCTGTGCTGCAGTGATGATCAAAAAGTGTTATGAAAGGAGGAAGCTGATCCAGGAAAGCTCTAAGATTTTTCAGCCTTCCGTTTCCAAATCGTCCAGGGGATTTTCTATCTCCTCATACAAGTTTAGCAAAAACAAAATAAATTTTCACAACAAAATGCAGATAAACAGAAGTTTAAGAAGAAATGGCAAAGAGGTTCTGAAAGCAAGTCTCAAATCTCCCAAAAACCAAGGACTGTACAACAAGTTTGAATGACTGTTCAAGAGACCTTGTGACTTACTCCCACCCTGGCCTCTTTTTTCTTCCAAAAAGTCTGAATCTCTAATTTTTCTCTTTGGCAAAAGATTGTTTCAGACAAATGGGTTATGAAAATCATTCATTAGGGTTACATATGGCAGTGGGAGGAAATTATTCCTTTCCAGTGGGTCATTCCGTATCTTCCAGATTAGACTATTTTGTTTTTATATGTGTTCTTCATCACATTCTGCCCCAAGGAGTGATAGAACCAGTTACTCCTTCCCAGGTGGGGAGGGTTTTTTTATTGAAGGATGTTCCCAGTGCCAAAGAAAGAAATGCTTGGAGACCAGTTCTGGATCTTTCTTTCCTAAACATGTTTTTATGGTGCCAAAATTCAAAATGATGTCACTTCACAATCTGTTACATCCTCTTCTTTTTTCATGTTTCCTGGTAACACTAGACTTAAAATATCCCTATTCATCACATCTTTATTAATCTAGACTCACTTGTTCAGCTAGACTTTAGACATTTCTTAAGGTTTTGTGTGTCTGGATCACATTATTAGTTATCTGCCTTACCATTTGGACTATCCACTGCACCAAGATTATTCACAAAGTGTCTAGCTCCAGTTATAGCTCATTGCAGGCTACAGGGTATCCACATTTTTCTATATTTAGACAGCTTACTTATCTTGGCAGTGTCCTTTTCAAAGTGTCAGGAATCTCTCCCTTGGGTGAGAGATCTCTTACACAAGATGGGATTCCAAGAGAACATTCAAAAGTCTTTTTTGACTCCCTCACATAGGATTGTGTTCCTGGGATGTCAACTAGATACATTAATTCAAAGAGCTTTTCTTCCACAGGAAAAAATAGATCTTTATTTAGATCTATTTCTGTGGGTATCGACTTAGACTTCTGTCACTGTGAGGGAATACCTCAGGATTTTGGTTCTCATAGCATCTAATGAATCTCATGATATTCCTGGCAGGACTCCACATAAGAAAGATACAGTGGTATCTGAAATACCTTTGGTTAAAGCATCAACACCCTTTATCTTTTGAAATTACAGTGCTGGGGTTTGTCAAAGGAGAAGTCTTTTGGTGGAGATATTAAATATCCTTAAAATCCAGGTCTCCTCTTCTTTCTCCATGCTCCAAAGCAGTCAGTCACCACAGATTCTGCAGACTTCGTTTGAGAAGCAGTTTTAGGAGAGATAAAAGTGCAGGGGGTGTGGGACACCAAGGATAGATGTAAGCACATAAATATCAAGGAAATGGTTGCTTTTATCAAGGCACTTAATTCTCTGAACCATCTTTGGTCCCCGGGACCTTTTCAAGTGTTACGGACAATACCACAGTCATGTGGTACTTCAACAAGCAAGGGGGAACCAGGTCATACCCCTTTTGCAGGCTAGCCATGTTAGCTTGGGATAGAGCTTCACAGTGTCTCACACTGCAGACTTCCTCTACTTTCGGTAAGAGCAAAATTGTGTGTCGGATAACCTGAGCAGGACCAGGGCTGACCCTTACAAATGGAAACTAGATTGGGGATCTTCCAAGATTTGACCCATCTGTAGAGAGTTCCTCAGGTAGACGTCTTTGCATCCTATGAGCAATCAACTGACAAGATTCTGTTCCAGGTTTCAATACAAGAAGGCCTGGAAGACAGGTGTATTTTCTTTCCCCTTGAATGGGAATGTTCATATATGCTTTTCTTCTCATTCCGTTAATATCCAGAGTACTTCTGAAGATTCAGTAGGAATCCCCCAAGATCATTGTGGTGACTCCCTTGTGGCCCAGGCAACCCTGGTTCTCCCTTCTTTTGGAAATGGCCAGGGGCAATTACCACAAGCTTCCTCACAGACTGGATCTACTTTTCACAAGAATGGGTATTTGATACAACCCCACCATTAGTCATCTTCAGTTAATTGCCTGGATGATAGGGTCTTAATTCCATTTTGGCTCCTCTTTATTGAGGATGTCCAGCAGGTACTAATAGAGACAAGAAAGCCTGCTACTAGAAAATCATATGCTAGCAAATAGAAAAGGTTTTCTAGCTGGTGCCAACAGCATAACCAGCACCCTTTTAGGGCAGCTTGATCTCAGTTTTTACAGTATTTATGTGAGTTATTATCCTATGGCCTTTGTTATTCTTCTGTCAGGATTAATTTATCAGCCATTTCAGCATGTCTGCCTATGGATCCTCCTTTCTCAAGGCAGTCTCATGTCAAAATGTTCTAGAAAGATGTTTTGCATAACGGACCTCCAAATGAACCCTTGGTCCCTCCTTGAGATCTTAATTTTGTGTTAGAGAAGCTAACACTTGCTCCATTTGAACCAGCTAATCTGGCTGACTTTAGGTTCTTAACATGGAAAACAAGTAGGATATCTGAGTTGCAAGCTGTTATGTTGAGTCAACCTTATTTCATTTTCCACAGGGAATAGGGTATCTTTGAGAACTAATCCTTCTTTTATGCCTAAAGTGGTATCTGAGTTTACTTTAAGTCAAACTAACCATCTCCCTGTTTTCGTTCCTGAACCTAAAAATGAAGAAGAAAGTATACTCCCTATCTTGGGTGTCCACAGCAACTTGGGTACTATATTGACAGAACTAAATCTTTCAGATCATCAGATCAGTTGTTCATTTCTTGTGAAAGTTAGGAGAAGAGACAACTTTTGTCATAATAGACTATTTTGAAATGGTGTCTAAGGCTATTAGCTTTTGTTATACTCACCATAACAAAACTATTCCAGGCAGGATAAGTCTCACTCAACCAGGACCTTGGCTTCATCTGTGACTTTTTGAAACGTGTTGGATTCTAGAAGTCTTCTAGAAGCTGCTACTTGGTCCTTTCTACATGCTTTTAGAAATCACTATAAGCTTGATTATTTTCCTAGTTCTAGATCAAACTTTGCTAGAACCATTCTTCAGGGACTCCTGGATTCTTCTCCATCCACCTCCCAGATATAGTTAACTAAGGTGATCTACCCATGCAGTTGTGTAAGTTGAACTTACCATAACAGTAAATGTTCAAATAAATACTGCTGCACTCATCACTCTGTCCATTCCCCCTTTGTATTTTTTTTATGCCAGGGTATGGACATTTATTTTTTTTGTTGTTCCTAGCATTGTCCTTTTGGGGCTCAGCTTCCCTTTCTTTGTGGCAGGATAGCTCTGAAGGGCTTCACACCCAAATTTGACTTTTAGTCAGCTCAGCTCAAGCTGCCTGACAGTTTGGGTATATGAAAGGTGCTCTAAAGCTATGGAAGCTCTCTGGCTGTTATATCTGTGGGAAGATACAAAGGCAACTGCAGCAGTGATCATTCAAACATTTACTGTTAAGGTAAATTCAAATTACACGACTGTACTTTTTTTTGGGGGGGGGTGTAAAAACTGCAAACTATTAAAGAAACACAGATGTTAATTCTTAAACAATATTAGTCAACATGGCCATTCTCTTATAGAGAGTTGGAGTTGTTGAATTTTATATTTAACATAGCAAAGATGAAGTTGGCAGTGAAATGATATGGCACCAAGTTTTGGTAGGGTAGGTGTCAAAGTGATACACTTTGCAAAGGTTTACTATCAAAATGTTGAAATTCACATGGTCGACATTCATAAAGTCTAAAGTCATTACATCGAATGTTCAAAATACCGAAAAAAAAAGTCTAAATTTAAATGGTCGAAAAACACCTGCAAACTAACACTAGTGTTTTTGAAGGGGGGCTGTGCCCCCTGCATCCCCCAGTGGTGAGCTGTGCCACCCACACCCCCTGCTACTTATATATTACAACTCCAAGATTTCACAACAGTGCAGACAAGGGAAAATCCTTGCCCTGTTTGCAACATAATGTCGACAGGTAATTTGTATGCACTTCCTGTCCTCCAAATGAACTACTTAATATTCATGTGTCGACCATATGGGTCAATCATAGGACCATAGACCAAATGAATTTCAACATTTTGATAGTAAACCCTTTGCAGAGGTAGTTAATATGTCTTTAAAAATGGCTCATATTAATTGAAAAAAACTTAATCTGTATCCATTATTTTTAGTTATTTGCTTACTGAAAACTGGGTTGGAGGAAGATCTGTTTGCAGGCAGCAATAACTGATTACTGCGTAGCATGGTGGGGAACTACTTGCTAAAGAAGCATGCTGTGACTAAGGCAGCTAATGTCGGATATCTCTTTGAGTCATGTATGAAATTATTTCTTTAGCATCTGTACTAAAAATTTCAGAAACTGTTCCAGTGCACCATCTGTTGTAATACTTACTCTTCCCCCTTCCTTTGTCAGTTGCCATTCATTCATAGTGAAACTATGAGTATATAACTAGTGAGGCTGTTGGTGCTCTTAGAGTATATAGCTAATAAGGCTGTTTGTAGAGAGTTGGTGCATGCTTCTGTTCAGATGGTACTATGAATTTTTATTGCCTACTACATATTAGATTATTTGCTTATAAAATGGGGTTATTTAAACTAGGATGTGACTGTCAGTATGCTGATCTTTCCTTCAACCTGGCGTGCATACATTGTGTGTATGTATGTATATGTTGTTTTGTAACTGGGAGGGAGATTCAAACCGCATTCCCTTTGAAGGCACCACTGTTCATCATTTGGTTGAAAAAAAATAAGCAAACTTACTTACTTGAGGGGTGTACTCAGAAGTTTGTATTTTGTACTCGCAACCTACTTTTGTTGTCCCCAACCCTACATTTGAAAGCCATCTCTTAAGAAATATTGTTTTCTTTTTTCTGGGCAGGTTTGTGCAGATGTATGTGTCTGCTATTATTTTAAATAGACCAGTTGCCACACGTCAGAATAAGAGTTTGAGCTGATGTTGTCAGTCTTCATTTTATCCTTGACAAATGGGTTTGGTTCCGATATTGGAACTGACTCAGCTGTTATTACAGCTCGCACCAGCTAAAAACTCTCGAACTTCACCTCTACCCACAATCCCTCTCTCTCAATTACCTCAGCCCTCGTTTGCCGATTTGAAATGGTCACGTTTAGCTACTGCTCTCGAGCTTAGTGAATTTAGGTTAAATTCTTTTGTCCTTTAAAGTTTCTCCCAACTAGTTTAGTTCTTTTCCTTACATTTAATATAATCCTTTAAGTATCATTGATACTCCTTTCCCTTACACTTTTATGCATTTTCTCACTATCATAGTTAATAGTCCCCACCTTCATAGTTTTACCTTCCTCTGTCATTGCTGATCGTCCTTTTTCCATTTATTCTTCTTAAAAAAAAAAAAAAAAAATATATATATATATATATATATATATATATATATATATATTAAAAAATAATAAAAACATTTCTCTTTCTGCAGGCCTCTGCTCCTGACACATCAGCACCAACATCCACTCCAGCACCGTTTGCTATTTTAAGTCCTTCAACGATGAAGGGCTCAGTGCAGGAAATTTCTGCTGCTTCACCTGCTATGACCAAGGACATACTGCCTAGGACTGCCTATACTCCTTCAGTTTATCCCTTTGCTGGAGAGCTCCCTGAAGTTTTTCTACAGAGGCCTACATCTCCTTCTGCTTTATCGGTCTGCTGCACCAAAACTCTTTCCAAGCTCAAGGTGGGGAGGCTAATGAATAAAATCCTATGGGCTAGAGGACTTTCAGGCCCCCTGTCGGTTCTGACCCCCTCAGGTTGTGGTACCGAAACTTCCTTTATCCCACTAACTACTCTTCCTCTAACCTCCTCTGAGGTCTTAGAGTTGTCTATTCTGGATCTCCCAGCACCGACTGTACTGGCTCCGGAGTTATCCATTTGTTAGGAATTAGTATTTATCCTGAACTCTTCGGTTACTTCAAAACCAGAGACCTGCTGGAGCCGTAGCTACCTGATCTGTTCTGGGGGGGGCTCTTGACTCTAGGTTTTTCAGAACTGTCCCTGCTCTTCGGAGCTTCAACTTGAATTTGTTCAGCTCTGGCTCTGGCTTTGAGAGTCAGTTCTTTGGAGCAGGGAGTGACCCTGGTTCCAAGGCAGTCTCTCTCAGTTCCAGGCTCCCTTCCATCTTCTGGGGGTCCAGCCTTCCAGGCTATGCAGAGGGCCCTTTCTCTTGTAGAGACTCATTTGATGCCTTCCCCCTTGGAACAGGTATCCCTCTCTAGTTCAGTTATTCCTCCTGCCTCTCCACTGGGACAGTGGGTACTGAAGCCTCAGGCTTCACAGGCTCATGTACTGTCGTCTTCTGATACCTCCCCAGATTATCCCCCTGAGGAGGTCCCTCAGAAAAAAAAGTGCAAGAGGAAATATTTGCCCCCCCCCCCAGGAGTCAGTCACCGAGGTCACAGATTTTGATGAGGGGGAAGGGTCCCCATGGCCACCTCCTGAGGATATCTCATTTGGAGACATCCTGGAAATTTTAAAACAGAAGGGTGGCTGGAAGTCCCAGAACCCTTCTTCTGAGGTATCTGTTTACCTGCAGGCTTTTGGCACTTGCCTCTCTACCTCTTAGTGACCCCACATGCTGAAGAACTCATTCAGTTGATTTCACAGCAGGCATGGAAGGCTCCAAACACCATCAAGCCCATTCCCAAAAGACCTGATAAAATACTATCCACTCCCAAAGATAAACAGTTCTGGGCCAAGGGATTACCTGTGGATGCTATGGCTGTAGCAGCCACCACTAAAAAGGAACTTGCTGAGGAGAGTTCCGCTGTCCATCTCTGCAACAGGGGAGTCTCAGGCTATGGACAGATTTCGGAAGCGGATCTACACTTCATCGATCTTCACTATAAGGTCCTTGAATTTTTTGGCACATTTCACCAGACTCCAACGGGATCTGATTATGGAATTGTCAGACACCCTAGCAGGAGCTGTAGCTGAGGGAGTCCAAGAGAAAGTGGCTTCCCAGTTAGCCACCCTGGAGTCTGCGTCCAGTTTGTCCATGAGGCTGATCGCTTGTACAGACGAAGGGAAGTCTAGAGCAGGGGGTACAGACATAGCCATAAGGAGACATGCTTGGATGCACCTATATGACTTTGTGGAACCATTTAAGTCTTATTCCGTCAGTGCTCCTTTTCACAAAACTTCTTTATTTGGCCCCAAGGTAAAAGAGACTTTATCCAAGTGTGAGAAGGATGGTAAGACCCTTTCTGCTGTGGGCATGCATTTCTCCACCCCCCCCCCAAAGGTCCTTTTCCAGGAACCAAAGGAGTGATGGAAAATTGTGGTTCGAAAAGTCTCAAGGGCCTTTCCAGGACACACATGGAGGCAGTACCCCCAGGGGCAGAGGGGGGAACCAAAACAGAAGAAGCCATCCTTGTGGCAGAGGTGGTCTGCAAAATCAGGGCTTCAGGGGTTCCTTTCCAGGAAAGCCCTTTCAGCGTTCCTGAAGTGAGGCCTGGTTGACTTCCTCTGGAGCCAGTTGTGGGATGCTTATCCTTGCACCTAAACACCTGGCTAAATTTAACAACAGATTCCTGGGTTCAGTGGATCGTTGCAAACAAAGAGACCTGCACCAAAGTGTTAAAGCATGAGATATTTAATAATTACATAGCATTATACCTGTTCGATTCTCGGCTGGAGTGCCTTCTGTGTGGAGTCTGCGTGTCCTCCCCATGGTTGAGTGGCCTCCGAAAGACACGGGCGTCAGGCTGGCAACTCAGCACCATATAAAGCGACTGCCAGTCATTAGTGGACCGGATTTCTGCTGTGACGACCCCTAACCGGAAAAGCCAAAAAGACAAACAAACATAGCATCATACCGGTTTCAGCACACTTGCCTTCCTCAGTGAATACAGATGCTATGACACAAAAATACATATATAGTAGTTAGAACATCACTTCCGGTTGAGTCATTTCCTCCAGTATCATTAAGTAACACAAATAATATTTATAAAAACAAATGATATTTATAAGTGATCATTTAGCCCCGGTGAAAATAGACCTCCTAATTTAATAATCCAGTATTTTTCTTTAGTATTCAAAGTGGAGTGCCAGTCTAGTTTATTAGATTTGTCTCCCTGGATCTTATCTATCACAGTGAAATGAAACTGGGCAGTGGTGTGTATAGTACTGTGACTGTATAGGGCATTGGTTAATAGTTTGTTACGGATGTCACTATAATGTTCAAACATCGGAATATGTAGAGGTCAGGATGTTTGCCCAATGTAGAAAGCTGAGCAGGTGCAAGTGGCTACAGATACAAACCAGTCAGATCCACAGTTCCCAAAACATTGTGTGTCATAAACTTGTCCCAAATTCTGACTTGTAAATTGTTTGGATTTGTATACATGTTTACAAAAGGTGCAGTGGCCACAAGGAAATGAGCCCAAAAGTTTATCCCCTGTGATGGTCAGTTGATGGTACATTAGCTGTCCACTACCTTGCTTTTTGTAATGTGCAAAATATGATCCCAATGTTTTGCCTCTACGATATGAAAATTGACACTGGTTCCCCAATGCCTAGTTCAGCTCTT
This sequence comes from Protopterus annectens, assembly GCF_019279795.1. Classification (NCBI taxonomy): domain Eukaryota; kingdom Metazoa; phylum Chordata; order Ceratodontiformes; family Protopteridae; genus Protopterus; species Protopterus annectens. The sequence goes on from NC_056745.1 coordinate 215,717,905, forward strand.
CATTGGCCATTAAGATGTTCCAATGCTTGGACACAACTTCCCTAATGAGATTAATATTATGTCCATAAGTCATAATAAATCTGATCGGTTCCGATTCACCCACATGAGTTCTGTCTATATGTAAGTAACTGAGTCCTATCTTGAACAGATGACCACGGGCTAGCAGATTGTATGTCCTGTTGTCGATAGCTCCCTCACCTGAAACCTATGTATCATGTCTTGCTGAGAAACTGCAAATTCTTTCTGATTGGTGCATATTCTTTTAATATGCAGGAACTGAGACTTAGGTATGTTACGTATGGTATGGTGTGGGTCTGACTGGGTTGTATATTTAGCCACTTGCACCTGCTCAGCTTTCTACATTGGACAAACATCCCGATCTCTACGTATTCGGAAGTCTGAACATTATAGTGACTTCCGTAACAAACGATTAAATATGCCCTATACAGACACAGTACTATACACACCACTGCCCAGTTTCGTTTCACTGTGATAGATAAGATCCAGGGAGACAAATCTAATAAACTAGGCTGGCACTCTGCTTTGAATACTAAAGAAAAATACTGGATTATTAAATTAGGAGGTCTATTTTCACCGGTGCTAAATGATCTCTTATAAATATCATTTGTTTTTATAAATATTATTTGTGTTAATTAATGATACTGGAGGAAATGACTCAACCGGAAGTGAAGTTCTAACTACTACAGATGTATTTTTTGTGTCATAGCATGTGTATTCACTGAGGAAGGCAAGTGTGCCGAAACCGATATGATGCTATGTAATTATTAAACATTTCATGCTTCAACACTGTGGTGCTGGCCTCTTTGTTTGCAATTGGACTCTTTTGGCCGTTTGCACCTGCCGTACTTGCGAAGGTGTTTGTTCTTGTTCAATGGACCTTTTCCAGAGGCTATATCATTCCCTTTTCTCTCCCTACTCTCTAATCAAGAAAATCCCTGATGTTCCACCAAATCAGAAGGATTCAGCAGTACAAGAAATTCAAAAACTGCTGGACAAAAGAGTCATCCAAGAAGCCCCACCAGATGAGAAAGGATCCAGAACCTATTCAAGATTCTTTTTAGTGCCAAAAAAAGACAGGGGACTGGAGACCCATTTTGGATCTCAGTGTACTGAACAAATCTGTTCGGCAAACAAAGTTCAGGATGATCACAGTACAGTCTATTTTTCCTTTTCTAAAGAAAGATGACTGGATGTGCTCAGTAGACCTTCAGGATGCGTATTACCGTATATAGATGAACAAATGCTCCAGAAAGTTCCTCCACTTCCGTCTGGGAGCCAGTCATTCCTGCCCTTTGGTCTCATCACAGCCCCCAGGGTGTTCACCAAATGGATGGCAGTAGTAGCAGCTCACTTGAGACTGCAAGGATTCTAAGTGTTTCTGTACTTGGACGACTGGCTCATAACTGCTTCGACCAAGCATCAGTTAATGGTAGTCAGACATTACACCCTTGATATCTGCGCCTATCTAGGGATTATGATAAATCTTGAAAAATCTCATTTAACTCCAACACAAAATTTAGAATACATAGGGGCTGTACTAAATACTCGAACAACAATAGCATCCCTTCCTCCAGAAAGAACTCAGAGAATAGTGGTACAAGTACAAAGGATAATCCTCAGAAAGAGGGTTCTGGCTTGACTAGTCCTGCAAGCTCTGGCGTCGATGGCAGCATCAATAACTTTAGTACCTTTAGCCAGGTTTCATATGAGAATTCTACAATGGATACTAGCTTCCCAGTGGTCTATCCTTCATCAACCCCTGTCAGACCAAATCCTGAGCATCAGTCTTTGCAAAATGGATCTGCTTTGGTGGGTACATTCCGAACAAATTCTCCACAGTCACCCCTTTGTTCTTCCAGAGCCCACAGCCATAGTGACCACGGATGCCTTCCAGATGGGGTGGGGTGGGGCATTATCTGGGCAAGATGGTCCAAGGCACTTGGTCCCCTTTAGAGGCCAACTTGCACATCAATGTCCTGGAGCTAACAGCAGTACTTCTTGCGTTGCAGGCATTTCAGACAGCTCTTCCTCAGGGGACTGTTGCAATTCAAATGGAAAATGTCAGTGGTTTAGTGTATCAACAAGCAGGGAGGAACCAAGTCTTATCCACTTTGTTGAAAAGCCCTCAGTGTTGCAATGGGCAGTCTCTTCCAAATGATTTCTAATAGCAGCACACATTCCAGGGAGTAGCAGTGTGATTGCAGACAAACTGAGCCGATACATCCTTCAGTCTCATGAGTGATCTCTCAATCTAGAAGTGGAGAAAATGATATTCCATCAATGGGGTCAACCTTGCTGTAACCTGTTTGTGTCCCCCTAAACAACAAGTGCAGCAATTACTTCGCCCTGATTCCCCCTCCGGGGAAGTCACCCAGAGATGCTGTCCTCCACAGTTGGCCCCCTGGTCTTTTGTATGCCTATCCCCCAATACATCTGATTCCAAAATTTTTACAAAAAGCACTCAGGTTGAAAAGCACAGTAATCCTTATTGCACCCTTTTGGCCTCGACAGATTTGGTTCCCCTTTCTTTGGCCTTATCTGATTCGAGAGCCCTGGATTCTGGACCCAGTTCCAGAACTTCTTTCCATTCAGATGGTCTTGTTCACCCAGACATTTTGAACCTCAAGCTGACACCGTGGTTCCTCCAATTCCATTAGTTGCTAGGCATCCTAATATTTTATCCCCAGCATGACACATTCTGTTGCCTACTCATAAACCTTCCAGTCAGAAACTATATTCTACTGATTGGAAAAGATTTACTATTTGGGCCAAAGGGAAAAAAAATAATCCTTTTTCTACTTCCATAGAGCATGTCTTAGACTTTGTAACCTCTGTTTTCAATGCTGGAGCTTCCCCTTCCATCATTAGATTGCAAATGGCTGCAATTTCTAATTTTCACAATAGTTTAGAAGAATGTTCTTTAGCCTGTCATAGACTTTGTAAGTCATTCCTAAGGGGCATGCATTTGTTAAAACCCCTGTTCAAGAACCTCACTCCTCCTTGGGATCTAAACTTAGTACTGCAGGGCGTAATACCTTCCCTTCCCCCTTTGAACCCTTTGCGGAATGTGATCTGAAGTTTTTATCTTGGAAGACACTATTCTTGGTAGCCATTACTTCTGCCAGGAGGATTTCAGAGATCCAAGCCTTATCATCTGAACCTCCTTATCTGTTTCTCAGACAAACCCCTCCTTTCTACCCTAGGTAGTATCAGAGGCTAACATCAATCAGACAATTAATTTACCAGTTTTCTTCCCAAGTCATTCAAGCAAAGGAGAATATGCCCTACAATTACTAGACATCCATAGACAATTACTTTATCTCTTCACAGAACGAAAGACATTAGAAACTCAAATGTTTATTTCATTTTCCAGTGCAAAATTGTGTAAAGCTGGTTTAAAGATTGCATTTCATTCATTTATGATAAGAATAAATTAACCTTGCCTAAGCCCATCAAAGCTCACTCTACAAGATCTATAGCCATTTCAGCAGTTTTCAAATCTAGGGCTTCAGTGGGTGATAGCTGGTTTAAAGATTGCATTTCATTCATTTATGATAAGAATAAATTAACCTTGCCTATGCCCATCAAAGCTCACTCTACAAGATCTATAGCCATTTCAGCAGTTTTCAAATCTAGGGCTTCAGTGGGTGATATTTGTGCAGCAGCTACTTGGGCTTCTGCCCATACCTTTATTACTTATTACAAACTGGACTTGGTCTTTAGGCGAAGATCATTCTTTGGCTTGATGGTGCTCAGGAATATTCTTCCATGAGTCCACCCAATATTTTAGGTAGCTGGGGACTCTGTCCCATCTGTCCAGGATAAAATAAAGATTGACAACATCAGATAAAGAAGTTATGTACTCACCATAACATTCCATCTGTGTTGTCTGTCTTCATTTATTTTTGACTTCCCTCCCTCCATCCCCCGACCTCAAAGAATTTTGGGGGAGCGGATTATATTCCCTTAAAGTTTTATGATTATTCAAGCACAGTAGATAAGGCTTCCCTTTGGCTTATTTTCTATATGTGTACATATATAGTATATATATATATATATATATATATATATATATATATATATATATATATATATATATATATATATATATGTATATGGGACCCTATGACTTCGTCGACAGTTCATTTGATCGACAGTTCATTTGGTCGACAGTTCATTTCATCGACAAGTATTTTCCCCCTTCCCCAATGTTGTGCGACCCTGGAGTTGGTATATATAGTTAGGGTGTGTGTGGGGGGCACAGCCCCCCACCTAAAATGCTTGTCGATAAAATGAACTGTCGACCAAATGAACTGTCGATCAAATGAACTGTCGACGAAGTCATAGGGACCCATGTATATACATATATATATATATATATATATGTAAATAAATATATATATATATATATATATATATATATATATATATATATACACGTATATATACAGTATAAATGTATATAGGGTTTATATGTTTATTTACTTTCTGCAAATTCAATCTGAGGTAATTGAAAGAGAGGGATTGTGGGTAGAGGTGAAGCTCGAGAGTTTTTGGCTGGCGTGAGCTGTAGGAATGTCCCATCTGTCAAGGATAAATGAAGATAGACAACACAGACTCAGATTTAGACTCAGCACAGCTTCTCGTGGTCCTGCATAGTGTTACAAGCAGCAGAGAGATGAAAAGAGGGACTTTAAACAGATTAAGTATTTTTTTCTCTGCCTTTCCACTTACGACTGCATATTCTCACCAAAAAGCGAGTCTCTAGCTATTCTAAAATCTGAAAAAGCTTGTTTTTGCATTTATTACTGTTCCTGCACTACCCTAAATCGTTTTGTGTTGTTTAACTGTTGTAGGCTACACACTCAAGTGTGCTAGCCTGTTTAAAGCATTTATAGTGTTCCTGTTAAGTTACTGGTCTGTTAAAAAAAAAAAGCAAAAAAACAAAAAAAATCTTTGTTTCCCGCCTTTTCTGAACTAGAGTAGTCCAGATTTCAGGTTTTGCTGAATTCTGGGCTGTGGTGTAAGTTCCTGTGTTGCCCATATCCTTACGTGGATAGGAGGAAGCTTCTCTGTTCACCAGTGAGAGTGGGGAGCTTTGAGCAGCCTATCTGTCCCTGGAGGAGTGGTCTCAGCCAAGCAACTAGTAGCTTATTGGCTGTTTTGGGCTTATTCCTATCTCTTTCAAGCTCCCTGCCTTAAAACCCGCATTTGCACGGTTTTGCGCTTGTTTCAGACTCAGCACCGCTCCTCGTGGTCCTGCAGAGTGTTACAAGCAGCAGAGAGACGAAAAGAGAGACTTTAAACAGATTATTTTTTTCTCTGCCTTTCTACTTGCGACTGCATATTCCTGTCGAAAAGCGAGTCTCTAGCTATTCTAAAATCTGAAAAGGCTTGTTTTTGCATTTGTTACTGTTCCTGCACTTCCTTAAATTGTTTAGTGTTGTTTAACTGTTGTAGGCTACACACTGAAGTGCACTAGCCTGTTTAAAGCATTTATAGTGTTTCCTGTTGTTACTGTTCTGTTAACAAAAAGCAAAAAAACAAAAAAAAATCCTTCTTTCCCGCCTTTTCTGAACAAGAGTAGTCCAGATTTCAGGTTTTGCTGAATTCTGGGCTGTGGTAGAAGTTCCTGTGTTGCCCATATCCTTACTTGGATAAGAGGAAGCTTCTCTGTTCACCAGTGAGAGTGGGGAGCTTTGAGCAGCCTATCTGTCCCTGGAGGAGTGGTCTCAGCCCAGCAACTAGTAGCTTATTGGTCATTTTGGGCTAATTCCTATCTCTTTCAAGCTCCCTGCCTTAAAACCCACATTTGCGCAGTTTTGCGCTTGTTTCAGACTCAGCACAGCTCCTCGTGGTCCTGCAGAGTGTTACAAGCAGCAGAGAAACGAAAAGAGAGACTTTAAACAGATTAAGCATTTTTTTCTCTGCCTTTCTACTTGCGACTGCATATTCTCACCGAAAACCGAGTCTCTAGCTATTCTAAAATCTAAAAAAGCTTGTTTTGCATTTGTTACTGTTCCTTCACTTCCTTAAATCGTTTTGTGTTGTTTAACTGTTGTAGGCTACACACTCAAGTGTGCTAGCCTGTTTAAAGCATTTATAGTGTTTCCTGTTAAGTTACTGTTCTGTTAAAAAAAAATATATATATATATCATTGTTTCCCGCCTTTTCTGAACTAGAGTAGTCCAGATTTCAGGTTTTGCTGAATTATGGGCTGTGGTATAAGTTCCTGTGCTGCCCATATCCTTACTTAGATAGGAGGAAGCTTCTCTGTTCACCAGTGAGAGTGGGGAGCTTTGAGCAGCCTATCTGTCCCTGGAGGAGTGGTCTCAGCCCAGCAACTAGTAGCTTATTGGCCGTTTTGGGCTAATTCCTATCTCTTTCAAGCTCCCTGCCTTAAAACCCGCATTTGCGCAGTTTTGCTCACCACGCAGCATCGCGCAGCGCCGTTTAAGCTATTTTAAACTATTCCTGGCTCTACAAAGTCTACTGTTCAATTTTTCCCTTAGAACTAGTCTAGCTCTCAAAGTAAGCACTCTCCCGTCTACAGCCCAGCACTTGCTCAAATTCCTCAGTAAGCAATAACAAACTATAGCACTACACCCCCTTTTACTACCCAGATGTACAAGGCTCCCTAGTCGTCCATTCCGGAAATCAATAAATCATTTTTTTTAACTATCTAGGCATGTCCAAAGTGCAGTTTCAGGTATACTCTCCAGTCCAGCTGGTGAACCTGGGAATCTTGAGGCAATGTTACAATTGCCTTATGTACACAGACAACCCTCTCCTCCTTCCAACAAACTCAAATGTATGTGAGAGATGCAACTATACAGCCAAACTGGATGCCAAGCTCTCTCAAACCAAGACTGGCACAGTCAGTCAGGAGGAGAAGGAAACCACTCGCACCACACAACCAGTCTCACATAGACCAATCACATCAGCAAACATAACATATAAACTCACAAAAGCATACTCGGAGGCTGTAAATAAAAATCTGCCAAAGCAGCAGAGACCTCCAACGCAGACATCCAAGCAACTACTACCCCACAACAACTTTCCCGTATCACATACCTCACAAAGTCAGTGTGCCACACAGAAGCAGCCCTTAAGGCTAAATAATGCACCTAATACACTAGTAATAGGAGACTCTATTGTCAGGCACACTGAAGTCCCGCTCACCAGACTGAACAAGGAGAAGGTTACTGTAAGCTGCCTGTTGGGTGCCAGGATCCGCCACATAACACAAGCACTCAGGTCACTCCACAGCAGGTACAGATATGACTCTGTCATTGTCCATGTTGGTGTGAATGACCTGAGATGTACCTCCCTGGACTACATGAAAAGAAACATAGAGGAGCTCTCTGATCATGTAGCTCAGGCCAGTATGACCCTGACCCTGAGTAGCATCTTGCCCTCACCAAGAATGATGCCACAGTATAAAGACAAAATGATCAATTTTAACAATTGGCTAAGCAATTGGTGTCATTCAAAGGGGATCCAGTGTCTGTCAGCCTGGGATGACATGCTCGACAAGCCATGTTGCTTCGCCAGGGATGGCTTGAACCTGTCACCCTTAGGTATTTGAATACTGGCTAAGGCTCTTGGCACCCCCATAGTGCCTTTTTTACGCAAGGCTCAAAAGACAAACCCATCTCCATAGACAATACCAGAAACAAAAAACTAAGGTTAATGTTACTCAATGCCAGAAGTCTAAACCTCAAGATGCACACACTCGAGGAACTCCTCAGTATGGAGAAAATCGATATCTGTGCAGTAACAGAAACCTGGTTCAAGGCTCCAGAGAGCACCCCAGCACTACCAGGATCCAACTCATACCGTACTTTTCGGCCCCAGAACTTGGACCGAAATACTAAAGGCGGGGGAATATCCATCTTCATCAAGGATACCCACACCTCCAGGGTAGTGGCATTGCACGAGGCATTTGAGTCCCTCCATATGCAACTCACAGTGGGCAAAACTGCTTTTCAGTTTGTAGCCTGCTACAGATCACCAACCTAGTCTCAGGATCCCCACTCGGCATTCCTGAGAACATTGGAGAATATGAAGGTCTCACCAAACACCATGATATTGGGGGATTTCAACTACCCAAACATTGACTGGGAAAACTACTCAAGTCCCAACTCTTTTTCCCAACAGTTCATGGAGTTTATAAACTCAAACACCATGGAACAACTGGTCACCATTCCCACAAGAGGGGAAAACATATTGGACCTGGTCATCACCAACATGGGGGATCATTGTTCCACACCAGAGGTAAACCCCTCGTTGGTAAGATCAGACCACAAACTAATCACAATGGACATCCACATCCCGACCCCACCCCCAGCCATGAAAGCCACTGTGAAAAATATCTCAGAAGCAAACTTCACACTTCTCAACACCGAGGTGGAAAGTTTCAAAGCCTCTGGGCAAATGGAAAATGCTATCCAAACCGCAGAATCCTTTACAAATGCACTCTATGAGCACCTACAGGAATGCATGTATCGTTCCATCCCAAGTAAAACCAAGACTCACTCCTCCAAAAACAGGAGACCAGTCTGGTGGACCCCGGCCATAAATAAGCTGTACAACAGAAGGAGGAAACTGTTACATGATAGGGCAAAATCCCAAAAAGGGAAGGCATCCTTGATCAGTATTAGCAAGAAACTTCGCTCCATCATAAAATCATCAAAGGCTAACTTCGAAAGAAAAATCGCCAAATACTCTAAAGATATCACAAGATGTTCTTTAGCTGCGTCAAGAATCTGGGTGGCAACTCTCAGATCTGCTCTGAGCTGGTGCAAAATGGCACAAAATACACTGAACCTACTGATATTGCCAACATCCTGACTGACAGGTTCAGTGCAAACTTTACCCCCCCTTCCCCCCCAAAAGGGCCTGTGTCTATCCCAGAAGAATGCAGTCCCCCAGACATCACAGACACACAGGTAAAAGCAGCCCTTTCCAAACTAAAAAAACACAGCATCAATGGGACCGGATGGTATCCCAGGCTGCGTCTTACATGAGCTCCAAAAAGAACTAAACCCTCACATAAACTCACTGTTCCAACTCAGCCTTACCACAGGTTTTATACCCAAAGAATGGTGTACAGCAACAGTAATCCCGCTTCACAAAGGTGGAGCCACAATGGATCCCGGGAACTATCGCCCCATAAGCCTGACTAGCCTGGTCTGCAAGGCTATGGAGCGCATCATCATGGATCTCATAAACAAAGCATTGGGAACCTCCAGACACTGGACCCTACCCAACTCGGCTTTGTTAAAGGCAGATCTTGCCTCCTAAACCTAGGTGACTTTTTTGAAATAGCTACCAAAGCCATAGATGAGGGAAAGGTAGTCCACACAGCCTACCTGGACCTCGCATAGGCCTTCGACACAATACCCCACTCTGGCATCATAAATAAGCTTACCAGCTAAATATCAGCCAAATATCAACCCATATGTCACAAGATGGGTTGCAAACTGGCTCAAGGATAGAACTCACATGGTCAGAGTTGTGGGTGCCATGTCCGACTCTAAACCGGTTACAAGTGGCATCCCACAGGGCTCAGTCCTGAGACCCCTCTTGTTTGGTATATACTTCTCTGAGGTACAGGCAAGCATGGGAGGACTGTGGCTGACCAAATTCACAGATGACTGCAAGCTGGGAGCCATAATAGACTCTCCGGCCGACAAAAGCATCCTCCAGAAGGGTCTTACAGAGACGGATACCTGGTGCCAAAACCATGGCCTCAAGCTAAATGCCAAAAAGTGCATAGTCATCCCTTTTGGGAAAAACAAAGTGCCCACAAACTACCACATAGGAGGTAATCCACTAAGTACGGAAGAAGTAATTAGAGATCTGGGGACCCAAGTAGATAGTAACCTCTCCTTTGACAATCACATTGCCAAAGTGGTTAGAAAAACCTTCTATATAGCTCACCTAATCACAAAAGGGTTCACATCTAGATCAAGAGAGGTCATTGTACCCCTCTACTCATCGCTCATCAGGCCCTTAATTGAGTACAATGCCCCATTTGGGATGTATCTTACCCGACACCTGCAACAGCTGGAGAGACCTCAAAAGTACCTCACCAAGAGGATCGTGGGCCTCAAACAGATGCCCTATGCTGCTCGACTAAAGAAACTCCAGCTCTATTCAGTTGCGATCTCTGCCTGGCTTACAAGGCCATGTCTAACCCGGAATTGATGGACATGCTCCACCTCAAGAAAGCGAAATCCATTAGAGCTACACGCTCCATGGATTTAAACCTCAGCACAACAATAAATAGGACATGCTGGAGGGATAGAGTCATATCCCAGAGGCTTCCCTCGCTCTGGAATAGAATCCCAGTTCATGTTAGGCAGAGCCCCTCACTGACCCTCTGCAAGAGAAATCTTGATGAGTGGATGGGAAATCGTAAATTTACTCCCATTTCTATGGCCCTGCTGGACAGAGGCTTGCAAATCTAGTCTAAAAGGGTGGTGAAAGCCAACACATTCTGGCTTGGCTTATAAATGCCCTAGGGCAGATAGCCTAGTACCTACCTATGAACAAATGGAATGTTATGGTGCGTACGTAACTTCTTTTTTATTAATATTGCACATGTACTTGTCTAAGTAGTTTTGTGCAGTCATGGCTGTGCAGTTCTGTGTTTAGTATTACAAGGGTTTTTCACTGTATACTAGTGGAACCTGTTCAGTCACTTCACATGTCTGAAATGATGCTTTTTTCTCAAACTAGCACTGACATGTTCTCTGAAGAAGAAGACTATTGCTGGAAGACTATTCAGCATGCCCAATAAAGTATGAACAATTATTTGTTTAAAATGTAGCCAAGTTCTAACCCCTGTGGTACAAAGTGATGATGCATGGACTGTGAACCAGATGACACATATTCATTTAGCAGCATGGGTACTGGAAACAATGGGAAAAGGAGAATGGAAATGAGCAGCTGTTCCCAGTGTACCATCCTGGAATGTTGGGTGGACAGCTCTGATTAACCACTTGGTGATCACTCCTGATGGGATAGTGGATTTTACACTCATGGACCATGAGTGTGCAAAGTACGCACTGCCAAGAGGCGCAGTACATGGAGCAACCAGGGTACCTGTGTGTGTCTGCATGGAGGCATGCTCACCTCGTGATGGCAGGCAGAATTGTGTAGCTTAAGGGAGTACTGAGAGAATGGAACTCTGAAGGTAGACCAATTTGTAGAACCCACAACATGGCCTAATTCCTACCACTGGACTCTTGTTACTGTGGAATGAATGTTTTGATAGGGCTTACCGGGTTGGGATGAATGGGTCATAGATATCTTGTAACCCAGGGATGTCCAGTTCTCGCCATACAGAAGTGGCTGATTGAACACAGGTAGTGGAGCCATCAGGTAGGCTTTTGTAGAGGTGACAACAGGGAAAAAATATTCACCCCTGCCCTTTTATAGTTCACCCCATTCTTTGAAGTCACCAACTGTCCCTGTCCAAGACTGATTAGCAACTCAAGTGCAAGGAAGCTGGGGGGGGGGTAATAAAAAACCATCCGTCAGCTCACCTTCCTTGCTGGGAGGGTTTGGAGAGCTCCCTGTTTTGGGAGTGACACCTAACAGGATCTGAGAGTCAGATCCCAAGGCAAATCTTCCCAGAGTAGCATGGACAGGAAGCCGAGTAGCATGGCATGGGAGTGAGCATGTAGTACTATAACTTGTGTGGCTCCACAGCATGTGCAGAAGCTCTTCTGAAGGAACTTGGGCTCCAAACCAGTTATTTTACATTAGGGAGGTTTGTGGTCTAGACTCTTGTGGCAGGAGAATGTAGCCTATACCCTTCTAAGATAGGAATTGCTGCTGAAGCCTTATTGAGCCTGTTATTCTACATGTCTCTGTCCTTGTTTAAGCACTTGGATTCCAAACCAGTTATTTTACATTAGGAAGATTTATGGTCTAAACTCTTGTAGCAGGAAGAGATAGCCTACACCCATTTAAGCTGGAAATTTCTGGTTGAAGACTTATTGTGTCTGTTATTTAGAAAGTGTTTTAGTTCTGGTTTAAGTACTTGGGCTCCAAACCAGTTGTTTTACATTAGGAAGGTTTGTGGTCTAGACTCTTTTTGTAAGCTGGGAATTGCTGGTGAAGGTGTATTGTGCCTGTTATTCTAAATGTCTTTGTTCTGGTTTAAACACTTGAGTTCCAGGCCAGTTATTTCACACTAGGAAAGTTTGTGTTCAACACTCTTGTGGGTGTATTCTACTGAACTGCTGCTTTATTTAAACTGTTTTTGCTGTTGTGACTTTGATTTCTGCACTTTGAATTTCTAGTACTTCTACATTTTATAGCATAGGCTAGATTCAGGCTTGCTGAATCTAGACTCTTTGGTATCATTTGAACACTAAAACCAACCATCTTATATTAACAAGGCCCCCCTGCACCCTTGTGGCAGAAGTGTGCAGCCAAGGACCAATCTGAGTTGGGGATTGCTGAAATTAGGCTCAGTCTTGGTCTTTCCCTTTGGTTACTTTGTTCAAAATCATTTCATTTCACTTGTATGTAAGTATTGTGTTTGTTCGGGTTTGCACTCAGTTTACTGGAGCTGCTCAGAGATTGCAATGCTGTCCTGCAAGTCAGTTATGTCAGTTATGTATTGTGAAGCATTGACACAGTTTTCTACCCCTAGCTCTTCACAGAATGACTGCTTTTTATTTGTCTTACAGCAAAACCTGGTCCATCTAGCCCACTCCCCACTAGTTACTACAGTATATACCTGCCATAAGGAATGGACAGCTTCCCACCATTTTTCCAGTCAGCCTGATTGACATGGACATCGTGAGGCAATGTAGCAATTGCCTCATTTATACTGACAACCAGTTACTCCTAAAACAAATACAACATGTTTGAGATGTATCTATACTGTGAATTTGCAATCATTTCTGTCACATAACAACAAACTAGATATCAAACAGGTTGTCAGCACACACACTTCACCTTTTGCACATAACAAGCTCACAACACATAAACCCACATACGCGTAGGTACTCACTAGAAGCTTACCTAAAGATCAGAGACCTCCCAAGGGCAAACCTACTGCACGCACTGCAGAACCAATGGAATCCACTACCCATACTATTACGCACAACAGTGTCTCAGGCAATAAGCCCTTAAGGCAAAACACCTGAAAACCAAATGTCTTGGTCATAGACGACTCCAGAGTGAGACACACTGATGTCCGCCTCACCAGGCTGGACAAGGCGAAGGTCACAGTCAGCTGCCTGTCAGGTGTCAGGATCCATCAGATCATGCACACATTCAGGTATCTCAACAGCAAGTACTATTATGACTTTGTCATAGTCCAAGTTGGAGTGAATGACTTGAGATGTACATCACTGGACTATATGAAGAGACATGACTGAGCACTCAGATTATGTGTCCCAGGCAAATATGTCCCTAGCCCTAAGGAGCATTCTATCTTCACCCAGGATGATGCCTCAATATAAACAAAAAATGTTTGATTTCAACAATTGGCTTAGCTTCTGGTGTCAGTTAAGGAGGATCCAGTATCTGTCAGCCTGGAATTATATGGTTGGCAGACCATGCTGTTTTGCCAGAGATGATCTTCACCTTTCACCTCTTGGCTTTCGGTTACTGACAAAGGTGCTTGCCTCCCCCTTAGTGGCCTTTTTAGGCAATGTTATAACAACAAAATTCCCAGCATAAAAAAAATCCACTAAAGACAAACTCAAGCTTATCCTGCTTAATGCTAGGAGTCTAAATTGGAAAATGCACATACTGGAAGCACTCCTTACCTTGGAAGATGCCAATGTCTGTGCAGTCACAGAGACAAAGTTCAAAGCTGCAGAGAGCACCCAAGCCATGCAAGGCTACAATGCTTTCCACACATTCATACCTCAAAATGAGCATCTTCATTAAAGACAAATATACCTCAAAACTGGTCAAACAGTACGACTCTCTAAAGATACTTCAAGTCCAAATAACTGTAGGTAAAGCCCCCTTCCATATCACTGTTAGCTACAGTTCTCCCACCATGGACCAAGAAAACCATTCTGCCTGCTTTGACCTACCTGAGACACTCACTATACAGCCAAACACCTTGGTCATGGGTGATTTCAAATATCCTTCCATTGATTGGGAGTCATATATGAGCACAAACATGCTCTCCCTAAGGTTTCTTTAATACAAATGCTCTGGAACAGATAGTCAGCACTCCCCACAAGGGAATTGAATGTCCTAGACTTAGCACTCACCAACATAGAAGTTCTCTGCACTACCCCGTGTGTTGCCCTCCCTGGTAAGGTCTGATCGTAAATCAGTCTCGTTTGAGGTAATGAGTCCTCTGAGCAAAAAGGATGAAAATTTTCTCCAAAGCAAACTATAGCCTCCTAAGCGATGGTATAAATAGTTTCAACCCCCCTGCTGCTACTATCAACAAAGACTTCTATACAGAAGTGTACACAGATGCCGTGTATAAATACCTATACAGATGTGTCGACATGGTTGTACCTTAACAGATCAAAACAAGAGCCTAACAAAAACAACAAGACACCGTGGTGGACATCAGGCATAAGTAAGTTATACAACAAGAGGAAGAAACTAATGTCTAAGAGCAAGAGGGAACTGACTCAGCAGAGGATATTATGAAAATCCCAGGTTATAATTGGTAACTACTGCCAGCCTGACAGCCCAAAGTTGTCACTTTCACAACTACAACAAAACAAGGACATAGTCATAACTCCAGCGGACAAAGGTGGTGGTATTGTTGTAATGGATCATTCAAAATATAAGGACGAGGCCTTAAAACAATTATCTCAATCTCAATTTTACATACAGATGGCAGTGGACCCTACACCTAACTTCAAATCTGAGATTGATTCATTTTTAGATCTGGCAGTAGTGGAGGGCATTATTACTACAAAAGTTGCTAGGCAACTCAAGGTAAATGAACCAATGCCACAATATTTATATCTCATACCCAAAATACATAAAGATCTACACAATCCACCAGGTAGACCCATAGTATCAGGTCGGGGATCACTTACAGAACCCTTATCTGCTTTTCTTACAGAACATCTCAAACCACTGCTTAGTATGGTTAGATCACACATTCAAGACACTACAGAGTTTTTGAATATCATTGAAGACTCTCAGTTGGAGGAGGATTGGCTGTTATGCACATTGGACGTATCCTCTTTGTACACTAGTATCCCTCATAAGGCTGGCATAGTGGCGGTGACTTACTGGCTAAACAAGTCCAATTTATATCCCACTGGATTCAACAACTTTTTGATCAAACTCACAGAATACGTACTACAAAAAAAACATTTTTTATTTTGAAGGCAATCCATATTGGCAAATTAAAGGCACAGCTATGGGGGCATCATTTGCCCCAATTTACGCAGATTTGTTTATAGGATATTTTGAACAGGCCTTCATATATGATGTTCAACACAATACTTATATCGATAATCTGGATATCTGGCGGAGATATCTGGATGATTGCTGGTTGGTGTGGCGGGCTGGTATGGATGAATTATCCAAATTTGTTGCATATCTTAACAATAATCCTTTTGACATACATTTTACAGCTAATACTGGATAGCACGAAATAGTTTTTTTGGATGTAGCGATTAAAAGATTGCCTAACCATACCTTGGCTACATCCATACACAGAAAATTTCCACAATACAATACTTTACTTCATGCCACCAGTTCTCACCCACGCCACATCATCAGCAACATCCCAAAGTCTCAATTTCTGCGACTCAAAAGAATATGCTCCACAGATGAAGAATATTCTGCACACACACAAGATTTAAAAGCAAGCTTCATTGACAGAGGATATAATTTGGAACACCTAACCAATACGGTGACCCAAACTAAGAATAGAAGCAGGTCGGAATTATTGAAATATAACAGATCACCAGAGGATGAAGAAATCAAATGCCAACAACCCATTAGATTAGTCACCACTTATGGCAACAATACATCTAGGTTTAGTCATATCATTAGTAGACACTGGGACATATTAAAATCAAATTCATTTCTTAATGACATTCTCCCAGATGAATGTGCTTTTTCTTACCACAGAGGGCGGACCATCCACTCCCATTTAACACATTATAAAAGATTCATACCACCTTCCACAATACAAACAACACTTTTTGGGGATCCACTGCTGGGCTGTTATCCTTGTGGACATTGTTGTGCATGCCAGCACATTTGTAAAACAAAGGAATTTACCAGCAAAAACACTTCCAAGGTATATAACATTAACGTTTTTGGAAACTGCAGCTCTGATTGGGTCATTTATCTGGCCTATTGTACTTGTTCTGCCTTTTATGTTGGTCAGACCTCTAGACCCATCAGAATAAGAATCAGTGAACATCTAAGCTCTATCAGAAATAGACGAATAACAAATGCTTTATACAAACTTAGTAGAAACCATACAGGTGCCTCTTTCAAGTTTATTATTATGGATAAAATTCAACTCCACAGAAATTTTAAGATGGGATGGCACACCAGATTAAATAACATGGAAAGTATGTGGATCACGAAACTTGGTGCATTTTTCAAACCAGGGCTGAATGAATGTGAAGTACATGAAAGTACATCTAGGCAATAATTTTAAAATATTTTTTGTGTTATCTGTACATATTTATACCATTTATGGTAGGAAGACACACTGCATGCTACATATTGTCATTTATTTAAGCCCCAATGTTCATATTACATGACAAGTTATAAAGTCAGATTTATAACTGAGTCCTTGGCAAAATACAGGGTCATCATGGCTTTGATCATATAATATTTGCATTCTTGCAATAAATTATTTTTCAATAGGGAATTATATAAATTCTTATGATCTCTATTTCCAATTCCATCTCATATATTCATTATACTGTTGTTTGTATGATTCAAGCTTTGATTGTGTCGGATTAGCCTTTTGGCCAATGGCAGGAGCATACCACTTTAAGAGAGATGTATATAAAGAGTACCAGGATGTGACGCTGTTTTGAAATCAAGTTTTTGTCAAGGAAATGTAACATTGGTAAAGGCTCTTTAAGCCGAAACCGGTCTGTTATTTTTATGGCAGGCAGCTTTTTAGCTACCTGGAAATAAAATAATATTATTATTTTCAACATCCTGTTGTCGTGTGTGCTAGTCCCTCCTTGGTTCTATATAATAAAATATGCAAGAGGGAAATTCACTGGGGACTTCCAAGATGGCTGCACAATGACCAACAGCGTAATTTCAGCTTTTCCAGTATGAAAACAGAAACTAAGGAATAACAGTCAGTGAAATTGTCATTTTGGGTAAAATTCAGTTACTGGGTAGCAAGTACACTGCCTGAATTCCAGCAAAGAAGAAATATAGAGAATTTGAAAGAAAACAAACCAGAAAAGGCAAGGAAAAGCACATTGACTGGGAAGAATCCTGCAGCTGTTCAGCAAAAAGTAGTCCAAGCTTCACCTTTGGTACAAGAGATGGCTTCCAGTAATTCAAAGGAAAAATAAATCAGATGTACTCATAGGTGATTAAAATAAATGAAACAATGAAGAAATATATCAACTGAAATAACAAAAGGTTGGAAAAAATAGAAGAAGCTTCAACTAGCTATTCAGATGAACTGATAAAATTGCAGAAATCAGAGGCAGAAATGAAGAAAAAGCTGCCTATAAAGCTTCTCAAGAAGAGCTGTTTCAAAAAATGGTAGAGTTAGCAGACAGAGCATGCAGAGAAAACCTAAAGATTTTCTGCTATACCAGTGAAATTGGTTGGAACAGGCTGCATTAATTTTCTGAAAGCACAAATAAGCAACTGGACTAGTATGGAACAGCAGGAGCTGTTAACTGAAAGGGCACATTGAGTGTTTCCTCCAAACCTGGTCATGAGAAAACAGCCAAGATCTATATTAGTTAAGATATCATACCAGTAGAAATAGTTGATCCTGACAAAGTTGTGGAAGAAGAGAAAAGTAGTAAAAACTGGAGACAGACATGGGTTTGTGGAAAATGATTATTCATTTTACGTCAAGCAGAAGGGAAGCAAATTTATCCCAGCAATCAGGAAATGTCAAGAAGCAGGTCCAAGATTCAAGCTGCTGTATCCAGCAGTCTTCAGAATATTTTTTTTTCTGGTGGATCAAAAACATTTTTGGATGCAGAACAGGCTAAGGAGGAAATAAAAGGTTTATCCAACAAAGGTGTGCCAGCAAACAGATGGGGACTCTGCTTCTCTTCTCCTGACAATAAAGTTCATAGAGAGACTTTGCTAATGAAACCTTTTCCAGTGTTCCAAAGGAAAAGGCTGCAGTAATATTTAAAAAGCACAGGAATTCTCTAAAAGAATCAGGAGCATCTTGCTCTTGAAACAGGGTTGGTGTTGGGGGAAGGAGATGAACAAGATGAAGACCAGCAACACTGAAATTAGTGAATAGATTTGAGACTATAATGCAGCAGTCACATTTGTGACATATGGCTTTACAAGAAAAAGTGACTGAGAAAGACTTCACTTTTGCTGACTTTGTCAAACTTGTGGGTAGACTGTAAAGCATATACCCCACTTTATGTCATTACTGTTTACAATGAGACTAAAAAGAAAAATAACTATAAGTAAAACAGTTTTGTTTTTATTAGTATTTATATATAAAATTTCATGATATGAAAACAGTTTTGTATAGTCTGTATCAGGGGTATTTTAAATGTGGGCAAGTCTTTTTAATGACTGTTGTATGTGTTAAAAATATTAAAGTAAGTAATACTTTTTTAGTTATAAGAAATATAGGCTTTCAGTATAACATTAGAAAAAGGCTGGATAGAAGCAAGATTAAGTTACTATACTGTGATCTTGGACTGCTTCGGTGGGGTGTAAAGGTGTATTGATTAGATTATAGTAAATGTAGAATAAAAACAACCAAAAAATGAGATCAATGGCCATAACTGGTGCATACAATACAAAAATAAAATCAAAATGACCAGGTAGCACGAGACTCAAAAGAAACACATTAATAAAAACATGGTTAATTGTTTTTGTCTAATATAAACATCTTCAGAACCATGAATGAATAAAAATAACACCCACTAAAAAGGTCATGTGAAAACTCCAATTAGTAACACACCCCAGTTGACTAACCAATAACAAACTGAAAAGCACAAAGCCCACCAACATAGTTAAAGCGACAGCGACAAAAAATGTGTAAAACGTACGTCAACTACATAGTAAACAAATAATTAAAATGCAGTCTCATAACTTAGGAGCTTTAAGCTTCAGTTCACTAGAAATTGAAATGGCTTCATTAAGACCGGTATGATTAATGGCATCAAGACGAAGCTGCCAGATTATTTTCCAGTGCAAAAGCCCGTCCACAGTATACAATGTAGAATCAATCTCTTCTAACACAGAAAATGTAAACTTGCTGAAATTGGCAGAGGTGGAAGCAAGCCTGGCTAGTGCACTTCTATTGTCCATTTTGGTGATACTATATGCATGCTGATAGATCCTTTTGTTTAATGCATTATTGTCTTTCTGATGTAAAAAGCAGAACAAGAACAGCACCTACCCAGATAGTTAAATCTACCCCTAACCATCCATTTTGAATCTTCTCCAGAAACACACCCATCCAAGTCCATATTAGTAAAGGACATTGATGGCAATGGACACATGTAGAAGTTTTAAAAGAGCTGTTCATTGATGCTCTCTTAGATTTTTTCCGAAATGTTCTTAACTTGTTCCGTCCATTACAACTTTTTTTGAGTGTTTACCTTTAACTCCCGGTGGGTGTGGCTTGAGCCTTTAAAAAATGAAGTTATCACCTTACAGTTCTAACAAATACTCATTTTTTAAACACCTTTTTTTAAACACTTTTATTGCATTATCACTTGTGATACAGACTAATTTACATTTATACAAAAGTAGTCAAACTGTATTAAAATAACATTAACAAACATTGTATGTCACATATATTGCTATATATTTTATATATTATATAACCTAAGCAACATTACATAAATTATTTAATTCCTGACCCATTTTTTAAACAAGAAACATCTGTATTAAACCATTGGTTATGACATAAGCAATCATAAATTTATATAAATGAAAGTGAACCACACTGACACAATCCTAGTTGCAAGCACTTTACATTACAAACTATACTGACACACTTCCAGTTGCAAACACTATATATCACTTATACTCTACCCAATCATTTTCAGTCAAACATTACATAGCTCATTTAAGTCCTGCCTTCTGTTAAACCTCATTCCTCCCCTGTATGTATTGTTCCCACAATTCCCTTTTTTCCCTATGTAGTTTGCGCCTACCATTTTCTAAAGACCTCAATTCCAGTTGTTTTATCTCTGTTACAATATTCACTACTTCTAATATACTTGGTTTAGATTCTGATTTCCATTTTTTAGTAATTGCTTTTTTGGTAGCCACCATAATTAGACACAGCAGGGCCTTACCATAGCTATGCAATTACAATTTTGTATTGTAGCTCAGAAAAATCGTCTCCCTTTTCACACTGATCTGCCCACCCAGCATCTCCGACAGTGCATCTCTCAGAATCCTTAAAGTCCACCAACCCACCGCACTCCCAGAAAATGTTTCCAAGTACCTGTTTCTTCCCCGTCACACCTCCAATATTTGCTGTCTAGCTGAGGAAAAATTCTCTGGAATCTACCTGGGGTATAAAAATATCTTTGTAAACATTTCCAAGCAAAAATCCAAAATCTTTTAGATTTTGTTGCATATTTGGGAGACATACATATATCCTCTCATTGTTTCTTTGTGAATTGCTTATCCAGTCTTTCTTACCAATCCTTTCTAACATCCTCTGATTGATTCTTACAGTTATGCAATTTTTTATATGCTCTAATTATTTCTTTTTAATTGCAGCTTCTGTTATAGATTCTATTAATAACTCTACCAGTGCTGGTCTTTCATTTAGGATCCCCTATTTCTTTCTCTTTGTGTGTACTCTAATATCAATCCTTGATAGGGAAGGCAATCTCTAATCTGCAGTCCAAATACATTTTTGGTGTCTTCCCATTCTGTTATCTTTTCCTCTCTAGTTATTTGCTCCCAGTACATTGGTTCCTTTGCCAGTTTTCTCCAACAAATTCCAGGCCCCTCATGCCTATTGTCTATATCCCTAATTGCAGTCATCCCTATCGGCAGAATCTCCTTTCTACGTTCCTGTGTTGGCTTAGTTCTTAGGATACTTTCTGCTACTTTATGGATATAATATTCTATATGATTATTTTTTTTCTCCTTAAAGGCCTGCATCCAAAATCCTAGTCTCTCCTTATTTCTTGAGCTTGCTTCCTGTTTCATCATCATTCCTTTCCACTTCGAATTATAATTTTCTGCCTGTGCTATGTATAGGAGCCTTAACTGTGTAGCTCTAAAATGCCCCTTCAAATCGGGTAATCCCAATCTGGCCTCTTCTACTGGAAGAATCAGTTTATCCCACTTGACTCTTGCTGTTTTCCCCTCCCAGATAAAGTCCTTCAGCTCTTCATTAATTGCTACCCACAACTTCTCTTCTGGTTGATAAAAATATGCCTGACCTGTGTATAAGATTGATGGGACTAAAGCATTTCAAGTGCTTGTATCTTACTATCCATATCCATGTAACAAAGCTTCCATGTTCTCAGTTTTAGTATTATCTTTTGTTTAGTCTCTTCCCACATATCCTTAGCTGCCACACCAGAATCCTGTTTTATCCATACTTCTGAATATTTCATTGTATCATGTCCCCATAAATATGGATATTGCAGAACCAATTCATATGTGGGTACATAATTTACTGCTATTGCCGTTGTTTTAGCTTTATTAATTTTGTATCCTGAAAAGATTTGAAACTGTCTCAAAATGTCCACAACACTCTAATATCTCTCTCTGTTTTTTTCAGGTATAAAATAATATCATTTGCAAATAGAGCCAGCTTTTCTTGGCTACCATACCAATTATATCCTTGAATTTCTGAGTCCTTTATTTTGTTTGCCAATGGTTCTAAATATAATGCAAATAACAAAGGATAAAAAGGACACCCCTACTGGGTTCCTCTGCTCAAGCAGAAATTATCAGAGAGGACCCCACCCACTTTAATTTCCACCTCCAATCCCTCATATATCCTCCTAATCAACCTTATAATTTTTTCAGGAAATGCAAATGCTTCCATTTCCCTGCTCATAAATTCCCAGCTTACTCTGTCAAATGCTTTCTCTGTATCAATACCCACCAACAAAAATGGTATTTTCTTACACTGTGCTTCCCTCTGGATCATTAATGTTCTGTTAATGTTGTCAAATGTTTGCCTCCCTTCCACAAAACCACATTGATCCATATCTGTCAATTTTGCCATTACTTATGCCATTCCTTTAACCATTATAGACATGAACACTTTATAATCATGGTTTAGTATTGAAATCAGTCTGTATGAAGCTGGATCTAGTAGGTCTTTACCCTCTTTAGGTATTACAGCTACCACTGCTTTCTTCCAGGATGCTGGTACTTTTCCTCCTCTTAAAATGCTTTTAAACAAAACCTTGCAGATCTTTATCAGTTTTTCCCTCCTGGCTTCCAAACTTCCACAGGAAAACCATCTGTTTCTGGGGGCTGTCCTGTAGATTGGCTATACATCACAATTTTTATCTCATCTCCTACAATCCTAACCATTAGTAAGTGAGTCTCATCTATCTCTATTTAATTCTTCCATAAACATTCCATTTGAAACTTTTCTTGAGTTCCATATTTCTCTGCTTTATATAGATTTTCCCAAATGTTTCTAATATGTCTACAGGATCTCTTGTTACCTTCCTTGTTATAGGCTCCCTAAGCTTGGCAACAGCCCTTTCTACTTTCTGTTGCCTGAGTTGTAAACTCATGTATATTATTGAGGTAATCTCTTATTTTCTGCTTAGCATTCAGCAGCTGGTCCTCTTCTTGTTCTGTGACATTCCTTTAACATCTGTCACTCCCTCTCAATATTTATTGTTACTTCTTAAGCATAGCTCCCTTTTTTTTATTGCTAACCTTAATTTTATCCCTCTCCCTAGCTATATTTTCAGAAGTTATTTCTATCCTCTCGAATAACTCCTGAATAAACTTCACTAGCCATTCTTTAAATTCCTCTTTTCAGCAGATAGGTGGGAAAGCGTCAGTGTCTCATTTTTATTTCATTACCCTGTGTTTTCTAATTATAGTTATTATTGACGTAGGATCTGAAATACTTATTGGGCATGTATCAAGACCTTCAGTTAAATGCACATGTTTCTGTGAAATGTAAATTCTCTCTAGCCTAGCCCAGGTTTTATATCTTGAGGAATAATATGTAAATTCACTCTGAACTCCTTTTACTTAAGTCACATCTTCCATGCCAAATCGTTTCATAAATTTCTTCAAAAATGTCCCCTCCTTTGTTATACCTTCCATTTTGCAGCCCCCAAACTCATTTTCTCTGCTGCAAATTAAATTCCAGTCCCCACCTATATGTACTATTCCTTGCTGAAAACTGATTATTTCTGCCAGAAATTTCTTAAGCTCCATTATAGCAGTTTTAGGTGGAATATAAATACATGCCAGTGTAATCTTCTTCTCTTGCCAGTAGCCCCTTAGCACTACAAATCTGCCATTATTATCCTTTTTTACCCTCTTCAATCACTGTTTGAGCTCCTCTTCCAAATAATATAAGAACTCATCTTTTCCTTTGTCCCAGTTATTCCACTGAATAACCATTCTGAAAACCTTTCTTTATCAAATTCACATGTTCAGTTCTTTCCACGTGTGTCTCCTGTAACATAGCTATTTGTACTCTACATTTTTAGTATAGTTCACTGTTCTTTTTTGTATTTATTGTGAGACCATTGACATTTAAAGACATTACAGAAAGCATCATTGTACTGAAAAGTTATTATTCCCACCTTTTATGTATAACACCTTTTTACTTAAATGTCTAGTCTCAGCTTTTCTGTTATATGCATACACTGTTTGGCAGGTTGAACTTTTATATATTTGCTCCTTCTCATATCCATTTAACCGTATGTCACATCTTACAAAACTTTTTGTTTTATTGAAAGCCCTCATACAAATAAACAAACAAACCCCCAATATCCCCCTAAAACCTATTAGTTTAACACTAACACACAAAATTATGTACATCTACAAATATTTAAGTTTTACCCTCCTAATACGAACAAATGTCCCAAACTGACAAGACACACTCACAGACTTGAGATAACCTAAAAGAAAGTTTATCAATGCTAAGACGCATGGGGCAGCCTGTGCTTCTACTAAGTGCTAACTGGTTTTGTCTTATCTTTATAGCTGTACCAACTATGAAAACCCCTGAATGCTTTCACAGAACATCATCTCCTAGCAAGTTTCTCTTTTCTTTTTTCCCCCCAGACAATCACTCTCCACCAGACTATAACCAATTTCTCTTTATTAGATTGTCTCTATGGAGACATGAACTAAGTAATACTCATTGACAGAGGTCAAATATAAATACAGTTGTGTTTGCCATCTTGTATGCTTCACAGTAAAGTATTCAGATATATTGTATGTAGCATGGTTTTGGAATTATTACTGGCTTTACCAGAAAGGCTCATCCAGACTCTGCTACACTTTGATGTGAAGGAAAGGTTAGTTTGCTTTTATTTGTTGTATTTTGTATTACTTTATTGCCTTTTTATATTTTGAATACTGTGGTTTGTTTTCTTTACCTTGTGTTTTACTTGCATTCTGCTTTAAATGCATATTAAAACTTCAAAAGACACCACAGCTCTGTCTCTTCTGAGTCAGGCAGAAATTAGAACTGATCAATTAAGGACTCATTCATAAGATAGAAGAGGTCACTTAAGGTTAATCATTTGTGAACTGAGGGAGTGGAGCTAGGAACTAAACCTATTTAAGGGGTGAAATAAAAAAATTCAGAGCTTTACCAGAAAGGCTCATCCAGACTCTGCTACAGTTTACTGTGAAGGAAAGGTTAGTTTGCTTTTATTTGTTGTATTTTGTATTACTTTATTGCCATTTTATATTTTGAATACTGTGGTTTGTTTTCTTTACCTTGTGTTTTACTTGCATTCTGCTTTAACTGCATATTAAAACTTCAAAAGAGACCACAGCTCTGTCTTACGCAGACATTTTTCCCACCCAGTTACAGTTGTCTTGTTAAATACCACTGTCTTTCTAGTTGCCTGCCTCTTATGTTATTCTGACCATATATCTCATTTCCTCTCTGCTTTCACTGGCTTGTGTGAGTAATCACAAAATCATCATTTTTGAAATCTCTCCCCTTCAACTATTTAAATTTATTGGCCATCCTACTGTATTCCATAGTACCAGAATACAAAAGTGACCACCCCTTTCAATCCATCTTGCTGTTTTAAAAATAGTAACTGTCCACTAAACCTTAACTTTTTAAGCAGGTAAAACTTAAGTTACCTACTTTCACATCTAACTTCTCTAGTGCACACTGCAGTGTGCATTTTTTTTTCATCTTACCTTTAAGCATCCCTGTGACTAGCACTTGCTCTAATACCTGCTGGAAATCACTAGGAAGCTTTAAACTGATACAAGCAATCAACTCTCCTTGTTAATAAGGAGAAATTAATCGTAGGCACTAAACAGCCTATAATTGCAAAATACTTTGCTAAGGTAAGGGAAAACAGCTCCTGTACGTTACAAAAAAAAGCACCAAAACAGGCATGTCCAAGGGTCAGCTTCCGGTGATTTCTCCTGTCCACCTGGTGAATCTGGGCATACTGGGGCAATGCAGCAATTGCCTCATGTACACAGACAACCCTCTCCTCCTACCACCCAACACTACAACCTATGAGAGATGCACATAGCCAAAATGGAAACAAAGCTCTCTCCACCCAAGATTGTGCTAGACAGTTGAGGAGAAGGTTAACACCACACTACAGCTCAAGCAACACATAGCCCTTCTAAACCCACACCACCAACACCCACATATAGCAACACTAAATCCACATATGCAGAGGCCCTTAACTGTAACCTGCCCAGGCAACAATGACCTCTGAAGCTGAAACGCAAACAAACACCAATCACAACCAAAGTGTCACATACCTTACAACACCAGTGTGCCACCCAGCAACAACCCCTAAGGCAAGACAACGTACCTAACACTTTATTCATAGGTGACTCTATAGTCCGGCACACTGATGTCCCACTCACCAGGTTGAACAAGAAGAAAATTACAGTCAGCTGCCTGTCGGGTGCCAGGATCCACCACATAACGCATGCACTCAAGTCACTCCACAACAAGTACAAATATGACTCTTGTTATTGTCCATATTGGACTGAATGACTTGAGACTTACCTCCCTGGACTACATGAAAAGAGACATGGAAGAGCTCTCGGATCATGTGGCCCAGGCAGGTATGACCCTAGCCCTGATTAGCATCCTGCCTTTGCCCAGAATTATACCACATTATAAGGACAAAATGATTGACTTCAACAATTGGCTAAGCTTCTGGTGTCATTCAAAGGGGATCCAGTATCTGTCTGCCTGGGACGACACAATCGACAAACCACAATGCTTTGCCAGAGATGGTCAGCACCTGTGGCCCCTGGGATTCAGGTTACTGGCTAAGGCTGTTGCCACCCCTATAGTGCCTTTTTTAGGGAAAGTTCAAAGGACAAAACCACCACTGTAACAGGTACAAGCATGCAAAATCTGAAGGTAATGCTACTCAGTGCTAGAAGTCTAAACCTCAAAATGCACTCTCTCGAGGCACTCCTAAAAATTGAGAACATTGATATCTCTGCAGTAACTGAGACCTGGTTCAAGGCTCCAGAAAGCACCCCTGCAACACCAGGCTACAACTCTTACCACACTTTTCGGCCACCAAACCAGGACCGAAACACTAAAGGTGGAGGAGTGTCAATATTCACCAAGGATATTCACACCACCAGGCTAGTTGCCCAACACAATGCGTCTGAAATTCTCCAGGTGCAACTAACACTAGGTAAGACTGCAATCCAAATTGTAGCTTGCTGCAGATCCCCCACCATGCCTCAAGATTCTCACTACACCTTTCTAAACATACTGGAAAATATTAAGATAGAACCAAACACCCTAATACTGGGTGATTTTAACTACCCTGCCATTAACTGGGAAAACTACTCGTGTACCAGCACCTTTGCCCAACGGTTCTTGGAATTCATAAATTCCAATGCCCTGGATCAACTAATCCATAGTCCCACTAGGGGCTCCAATATCCTAGACCTGGTCATTAACAACATGGAAAATTGATGCTCCACACCTATGGTCACCCCCTCGTTAGTCAGGTCTGACCATAAGCTAATCACCCTTCACATCCACATCCCACCCCCACCCCCCAGTAAGGAAACGTCCATAAAAAACGTCTTCAAAGCCAAATTCATGCTACTCAAGTCAGAAGTGACAAACTTTATGACACCCATGCAGACGGGAACTGAAGGTTCAACTGCTGAATCCTACACTAAGGCACTGTACGAGCACATCCACTCATGCATAAATTGTACCATCCCAAATAGAACCAAGATGCTCTCATCCAAAAAAAGGAAGCCAGTCTGGTGGTCTCCTGCCATAAACAAACTTTACAACAAAAGGAAGAAACTGTTGCAGAAAAGAGGAACATCCCAGGATGCAAAAAAACTCCCTTACCAGCCTCTGTAAGAAACTGAGATCCCTCATAAAATCCTCCAAAGCTAGTTATGAAAATAAAATTGCCATAGATTCCAAAGACAACCACAAGGCATTCTATAACTATGTCAAGAATCTAAATGGCAATGCTCAGATCTGCTCTGAGCTAAAACAGAATGGCATTAAATATACTGAGCCCAAGGATACTGTCAATATCCTGGCAGACTGATTCAGTGCCAACTTCACCCCCCTCTAACCCCTAAATTGCCCATCTCAATACCAGAAGATTGCCAAATTCCGGTAATGGCCACACAGGTAAAAAACGCACTCTCCAAAGCTAAGAATACAGCATCCATGGGACCAGATGACATCCTGGGCTGCGTACTACATGAACTACAATATGAACTGGCACCTCACCTAAGAGTCATGTTTAATCATAGCCTCACCTCATAGCCCAGTGAGTGGCGCAGAGCTACAGTTATCCCACTCCACAAGGGGGGATCCACCTTGGATCCCGGAAACTACCGTCCCATCAGTCTGACAAGCCTTATCTGCAAGCCCATGGAGCGTATTATCATAGAACTTATAAACAAAGATATTGGCAACCTTCAAACACTGGACCCCACCCAGTTTGGGTTCGTGAAGGGCCGATCTTGTCTCCTGAACCTGATTGACTTCTTTGAATCAGTCTCCAGAGCCATGGACAAGGGTAAGGTAT
This sequence comes from Protopterus annectens, assembly GCF_019279795.1. NCBI lineage: Eukaryota > Metazoa > Chordata > Ceratodontiformes > Protopteridae > Protopterus > Protopterus annectens. The sequence goes on from NC_056745.1 coordinate 215,746,314, forward strand.
TTCACACAGCCTATCTAGACCTTGCCAAGGCCTTTGACACCATCCCCCACTCTGGAATCATAGATAAACTTACTAAGCTGGGCATTAATCCCTACATCACCCAATGAGTTGCTAACTGGCTTACTGATAGAACCCACACTGTAAAAGTAGCCGACTCCAAATCCTGCTACAGACAATTGACAAGTGGAGTACCTCAGGGTTCAGTCCTGGGACCGCTCTTGTTTGGCATCTACTGCTCTGAAGTACAGGCCAACACTGAGGGACTCTGGCTAACAAAGTTCACAGATGACTGCAAACTGGGAGCCATTATTGAATCCCCAGATGATGTGGATATTCTACAAAAGGGCCTTACAGAAACAGGTGCTTGGTGCCAGAGCCATGGGCTTAAGCTCAATGCCAAGAAATGTACAGTTATCCCCTTTGGGAAAAAACATATACCCATGAATTACCATATAGGTGGCAGTACACTAAACACTGAAAGTGTGATAAGAGACTTAGGGACACAGGTGGACAGTGGTCTCACCTTCGATAACCACATCGCCACAACAGTCAGGAAATCCTTCTATGTGGTACACCTCAACTAAGGGCTTTTCATCCAGAAAAAAGGAGGTCATTGTCCCACTGTACTCATCCCTCATTAGACCCATTATAGAATACAAAGCCTCGTTTGGTATGTACCTCTCAAGACATCTGCAACAACTGGAAAGGCCGCAGAAATACCTCACTAAAAGAATCACAGGCCTAAAGCAGATGCCCTACGCTGACCGTCTTAAAAAACTCCAGCTATACTCTGTCGCATATCATCTACTCAGAGGCGATCTCTGCTTAACATACAAGGCTGTGTCAAACCCAGAGCTGTTGGACATGCTACACTTAAAGCAATCCCACTCCCTCAGAGCCACATGCTCCAGGGATCTAAACCTTGTCATCACAATAAACAAAACATGCTGGAGGGATAGGTTCCTGACCCAGAGACTCCCCAGACTCTGGAATAGATTGCCCATACATGCCAAGCAGAGTACCTCTTTGGCCCTCTTCAAAAGGAACTTTGATGGGAGAAAGGAAATTCAACCCGGGGATCACGTCAGTCGCCCTGCTAGACAGGGGTCCAGGGAAGTAAATAATGTGGGAAGAAATAGCCAGGGAATTGTTATGGCTAGGCTTGTATAGGCCCTAGCACTGATAGCCTAGTACCAACCTATGAACCTATTAATGCAAATATGAATAAGTAATATTTGATGCCTAGAGATGCAGTAGGATGTAACTTGGAGGCGCACTCAGCTGTAATGAGTTAATGTTGGACCTGTTTTTAAAAGTAAATGGAGGGGGGCTGGTTGAAACAAGTTTTAAAATCATTATCACATTGCAGGCTAGACCAATTCCTGCATAAAATACTGTGAATGTCATAAGCATCCAAAGAATAATGTAATACGGTCTGCTATTGGCATTTCAAATCCACTTCAGTCGACTGTTTGGAATGTCGATCTGAAATGCTGAATCCGGAATGCCGAAAAGTAAACCAAAGCGAAAATGAATACATCAACAACCATGGTGTGAGGTTTGAGTGACGTTACCTCCTGCTATGCACATTAATGTACTGTTAAACTCTACAGTCAATGGTATGTTAATTCTGCTATTTTGCATGGGGGGGGTATGCCCACTGCACATTAAATATACCAACTCCGAGAATGCACTACAGTGATGAAATGGGCTAATTCCCTGTTCCTCACTGAACCGCAATCACCCTGCACAATGTCGAACCCACATGCTCGAAATACACTACCTGTTCACTGTAGTGTAGTCGATTCATTTTGGTTCAACATTCTGCCGACTTAAAACTGCAGGTTGACGACATGCCAGTCGACCGATGCAGTTTCAAGGTTTTCATTGTAAACCTGTAGTACCATATTCATGAGGTGACAAGGATTTTGAGTAGTAGGATGACTACTACTGACCACACCATTGTTCATTGGAATTCTGCAAACCCTTTCTAATAATGTCCCTTTCCTGTAACACCTGTACATAAAAATTGTCAACAATCGAAGCTGGATAGCCATGTTTTAAGAACATATTTTTCAGTTTCTAAAATTGATCAACACAGACATTGTCATTAGAAGTTAATCGGATACTCTTATAAGCTGGCTGTTCACAACCCACTTCTTCTGGTGTAATGGGTGGTTACTTTTGAAATGTAAGAAAGTGTTAGAGAACTTAGGTTTCCTGCAGATAGATGTGTCAAATGTCCCACCAGACCCTTTCTTAATTTTGATATCAAGAAAATATATGCAGTCAGAGTTTGCATTCTGTGAACTTCAAAAACATGGAAGTCAATTCCAGTTATACAACAAAATCATGGAGTTGTTTTTGTTACATGACCACATAATAAATATACTGATAAAAAAATAAAAAAGCATGGAAGCCAGCTGACAGGCACACACTACACTTTATTGTTGAGCACTTTTGTCGATGCCAGTGAAAGCGCTCAACAACAAAATGTAGTGTGTGCCTGTCAGCTGGCTTCTGTGCTTTTTTATTTTTTATCACATAATAAATATCTTCTGTAAATATCGAAAGTAACAAACAAAGCTGACATGGAGGTCTAGTTTAAAAAATGCTTTGATTTCCCATCTGAGTAAAACCTCATTTGCAAAAATGGGGGCACACGCAGCCCCCATGGCAATACCTTGCAGTTGTTTATAATATTCTTGATCAAAGAGAATACAATTATTACTTAGAACCAATTCCATTAAATCAATGTGTCACATAATTGTCAGACAAAGATCCAAATTTAGAAACCACTTCACCAAACCAACATAATCCATTTTCATGGGGGATGGCTGTAAATAAATTCTTGATGTTACAGGTTACCAACAAGTAGCTATCGCAGACCACAATTTTCCTCAGTTTAGCAAAAAAGTACTAGGAGTTCTGAATAACATGGGGAAAGTTGTCAAACAGTGACTTGAGTGTACTGTCAAAAACTTGGCTAGGGGCCTGGTGGTAGAGCCTCCCAGGAGATATGATTGGTCAGAGTGGTGGGTCAGTAACATTCAAATTAATCTTGAGTATATCAAAGATTTTAGGAATGACAGGAAAGTGTACTTTCAAAACGTCAAATAATCCCCAAGGAATAATGTCAAATAAAAGAAGTTCATCTAAAAAGGTGTTAATAGTTCTGTATGCTGTATTGATTTTGTTTATTTATGCAACTTGGATATACTAATTCATCACTGAGTAGAGTATTCATCCTGCCAGTGTAATCCATCCAATCCATAATAACTAGTCCCCCTGCTTTATCAGGTTTCATACACCTGATGTTTTAATTGTAGGTCATATTATTCAAAATGACCTTTTCATCCCTGGACAGTTTGTAGAAACTAAGCTTTCACTTGTTGCTCAATAAACCCCTGATTTCACACTCACAAGTCTTTTCAAAGACTTTTATGATGGGGTTTAAGGGGAGGGTTGCCACACTTTTACATTTCAAATTACTGGCTGAGACCTCTGGAACCATCTCATCCCCAAACAAAACTAGGAAACTGAGTTTTCTAGTGAAGAGTTTTAAGTCTAGAATAGTATGTTCAACACTGGCTTGACCCAAGGGTATAAAAGTGAAATGCTTTAAAAATAAATTGTGATGTTCAGGGCCAATGCATAACTCAGGAAATTTGTAGATGTTAAAATTATAAAAAGATGTAGTAGACACAGTACCTTTAGTGAGGTCAGGTGGATAAGAGTCGACAAAACCATTCAAATTCACCATCTCCTGTGTTCATTCATTTCTCTGTTTCCCTGTCTCCATTTCTTGCCCTTTGTCTGGAACTCGTGATTGTCTGATGTGGCTGGAAACACTCTCTTCGTGTTCGCCAATCACTCCAATCTCCTGGGGATTGGCTGTTCTAAAGGCACATCAGTATTGTTTAAAAATGAATTACTTGGATCATCCAGCCTAACTCTGGTCTAATCATAAGGGTTATTGGTCCAAGAAATGTTAGGAACTTTGGGGTAAACCATTCTATTCTAGTAAGCGTTGTCATTGCAAATGAATTTTTATCCTTCCTATATTTAATTGAGATCATCTTGGATTCAGTTTGTTGAAACACATTGTTAAATACAGATTTATATTTAGAAAAATGTAAATCCGCTGATAAGGATCCAACCAGTTTGGAATTTTCTTATTTATAGCAGTGCATCTGCCTCTCATTCTCCTTGATAGCAAGATGCATCAGTTCCAGTCCTGTCCTATCAAACAACTCAAGTTATTCCATGTGAAAAGGGGAGTTCTCCTCAATTCCCTGAATGAACTTCCATAAGCGTAGCCCCTTAGGAACATGTTGTTTAATGCTGTCTCCCAAAAAATAATTGTCCTGTTGTAGGGATTTAAATTTGAACAAAGCCTTGTCCAAGACTTGGCTTTGCTGGTCTAATGTTAAAAAATCACCTTCTGTGGATTGAATGTACTGCCTTTCATCGGGGAGTTGAATTTTTCTAACCACCTATTAACATTTCCAGTGGTGTCTAAATCTGAATCACTGTCTGACAATGATGTGACACTTGTTGATTTCATGGAATTGGTTCTGAGTAATAATTTTGTTCTGTTTGATGGAGAATATTATAAACAACTGCAAGGTGTTGCCATGGGAGCCAAGTGTGCCCAATTTTTGCAAATGTGGTTTTACTCAGATGGGAAATCGAAGCAGTTTTAAAACTAGACCTCTTTGTCCCTTGTATTTGTTACTTTTGATATTTAGAGAATATATTTATTGTGTGGTCAGTAACAAAGAACAACTCCATGATTTTGTTGTACAATTGGAATTCACTTGCATGTTTTTGAAGTTCACACACTGGAAACTCTGACTCCATTCATTTTCTTGATATTGAAATTAAGAAAAGAAAAATACTTCAGAAGAAGAGGGTGGTAAAGAGCCAATTTATAGTCCCGATTAACTTCTAATGACAATGTGTGTGTTGATCAATTTGAGAAACTGAAAATATGTTCTTAAAACATAGCTATCCAACTTCGATTGAAGACAATTTGTATGTACAAGTGTTAGAGGAAAGGGATGGGAGATATGGCCCCATTATTAGAAAGGGTTTGCAGAATTCCAATTTTGAAATCGGTGCAGTCAGTAGTAGTCATCCTACTACTCAAAATCCTTATCACCTCATGAATATTCTTTGGATGCTTATGACATTCACAGTATTTTATACAGGAATTGGTCTATCCTGCAATATGGTGTTGATTTTAAAACATATTTCACCCAACCCCCTACATTTACTTTTAAAAACAGGTCCAACATTAAGAACATTTTGGAAAAACCTAAGAGAGCATCAATATACATCCCTTTTAACATTTCTAGATGTGGCTGTTGCCATCAGTGTTTGTTTATTGATATGGACTTTGACGAAGTGTGTTTCTGGAGAAAATTCAAAAATGGATGGTTATGGGTAGATTTAATTGCCTATCTGAAAAGATGGTTTATCTGGCTAAGTACTGTTCTTGTTCTGCTTTTTACATTGGAAGGACCAATAATATTTTAAATAAAAGGATTTATCAGCATGCGTATAGTATCACCAAAATGGACAATAAAAGTGCAGTAAGCAGGTATGCTACCACCAGTCCCAATTTCAGCAAGTTTAAAATTTCTGTCTTGGAACAGATTGTATACTGGGGCCTGGCAGAATTGGCTTTTGTCCCAGGAATTGATTTGGCAGCTTTGTCTTGATGCCGCTAATCGTCCCGGTGTTAATGAAGCCATTTCAATTTCTAGTGAACAGAAGCTTAGAGCTTCTAGGTTATAAGACTGCATTTTAATTATTAGTTATTTACTATGTAGTTGATGTAGGTTTTACATGTTTTTTTTTTTAGCCGTTGTCACTTTATGTTGGTGGGCTTTGTGCTTTTCAGTTTGACTGTTTAGTCAGTGGGGGTGTGTTACTAATTGGAGTTTTTAAATGGCCTTTTTAGTGGGTATTATTTTTATTCATTCAAGTTAGAGACTGCATGCCCTCCCCGCGGTCTAGTGGCATTCCGAAAGACATGCGTGAATGGGCGTGACTTCGTTGAAGGTTGGGTGTCGAGCTGGCAACTCGGCATCATAAAAATCTACTGCCAATCATTAGCGGACCGGAGTTCCGCTGCGGTGACCCCTAATCAGGAAAAGCCAAAAGAACAACAACAATTTTTATTCATTCAAGTTCTGAAGATGTCTATATTAGATGAAAGCGCTTAACCATGTCTCTGCTAAAGTGTTTCTTTTGAGTTTTGTTCTACCTGCTCATTTTTTCTTTACATATGTAAAATTAAAATAATTTCTCTTATTTTTACAAAGGTAATTGTCTAGATTAATACCCTTGACTTAAGCTATAAACAAGTGTTTTTTTTTTGTTTTGTTTTTTTTTTTTTTTTTTTTTTTGTAAGCAGGTAGCCTTGAAAAATAAGACAAAATGATGAAAGCCAGCCATGAAAAATGCTAAATTCCTTGCAACTCCAAATAAATTAGCTTGTTTTTTCCATTAGCAAATGTTCTCAGTGAGAGTCAAGAAATCTGCAACTGAAAGCAGTCTTATATTCTGTTCTGTGTGAAATTTACAATGATTCTTTCATGCATTTGCAGAGATGTTAGCTGCTTTTTTTTCTCAGTGCTGACTATACTGTTCTGAAAATATATTTAGTTTTTTTGAGGGTTCAAATGGATACGAGAAGAAACAACTGTATTAAAGATCATCCTGCCAAACATTAGTGTGTGCATGTAAGACAAAAGTTTGAAATGCATATTCAAAAAACTCTGCCATGCTTATTAGGTGAGAACTTTAACTGTTTAGCATAATGGCACACTGTCCATATTATCTTAGAATGTAAATGGCCTTACAAGTATCGACAAAAATGAAACCGTATTGAATTATATTAATAAATGCAGAGTGCAAATAGTAATGTTGCAGGAGATACATTTGGAAAGAAATGATCATGTGAATTTGACAAAGAAAGGATTTCAGGATAGATATTCAGTAGAATAATTGGGTCAAAGGAAAAAGGGTGTACTAATACTGATTGCTAGCAGAGCTCCGGAATTGATAGAAGAGGAAAAAAGGCAATAATGGTAGATTTGCGGTAGCAAGGGCCTATTGGTAATGTAAGGGGATTATGCTGGCATGTTTTTATATTCATCCAAAAACTGCTGTTTTAGAGCTTAAGAAAATTTGGGGAGAAATAATCAGTTTCAGCTAGAAATACTACATATAGGTGGGGATTGGAACTTGATTTGCAGTAGTGAGGATGTATTATGAGATCTACAGGGGAAAATATAACAAAGAAGGGTAGATTTCTGAAGAAATGTATGTAAATATAGTGAATTCAGAACTAGGAACTCATACAGAATTAACAAAGTATTCCAAAGGTACAATAACTGGGCTACGCCGATCAAAAATTATATTTCACAGGAACATGTGCATTTAATTGAAACCTTTGACACACATCCAATAAGTATTTCAGATCATGCACTGATAACAACTAAGATACAAATGCAGGATAGTGAAGTAAAAAAAATGAGACATTAGTGATTTCCCACTTATCTGCTAAAAAAGGGAGGAAATTAAGGAACAGGTAGTGGACATTATTTGAGAGTTATTAGAGAAGATAGAAATTTCTTCAGAAGTAATAGCTAGTGACTGGGATAAATGAAATGAAGTGTACAAATAGGGTAGAAATAAAAGACAAAGAAATATGGTTTAGAAGTAACATCAATTATTTAGAGGGGCTGATAAAAGTTAAAGTATTGCCTATTAAGGGAAATCTCACAGAACAAGAAAAGGTACAACTGCAGAATGTCAAAGAGAAAATAAGAGGGTATTTGAATAATATGCATGAGTTTAGAAATATTACTGTTAAGCATCTATTTTTGTCAGGCAAACATTTGACAACATTAACAGAACAGTGATGATCCAGAGGGAATTGGAATGCAAGAAGATACTGTGGGTCTTGATGCATAGAAAGTAATTGACAGGGTAAGGTGTGATTTTTGAGTAGGGCAACCGAAGCATGTTGGTGGTGTGATGAGGAAGAAAGAGGTACCTGGAAGCATATGTTTTCAGAGTGTATTGAGTTGGCAGACTTTAAAGATTCCCCTACAGAATACTCTTGTCAGGAAAACTGGGCAAATAACTAAGGGAATGATATTTTTGTGCTGGGATACAGGATCTGAATTGCCTAGACTTAGTAAGGCCTTATTAAGTTTACTTCTGGTGGCTGCCAAAAAGCAATTACTAGAAAATAGAAATGGCGAGCTTCTTCTGTCGTTTCTACTGTTTGAGTATTTTTTCTGAAGGAGCACTTTACCCGGGACTGACTGGATATATTTTCTTAGAAAATAGAAATCAAAGTCTAAACCAACAATACTTGAAGTAGTGAATATTGTAACATAAATAAAAAAAAATCAGGAAGTGGGATCTTTAGAAAAGGGTAGGAGCAAATCTCATAGAAAAATGGAAATTGTGAGAGCAATACATGCAGAAAAATATGGAGGAGGAATGAGATTTAAGAAAAAGCATGAATTGAACAATTTATGTAATGCTGGATTGATTATATTGTATTGAAGAATATTTGTGATGAGTAAATGCGAACTTGTTAATTTGGTTTGTTTACTTTTATATAAATGTAGGTTTGTCTGTTTCACAAGTGATAATTCAATAAAGCTATTCTGAAAAAAAAAGCACAATGGAATAATGCTAATACAGACGTAGAAAAACTTGACTAGAGTGGCTTCCAATAATAAACAGTCATCAGCATTTTGATCCTCAATGTCTTGTGACTCAGGCACCTGACATTCATGGAATTTGCATTCGGCAACCTGACGAGAAGTCTTCACCATGTCTTAATTTTTACTGTAAGTATGTGGATCAGCCTGCCCACAGAACATCTGAGATCCCTTTGAGAATTAAACCACTACACAAAAGTAGTTGCCGGAATGGGACTCTTGGTGACTATATAAGCTTTTATTTACATTTTAGTTGAATAAAGGGCACCTGTTAGTTGAAATCCAGATATTTAAGGCTACAAGGAGAAATGAAGTGATGTATCCTACCAAAATGTCCTGCAGAGAAACTTGTTATACTAGTATAGGGCTGGCCTAGCTTGTCTAGTAATACAGATAATTTATATACAAATAGACATTAGTCAGTGGCATTACAACAGCTTATTTAATGTTTTATTAGTTAGCCACATGATTTTCTTGTTTATTTGTATATAAATGCTGTTGTTAATTGTTTAGACCATTTTGCCTGAAGAAGCCTTTGAGGTGAAAGTTCCTGTAATTAGCACTACAAAATAGTTATCTTATTGAGCGCAGTGGTGTCAGTTATCTTTTTCGTTATATACTTTGTTCTTTTTAAGTATAACCAGCTTTATCTAAGTGGTGAGCCTGTTTGTTTGTTTGTTATGCAGTAATGGAGACTGCAAGCTAGTTTAACAATGAACCGAGTATAGCTGAGACAGAGAGAAGTAAATGCTTGCTTGAAGTAGATAGTCAATATGAGAAAGAAGCAGCTCAATGCAGTGCTAAATTTTTAGTTAGTTTTCATTGCTGTTGTTTACATGTTTGTCAAATTGAAGCTGATTATCTGTTATGAGGCCAAATAATTTAACCTGGATAGTTATTTATTATGAAGCCAAGTATTTTTTTTTTCAGGTTTCTTTCTCAGTAGTTGAGCTTTCTAAGGATGTAAGAGTCAGACTCTGTTTTGAAGAGATGTCAGCTTTAGAAATATTTTTTGCTGACATTTTAGTTCTAATACTATCCAATGCATCTTTTTTTTACTTGAAAAGGCATTAATGTGGTCTTTGAAGAATTGAGATACAGTCCAATTGATTTGATCCACAGGTGTAAGGAATGAAAGCTAGACTGGAGACTGGTATTTTGTATAACTAAGTTACCTGCACGAATTTGCAGATTATGGATTTTCACAGTGAAAGGCCATGTCATTTACAAATATTATTAAAAGGGGCACAGACTTTACTAAACCCACTGGGATTTCCAACAACCACAGATGGTGGAAGGGGTGAGCAATGACTTTGTTCCTAATAGAGTGCTTTACCTCTGAACAAAGCCAAAGCAAGAGTGGGATGAAGGGGGTAGCTGTCTGTCCAGCAAGCTGTTAGAGGACACACTTGATGTCATGTAGTAAATGCAAGAAGTCCATTTAATGAATAATACTATTCATTTAAGTAGCCAGAATCATGCTTTTAGATACTTAAATGAATGAGTTTTCATCGAGTGCAACAAAAACCTGTTTATTACAGTTTAGGAAGACATTATTATGTGACTTATTTAGCTATATATTATCTCCTTGCTTAGGCTTAAGATCTTTTTTTTCATAAGTGGGTGTTTTGTTCCTCACTGACAGTCAGTGTTTCTTTAACTGCAGCAAGAAAGGTGTTTGCTACAGACTTGTAAGTTTAGCAAGAAGTGTTATGCAGCTATATAACAGCTACCTGCTTAGGTTGGGGGACATTTTTTGGTTCCCAGCTTAACTGGGTGAGTGTCAACTACTGGCATTGCACAGGGTTCCAGCTGACTAAGGTATAGATGTGCCTTTGGACAGCTAGTGAAGCATTTAGTGTCACTGACAAGCAGATACCAATTATACGTGGTCTTGAAAAGTGTAACATGCTCAACAGTGTCAAATGCTTTAGAAATGACTTAGAAATCTGGTGCCAGCCATGTGTCTATGTATGTGGTGTAAATGATTATGCATATATTCAACATAAAGCAGGGCAGTACTGGTACCATGGATAGATCTGAAAACATGTGAGTTGGTGAATTTTTTTTAAGTGTTGGAGAAGCTGTCAGTGAATTATTTCTCAAGGATTTTGAGAAGCAAAATAAGAGATGAAAGTTATGATAATTTCTTAATGACATTGAAGAACCCCCTTCATGTATGGAGACAGTGCTTTTTCTAGGTATTGTGACCTAGACTTTCCTTGTTAACTCTTATTAATTTATATTATGATTAAATACACAGTAGTACTTCTGAATGTTTTTACATATTCAGAAGTAAGTTATCAGATTATGCTGAACGTCGTTTCAACTTGAAGAGGAATTTGTACACAAGATTAGATGAGACTTTCTAAAGGGTAAAGGAAGAGCAGTCTCGCTGTTTGGAAGCAAAATACTAAGTCTTCACATCTTTCTTTATATGTGATTTTTTTTTTTTATAGTTACGAAACCTTATTCTAAAACGACGTGCAGCCTCATTACTATTCACATGAGAGAATGGAATTATGACCAGGGTTAAGCAACATTTTAATACTATCCTAGAACATTTTAGCATTATTAATGTAAAGATACTGCTGTGGCTGGTAAAACTTGTTTTTCTGGTTAGTAGGAAGGCTTGTACTAAGCTTTGATGATTTTCTAAATTTAATCAGATTGGTTTCAAGTTTGGGATGATTGGAAATAGATGACATATGATGTCTGCGGAACATTACCATGGCTGTTTGAAATGTTTTAACTATTTTTAAATACCTTTATTAAATTATCATGTAAGACATAGATACACATACATTAAAAGAAAATAAATCAAACCATATTAACATTTTTTTCCATTTACACATATTATACATTACATATCTTTTCTTTTCTTTTCCTTGTAACTATCATCACTCAAACATTACATACATTTCTGAATTCCAGCCTTCCCTTAACCCTCACTCCTCCTCCTAAACATTATTCTGTATGTATTGTTCCCACAATTTCCATTTATTTCTATGTAATTTGCTCTTTCCCTTTTCTAAATATCACTCTTCCATTTCTTTTATCTCTTTCATAATATTCAGTACTTCAAATACAGTAAGTTTAGACTTTGATTTCCATTATCTAGTGATTGCTTTTTGACATTTAATAGAATTAAATGTAATAAGGCATTGCTATGTATAGGCAATTCAGATCCTATGTCCCAGGTCAGAAGAATAATTTCCTTCATTACAGCCATTTGCTCACCCAGTATATTTCTCATAGAGTACTATGAAGGAATTTTTTAAATCTTCCAGTTCATTGCATTTCCAAAACATGTGTCGCCAGTTACTTTTTTCTTTCCAGTCAAACCACCAACATTTGCTGTCTACTTGAGGAAAAAGCCTTTGAGGTCTGCTTGGGATATAAATATACCTCTGCAAACACTTCCAAGCAAAGATCCTAAACCTTCTGGATTTTGTTGCATACGTAGGAGTCATGCATATGTCCTCCCATTGTTCTGTTGTAAATTGCTTTTCAGTTTCTCTTCCCAATCTAACCTCCTTTGATTAATTCTTCTAGTTATCTTGCAATATTTTATGTACCTTACTTCTTCTTCTTCTTCTTCTTTCGGCTGCTCCCGTTATGGGTCGCCACAGCGGATCATCTGTTTCCATTTCTTCCTGTCCTCTGCATCTTGCCCTGTCACACCAACCACATGCATGTCCTTTCTCACCACATCCATAAACCTTATCTTAGGCCTTCCTCTTTTCCTCTTACCTGGCAGTTTCATCCTTAGCATCTTTTTCCAAATATACTCTGCATCCCTCCTCAGCACATGTCCAAACCAACGTAATCTTGCCTCACTGGCTTTGTCTCCAAACCTTCCAACCTGGGTTGACCCTCTAATATACTTGTTACTAATCCTGTCCACCCTTGTCACACCCAGTGCAAATCTTAACATCTTTAACTCTGCCACGTCCAGCTCTGGCTCCTGCCTTTTTGTCATTGCCACTGTCTCCAACCCATATAACATAGCTGGTCTCACTGCCCTCTTGTAGACCTTCCCTTTCACTCTTACTGGTACTCGTCTGTCACAAATCACTCATGACACTCTTCTCCACCCACTCCATCCTGCCTGTACTCTCTTCTTCACCTCTCTTCCACACTCACCATTACTCTGAACTGTTGATCCCAAGTATTTAAACTCATCCACCTTCGCCACCTCTACTCCCTGCATCTTCACCATTCCAGTATCCTCCCTCTCATTCACACACACATATTCTGTCTTAGTTCTGCTGACCTTCCTTCCTCTTCTCTCTAGAGCATATCTCCACCTCTCCAGGGTCTCCTCCCCCTGTTCCCTACTCTCACTACAGATCACAGTGTCATCTGCAAACATTATAGTCCACGGGGACTCCTGTCTGATCTTGTCTGTCAACCTGTCCATCACCATTGCAAATAAGAAAGGACTCAGAGCTGATCCTTGATGTAATCCCACCTCCACCTTAAATGCATCAGTCACTCCCACCGCAATCCTCACCTCTGTCACACTACCCTCGTACATATCCTGTACCACTCTTACATACTTCTCTGACACTCCCGCCTTCCTCATACAATACCACAACTCCTTTCTAGGCAACTGGTCATATACTTTCTCTAAGTCCACAAAGACACAATGCAACTCCTTCTGACCTTCTCTGTACTTCTCCATCAACACTCTCAGAGCAAACATCACATCTGTAGTGCTCCTTCCTGGCATGAAACCATACTTCTGATCACTAATCATCACCTCCCTCTTAACCTAGCTTCCACTACTCTTTCCCATAACTTCATGATGTGACTGATCAGTTGAATCCCTCTGTAGGTACTACAGCTCTGCACATCACCCTTATTCATAAAATCGGTACCAAAACACCTTTTCTCCTTTCCTCTGGCATCCTCTCACTTTCCAAGATTTCATTAAACAATCTAGTTAAAAACTCCACTGCCATTTCACCTAAACACCTCCATGCTTCCACAGGTATGTCATCTGCACCAACAGCCTTTCCATTCTTCATCCTCTTCATAGCTATCCTTACTTCCTCCTTGATAATCCATTGCACTTCATGATTCACTATCCACACATCATCCAACCTTCTCCCCCTCTCATTCTCTTCATTCATCAGCCCCTCAAAGTACTCTTTCCATCTGCTCAGTACACTCTCCTCGCTTGTGAGTACGTTTCCCTCATTATCCTTTATCACCCTTACCTGTTGCACATCTTTAATAGCTCGGTCCCTCTGTCTAGCCAATTGGTACAGGTCCTTTTCTCCCTCCTAAGTGTCCAACCTTTCATACAACTCTTCTTACGCCTTAGCCTTAGCTTTCGCCACCTCTGTCTTTGCTATGCACCTCATCTCCTTATACTCCTGTCTACTTTCTTCATCTCTCTGACAATCCCACTTCTTCGCCAACCTCTTTCTCTGTATACTCTCCTGTACTTCCTTATTCCACCACCAGGTCTCCTTGTCCTCCTTCCTCTTTCCAGATGTCACACCAAGCACCTTTCTAGCCATCTCCCTTACTAGTTCTGCTGTCCCATTTTAATAGCAGTTTCTGTTCTTGATTCAACTAAAAACTCTACCAGAGCAGGTCATTCAGTTAAAATTCTTGTATCCCTTTCTGTTTACCAGCAACTGATATCAGAGTATAGGCAGGGAAGGCAGTCTCTATCCTGCAGTCCAAACATCTTGTTGGCCTCATCCCACTCTATTACCTTTCCCTCTCTAGTTATTTGCTCAGTATACCTTAGCTCCTTTGCATGTTTTCACAAGTATATTTCACTCCCCTGTTGCCTATTTTCTGTACCACTACTTGTAGTCATACCTATTAGCAAAATCTCCTTTCTTCCTTGTCTTGTTGGTTTAGTGCTTTTGATACTTTCTGCTGCTTTATGAATGTAATAATCTGTATGCTTGTTATTATTCTCCTTTATGAGAATATTTAAGATTGCTTCAACTCTTTATTAACTATGGTCTACAATTTTTCCTCTGGTTGATAAAAATATGCCTGACCCATACATAAAAATAAAAGGACTGAAAACATTTTCACTGTTTGTGTCTTACTATCTATATCCATAAAACATGCTTCCATTCTCAGTTTTTGTATTATCTTTGCATTTTAATCCACACTCCTAAATACTTCATTTTATCATGTCCCCCAAATATGAGTATTGCTGAACCAGTTCATGAGTAGATACATAATTTATGGCTATAGCCTTTGTTTTATCTTTGTTAAGTTTATATACTGAGAAGACCTGAAACTGTTTAAAAATGTTCCACAACATTGAGATGTCCTTTTCTGGATTTATCAGGTACAAAATAATAGCATCTGCAAATAAAACCAGCTTTTCTTGATTACCATACCAATTCAATCCTTGCATTTCTGAGTACCTTATTTTTTTTTTTTTTTTTGCTAATGGCTCTAAATATAAAGTAAATAACAAAGGAGAAAGAAGACATCTCTGTCTGGTTCATCTGGTCAAACACAACTTATCAAAGAGGAACTCTCCCATTTTAATTTTTGCTTCTAATCCTTTATTTATATATATATATATATATATATATATATATATATATATATATATATATATATATACACACATACACATATATATACACCTAATTAATCTTATTATTGTATAAGGGAATAAAAATGCTTCCATTGCCCAACTCATGAAATTGCACCTTACTCTATCGAATACTTTCTCTACATCAAGACCAAGTAACAACAGAAGTATTTTCCTAGATACTGCTACCATCTGGATCATCATTGTTCTATTAATTTTGTCAAATATTTGCCTGCTTGCCACAAGGCCACATTGATTCATATCTATTTATTTTGGCAACACCTCTGCCACTTGTTTAGCTAGTGTAGACATAAAAACTTTATAATCATGGTTTAAAATTGAAATGAGTCTAAATAATGCTGGGTCTGTTGAATCTTTACCATCTTTTGGTAACACATCCACCGCAGCTTTCTTCCAAGATATTGATGCTTTCCCGCCTTTTAAAATACTGCTTAATAAATGCTTCAATATCTTTATCACTTTCTTTTCTCCCAACTTCCAAACTTCCACAGAAGTACCATCTGTTCCCAGAGACTTTCCTGAAGATTGGTTATACATCACCCTTTTTATCTCGTCTCTCCTATCTTAACTGTTAGTTGTTGAACCTCATCTACCTCTATTCTTGGCAAAATTAAGTTTTCCATAAATATTTCCATTTATGTTTTCTTTTTTTCCAATTTTTTCCACTTTATATACATTTTTATAAAATTTCTGAACTATCTCTAATACCTCTACAGCATCTGTGGTTATTTTTCTTGCTATAGGCTGTCTAAATCTGTCAACACTCCTTTCTACTTTTTGTTGCATAAGTCATTGTGCTAATGTTGCATAAGTCATTGTGCTAAAACATTTTGTGCACTGGAGTTATTATTAAAAATAGTTCCTTAACAGCAGTCTTTTAAAACTCGTGTTTATTATTCATATACTCCCTTATTTTCTGTTAAACACTTTGCATTTGTGCCTTTTGTTCAGAGAGATTTCCCTTATTATCATTGTCAGCCCCACTAAGTAATTCCTATTAGTTCTTAACCATATATCTTTCTTTTTTATTTCTTCTTTATTTTTAAACTCCATTTTCATTTTATCCCACACAATAGCTCTAACTTCTGAAGATGTTTCTGTCTTCCTTGATAACTCTCTAACAGTTTTCACTACCCATTCCTTAAATTCTACTCTTCTTAACTGATAAGTGGCAAAGCCACAAGTATCTCATGTTTACATCATTACCCTGCATTTTTATTTTATTTTTTTATTGGTGCATGATATCAAATAGTTATTGGATGCATGTGGAAGTTTTCAAATAAATGCACATTTCTGTGAAATATAATTTCTATCTTGTTTAGCCCAGTTATTGTACTTTGGGGAATAATATGTAAATACTGTCCAAGTACATACTTCTGAATTTACCTCTTCTAGACAAAATAGCTTCTTAAATTTATTTGGAAATCTACCATCTTTTGTTATCTTTTCCCTTCTAGGTCCCCCTGACACATCCTTACTACTGCAGATCAAGTTCCAGTCCCTACCTATAAGTTCATAGTTCATAGAAAGTTTATAGATGAGTGCTATGCTAGCTGCTTTTATGGGCCATTTTAAGCCTAGCCAATTTTCCTCCTAAATATTAGACTCAAATCCTGTACCTTGTGTCTTTGAGGCAAATGCCATAACAATTATACCATCTCCAAACCCAGCAGTATTCCATGCTGAAAGCTGATTATTTCTCCCAGAATTTTCTGCAGCTCCATAATAGCATATTGTGGTGGAATATAAATACATGCTAACATAATCCTCTTCCTGTGCCAGTAGATCCTTACTACTACAAATCTACCATTATTGTCCTTTTTCCTCTTCTGTAACTATTAAACCCTCTCTAGAAATGAGTATAATTACCCCACTTTTCTTTTATCCATGGTCTTACTGCTGAATATCAATCGTGATAACCTTTCTTTATCAAATTCACATGCTCATTTCTTTCCAAATGTCTCCTGCAGCATTGCTATTTGCACTATGGATTTTCTAATCTAATTCAGAACTCTTTCCTTTTTGTGTATACCTGTAAAGCTGTGTATGTTCAAAGATTATATGCATAGCATAGTCATTGGGATAAGAAGCTGCTGTTCCCACCTATTATGCATGTCAGTTTTTTGATAGTTTATTTCCAGCTTTCATGTTACATGCCAACACTAATGTTTGACAGATTGATCTTTTATACAGTTGTTTCTTCTCATTTCCATTTCAGCCTATGCCACATTTTCAAGACTTTATGTTTTAATGAAAACAACCAAAAAACAAAATATTTTTTCAAAACACACTCATCACCTGTTAGCTTAGAACAAATACAGAAACTATGTATGTCTTCAAAAAATGAAATGTAGCCTTTTAGACTGGAACAATTGCGTCAAGCCGACAGCTGCTCCTACTGGCACTGCCTAACTTAAATTAAGGTTGCACATGCTGGAGTGCATGTTACAGCCTGTGTTTCCACTTACACCAATTGTTGTTTGTATTCTCTTATCTCTATTGCTCTCCCAAATGTGAAAAACTGTGTGTATGTTTTAGAAAATATTAACATGTAGCTTTATGAAAAAGTTTATTGGCCCTCTTTAAATAAAACAAAATTGTACATTACGTTATTAAGGCTGCTAGAGAGTCTCTTATCTCTTACTCACTTCCCATAATTTCAAACTTTGTCTTTCACTGAACTGCTTGCCAAGGTACCTTTAAAATGTGCATTTTCCTCAGCAAAAGAATGCTTAGAACTCTCAAAATTAAATGCTTACACCTGATGACAGCTCATCTCTATGCTGAATCTTTGTAAATTTCACTCAGAATGGAATGTACAGCTGCATTCAGCTGCAGACTTCTTAACTTCCTCTAAATATTTGCTAATGGAAAACAACAAGCTAATAACTTTGTAAATGTAAGAAACTTGGCATCTGCCATGATTTTCATCATTTTGTTTTATTTTTCAAGCCTAGTTGCTTACAAAAACACTTTTTTATAGTTTAGTCCAAGGGTATTAATCTAAACATTCACCCTTGTAAAAAATAAGAGAAGATATCTTAATTCTACTTATAATATAATTAGTGGACTTTTACACCTCACCCCAGCAGCAAAAGATCACAGCATATTAACATTAGACTTGGCATTTGTCCAGCCTTTCTTCTCGTATTATACTGTAAAGTCTTATTTCTTGCAACTTAAAAAGTGCTTGTGCACTTTAATATATTTAATACATACAACAGTCACTGAAGAAACTCCCCTAGCAACACACTACACAGAACTGCTTTAATGTATATAACATACAGTTTATGTCATGAAATGTTTTATAAAAATATTAATAAGAACAAAAAAAGTTTTACTTACAATAACTTTTTCCCTTTTGGCATACTTCTACACATTAATGACAAAAGTTGGGGTGAATTTTTTATAGTCCACCCACAAATTTAACAAAGTCAACAAAAAATCCAATCTTTCTATCCACTTTACTTGCAAAACCATATTTAACAAATTGCTTTATAGTCTCCTATTTTTTCACTAATTTCAGTGTTCCAAACCTGAACACCAGGCTCTGATTCTTTCGGTCAACCCCTGTGTTTTTTCTGTCTCTCAAAGATTTTCTTTTGGGACATTGGACACAGTTTTGCTGGGAATGTCTTCTCTATGAGCTGTATTTTCAGAAAAATTAGAAGCAGAGTCCCCATCTGTTTGCTGGCTCACTTTTGTTGGATAAGCTTTTTCTTATTTCTACCTTAGCCTGTTCTGTATCCAAAAATGTTTTCATCCTCCAGGAAAAAAATGTTCTGAAGACAGCTGGATACAGCACCTTGAATTTCGTACCTGCCGCTCGACATTTCCTGATTGCTGGGATAAATGTGCTTTTTTCTGCCTAGTGTACAGTGAATAATCATTTTGAAGAAACACTCATTTGTCTCCAATTTCAATACTTTTCCCTTCTTCCACAGTTTTGTCTGGATCAGTTCTTTCTTCTGGCATAAATACATCTTTACTAATACAGGTCTTGGCTGTTTTCTCATGGACGGGTTTGGAGCATACACTCAATGTGCCCTTTCAATTAACAAACGCTGCTGTAACATATCAGTCCAATTGCTTATTTGTTCTTTCATAGAATTAATGCAATTTGTTCCTCCCAGGCTTTCTGGTACAGCAAACAATCTCAGGTTTTGTCTGCTAGCTCTGTCTTCTAACTAATATTTTTTTGAAAGTGCTCTTCTTGAGAAATCTCATACTAAGCCATCTTTTTCTTCATTTCAAACTTTTATTTTTGCAATTCTATCAGTTCCTCTGAGTAGCTAGTTAAAGCTTCCTCTATTTTTCCAGCATTTTGCTATTTGAGTTTATATATGCCTTCAGTGTTTCATTTATTTTTAATCACCTCAGAGTACATTTGGTTTGTTTTTGCCTAAATTACTGAAAGCATTCTCTTGTACCAGAGTTGAAACTTGAACTGGTTTTTGCTAAACAGCTTGAGGATTCTGCCCAACCTGTGTTTTTCCTTTCACCCTTTCTGGTTGATTTTCTTTCAAGTTCTCTAAATTTCTTCTTTGCTGGCATTCAGGCAGTGGGCTTACTTGCCAGTAACTGAATTTTACTCAAGCTAGCAATATCACTGGCTCTTATTTCAAGGTTTCTTTTTTCACACTGGAGAGCTGAAATTAAGCTGTTATTCAATGTGCAGACATCCTGGAAGTCTGAAATGTTTTGACGTTTGAGGTAACAGGAATTCTCAAACCTAGTCTGCAATCTGTGTCTTAGGTTTTCTCCAACATTAAAAAATGTAGCAGATTTTGTTCAACTATCAGATTCACAGTATATTTAAACAGACATCCAATCATTTGGGTTAACACTTCATGTCAAGAACACTGAGTTGAATAATTCCTAATGTAATCAATAGCTGAACATATTGAACATATAAATTCATTAATATACACATATGAGTAAGTAAACAGATCATGGGGCTCTTTTATGTCATTACCCAGGAAAAAATGTGGATGAAACAACAAACAATGTAGTACCACAAGTGATGAACACCAGTAAGTGTTTAAATTAGCAACAGAGGACTAGTGTCAGTAGACTTGCAAGAGGGGGTATAATTAGTAGCTTAATGCATACTGTTCAAGAAATGACTAGATAAAAAAACATCAGTCTGGTACTGTGTCATTTATGCATTACACAGCACAATGGGATAGCGTTGTCATGAGAAGACTTGCACTCTATTATAAAGATGCACCATATTAATGAAGTGTTAGCCAACTCTATTTTCTTGTTATCTCTGTTAAGTGGTTAACACATTGCTGATTAGATGCTACTCTTTGACACTTTTAGCAATGAAGTAGGTGGAAAACCAAATATGATTAAACTGCATTTCTAAATTGCATGTGCTGATATATTGGTCAGGTTTATGAAGTTGCAGTCTAAGTCACTTGTGCAGGTAGCAACTTGAGGGAATTAACATTCAATTAAATGCCAGTCTGAGTGTATCATGTTCAGTTACCTCACTTAAACAGCACATAGATTAAATAAATTGTCATCATGGTACTGATATTGACACTTGCATTTGTATTTAAGGAATTGGTTCTTCCCACATCCGAAGCATGTCTATAAGTCCAACAAGCTTAGTGAAACGCAAAATACAGTCAGCAGTAGCTCATGCAGTGTCTCCTGTAGCTGAAGAGGAGAAGGATGAAGATGCAATGTGTACTGCTACACCTCCAAACTTTAAAGACCACATCCTGCTTCACCGCTTTCAGTCAGCACCACCACGCAACAGTCAGTGGGATCCACCAAGAAGTTCACGCTCTTTGAGGTACAGCAAAATAATAATAAAGACTTTAAAGTATTTAAGTAACAGTTAACTAAAGTTTGAGTTATGTATGCTTTTATCCTCATTTAGGTACAGTATGTAAACCTTGTCAAGAAACTGCACAAGTAGGTTCATTTCACAAAGCACAGTAAGCAACTTGGTTAACATGTTGCATAAAGATGGAGGCCATACAGTTACACTCATACATTTGCTCTGAATGCACTTGAAATATTGTGGCATAAGTGTCTGATTTAAGGCAGTTTGTACCACATGGTCCATTATTATTCGAGAATGTCATGTCATTAACTAGATTTAAAAATCAGACATAGTTTGTTATTTTTAATACATGTGATCAGTGCTGCTTGACAGTCAGGTGAAAGTCACAGCTCCCTTCCAGCACAGTTGTCCAGAACAGTTGTATTCTGTGGAGCTGTATAGTTTATTGTGTACGTTTACTTTTGAAGTTGAATAATATGGCTTAATGCTTAGTCCTTATTTAGGGAGAAGCATCTATTTTGAAATTACTCTGAACTTGATTACAAATGCATTGTAAGTGCACACCAGTGGTAATTATAGCATTCTAACAGAAATGAACATTTCATGATGTAGGATACTAGACAAAATCACCTAAGAGAAACTATGCACCTTACAGTAATGTGATTTTGGAATCCACTGATGACTCTTTAAGTCATATTAACTAAAAGACATCTGTATTCATGGAGCCCAGGAATTTTGTCTTAGTTGACTAATCTATTTGTCACTGTATAGTATGCAAGGGTGTAACTTATTTTGAGCTAATTTTCCTTACCACTACATATAATAATAATCTATTGATTTCAGAGGAAATGGTCAGAGCGAGGTGCAAAGTTTTATATAATTCAAAACTCATTTTACATTCCCTTGATTTCACCCTTAGTAAGCTGTGTGAAAGAATAGGTGCTGTAATAGGACCATAGGTTCATAAGCTCTTATTATGCTTATGGCCAAGGAGACCTTTGCGAAGCTCAGCCACATCATCCAGTATCAGTGGGAGACTAACAATGCCCCCCATTAAGCAGGCTTTCTCTACATGTGGCATAAACATAAAGCCAAAAACTAGCCATAAAAGAAAATGCAGATAAATCCCAAGTTACACTTTCAAAATGGATGCAGACACTGACATGTTACATATTTGTGTCTGATGGCATAACTGACTGTTGAGCTGAACTTGAATGGCACGTGAAAGCAGACCAACCCATTAAAGATACTTATGTAAGACGTTATACACCATACAGTACAATATAACAGTGAAGTACTTACATCTGCTGTCTTTCAGGTTTAGGGTTAATACATTTATCCTTACTCTTGGCTGCTGTCAGAGAAGAGTCTGAACAGTTTACTTGTTTCCCTCCACTTATAAAATGCATGCTGCTTGAGAGCAGAGGCTGCTGTAAAATGTCTCTTGTTTATATTTTGGAATTTTTGCTTATACTCTTGAGCTGAATATATATAGTAGTAGTTGTTTTGACTGAATCACATTTTGCTGAATCATAACTGACTGATCACAATTGACTGAATCATGACAGACTGAAAAAGTATATAGTAGCAGTGATTCACTGTGCTGTTTATCATCTTGATCAATGCTGCAGTATCTGTAGCTGTACGAGTTATAGACTGCTAAGGATATAACAGTCGGCTACCATACAGATCTTCAGTGCAACTTGCACATGTCCAAAGTGTCAGTCAGCTCGAGCTGAATGGACTAAAAGACAAGATTGGGTGCAAAGCCCTTCAAAGCTTTACTGCCTCCAAAGAGTACGCTCCTCTGAGGCTTTCAAGGATTGTCAGTTGGCTTGTGCTTTCCTTTTCTGGCAGATAAATTCCCTTTTGGGGAAAACTCTTCCATTTTCTCAGTTTTGTTGATATTTTATTCCTTTTCTCTTCACAAATGTTATTTTTAAGCTAGAAGTGTTCTGTTTTAACAGACTGTTTCAAGACTGTAACATACTTTTAAATGGGGCGCTTGTTTTTTTCTGTCAGTTTAAAAGTGGTGTAAAGAAACAGAAAACATTTTTTTCTGTGGAGAAATTGTGTTTATTTTACTTTTGTGGGGCTAGCATATTGATTTGCATTGCTTTTTACCACGTGTTTCTGTCAAAAAAGTAACTTTTTCAGAATGGTAATGGTTACCGGCAGTTGTTGCTTGTCTTCCCCTTGAAAGAGGCACCATTTTCGGTTTGATCATGGAACAGACTATCAGTCCCAGAACTGATCCTTCTTCCATCTGCAAAAAGAAAAATAAATAAGCAAACAGCCTTTGCCATCACAGCAGGCTAGGAATTTACCTCAAGCATAGGTGGGTGACACTGTTGTGGCCTTTTGTTTTATCTCAGAGCATTCATCTTTCACACAGGATCCATCTGGTGTAGCACCTACAGCCAATATGGACAGGGGGGTTAGCCATATCCTCTACAGCTGCTGGGATCCCCTCAGCAGGCAAGGGAGAGCCACTTTTGTTGGTCCTATAAGAGGGAACATGAAAGGTTTCCCTGCTGTGAAAGAATGCTGCTTCCATCAGTAATACAGCTGGCCCCATTTTCCTGTTGAAAAGAAATTTGGATTGAGTAGTTTACTGGTTCTGGCTAAGGACTTAATTCACACCATTGAGCCTTCTTGTAATGTAGTTTCTGGTAAATGAAAGTGGGATTCTTCTTTTCCTGAAGAGACTCAAGATTCTGAATCTGAGCAGGAAGATGCAGGGAAAGGTACAGGTTTTTTCCCAGATATCGGATTGAAACTCAGAGGAGTGCTCAGTTTCTGATTCTCCCTGTGGGGGTTTGTCTTTCTCTGAGACTATTGCTAGAATATGGCAGTGTTTTCAGTAGGAGAACACTGAGGATTCTCAGTCCCTCCGAAAATACTGTCAGTTGTTACAGAAGGATTTTCCAGAGCCTACACCCATTCCTCCTTTTCTGTCTGCTTTAGATAATGTGTGTGTGTGTGTTACTTCTTACAATTTTCCTGATAGTCAGCCAGCTGCCCCTAAAAAGGTTGATAGGATGTATGAGGTTCTTCAGTCTTTTAAATTTTTCTGTACTCTTCCCAAACCTGACCCAGTAGCTATAGTCTTAGTTAATCCCACTGCTGCTAGACACTTAGTTAATTCCAATCCTACTCTTTTTGATATCGATGGGAAATTGTTGATAGATATGGGAAAATGTGTATACTTCTGCAAATTTGATTTTTAGAACTCTCATGCTCATATGTTAAACTTTGTTCTGTGAAAGTATGAGGAATGTTTTATCTGCAGTTTCTTCTTATGAGAAAAAATCTACTTTAAATAACTTAGTTTCTTCTACTGCACAGATCACTCAGTACTCATTGTTTACAGTGTCTCTGTATGGATCTACCTGACAAGATTGAAAGCTCACAACACCGACAACCACATGGCCAACACCACATCACCGACAACCAAATCCTCAACATCAGAAGAAAACCATGAAAAAGGAACATAAAATTCCATTTCAACTGCTAGCAGGGGGGCTCTGACCCCCACACCACCTGTAACTTTAATATACCAACTCCAAGATCGCACTACAGTGCAGGAATGGAAATATTTCCATTCCGCACTATAGTGAGATGCCGGTTTCGCATTGTTGGCATTCCGAATGTCAATCATATGGTG
The DNA here is from genome assembly GCF_019279795.1 of Protopterus annectens. Lineage (NCBI taxonomy): Eukaryota > Metazoa > Chordata > Ceratodontiformes > Protopteridae > Protopterus > Protopterus annectens. The sequence continues at coordinate 215,771,138 of NC_056745.1, forward strand.
TCGGCCATATTGTTGTCGGCATTCTGGAGTGTCGGCAATGTCAGGTAGACCCCTCTGTATGAATCTGTTGATACTTCACCAGAGCTATGACCACTGGTAATGTCTGGAGGAGGTTTGCATGGATGCATTCATAGAACTTCCCTGATTATGTTAAAAATGAGATTTTAATTTCTCCCTTGGATAGAGAATTAGTGCTTGGCCCCTGTGTTGCAGTGGTGATCAAAAAGTGTGATGAAAGGGGCAAGCTGGGCTAGGGAATCTCTCAGATTTTTCAGCCCTCCTTTTTCAGATTTTCCAAGTGATTTTCTATCTCCTCATCCAACTTTTTTTACATATTTATTGAATTATCATTTAAGACATAAGCAAACATATGTTTCTATAAAAGAAAATAAACCATGTTAATATATTCCCAGTTAGAAATGTCATACATCACATACATTCTTTTGTGCAATTAACATCAATCCAACATTACTTAAATTGCTCAATACCTGCCTTAAACCTCACTCCTTCTCTAAAACTTTATTCTGCATGTATTGTTCCCACAGTTTCCATTTTTTTCTATGTAATTTGCTTTTATCCTTTTCTAAAGATTCTACTTCCAGTACTTTTGTCACTATTCACTACTTCAAATACAGTTGGTTTTGACTTTGATTTCCATTTTCTGCTAACTGCTTTTTTGGCAGCCACAAGAATTAAATTTAACAAGGCCTTACTATGTCCAGGGAATTCATATACTGTATCCCACTTTAAAAAATAATTTCCTTAGTTGCATCCATTTGTTCTCTCTGTAGGGAATTGTTAAAGTCTGCCAACTAATTACACTCCAAAAACATAAGTTCTCATTTACCTCTTTCTTCCTCATCGTACCAGCACTATTTGCCATCTCCCCGAGGAAAAATTCTTTGGAGCCTGCTTGGGGTATAAAAATGCATATGGAGACACATCCAAGCAGAAATCCTAAATCATCTAGACATTTTTGCATGTTTGGGAGCCATACATATGTCCTCCCATTGTTTCCTTGGAATTGCTTATCTAGTCTTTCTTCCTGATCTTTTCTAACCTCCCTTCATTGATTCCTGTAGTTATTGTGCAGTATTTTATATGCACTACTAATTATTCATTTTTTAACAGCAGCTTCTGTTCTAGATTCAGTTAAAACCTCTAACAGAGCAGGTCTTTAACTTAGGATTCCCCTATCCTTTTCTCTCTATCCATACTCAGATATCAATCTCTGATAGGGAAGGTAGTCTCTAGCCTGTAGTCCAAATGTCTTCTTTACCTCTTCCCATTCTATTACATTTCCCTCTCTAGTTATTTGCTCCCAGTACCTTGATTCCTTTGCCAGTTTTCTCCAGTAAATTCCAGACTCCTCTTGCATATTCTGTGTACCCCTAGTTACAATCAGCTCAATTGGCAGAATCGCCTTTCTCAATTATCATGTTGTCTTAGTTCTTAGAATACTTTCTGCTACTTTATGAATATAATATTCTGTATGTGTGTTGTTACTCTCCTTAAGGATCAACATCTAAAATCCCACTCTCTCTCCTTCTTTATTGAATCCCTCCACTTCATCATCACTCCTTTTCACTTTGAATTATAGCTTTATGCTTGTTTTATGTATTGGAGACTTAACTGTGTAGCTCTAAAATATCCCTTTAAATCAGGTAATCCTCAACCACCTTGTTTAATTGATAGGATCAACTTATCTCACTTGACCCTTACCGTCCCAGATAAAATCCTTGAAATCCTTGTTAATTAATATCCACAACTTCTTTTCTGGCTGATAAAAATATATCTGACCTGTATATAAGCCTCAAGGGACTAAAACTTTTTTCACTGCTTGTGTCTTGCTATCCATATCCATAAAGGCAAGCTGCCAGTTTCTCAGTTTTTGTATTATCTTTTTGTTTAGTATCTTTCCACATATCATTATCTGCTGTAACAGAATCCTTTTTAACCCTTGCACATAAATGCTTTATTTTATGGTATCCCCATAGATATGGGTATAGATGAATCAATTCTTGTATAGGAACATAGTTTACAGCTATAGCCTTTGTTTTGTCTTCATTCATTTTATACCCCGAAGAAACTTGAAACTGTTTCAGAATATTCCACAACACGGAGATGTCCTTTTCTAGTTTTATCGGGTACAAAATAATATTGTCTGCAAATAAAGACAACTTTTATTGATTACCATGCCAATTATATCCTTGACTTTCTGAGTCATTTATTTTTATTTGCAGTGGTTTTACACATAACGCAAATAACAAAGGGGAAAGAGGACACCCCTGACTAGTTCCTCTCTTCAGACACAAATTATCAGAGAGGGACCCTCCCTATCCCTGTACACAGTCTCCTACAGACTGCTGAGAGGCAATCTATGCCTGACCAACAAAGCATTCTCTGAGCCCACTCTGATGGAACAAATAATAAGGAACAGGTTTTTCATCTATGTGAAGCAGAGTTTTTCCCTAGCCCAGTTAAAGCTGAACTGGTCTGTCACCTATGCTTGCATTAGACAGAGGCGACCTGTAAATGCTTGACTCCTATGCCCAAACATATACCCCTTAAAATAACCCTAGGGTGTCAAAACTTGTCAGATACATTTGGGAAGCATGACTAGGCTTAAAAAGCTCCCTGCGGTCGTTAGCCTAGTAATCACCTATGAACCTGCTATAACAGGTGAAAAATTGTTGAAATCGATACATCACCTCCGCAAACCTCACCCAGATGCAGTGTGCAGATATGTAGCATTGTCAGACCTATGAAGCCATGCTATTGCATAGTTATGTTACTACATGTACTTTACCATGCTGCAGTTAATGGTGCTGATGAGAGGCGAAAGAACTGAAAATGTAAGTGTGGATGACTACAAGCTGAAAGATAATTAATTTAGGTGGAAGCATTTCACTAAAGACCACAGCAAACTATTGTCCTATTATTCTTCAGTGAATAAACTGTAGTTTATGCTTCATTTAATATATTGATGATAGGACTTAATTTATTCTTTGAATGTCTTGTAGTCCTGTAGACAATTGTATTCTTTGCACACTTTCTTAGAGTATTTCACCACAGGAAAAAGTTTGCTATTTGCCTTTGTTCTAATGTTAGCTAAATTCTTGCATTCCTAATATATTTTTCGGAATTTATTGTTTCAAAGGTTGTGCGTCAGGGCTGGCAACTTGGTACGTAAAAATCTACTGCCAATCATTAGCGGACCGGAGTTCCGCTGTGGCGACTCCTAACTGGGAAAAGCCGAAAGATATAACAACATTGTTTCAAATGTTTGAAATCTTTGAAGCAGGGAATATAATATCCACTCACATATTTATGCTACAGAAGTTCACACATACACCAATAAGTAGCTTAAGGAGCAATATGACAGGAGTTGTGGTAAAGATCTGTTTTTTCCACTGTTCCCAAAATATTTGGCACACAAGTTAGGCATATGACTTAGCTTCACGTTATGGAACTTCCTGGCATTTTACACTGAGTGGTAAATAGATGGTTGCACTGGCTTTATTATTTGAAATGGAAGCATGTACTGCATACCCTGAAGTAATGAAATACTTTCTTGAATATGTTGTTACTTTCTTAAAGTATGTTTAGTAGATTTATTTGCTGGGAAGAGACAGATGCTTTTTATTTAGATGGGGAAAGAAAAGTCATTCACTGCTGTCCTCTCCTCTTACATTTTGATGGTTAGCAACTTGAATATATACAGACTGCTGTGAATACAAAATACTATATAAGGGTGGCATAATAGATTTAGGATTTGTGAGCAGCTCTTTTGGTGAGTTAAATTGTATAATAAGAGTGCTAGTTACTGAGTAGGATTCGAGTGAATGGTTTGCAATTCAGAATCATGGCAGACATCCCAGTTACTTTTCCATGGAAACAGGTTGTAAACCATAAAGGTCACTTAACAGAGTACTGGACAATAAATATTATTTTCAACAAATAGCAGATTTTCTAAAGGCACTCTCAATCTGTGAAATTCTGCAAACATTGGCAAATGTTATGCTTGCTATACTGATTTGCATGCAGTATTAATTTTGAGTTTTCAGAATGGTTAATGGTTTTGTTCAAGTTGTGAATTAGGATATGTACCACAAATGTTACTGATTATATTCAATGTGTGGCTAAGAGAGACTAACAGAATACACATTATCCACTTGAAACAATGGCCGCATTTCTGTTCAAAATCAAAACATACCAACTGCAGATATAAAATTAAACAAATTAAAATTTTTTGCTCTGCAGAAGTGTGACGGGCCCCTACTACAGGCCAGCAATCAAGGAGTCTCATTCCTCACCACTGACTCATGTAAAGGACGGTCAATAAGAGCAAAGATGGATTCACACAGTATTTTTGGATGCAGCTCCCTGCAACAAGCACAGTTTCCCTTAATTTTCATTTACACCTTCTCAGTGTCCTCCCTTATGCTGCACCTTCTTTCTCCAGGAAGGACATACCAGTCAATCCCCGTGAAAAATGAATGCAGAAGTGGAGGCAGTGGGTGAAGAAATTGAAAAAGTAAGATCTGGACTTGGACGAGAAGATATTGCAGTAAGCATGACTCGACTGCCCTTGCCATTATGCATGTTTCAAACTGTGACGCCCGTGCCCTGGCCCAGTAATCAAGGAGCCTCAATCCTCACCACTAACACCAGAGAGGGCGTCTCATATATGAGGAAAGGATAGCAAATACACACAGTAAAGTGCAGTTTCTCTTAAGAGCACACAGAGATCACAGTCAGTCCGGGGCTGGTCGCTCCCTTGCTCCCCATGTCCCCAGTAAGATACCCCACTGGCACAGCTATAGGGTCCAGATCTCAGCCTAGCTGGGCAAGCTATAATCTCCAGCACCCTCTCTGTCCAACCAGTGCTTCATGTCCCTGCCAAAATAGCTGACACACACACACTTTGAGATAAGAGTTTACACAACCACACAGACACTTCTGGGGAAGGCTGGCACAGGTTCACCAGCTGTGCTCCTTTTACCCAGTCTATACAGTAGTAATTACTGCCACCACCCAGCTAATATTTATCAGTTAATCAAAGCCACCTAAAAGGGTGTCCAGTTAGGTTTACCTTTATAAACGCGATTTGCAGAGGGGCGAACTGCACATACCCAAAAGGCAGTGTGCAAGATATACAAACGTTGAATGTAAAAAGGTGTGAATGTGCAATGAGCGAATGCACAGTGAGATTCTCTCATTGCACATTCGACATTCAGGGGTGGATTGCACTATAGTAGGGATCGGGAAATGGTTCCTTTCCCTACTATAGTGTGATCTCGGAGTTAGAATAATAAAGTAGGGGATGGGGGGCCCAAGGGGGCTTGTACCCCTGCTTTACACTTTGTTTTTTTATTTTTATTCGACTTTCATGTTCGAAAAACAGCAAATCTGCTGTTCAATATGCTGTTTTTCGAACATGTAGGTGTGTCGACATTGTTAGTTTTGTGGATTAGAGTCGCTCATATGAGCACTCGCCCTTCTGCAAATCACGTTATAAAGGTAAACTATCCAATTATTACTGTGCAATATTATTATCCTATTGGTAAGCGTGACTACAGTCAAGGCTTATTAGAGTGGCTGTGTACAGTTTTACCAAAGACATACAAGTACTCTAAAGAGCTTAAATTATCTCTACACAAAACCAGCCACAGTTAAAAGGTTTTAAAAATATTTAATAATAAATACTAAAAACACAAGACAATACTACTACAACACAGTGCTAGTCAAGAGTTCAGAGGTCACACAGAAATACTTAAAATAATTCATTACTACAGTTCTGACATCACAGAAAAACACTTAGTCTAAACTTTCTAATTCCTAGCTACTTCTAGGAGAAAACACAGTGTTAACATACTACTTACATAAAGAGAGCATAAGGCAGTGCTGAGTTGGATGTTCATGACAAAATGCTTAATAATCTCTGGTTCTCACTGTTTAAATTGAAACTGCAGTTCTGATAAAACATTACATCATTTCACCCTTTCCTGGGGTTCCCAGGCTGACAGAAACTGCATTTGCATTCTTTTACACTTAAAGCAATAAAGGACATTCCACATGTAAATTCTGTTAATTATTCCTTAAGTTGAAAACAATAAGGCAGGATGCTTACTCCAGACTCCTCGACTCCAAATTCTAACTTCAAAGGAACAGACATAAAGTAGTTTTAATTTCAAAGGACCAACAAGAAATGCTTGACTTGGTTTTCTTTACAGCAGAGGGTAATGTTGTCACATTGTTGTAAGTTCAGCATTTCACAGTATTTACAAATGATAGAATTATCTGCACAATTCTATCTGGCTAGGCTGGTAGCCTTCACCAATCTCTACCAGTCTTCACATCCCCCCCCCAGAGAACTCAAACTAGTTTTTCAAGTGACCCTTGAGAAACACCACTTGAGAGGGTCAAGTCTGTCTGAGTATACCTACCCCATTCCCTGTCTTGAGAGCCCATCTGCATTGGCATTGCTACTCCCACTGCAGTGCTGCACTGACATATATGCTTGCAACCCTAGGCTCCATCTTAGCAACTTGGCATTTTGCTGGGTGGCTCTGTTTAACCATGTTAGGGGGTTGTGATCTGTCATAACAGTGAATTTCCTTCCATACAGATAAAGCTGAAGTTTTTGCAGTGTCCACACTATGGCTAGACATTCCTTCTCTATAGCTACATAGCATTCCTCCCTGGATTGAAGCCTATGACTGAGATAAACCAGTGGGTGCTCTTTCTCCTCTGAAGAAATCCAGCTAAGTACAGCCCCCACCCAATGGTTTGAAGCATCCACCTGCACAATAAATCCTTTGCTGTAATCTGGACTGGCTAACACAGGGGGCCCTCCCAAAGCTTCTTTAACCTTCTGGAATGCCTGCTCACATGCTGGGGTTCACACTACCTTATCTGGCCTGTTCTTCCTTGTCAGGTCTGTGAGGGGAGCAGCTATGGTACTATAACTGGGGATGAACTTTCTGTAGTACCCTGATGTCCCTAAGAATGCCCTCACCTGCTTTTTGGTAATAGGTGCAGGCCATGCCTGAATGGCTTCCACTTTGGTAGGTCCTGGCCTTATCTTACCACTCCCCACTCTATGTCCTAGGTAGGAGACCTCTGCCATACCCTCCTGACATTTGCTCGGCTTAATGGTCAACCCTGCCCTCTGTAGTCTGCCCAGCACCTCCCTGACATGGTGAAGGTGCTCTGGCCAGGAATGGCTGTAGATGGCAGTATCATCTAGGTAAGCAAGGGCAAACCCTCCTGCTAGGATACGATCTACCAGCCTCTGGAAAGTCACTGGGGCATTCTTCATGCCAAAGGACATCTTTGTGAACTCATACAAACCAAAAGGAGTCACAAAGGCTGATTTCTCTCTAGCACTGGGAGTCAAGGGCACCTGCCAGTAACCCTTGGTAAGATCAGTGGTTGTAAGATACTTAACCCCACCCAGCTGCTCTAGGGCCTCATCTGTCCTAGGCATGGGGTAAGCATCTGACTCTGTGTGACTATTTAATTTCCTGTAGTCCACATAGAACCTGGTGCTGCCATCCTTCTTTGGCACTAGTACCACTGGGGAGACCCAGGGACTGTTGGACTCTTGAATCACCCCTAGTTCCAACATCTCCTGTACTCCTCCCTCAGAGTCTGTTTGACTCTCTCAGGCACTCTATAAGGGGCCTGCCTAACAGGCCTTTTGGGGTCCTGTATCCACCTGGTGCTGCAGCAGGTGGGTGCACCCTGGTTTCCCAGTGAACATGCCCCCAGATTCCTGCAACACTGCTCGGATTTCTCAAACCTGGGTAGGAGATAGCCGCTGGGACATTGCTATCCCTTCCACTGAAGTTTCAGCCTGAGCCTCACTGAGGAGATCAGTCCCCAGATCTCCCTCAGTCTTCTCCTGCAATCCACTGCAAATGCTCAGCACAAGGGCCTCGCTATCATGGTAAGGTTTCATCATGTTAACATAGTGCAATTTGTGCCCCTGCCATCTGCCTAGCAGTTCCACCATGTAGTTAACATCACTTACCTTTCTTACCACCTTGTAGGATCCCTCCCAAACTACTTGCAGTTTGTTGTGTCTGACAGGAATGAGAACCATTACCTGCTGCCCAACAGCATACTCTCTAGCTCGAGCATTCCTGTTATACCACACCTTTTCCTATTGTTGGGCTTCTGCCAGGTTCTCCTGGGCCAAGACCATGAGTTCCCTGAGCTTTGTCCTGAGGTTTAGGTATGCCACAACAGACTCTTTGTGAGACTCACACTCACCTTCCCACTCATCTCAAATTAAATCTAGAGGTCCCCTCACCCTATGCCCATAAAGCAACTCAAACTGTGAAAACCCTGTGGATTCCAGTGGAACTTCTCTGTAAGCAAACAACAGATGGGGCAAATATTTGTCCCACTCCCTCTTAAACTGATCTGCAAATGCTTGTAGCATGGACTTGATTGGAGAGTTTTACCTCTCAACAAGACCATTAGTATGGGGGTGGTAGGGGGTGGTTTTCATGTGCTTCACCCCACAGGACTTCCACAGACAAGCCAGCAGGTCTGACATGAAAGTGGCACCTGTGTCAGTCAGTATTTCTTTTGGGAAACCTACCCTGCTGAGAATCTGTAAGAAAGCATTTGCCACCTTCTCTGCCTCAATGGAGGACAAAGCCACTGCCTCAGTGTATTGTGTCGCATAATCCACTACCGATAGGCTATACTTGTTCCCTGTGGAATTTGGGGTACTCAGAGGACCCACAATATCCATAGCTACCCTCTGAAATGGCTCCTCAATCACAGGCAAAGGCATCAAATGAGCTCTCACCTTATCTCCTGCCTTGCCTACCTTTTGGCACTGCTCACAGGTCCTGCAGTACCCTGTTACATCTCTGGAAATTCCAGGCCAATAGAAGTCCTGCATAATACGCCTCTTTGTATGTTTTATGCCCATATGACCTGCAAAGGGAATATCATGGGCTATGGCTAGAAGCACTAGATGTTATGCCCTAGGCACTACCAACTGCTGTACTCTCTCACCTTCTAGCCCTCCTTCAGGGGTCCACTCTCTGTATAGTAACCCTTTGCCCCAGTATACAGATTCCCCCTTTCCTTGAGAATCAGGTGCCTCCCTAGCTACTTGCCGCAGGCCTTGCAATGTAGGGTCTCAGAGCTGAGCCTGTCTCAACTCTCTCCTTATAACCCTTCCCAGCTCCCCTTCCACAGGAAGTCTGGCATCCTCTGACAGTGATGCCTCACTGTCAGCCTGGGTACTACTACTCAACTCTACCTTTGCAGTCACTCTGTCCAAGGGAACATCAGTACCCCCAAGCAGCTATGGCTCATCTTCAGTTTCACTGCCACAGAGTAGCTCCCTCCCTGAAGTAACCACTTCACCAGTCCTGGCTGCAAGTATACAGTCTGTCTGGATCTCCCCCAGGCTACCAGACCCACATGCTTGTCTCCTAGCCTGACCGCGTGTAACTGCATAAGTACATGGTACTGCCTCATCCAAATCCTTCCCTATCAGGACATCTGCAGGATGATAGTTTAGTACCCCTGTTGTCTCAAAACAACCTACTATTGGCATTTTGTCTTTCACACTTACTGGCTCTCTCACCTTTAGTTCCCCACCTTGCCTCTGTGGACACCCGTATGCCACATGGCCCCACTGGTTGCATTCAAAACATTTAACCCTAGCTCCTGGACGTGTACCTGGACTAGTGGCTTCTCCTGCTACTGGCAGATTCTGTTGTGGCAGTCTGTGCTTCTCACCATGGGTTCCTTCAGACCCATGAGCAGTACTGGGGGTCCCCTTCCTGTGCAGGGCTGCCCTGCTCGCCAGGTATAGGTCTCCCTTCTTCCCCAATTCATCTGAAGTAGCACATTGTCTATCCGCTAAGCAGATCCTCATGTCCTCAGGCAAAGTGCTGAGGGCTTGTTCCCTCACCAAAAGGTCTGCCAGCCCTTCAAAAGTGGTGACCTGACATCCACTCACCCACCTATGGAAATAAGTGCTCAATTCAGCAACATATTCACAGACACTTTCATCTGCCTTGTGCCTATGCTCACAAAACTTTTTCCTATACATTTCAGGTGTTAGCTTAAACAGTTCTAAAAGACAATTTTTTACAGTAGTATAATCAAAACATTCAACGTCAGACATTTTGGACAAAACAGTTACAGCATTACCATGGAGTAAGGGGGTCAGGAACTGTACCCAGAGCCCTTGGTCAACTTCACACTGTTTAAATACCCTCTCAAACATATGAATGAAACTATCAAAATTATCCCCCTCTTTAAACTGCAGACAAAATTTACTGACCTTTTGTGCTTATGGGGTCCAGTTACTCCCTTCCACGTTACCTCCATGACTCTGGTGAAGAGTCAGCATCTCCTTCTCATGCTGCCTCTGCCTCTCTTGTTCTTCAGCTTGCAGACGTAACAGTTTCTCATTCTCCTCAGCCTGGAAATGTTGCAGTCTCTCATTTGCTGCTAATTCCACACGCCTGGCCTCCAACTCAAGTCTCTTTAGCTCCAGCTGAATTTTTAAGTCCACTGCAGAAAGGTTGAGCTGTCCATTCTCTGAGGGAATTATATCTCCACTGCCAGTCTGATCGTCCTCCTGGTTGTTGTTTTCTGATGCAGCTGTAACCAAGGCTACAGTCAGGTCCGTCTTAGTCAGGTTTCCATGCACCAGTCCCCTAGTCTGGCACAGCTCCACCAGCTGGCTCCAAGACAGCTTTCCATACTCCTCTGCTGACATGCTGTCTGCTCACCCTGACTGACTAAGCTAACAAAAGAAATAAAACAATTGTGATCTGAGCTCTGAGTATTCACTGTGCGGCTGTTTTAGAGTACAAAACACCTTCAAAGCTCACTGTACACAAGCTACAGGATTCACTCTACCCATACCACTACAAGCCAGTTAGTATTTGCCAACTAATTAATATGTGATGTGGATATCCCACTGCTGTCAAACACAAATGTGAGGATATCCCAACCACTGCCACCAAATAATATGTGAGGTGGATATCCCAACCACTGCCACCAATTAATATGTGACGCCCGTGCCCTGGCCCAGCAATCAAGGAGCCTCAATCCTCACCACTAACACCAGCGAGGGCATCTCATATATGAGAAAAGGATAACAAATACACACATTAAAGTGCAATTTCCCTTAAGAGCACACAGAGATCACAGTCAGTCTGGGGCTGGTCGCTCCCTTGCTCCCCAGGTCCCCAGTAAGACTCACCACTGGCACAATTATAGGGTCCAGATCTCAGCCTAGCTGGGCAAGCTAAAATCTCCAGCACCCTGTCTGTCCAACCAGTGCTTCGTGTCCCTGCCCAAGTAGCTGACACACACACACACACACACACACTTTGAGATAAGAATTTACACAACCACACAGACACTTCTGGGGAAGGCTGGCACAGGTTCTCCAGCTGTACCCCTTTTATCCAGACTATACAGTAGTAATTATTGCCACCACCCAGCTAATATTTATCAGCTACTCAAAGGCCCTTTAAAGGGTGTCTAATTATTACTGTGCAATATTATTATCCAATTGGTAAGTGTGACTACAGCCAAGGCTTATTAGAGTGGCTATGTACAGTTTTACTAAAGGCATACAAGTACGCTAAAGAGCTTAATTTATCTCTACACAAAACCAGTCACAGTTAAAAGGTTTTAAAAATATTTAATAATAAATACTAAAAACACAAGGCAGTACTACTACAACACAGCACTAGTCAAGAGTTCAGAAATCACACAGAAATAAATAAAATAATTCAGTAGTACAGTTCTGACATCACAGAAAAACACTTAGTCTAAGCTTTCTAATTCCTAGCTACTTCTAGGAGAAAACACAGTTCTAACATACTACTTACATAAAGAGAGCATAAGGCAGTGCTGAGTTGGATGTTCAAGACAAAATGCTTAATAATCTCTGGTTCTCGCCGTTTAAATTGAAACTGCAGTTCTGATAAAACATTACATAATTTCACACTTTCCTGGTGTTCCCAGGCTGACAGAAACTGCATTTACATTATTTTACACTTAGAGCAATAAAGGACATTCCACATGTAAATTCTAGTAATTATTCCTTAAGTTAAAAACAATAGGCAAGATGCTTACTCCAGACTCCTCGACTCCAAATTCTAACTTCAGAGGCACAGACATAAAGTAATTTTAAGTTCAAAGGACCAACAAGAAATGCTTGACTTAGCTTTCTTTCCAGCAGGGGGCAATGTTGCCACATTGTTTTAAGTTCAACATTTCACAGTATTTACAAATGATAGAGTTATCGGCACAATTCTATCTGGCTAGGCTGGCAGCCTTCACCCATCTCTACCAGTCTTCACACAAGCTATACCCTTTACAAGTTGAACATTTTTTTTTCAGGCAGTGAAAAATATGATGTTTTATTTATGAATTTATTTATTTATTTATTTTTAGATAAAGCTAAGAATTTCCTAGGCTTTGATTGCCTTGCTTAGAGGATAGTGGTTTAGTAGTTCTAGGTTGATATCCACACTGGAGTGCATCTGAACTATAGCTTTTTATTATCTCACACATGTACCTCAGATAATGAATGGAAGTTACTAGAAAAATTGGAAAAGCTTTAGAGACCCTCTAAAGAAGGAATGATAGGGATACTGTAACAGTGACAGGTGTAGCAGAAGCATTTAGCTTGTCCATTTGGTCATTAATGCTCCACCTCTCAGTAGATTTAGAAGCCACCACAAGGGCTGAAACCGCTCGACTGGTGAGATTGCTGATGGCATCTTCAAATTCAGTTTTTGGAATAGCTTCAGGAGGGCTGTTTGTTAATATTTGGGTAGATTTTCAAAGTTAATTTAGTGGGAATGGATCACCTCTCTTATGGAGGTCTGAGAGAAATAATTTTAATGGTGATTATGAGCTCACTCTCTCAGGGTGAGTTAGCTCAGTGGTTTATAGAGTTCTTTCTGAAACTAACTAGATGAACATCGGAAGAGACTGGATCATAGATTATGCAAGTTATTGGTAGGAGTTCAGGGTGGATGAAGGCACAATTTGAAGCTTATTGGAAGGGTTGCTTAAGCATTCAACTGACTTATCAACAATAGAGGGTAATATACCAGGCACTGTGGTAGGCTGCAACTTCACATAAATTCCGAATGCTTGCCTAGAAAAGTCAGCACAACTATTTTTAAACCCCTAGCAAACTGTAGCAGATGTTTTTGAATGTTTTGGAGGGGTGTTGGAGATGCCAATGATATGACTAAGGCATGTAGTTTTCTACTTTTTGGACCTGTTCTGAATTAGATTTAGATATGTTAAACTTGAAAATTTTAACATTTGACCTATCTCCAGTTAGGATACAGTTAACTCCAGTTTTGCTTTAATATGGGCACTAGAAAAGGGAATATTCTAAATATGAGAGCCTATTCTTGATGGCTATCTTCATTTTGGCTAAAAAGTAATAACAAGGAAAGGGAAAATGACAGAAGCCCCACGCATTGAAGAGTTTTTTGAATTGTTGAGAAGTCTAGCTAATTTGGAAACATTTTGAGTGAATGAATGAAGGTAATAGATATATAAGTATGTTAGTAAATATACACTGATAAGATTCAAGGTCTCTTGACACGTGGGGTAGGCTAGGGCAGGTGGGTCTAAAATTACTTTCTTTTAAAGCCTTTATAATAGGAATGTCTGGATGTCCATCAGTAGGGCTAGAATGTACTGGGAGGTCACTTCTTTTGGATGGTGATATTTTATACTGAAAGATCATTCTAGCAACAGTTAGGTAGTTATTCAGTTATTTTGTAAGTTAGTTTTTTTTTTCACTATCACCTTTACGGTTAAAGGCTGCAGAAGGTAATTAACTAATGTTCTCTCCTAGTTGAGAAGGTAAATTAAAAACTGGTAATAGTAAGCTTATTAATATTATATGAATGTCTCTTTAACACTTTAGGTATATACGTAGCAGCAATGTTTCTGTTGTGTTGCGGTTTCTTTTATATTTTCTGTTGATAGTGGAGCTTAGTAATAGATGAAAAGGAAATATAATGCTATCTCCTTGTATTTTTGTAGAACTGAATTTAATTGTTCTCTGTATTTGATAGTGCAAGTTCAAATGCAGCCTTTCAAATCGTTTACACTTGTGTATATTATTAATAATTGTATTGTATACTTTGGAAAATATCAGTTAAAATGTATTTGCTAGAAAAAGGAATAATGACATCCAGCTTGAAAAGGAAATGGTTTATTTCAGCTATTTATTTGTTTTGTGTTTCTTTATTAACTGGGTTAGTGAAGTGGTCCAAGAAAATTTTCATCCACAATCTGGAATGAGAGTTGCATAGATATGCAATACAGTTGCTATTATAAACAGAAAAAAAAAACATGAGAAAAAGTGAATATTTATATAAATGCAGTATAAACAGGCCGCATAGTCTGAAAAGTAATAGTATTTTACTAAGCAAGTTATACTGATAAAGGCCATTGAGTTTGTGAATAAGAGTAAATAGAGTGGCTGTGACTTCAGGACAATGAAAAGAAGTGGAAAGAATTTGATTAGTCAAGTGAACACAGCAGAATAAATGAAACTTATGCCAGTTGAGTGGCAGGCAATTAGAGAAGATGAAAAGGTAGTACCATTATTTATATATTTTTAGAAAAGGTAGTATTATTGAGTCGTTATGAAAATAGAAAAAATATATTGGTTAGAAAGGGGACTGGGTACATATAGGGCAAGAAATGAGATGGGTGCCAAAACAAAGTGAATAGCCAAAAAAAGAAAAGCAAGCTGTGCCCACTGGCACAGAGGGATAAAGCCCTGACTGTACCCAAGATGGTCCATGTTTAACTAGCAGCATGGGCACTGGAGGGAGTAGGCAGTGGAGGATGGGAGTGACCAGCCGATGCCAGCTCACTCTTCCATGGGCAAGGAAGACAGCTTGGCTGTTTGCATTGGCAACAGATTTGTGAATACTGGTGAATCACCCACAGCATGGAGCCTATTGTGACTATGCTGCACAACAGTGAGTGGCTTAGCCAGGAGGTTAGACAAACATAGTAGCACACATGGATGTACTAAGAGCAGTGGTTGTGGGGCATACAATCTGAAGAGGGGGAGTGAAAATTGGAAAGTCTACAAAATTAGTAAACATGCCTACTTCCTAACATTTTACTGTTGCTTCCACCAGAGAATCAAGGGGCTGGAGGGCTCTTACCCCAGTGGAGGTATGAATAGATCAGTTAGGTGCAAGAAGTGGAGCCACTGAGGCAGTCATGCAGACACTCACCAAAAATAAAAGCAGACTGCCAGATAGGAGACAAATCATGAAGGAAAATACTGACTGAAGGGCAGGGTACTACAGCATTCAAGTGATGCAGCTTTGAAAGTGTTATATGCATATACAGAATGAAAATGAGGAGAATGTTGTTGGTTATTTTAAGGACACTGAAGCTGGTGCTTCCTGGATAAATTTCATTGTTAATTTTTTTTTCTGTGATGTCCATAAATGTTAAGATATTGAAGCACTTGTCTTATAGATCATTCTGGGGGATTTAATAGTAACAGGCATGGTATGAGCAAATGGGCTTTGAATATTATGAATGAGTGTAAAGATTTAATGGTGGCTTGCTACCAGATGCTGAGAGAAAGGGAAAATTCTAGACACAATTTAAGGGACCAGTGGAATGTATAAGAAAGTTGAGGTGCAAGTTTTCTTTTTCTCTTCTGTTTTTTTTTTTTTTTTTTTTTTTTGAGGAGAATAAATGCTAATATGTAAAACGCAAGTGGTGAGTTGTGGAAGGAGTTGCGAGAAAGTCCCTTAGGACATGAGAGAAGAAAAGCTTGGAAAAAGTTTGTTAATAATGGTTCTAAGGAAGTCCTTCGGTAAGATTATATGGAGTAAGTGAGGTGTCACCTGAGTTTAAAAAGCATGGAGCACTACTATCACCAGTATAACCAATCAAAGTTTTAATCTTCCAAAAGTGACTAGGTTGACTGCAGAGAAGTTTTGATATGCTTTCAAGGCACTTTGTTTTAGCGACTTTGATTTTAACACCACAGTTTCTTCTCCATATAAGATATAGCTCTCTGCCAAGAGTTGGAATTTTGTTTCTCATAGTTTTTAATAGGTCTCTGCCAAGTGTTGGAGTTTTGTTTCTCATAGTTTTTAAAGTCTGTCTCTAAATTAAATGTTCTTAAAGGAAGTTGTGAGCTAGAGTGTATCTTTGCCCTTAGCTCACTTTCTGTGTACACAAAGAAGAGAGTTTTTAATCTGTTGCAGTGTGTTTTGAAAGTGATAAAGGATGCTGTTCACATGATTACTCATTAACACTGTAGATCAGTATCCTGTTGAGAGTATAAACTGCAGCCCTTGTTCTTTTGGCTCTTCTTCAGGCATGCATGAAATAACAGAGTATGTATGATGTTTCTGTTAAGTCCAGAGATAAGTGGTCAGTATTTGTTCTTCTCATTTGATAAGACATAGTTATAGATGATACAGCTTTTCAATTTGTGGATTACAATACAGTCTATCATGGCATGATTTTCAGTAGCTTGATAAGGTCCAGTGAAGGTACTGATAAGTATAAGGCTGTCAACTTGTCTTTAAAAGTAGGATCATGTGTAGTTATTCAGCTAAGGGCAGTTAATGTTGAAGTTTTCAAATAAAAGCATGGACATTTTGAGGTTGCCTGCCACATTGATTCAGTGATTTTTTTTTTCAAGTTGTGTATTTGAAGCAGGTGAGGAATGTAAATGTTACCAATAGTTGTGGAATGATTTCCAAGGCATACTTTAGCAAGAATCCAGTTGAACACTACGAGGTGGGCATATCAACTTTAGTTGCTTGAATATTTTTTTTTTTTTTTTTGGTAGTGGAAATCCAGCATCATGTGGGCCTCACATTTCAGAAATGAGAGAAATTGTGGTCTAGCCATGTCAGAAGTAAGGTATTTGGTTTGAGCCAAGTATCAGAAATGGAGAATATGTCTTAAGAATGGTGTCTGATTCAGCCTGACAAGAGAGCCGTTTTATTATTTGTGCTTCCCAGGTTTCAAGCTGCAAATTGTAGCTATTGTAATGCAGACCATAATGCTATGACCAGAGGTAATAGCTAATAGATGTGTCTAGGGAGTTCCAGTATTGAATTCCCTATCCTCTGAGAGGTAAGTGTATCTTTAGGCAAGACATTTAAGTTCATTTGAGGGGTCCTTTTAATAAATTCTTAGCGTGAAAGTTGCTTTAATTGGCAGAGTCTAAGGGCAATTTGTACTAGAAATAATGGAAATTTATTTTATTTTTTATTTTTATTTTACTTTTGTTAACCCGGGGTGTCTGACTGAGCCGAAAAGGCCCTTTTTCAGCTGAGGCCCAGGGGAAAAAAGCTCCACAAAGAAAAATTACAGACCCATTTAGTTATTTAGACATGATCAGTATACACACAAATTACAAGAGACATGTTTTTTTACAGTGGTATGCAGCACATAAACAGTTACAGTGGAGAGAACAAACAAAAAAATTTGAATTTTAAAAATAAAGGTAATTAATAGATTTGTGGTGTACAGCTGATATTTGGAGCATAGGTAGAATACATACATAGTGCACAGGTACAGTACATACATTGTAGGTTAGCCAGTGTTTGTGAGTAAGATTGAAAACTGTTATCAAGTGCTCTAGATTTAGTATGTATATGTTATCTGCTTTCACTAGCCTGGGGAGCAATCATGGCACTGCCAACTTTGCTTGAGATGTTGCTTGAAATGTGGTTAAGTTTATTTTAATGTATACTTAAGTACTTAAATCTAGCATGGAATTCTGTGTAAGTAGATGGTTGCAGTGGCGGCTGGTGACTTCAAATGAAAGGGGGGCTGCAGGAGACAGTTGAATGGGTGGGGCCAATGGGAAGGTGTGTGACCAACTAGAAAGGGGTGAAGCTATGCTCAGAAACCACAAAAACTGGGACTTAAAATACGCTGCACTGGGTGCCAAACCGTCATTATGAGAGTCAAATCAAGACAAATGAAGTGTAGAAGAAAAAAAAATATTTCAGTGCATTGGCTACATGACAGTTTACTTAATCTCTAGATGGAAACAAAAAGGTTGTGAGGCATGAAAAAATAAATTACTTTTTAAATACATTACTGGAATGCCAGGCAAAATCAAGTATAAAAAAACAAGCAGCACTCAAACCACTTCTCCTTGCACTGCAGTTCTAATTATAATTTATATTCAGCTTTATAAAAGTACCAAGTAACATGCTGAAAGGAGCGCACTCTGTGATACCCCCACTTGTAAAAATGTTTCTTATCCAAAAAAGACCTGTTGCCTGACAACTATCTACTTGTTTAATGGGGAAAACATGATCAAAGTAAAAAAATGAACAGCAAGCAAGAAACAAACTCAAGGTAAATTACTTAAAGGATTACTGCATAGGTTATGGACCACACATGATAGATTGGCATTCTGTTTAGTTTACTGGTAAAGCCTGCAAAGATGACTGCAAGTCTCCCACAAATGTAGTGAGCTTCTGAAAATACTGTAATCTTGTCCTTTATTACAAATACTGTCATATGCATTTCAATACCTAAGGCTTATACATTATATAGTTATGTAAATATTCTCTGCATGGCAACAACAAAAAGGCTTTCAATGTTGGTAATTCTTTAACAGTATGCTTATTAAAGCTTACTTGCATCTTACAATCTCAGACAAACTTACCTGATGGTCATTAAAGCATTGCTACTTAAACACAGAGCAACAGGCAGTTGAATAACATGCATTTCCTGAATAATAAGCATAGATCAACAGTATAAAAATATGACAGAAAACCAGAACATTCTGCAAAATCAAGGACAGATGAAAAGCCACTGTAGTACTTGTGTTTACTTTGGATGGGGGGATACTCTGCACACTTACACTGCATAACTGCTCCTTGCCGTGTTTGGACACATCCAGAGTCACTACATGGGGGAGTGGGGTGCAACAAGTATGTCACAATTTGAAATGTCTCTGGCTGACGGTGATGGTCCTGACACATTTGTTATACCTCAACCTCAGAGCAAGAAATCTGGACAAAGCCGTAAATAGAAGTGGGACAAAGGCCCAAAAATAAGGACAATTTTTAAATATTGCTCTTATAAACTTAGAAAGATAATAGAATAGTAGGTCTTGCATTCTAATTAATTTTCTGAAGGGTATGAAATCTGAAACTCAAATGTCTGTCGTTATTTTCTAACTTCAGTCTTTAATAATTTGCCACTAGTTTGCCAGAAAACCACAATTTTATGAAAAACTGACCAAAAATGTGATGGAAAAATATAAAATATCCACACAATACAGCTGGGAACCTGTCAAAGAAGGGGCACTTTTTAATATTAGTACTGTTAAGCTGAGCAGCTGACAAAATAAGAGAATCTACATGCATTTCTATAATAAAGGTAGTCTATAACTCTGATCATTACAATTATTTATTAATTGTAAACCCTCCCACATTTTCTTCCAAAACTGCCATTTTGCAGAGGGATTATTAGGGGGAGAGCAACATTGTGAGCCAAAGTCGGGGACAGTTGAGAGGTTTGGATATACCTAATTCTATAAAGCGATTTATTTGCACGTACCTGTCAACCTCTTAATGCAGAAAATCTGGACAAGGCCAGATATATTGGGGGGAACATACAGACAATATTAAAAATTGCTGTTGTATAAACTTAGACATTTGATAGAATAACAGGTCTTGCTTTAGCATGCATTTTTCTGAAGGGTATGAAGTCTGAAACTCAATGTATGTCATTTAGTGACTTCATTCCTAAATGATTTGCCAGAAAACCACAAATTTTATGAGGAACAAACCAAAAATAAGAAGCAAAATCTATTAATTCTGTGAAAATCTGGACAGTTGAAAGGAATAGTTCAGCTAGGGCTGTCTTTGAGTTTGCCGCCGTTCCCCCCTCACAAAATCATGGTCGAATGGGGCCTCCCCCCTGCAGACATTCCAATGTCCCATTACTTGGCTATTTCACCCCATTTACCATAAACACTGTAATGTGCATATTGCTTTACTTCTACGATGATTTGGACTTCATTTAAAAGTTTTATTTTACATTTTACAGCATAAACACTAATAGACATCTGCTAAACAAAGCAATGCAGTGTCACAATGAAAATAGACTTAGCATTAAAACTTCTCTGCCCTTGAAACTCACATTCATTGAAACAGCATTGAAACCCACATTCAAAAAAAATACATCTGGCCAGTGGCAGATAAAGATTAACTTTGGACTGTTTTCAAATCATGGGCTCCTTGCACACGACACATAAATGTGTTCTTTGATACACCTTCCTGATTGTGTTAAATTATATTCCTTGTATAATACAGTACAGTTTTTAAAGGGTATTTTAAATTTATTGTTTTGAACATTTTTCCAGTAAACAGTGAAACAAAATGTATGTACCAATAATGACAAAACTGCCCAATTTAGAACATTTCCATCATAAAAGTCTACTCAAACTTCTCAGTATCAGTAAATATGCACAATCTCTGCAGAAATAAAAGTTATCTAAATAATTCCACATTAGAGATCTGTAACTAATGAAGAGGTTGCTGCTAGCAAACAACTTCATATTTCATTGTTTCATCTACAAATCAAGTGCCTGTTACCCTTGAGGAATAAATTGCCCATGCTACATTAAAAAATGATAAGCTAGTAATATTGCAATAAGGAATGGATGGCAAACTGATAACAGGTTAATAGTTACTAGGTATCTCCGCCAAAGAGGACGTTCTCAGGACTGCAGCATCCACCCCCTTTAAAAGTACAACACAGTACAGTATCAGCAATGCATCTACATACTGTGGGAGTAGAATACACAGCCTTCTGCATCGAAAGCAAGTACACTTCCTGTTGTGCTGTTAACAATGCAAGCAGACTCAGCATAAGCTGCACTAAACTTTTCTTCCCCTGAATCTCTTGGCTCCTTGTAAAATCTGCTCAACACTCAACTTTGCAGCATGTGAGCACAAGTAATCTGGAAAAAGCCAAAATTTATTGGTGGGGATGGCAAAAGCCCAAAAACCAGGGACACATTTTAAACATTGCTTGTATAAACTTGGAAAGTTGCTAGAATAAAATGCTGTGCTGCTGCCATGCATTTCACTGCCAAGACTTAAACCCAGGACCCTGTGCACTGCAGTCAGAGCAACATACCACTATGCCAAATCAGCTGTTTCTTGAAAGACAGGAAGACTGAAACTTAAATGGCTATCATTTAATGAATTCAGTTCTCACCATAGCTCTCAACCTCTTAGCACAAAACACCTGGAGAAAGCCAATAATGGGGGAAATACCGCCCAAAAACATATTCAGTTAATTCAGTTCTCACATAGCTCTCAACCTCTTAGCACAAAAAAACCTTCAAAAAACAGTAGTGGAGGAATACAGCCCCCAAAATAGGGACACATTTCAAATATTGATCTTATAAAGTTAGAAAATTGCTAGAGTAAAATATTTTGTGTTACCGTGTACTTTCTGAAGAGTATAACATCTGAAATTCAAATGTCTGTCAAAAAAAAAACACAGATTTTATGAGGAACAGAACAGAACAAAAATATGAGGCAAAAGTCTGAATGCTTTTCACAAGTGGTGGTGGGTAGGGAATTCAGTCTCTTGCTACCTGCATCCAAGGTTGAGGGTTTGACTCTGAGTTACTCTGTCTAGCCACCAGTTATAGTTAACTGGGGCATTTCACACACAGACACACACACCCCTTGGTCTGGATACAGTGCCCATTCAAAATAAGCAGTGAAAGTCCAGCAGTCCAGTAGCACGAGCTGCCACTGGATGGTTTGAGGGAAAGAAGAAGGTAGAAAATAATAGAGACACCTGTTCTTGGGGGTTAGAAGAGATAAAAGTAGATAAGCAGCTCACTGAGGGCTAAATACATGGGATTCAAGATAGTGGAAGTATAGTAAAGGATGTAAAACAGATGAAGTAGGAAGAAAAATTGTAAGGAGGAAGATTTTTTTCAGTGGAAAGAGAAAGGTTAGTAAGTACAGACTAATGAGAAGAAAAAACATTTTCAATAAAATAACTGAAGCAAGTCCTAGATAGGAAGGCTGGGGGGGGGGGGGCAGGTGGTACAGAGGGCACAGTCAATAGTGAAGACAGTGATGAAGCAGAATAATACAGATGTACCCCTCAAGATAGTCAGATAGAAGGTAATGTGCAAGGTAGCCTGTGAGAAAGAAAGTAAGAACCTGGTTCAAGGCTCCCGAGAGCACCCCAGCACTACCAGGTTATACCTCATACCATGCTTTTCGGCCTCAAAACTTGGACCGAACCACAAAAGGAGGGGGAGTATCAATATTCGTCAAAGATACCCACACATCCAGGTTGGTGGCACAGCACGAAGCATCAGAGACTATCCATGTGCGACTAACAGTGGATAAAACTGCCTTCCAGTTTATAGCCTGCTACAGACCACCCTCCCAAACCCAGGAACCCCACTCGGCCTTCCTGAGAACACTGGAAAATATGAAGGTCTCTCCAAACACCATTATATTGGGCGACTTCAACTACCCAAACATAGACTGGGAGCATTACTCTAATGCCAACACCCTAGCACAAAGGTTCCTAGAATTTATAAACTCAAATGCTATGAAACAACTTGTTACCACTCCCACAAGAGGGGAAAACATACTGGACTTGATCATCACCAACATGGGGACTCTATGCTCCAGACCAGAAGTGTATCCCTCACTGGTAAGATCAGACCATAAACTAATCTCACTGGATATTCACATCCCGACCCCACCCCCTGCCCAGAAAACCACAGTGAAAAACTTCTCTAAAGCAAATTTCACACTCCTCAAAACTGAGGTGGAATCCTTCAAAGCCCCCGTGCTTGTAGAAAATATGGCCCAGACCGCAGAATCCTTTATAAACGCATTCTATGAACACCTTCAAGAATGCATGGATCATGCAATCCCAAATAAAACCAAGACCCAATCCTCCAAAGGCAGACGTCCTGTCTGGTGGACCCCAGCCATAAACAAACTATACAATAGAAGGAGGAAGCTACTACATGATAGAGCAAAATCCCAAAAAGGGAAGGCCTCTCTGATCAGTATTAGCAAAAAACTACGGGCACTCATAAAATCATCTAAGGCCAGCTTCGAGAAAAAAATTGCACAGGACACTAAGGATAATCACAAGGCTTTCTTTAGTTATGTTAGGAACCTGGGTGGGAATTCCCAGATATGCTCAGAATTAGTCCAAAATGACAGAAAATACACCGAACCCACAGACATTGCCAACATCCTAGCTGACAGGTTCAGCACAAACTTCTCTCCCCCCTCCCCACCAAAAGGGCAAATATCTATCCCAGCAGAGTGCTGCCCCCCTGACATCTCAGATGCTCAGGTAAGAGCCGCCCTCTCCAAAGCAAAAAACACAGCATCAGTGGGACCAGACGGTGTCCCGGGCTGCGTCCTACATGAACTCCAAGAAGAACTAAACCCAAACATAAAACTACTGTTCAATCTCAGCCTTACTACAGGATATGTACCCAAAGAGTGGCGTACAGCAACAGTGGTCCCTCTCCACAAAGGTGGTGCCTCAACGGATCCTGGAAACTATCGCCCCATAAGCCTGACTAGCTTAGTCTGCAAAGCTATGGAAAGGATCATCATGGACCTCATAAATAAAGATATTGGGGACGTACAGACACTGGATCCTACCCAGTTCAGCTTTGTTAAGGGCAGATCCTGCCTCTTAAACCTGGTTGATTTCTTTGAAACAGTTACCAAGGCCATTGAAGAGGGGAAGGTGGTCCACACAGCCTACCTGAACCTTGCAAAAGCCTTCGATACAATACCCCACTCGGGCATTATAGATACGCTCACCAGCTTAAATATAAACCCCTATGTCACTAGATGGGTTGCAAACTGGCTCAAGAGAATTGCTGGAGCCATGTCAGACTCCAAACCAGTTACAAGTGGCATCCCACAAGGCTCAGTACTGGGACCTCTCTTGTTCGGTATATATTTCTCGGAGGTACAGGCCAACACGGAAGGACTGTGGCTGACCAAGTTTGCAGATGACTGCAATAATCGACTCTCCAGCCGACACAAGCATCCTCCAAAAGGGCCTCATAGAAACAGACAACTGGTGCCAGAGCCATGGCCTCAAGCTAAACGCCAAAAAGTGTATAGTCATCCCCTTTGGCAAAAACAAAGTGCCCACAAATTACCACATAGGTGGTAATTCATTAAGTACAGAAGAAGTAATTAGGGACCTGGGGACCCAAGTTGATAGCAATCTCTCATTTGACAACCACTTGGCCAAAGTGGTTAGAAAAACATTTTATATAGCCCACCTAATCATGAAGGGATTCACATCTAGATCAGGGGAGGTCATCGTGCCTCTTTACTCATCCCTCATCAGGCCCATAATTGAGTACAATGCCCCTTTTGGGATGTACCTTACCAGACACCTGCAGCAACTGGACAGACCCCAAAAGTACCTCACCAAGAGGATCAAAGGGCTCAAACAGATGCCATATGCTGCCCGGTTAAAGAAACTCCAGCTCTACTCAGTGGCATACCGCCTGCTCAGAGACGATCTGTGCCTGACGTATAATGCCATGTCCAACCCGGAATTAATGGACATGCTGCACTTCAGAAAATCCAAATCCCATCGAGCTACGTGCTCGAGAGAATTGAACCTCAACACTGAAATAAATAGGACATGCTGGAGGGACAGATTCATAACCCAGAGGCTCCCTTCACTCTGGAATAAAATCCCAGTCCAGGTTAGGCAGAGTCCCTCATTGACTTCTCTTCAAGAGGAATCTTGATGAGTGGATGGGAGATCGTAGGTTTACCCCAGGTATCACTTCTGTGTCACTGTTAGACAGAGGCACAGTATACTAACCTCGAAAAAGGGCATAGCAAAATTAATTTAAAATGGGTGGCGAAAGCCAAACACACTCTGGCTAGGCTTATAAATGCCCTGGGGCAGATAGCCTAGTATGAACGTATGAACCTATAAACCTATGAAGAGAGCAGACACTTCAGGCTGAACTGAATAACAACAAAAAAGCCAGCACAGCGTGGAATCCACAAAAAATTTTTATTTGAAATTCAGTGATGGGAGGAAAAATCCCCACTATCAAAAAATCCAAACCAGTTTTGGCTAAACACAGCCTTCTTTAGTGGATCAAACAATTATAAATTACAACCAAACAACTCAATATAAATAATCTGATTTAAATAAGGCATGCAACAATCATTGGTCCTTCAAAATTGGTCATTAAGACCAGGTGGAAATAAAGCTCCAAGTTTAATCATCCATTTTCTTTCTTTGACATTTAGCAATTCATGCCAACCTGCCTTATCCCTACATTGACCCTTAATGCAATCAATAACAATAAATGAAAATGAAGCTGTATGATGTTTAAGAACATGTCTGTAAAGAGCATTGTTTTGACGTCTATTTTTTATATCACTAAGATGTTCCCCAATTCTGAGACGTAATGTCCTAGAGGTTTGTCCAACATAGAATGAATAACAAGTACATATGGCAAGATAGATAACCCACTCACTACTACAATTGGCCCAAAAATTAATATCAAAAATCTCAGGGGTGTTTCGGCTGGTGAATTCACTAGTCTTTGGCACCCTAATGCAATATGAACAATGACCACATGGCATAGAACCAATGATCGGTCCACCAGTTAAAGAAAATTGAGTGGGCTCCTTAACATCCGAAACCACCCTTTTATAATGACTAAACATTGAACCTAATGTTTGTCCTCTTCTATAAGAGAACAAACATTCATCTCTCAAGAAAGGATGTAATCTATCCTCTGCCATCAAGATATTCCAATGTCTGTTGATTATATTATTAAAACCCCTAGTATTACGTCCATAAGTTGTAATAAAACGTAATGGTTCAGGAGAATGATCATGACTTTTAACTTTATAACTTAGTAAATCCAATCTATTTTGTGTGGTGGCCCAGTTTTTGGCAAAACTAATAGTACCTGGACGATAACCTCTCTCTTTAAATCTACGAACCAGATCTTCTTTAATGGTATTAAAAGTTGAATCATTGGAACAAATCCTCCTAGCCCTGAGAAATTGGGATTTGGGGATATTCTGGATGATATGTTGTGGGTGGAAGCTGGAAGCGTGTAAAAGGGAATTGAACCCAGGAAATTTCCTATATAAAACTGTGGATAAAGTATCATCATGATTCCTCGTACTCTTGCTCAAACACTCTCCAGTTTTCAGCAACATTATTATCAAATACAAGTAAACCAGGTCTGCAAAATCCTTCTGCCATGCCAACAAATTGCTTTTGTAATTATATTCAAATGCACACGTCAGGTACTCGAAAAATAGTCAACTACACAACAATCTCTTTGAAATGACTGTATTCTGCAAAATAACTGCACTGTAATACAGCATACACTTGTACACACACAGAAGTTTTACTTTGGATCCCATTCTGACACCACGTCACTCATCTTGTGTATTCAAATAAGATAATGAGGCCTAAGTGTTCATTTAAGTAGTTTATTACACACAAACACATCAGGATGGATGACTAAAACATTAAACTTCAATTGACTGACTGCTTCACACATACATGCTTTCACTCAAGCTGCTCACTCTAAATGGCACTCTTCCTTGCACGTGGTCAGTACTTATATGCACATGCCAATAGACTGGAATGGCTCTTAAAGGTACAACACACACTCTGATCTACACCATTATCCTCTTTCTCTCTGGTAACCTCTTACCACTAGAAGGAATTTTAGGCAGTTTTCGATTTGGATGATAATAGATAGCTGCCTGTCTGGTTAACAGTTGTGTTTTGGCTATTCTTGTCTATTTTTGAGCAATGAAAAACACCAATTTCAAAAAGTGTAGAATTGATTTGATGGCTAAATGATTCCACCACAATACCACCATACTCTTTGTGTAACTTGTTTTACGGTGCAATATTTGATTGCAGAATGTAATATCTGTGCTAGTTTTGGAAAGCAGACCTTACGAGACCATCAAAATAATCTTAAAAGTTTGTTGTATATAGGCAGGACTTGGGAAGGGTTCCATCTCCTTCAATATCTTCAGAATTTCAATGGCACAGGGATAAAAATAAAAGTAAGGAGGGCTGTAGTCAGTGCCGTTCTAGGTATCTCTCTGCTTAAAAAAAAAAACAAACTAGAAAATAGCATTTGAGATTCTTTCATTTCTTTTCTTCTTTGGCTGAGGTGTTTTCAGCTGTGATTTGAACCTGAATCAGCTATGAAGGATGCACCTTCTCAATCTACACACTGTCCTAGACATTGAAGTTTGTACCCCTTATCTAATACTGAGTTAGTTAGGCTAGCTTCCTTTACACCTTCCTTCTCTAGATCTGTGTATCCAGTGTCTTCCCCTTGAAGTATTATGGTATATATTGACTATTTCAAGATGACAGAGACCTTGTTCCAGGCCCTTGTGAAGATGGACTTAATCACATCCTCGTCTGCTTCCAGAGTGGATATGAACTCTGTTTTATATACCCATACCTTGGCTTCTTCATAGGACCCATCTTCAGTGCTGTTTCACAAGAAACTGGTAGCCTCCAGGAACAGTAGCTGGTGAGGTTGAGAGCTACTTTGGTACTTGCCATCTGGAACATATCCAGTCCGCAAAACTTTGTGCCTTCAACTTGGCCCTGCCTGCATTACCAGTTGTCCTGGCAATGATACCTGTTATGCCAGAGGTTCCTTTGGCCCCTGTCCTTGGGGTCACTGACTTGAGGCCAATATCAGTGACAATTCCTTTGATGCCTCCTCAGCCATCAACATTTTTTAGCTTTTCAGCCTTTTGTGCTAAGACACTCAACACTGGTGCCAGTGTCAGGCAGCCTTTTGACATTGGGGCCTGTGTCTCAGTTGGTGTTAATAACCTTGTTTGGTATTAAGCCTTTGGCACCATTGCCGTCAGTGCCTGCATGTGTGTAGAAGTCAACTCTCAATACTGAGATTCCTTACCTAGATGCAGTAGTGTGCCTGTACTTTGGTTTATTCCCCTGTTTCCACCATAGTACCATTTCATTCTGTGTCTGCAGCCTCCAGATGCTCTAGGACAAGCAAGTCACTTGAGACTTTGCAGTTATCAGTCTTGCTATTCTCACAATTCCATATTCTTGGACGATTCTGGAAAGTGATAATGAAGAACATAAAACCGTGCAAAAGTCATGATCAAGAAAGCAATACCATTTTCTCTTCTTTAAATACAAATGGCAGTATAAGATACGTGGAAAGTTTTTTTTTTAATAATTTAAAAAGTTAATAGGACAAATTATTTTATATCTTCATACATAAGAAGAATAAAACTTGAATGCCTGTCATTGGCTGTAGTCTTCAGTGATTTATCAGAAAGTCAATTTAAGTGGGTTAAAAATATGATGTATCATTATCAGGGACATTCAAAAGTTAAAAGGAGCAATAGGTTTTGCATCAATATGCATTTTCTGAACATAGAGAAATAGGAATATGAGGGACAGGTCAAAATCAGAGATATTAAAAAGTTAACAGAACAACAGGTCAACAGTCAACAAGAACATTATCATGCATTTTTCTGAAAAATTACAAGTTTGAAACTCTGATGTCTGACTTTATTGACTGACTGTAATCATCAGTGGTATACCAGAAAAATCAAGCATTTTATGAGGCAAAATCCTGGTCATACTACAAAAATTGGACAGTTCTACAAATGTGTTTTTTTAATTTTTTTTTTTTTATGTTAGCACTTCAGGTGATGGATCAGTTAGTGTCGGAAAGTATTTTTTTTAACTGGCAGTGATAAAAGTTTAGAATGTTACAGCAAAAGTACAAGACTGGCAAACTTTACTACTGCCGTAACATTCTAAGCAGCACACAGACGCAATACAGCAGGAGGGATGGTAAGAACCCCTCTGTTGTAAAGGTGTGCTTTCACGTGCCAGAAATAATTTTTGCTAGGAATCAAAAAAGATCTAAGTAGATGTGGTTCAAGCATGGCTGAAAGCATTAGCAGACCCGGCAGTCTAGGAGTAGCCAGTAAGGCTGTCTCTCCATTCAGAAAGGTCTTCCACCCAGAAACAGAAGAAAACAACTGGCAGAGTAAAGATATCAAGAGTTCCCATCTGCTGGGCAATCCCAATGGAATCCCTGAAGGATTCTCCAACTGTCCTGCTCTGGCTACTGTCAGTAGGATTGCCTGCTCTTCTATTTCCCTGGATGGCTGGCCATCACACAGGACAAATATCTCAAGGTATTGCTATCCTGTCAAGTGAATCAGGTTGCTGATATCCAGAGGCTACAAAATACTGTCTCACACCCTACCTAGGTTGCCGTCACTTCAGTTACCCAACATCTTTCTCTTCAACACTGAATTGCTTGGCACCCAAACCTGACTTTTAGTTACATCATCTCAAGCTGACTAATGGTTTAGGTATGTGGAAGGTTCCCTGAAAGCTTTAGATGCTCACCAGCTGTTATATCCTTAGCAGGATATAACCCGTATAGCTTAGGCTACTACAACAGTGATCACTCAAAAATCTACTGACTTGGGAAGTTTACCTCTACAATTGTATTTTTTCTGTCAAAACTGTAGGTTTTAGAAGGGAAACTGAATCATGTGGGACTGTTCTTACATTTCTAATAGAAATGTTTATGTTTATGCTTATGTGAACTTTCTTTGAGGAAGAGATTTACTTTTCACTAAAATTTCACTTAGACTAGAAAGTCTGATGTGTTCAGGACAGGATATTGAGCTTGTAGGAGATTGTCAATGGTTTACTTATCTCAGAGACACTTGCTGCTTGCCTTACACTTTATTGACTCATCTAGACTCTGCTCCCCACTTTTCACCAGCTTACCTATGGAGCAACCTCTGGTCTCTGCAGTAGTACCCAGAGTACCCTCCTCGCACGCAAAAAGAAGAAAGTTGTAATAGAATCTTCTGGTATCAGGCCGGCTCCTGTTCTGCTTCAGCAGCTTGAGGGTGCCCATCTTTTTCGCTGTCCTCTTGGAGTAGCTTTTTCAGCCACAAAAGTCCAGGTGATAATTATGTCCTCTTCAGCTTTAGGGATTCCCTTGATGGACAAAGAAGAGGCACTTTTGTCAGTCTCAGGGGAAGGAGCAAGTAAGTGAAGGGTCTTCACATGGCCAGGATAGAAAGGTGGAAGTTGGGACAAGTATGCCTACTATGAGTCAAGTCTGTTTTCAGGGAGAGTGCGCTTAGTGAGAAAAATGTAAAGTCTCCTGTGTCTGTTTCTAGGGACAGGGAAGATTTACTGGGATTTGCCAAGGAACTTATTAATGCTTTATCTTTGTCCTCTGATTCTTTTGGAAAGGGAAGAAAAGGAAAAGAGTTCCTTCTCTTTCTGACAGGGAATTTCAGTCAGAAGAGCAGACATTGCAGAATGATGGTTGTACTTTAGGAATTTCTTCTCAGTGTGAGCAGTCTGATTCTGGATGAAATAGATTTTCAGTGGGACCAGAATTAAGTTCCTGTGGCACAAAAAGTTATTACTATTTGCTGAAATTAGGGATTCCTGAAGCTTCAGCTATCCTTCCTGTATTGCCTGCCTTAGAGAATGTTTTCTCACTCATTCTAGCTTAGCTGGTGGTCAGCCTCCTGCTTCTAAGAGGTCTGACAATTTATACATGGTAAAACGAAACTGAGTGAGTAGTGGAAATCAAACTGGTAAACAAAAAACACCACCACCTCCAGGCACAAATAAATCCGGTCCAGGCAAAGGTGCAAAACGTTTTATTCTCCACAAATGAGATCAACGAGCGTTCACAAAACACGCCACCAAGTAACATCAAACAATAACGCTTAACATAAAAACGTTTTCGTCTTTAACTTCATCAGTAATGACATCCATTTTTGAAAAACACTGCCATATATACTGATCTCAACTTTCAAAATATCCAATCATGATCATTCCCTTTAAAAAGCAATTAATATTTTAAAATAAATGTACTAGTTAAACAATGCTGGTAAATACATTTAAAACTTAAAATCTATACATGTATCAAACCATTGACATCACTTTTGAAATAAAATTGATTTGCTTTGAATTAGAATTGTAAAATTATTAACATTAAAAAGCATTTATTGGAATAAATGAAGTCTATACTAACCATATAGTCTCTAACCCATTTTAAACTAATTCCTTAACCATCTAGTGACATAAATTAATATCACAGGCTTTTTCTAAAAACTTCTTGAATGAATTTACAAATACAAATATAAAAACTTTTTTTAAAAATTCACTAATTTAATAAGTTTTTATATTTGTATTTGTAAATTCATTCAAGAAGTTTTTAGAAAAAGCCTGTGATATTAATTTATGTCACTAGATGGTTAAGGAATTAGTTTAAAATGGGTTAGAGACTATATGGTTAGTATAGATTTCATTTATTCCAATAAATGCTTTTTAATGTTAATAATTTTACAATTCTAATTCAAAGCAAATCAATTTTATTTCAAAAGTGATGTCAATGGTTTGATACATGTATAGATTTTAAGTTTTAAATGTATTTACCAGCATTGTTTAACTAGTACATTTATTTTTAAATATTAATTGCTTTTTAAAGGGAATGATCATGATTGGATATTTTGAAAGTTGAGATCAGTATATATGGCAGTGTTTTTCAAAAATGGATGTCATTACTGATGAAGTTAAAGACAAAAACGTTTTTATGTTAAGCGTTATTGTTTGATGTTACTTGGTGGCGTGTTTTGTGAACGCTCGTTGATCTCATTTGTGGAGAATAAAACGTTTTGCACCTTTTCCTGGACCGGATTAATTTATACATGGTATCAATTTATACATGGTATCATAGACATAGAATTGTTTTCTAATCCTAAAGCAGACCCAGACATTATTTTTCTATCCAAATCTGCTTCTGCTAAACAGGTTACAGTTGCTAACCCCATTCCCACTGGCAAAGTTGTGAAAGCAATGGATAAGTTGGGGAAGAAAATGTATTCTTCTTGTACTTTTAACGTTCAGAATTTTAAACTGTCACACTCATGTTAAAAGTTTTTATTATCTTTTAAGAACATACAGAAGTTAATGGTGACCATTCCTACTTCAGAGCTACAGAATTTGCTAAACGCTTCTGTGACAGCTGTATTGCACGTGACTAAGCTTATTTTCAAGTTTGCTTATGACGCTACTGATTCCTCCTGTCGTTTCTGGATCAATTTTGGGATTTGCCTGGCGTCATACTTGAAATCTTCCTAATGATGTTATATTTGATATCTTAAATTCTCCCTTGAATAAAGAGGTTCTGTTTGGCTGTTCTACAGCTGATGTGCTTAACTCATTCACTCCGGAGCAGCTCAGAAAAAGCTGCCTGCTTAATTCCACCATAGGAATAACAGTGCAGCCTGAGCTCATTTTCAGAAAATCTATTTGTAATACCATACAGAAAACAAATATTCGTAACTCTCTAACTATAAGAGCTAGACTAAAATGTAAACATGAAGGTTGTTCAGCAGACACTGACCTTTCCAACCGTGTAAATGTTGATAGTGCATATCAAAGTCATTATTAAATATCTGGCAAGGAATGTTGATATTGTGCATATTTTTTGCCTTTTTGAAAAAGCAAAGTAGAATATCTTTGTCAATGTACCATGTATACCCATATAATTTGTATTTAATTTGTTAGTATGAATGTCAGCTTTAAAATGATACCTTAACCATTACTGTGTGATTCTCCTTTATGGAGATATTCACAGAAATATGATTAATATAATATTTCTCATAATTGGTAAATAAACAAAGCATAATATATCATCACCTGTAACAGAGCCTACATATCAGTGTAGAAGTTGTGCGTCTGAATGTCAGCTTCAAAATGATGCATCATTTGTGCGATCACCATGCTCCCTTGTAAAGATATGGCCATAATAATGAGAAGTATTGGAAATGTATAATTTTCATAATCGTACAAGAATAAACAAACTGTGATATCTGTACATGTGTACAGTGCACAGACACAGTTCTTTTACCATGTTGTAAGGAGCAACACTGTCTTCAAAATGAGGTATTACTTGGCACACTGACATGCTCCCTTGCAAAGTTATTAACCAAAATATGAACAAAATCATAATTTCCATAACCTAACTCCAAAACAAACTTTGATATCTGCACATGTGTACAACATACAGGCACAATTCCTTTACCATGTTGGAACCAGCAACACTGTCTTCAAAATGAGGTATTACTTGGCACATTCAGATGCTCCCTTGCAAAGTTATTTACCAAAATATGAAAATAATAATTTCCATAACCTAAGTCCGAAACAAACTTTGAGATTTGTACATGTGTACAGCATACAGGGACAGTTATTTTACCATGTTGGAACTATCAATACTGTCTTCAAAATGATGTATTACTTAACACATTTAGATGCTCCCTTGCAAAGTTATTTACCAAAATATGAAAACAAAATCATAATTTCCATAACCTAAGTCCGAAACAAACTTTGAGATCTATACATGTGTACAGCATACAGGGACAATTATTTTACCATGTTGGAACTATCAATACTGTCTTTAAAATTATGTATTACTTAGCACATTCAGATTCTCCCTTGCGAAATTATTTACCAAAATATGAAAAAAATAATTTCCATAACCTATATCCAAAACAAAATTTGATATTTGTACATGTGTACAACATATGGGCACAGTTCCTTTACCATGTTGGAACTATCAATACTATCTTCAAAATTAGGTATTACTTGGCACACTGACATGATCCCTTGCAAAGTTATTTACCAAAATATGAAAAAAATCATAATTTCCTTAACCTAAGTCCGAAACAAAGTTTGATATATGTACATGTGTACAACATACAGGGACAGTTCTTTTACCATGTTGGAACTATCAATACTGTCTTCAAAATGAGGTATTACTTAGCACATTCAGATTCTCCCTTGCAAAGTTAATTACCAAAATATGAAAAAAAATCATAATTTCCATAACTTAAGTCCAAAACAAACTTTGATGTATGTACATGTGTACAACATACAGGGACAGTTCTTTACCATGTTGGAACTATCAATACTGTCTTCAAAGTGAGGTATTACTTGGCACACTGACATTCTCCCTTGCAAAGTCATTTACCAAAATATGAAAAAATCATAATTTCCATAAGCTGAGTCTTACCAAAACTGATATCTGTACATGTGTAGAGCATTCATAAGTGGTTGTTTTACCATGTAGACACATATGATTGTAAATATACACATTCTTGGTGTAGACAACATACTGCTGAATGGGTACATGTAAAGAGAAAAAGCAAGGTAAGGACCACCACTCCACTAATGAACCCAGGACAGGCATGGGACTTCAACTTCAGTGGCAGGCAAGGCCATTTGATCTGTCCGATAGCTGTGCTAGCTACCCACTCAGACAGCTGATTTCACTATGGTCTCACAACCTTCTTCAGTGTCAGCAGTCTACCCTACTTATGCCTTTTCTCTTTACATGTGTCCATTCAGCAATGGACCTAAGGGATCAAGTTCTGTATTACTAAGCCCTTCCTGTCATCTAAACTCTATACATGCCTGAAAAAAGAGTAATAAAAAAAGTATTGCAGGATGATTACTGACATATTCAATTGTACGTGGTAGCACTCTCCTAAACAATTCTTGCTCAGCATCTTCACCAAATCCTTGCCACAATTGTTTGCCAAACTCAGAAAAATATCATATTTTACACAACACAATTCATAATAGAGTTTTACTTACTATACTGGTCTTCCTAGGTCATGAGTGTTTTCCATTCTTCTCACAAGCTGCATGTTAAAAATACTGCATAGCTCTCCTCACACCATTGTGGAGGTCAGTCAAGAATAACGCAATGCCCTCCTCAGTTAGGTGAATGCCATCCCTCCTGTACAGGTGAACATCTTCTGCGGTGATGCTGTCATGGCAGATTGTAGATTCAACGACACTGTGCATCAAGCCTTGCATGAACTCATTCTCTACACGTCTGGCCTTGTGCGCTGCATGTTGACTATTTGCGGTTTTCCATATCTGGCGAGGAATTATATCAGAACACACAAAATGACAACATGGCCACCAGGACTGCAGATGTTCAAAAATTGCTCTGATTTGAAACCGCAGCCTTCCGAGTGATTGACTGATCACATCATTCCCTCCAATGTGCAGCACAAGGATGTCGGGCTCAGGGTAGATGGAACACTTCTCTTCCAACAACTGCAGTGCTCTGCTTCAATGAATACCTCTTCCTGCAATCCAGTATACCTTCACACTGGATGTGGGGAAGCTCAAGTTGTAGTGGTTTTCAGTTACAGAGGCATGGCTGGCAGCCCAGTGAATGTAGGAATGGCCACACACCCACAGTCTCTTTTGTCGTTCTCCTGCTCGTGAAGCCATGTCAGTGTCAGAAGGTGGACGAACCTGCACAGGAAAGAAAATGCAAACAGATTACTACTGATGTTTGACAGATGTATTGGAAGACTACATATATATGTATATCATATGCATTACCTGGTTAGCCTATCCAAATCTTCCATCCTAGCCACAAGGACAGTATTCTTTGCATTAGGTACATAAGTGGTGATGACGCTGCAGAGGTACATACCTACTACACATATAGACACACACACACAGGTTTTGCATTAGCATGTTCTAATACAGGTTAGTGTGGAGTGCTAGGCTTTGCATTAGCATGTTCTAATACAGGTTAGTGTGGAGTGCAGCAGCATTCATTATAATTCAGTCAAAATAGTACAATGCTTGGATGTTACTGAGCCCTTCCTCCTACCACCTAATTTCCACCCATGACTGACAAAGCGTGGAAACATGCCCAACTACTGAATATAAGCAGAAGTACAGTAATACAAGCAGAAATGTCAAACTTATCTGGTCCATCCATGTTAGAATTAGTCACAAAAGTAATAATTACAGTTATCGCATCTGATCATCACTCTGGCTACAATAAGACCCATCAGTTTTCCTCAATGCAGTATGCGCATATTGTTAACAGATAATAAAATATTCTTGAAAGCTGGCTACATAAACAAAAAATTATAATAACCATCACTGAAACCTGAGCTATAGATAACCTATACTTGTTACACCATATCTGTATTATGATCTTCAGCAGTCTGACCATGTATGCACAAGCACTTCTCTGGTACACAAACAAATTATTTCCCCTACCAATATCTTCATTACTACATGTTATACACATGTCCCTAAATGAAACAGTCACCCAAATGATCCCTTCAGGAAAATGTTGAGATACGCACAATCACCAAAATGATATATATATATATATATATATATATATATATATACACACACACACACACATGTGACCAATGTACATATGTGCAAGTACATTATGTACATACATATATATCCATATACACACATATGCACAAATATATATATATATATATATATATATATATATATATATATATACAGATATATAAAATGTATATATACAGCAAGAAAGAAATCAGGGCTTTAGGAGGATAGGCAGTTAATGAAGACTGAGTGGGGTTGCTTGCAATGACTCCACGCAGAGAAAAAACACAACTGACTTTTGCATTCATCAAAGTGATAACGACCTCTACTTATGTGAATAACAGTGACAGCAGCTGAGACTTTTCCGAGAAAAGTGATAATGACTAACTGCTCTATTGTAACTGCACGTATTGCTAACGTGATAATGACCTTCCTTTCATTACTGCAAAGGTATGCATGCTGAGACACAGGTGATAATTGCTGCACATAACCTGTTGAGTAGGCATTCATTATATTACATTGTGCAGCTGTTTTGTAACACAGACTCAGTATCATCAGTAAGGCGAAGACCTGAGTCATTTAGTCAAAATAGTATAACACTTAGATATTACTGAGGCCTTCCTCCCACCTAAATTCCACACAACTGACAAAGCCAGGAGAAATGCACAAAAAATATGGTAGCTCCATGCTGTCAGTCGTCACCTAGTGATAACCTTTAGCTCACTCAGTCAGTATGATCACATATAGAATAATACAAGCAGAAGTGATGTAACACAATGTAATTTGCAGACTGACTTTCTATATGTCCCCAGTAACCCCTCCAGTTGTTTGCATTCTGTATGCACAGGGACCAAAATGACACAAATTGGCCCAGCAATCACTTCAGCAGTGAGACCATGTATGCACAAGCACTTCCCTGATACATAATGAATCATTTCCCCAAGCAACATCCTCATAATTATGTCCAGGTATACATGCACCCAAAATGAAACATTTCCACAAACAAGCCTTCAGTAACATTTCCTAGTATGTGCAACCACCAGCATGAACACTTCACCCAAGCAACCCCTTCAGTAGAATGTCAAGTATGCATAATGTCCAGAATTAAACACTTCCCCAAACGAAACGTCTGTAACGTTTCCTAGTATGTCCAACCACCAAAATGAAGCATTCACCCAAGCGAGCCCTTCAATATAATGTATGCACAGGCACCAGAATGAAAGATTTCCCCGAAACAACCATTCAGTAACATTTCCTGGTATGTACAAGCACCAAATGAAAAATTCAGAAACGAACACCTAATGTACAGGTGGGAAATTGTATCACATTATCTGTTCAGTAGACATGCATCATATTCCTTGTACAGGTGTAATATAAGACAGAGTCATCTCCCGTATACTCCATGTGTCTGGACTATGGGGTAGGGTTGCAAGACAAAAGCCTTTTTACACAGAGAATCATCCCAGACCTACATCCAATAGAAAATCTGAGTGGTGAACTGAAGAGGGCTGTGCACAAGAAATGCCCTCGCAAATTTTGGACCAGCAGTTGTACATAAAGGACATTTGGTTTTCCATAGTTTCACTTGAAACAGCTGACAGAAGTGAACAAGTGGCCTATGGAAATAATCAGCTTTAGATAGTCAGGAACACAACAGTATGTAAAACTGATCTAAGGGTTTGCAGTACATTCAAACTTGAACCTCTGTCTCAACCAATACAATTCCAAAAATAAGACAAAAAAACTGAATACGGGTAAAGATATTTCACACTGCCATACAAAGTCATATAATAAAATCACAGTATTCTTCCCTTATAAGGTCCATTATTGAGTACAATGCCCCTTTCAGCATGTACCTCACCCATGAATTATGATCAGATCGCTCCTCATAAGCCTTCATTAACATATGCTAGTTTGTGCAACCACCAAATGAAGCATTCCCCCAAGCAACCTGTTCAATAAAATGATTTATGCACAAGTGCCAGAATGAAATACTACATAAGATGACCCCTTAGTAACATTTACTGGTATATACATGCACCAAATGAAACAGTCAGCAGTTTGGTTCCAAAATGAGGGTGTAGGGTAAATTGTCCTAGTATTGGATAAATTATTGTCAGTACTGGAAAAGATGGGACTTGAAACCAGGTATCAGCATGCATATGTTGAAAATAGATCTGTAACATGATATTCTATAACAATATAATAACAGCTGTAAATAAAAAAGTGCTTATATATATATATATATATATATATATATATATATATATATATATATATATATAGTGCTCTACAGTCTGTATGCATACTTGTCTGCTAACCAAACATATTACTTCTTACTACCTTGCTGTTTTTATAAGCTGTAGCACTTCTAAGAATTTAATTCAAAGAAGTACTTTGGTGACTGGTTGGCACCTTGAATTCAGTTCAGTTTGGAGGTTTTTTACTTCTAAATATTTATTCCTTTCTTCAAATTTACCCAAATTACTTCTGACTATTTCTAGTCATATATGAATTATACCTGTTGCAATAATCTGTCGTGTGCATTTCTACCTACAATATATTCTGTAAAGTCAGGATTCTGGTCCTTCCTTGTCATATCAATGTTTCAATAGTCCTTCTTTTACCATGGCTTTGATGGTTTTACTGTTTGTGTCCAATTGATAGCCAATTTTTTGGGGGGTTATGTCCATGGGATCCAATATATGGATGTATCACTTGTTTTCTACATTTTATTTGCTAATATGTGGCATGTCTTAGTAAATGAAAAAAAAAGGTTTTAAAAAATGGATGGATCTGTGGCACTGAATCATGAAGCCCTGACTATAACGTAGGATCGTGAAGCAGCTTGATAGTGAATGAGTTGGCTTTGGAGGTGTCAGTAAGCAGCAAATGCCTGCTTACCTATCTCGGAGCAGATACAGTTGAAGTCTGCAAAGATGCTAGAATGTACTGCTACTAGATATCAGGGAATATGCACCATGTGCAAGGATCAGGCATTTGCAGCAGCAGGGAGAAACTGATAAAAAAATGGAAAATTGGCTCTCTGTGTATTCTTTTGCATTACACAGTAAATAATATTACGCAAATTGAAAACTAATATCATGTAATTTAGGAATCCAGAATACTAATTGGCAGATCTATAGAAAGAGCAGATCTATAGAAAGAGACTAATCAACTTGAACTGGGGCCATAAGCCTAAAGTGCCACACCAAAGTGAGGAGAAAACAGACACAGTAATGGGCTGCCTCTCCCTGATGACAGCAAATAAACCATGGTATCTCTGAGGAAAGACACAGAGTTTCAGAGGACTACAGGAACTCCAAAACAGTAAACACTATGGCCATGTTGAAGATGTTGATATTATTAATAATTTATGAAGCATTTTTGGGTAATAGATGCAATAAAAGTGACATAGCAAATTAATTCTATACAAAGACACACACATTCATCCACAAGTGCAGACACACACACACACACACACACATATATTCAAACAAATAGAGATACATACGTGCATATACATGCAGGTATAGAGATATTTTATTCAGAATGGCTATAGGAATTATTATATTCTGTTGCTTAGCTGTCTGATCTGGTTCCATTACTTGAAATTCTGTGTGTCAAATCAACACCAGGGGTGTTGAAAAATGATTAGGAAGACTAAAAATAAAAACCAATAACAGAAAAAAAAACACAAAGTGCCCCCCCCACACACACACACACTTACACTTGAATGAGGAAGAAGCTTTCTACACTTTGCGGCATGGCTGTCAAACTCTGCAGTACATGATGTGCCAACTCAAACAATACAGAACAGCCTCTTTTTTTCCTTCTTCACCCAATAATATTAATAAGAAGAAAGTATTGCTTTCTTGATGGCCCAAAAGGATGCATTCAAGTTGAAAAATAATGGCTGTTCAAGCAGAGCAATGAAGGTGGTGTCCCTTTGTATCATTGCGGGTTTAGGAAAGCTAAGTGTCATGCTTGCAAATAAAAACTCAAAAACAAAATATATTAGATTGCTAAAGGTGAGTTGTTATGAGGTCACCATAACATATCACCTAGAAAGGAAATATTCTTTGCATTTGGCCATTTCCCCAAAAGCTGTCAGTATTCTTTCACAAGTCGCATCACAGCAAGGCATTCATATCTGAAAACAAACACATGAAGCTGAAAAGCATTTGAAATTCACCTGTCTGATTTTGCCAGAAAACAAAACTTTCTTAGCATGTGGCCTTACATGAAGACTGCATCAGTACTTAGTCCCACAAGTCCTGTTCTTGTTCTTGTTTACATAATGCCAGTCAGGCCATTACTTAGCAAATTAAAGGATATATTCTGTCTCTCCGAAAACCCGTCCTAATTAAAAATGTGGGAAAGCTAAACTATAGCATTAAAGTGTTCGCAGTTAAAAATTAGAGCAGGATGAAGCACTTGATTAACTTTGGCACACACTGAAACAAGAAACTGATATAGAACTTCATGCGTATCTAGCACATTTTGAGACGTTCAGAACAAATATTGCTGATCGCATACAACTAAAATTATCCCAAAGTTTGTTTCTCACAGGATAAACTTTCTAATGCCACTTAAGGGAGAACAAGTTAACAGAAAAGAATTTGCCAAAACATTTAAACATTAAACATTTGCTCCTGCTTGCTTTAGTACAGAAAATACTTGTCATTTACTGCATCAGTCCGGAAAAGTGCACAGTGAGCACGTACTGACTGAGCAATTATAAATAAGTGGTTGATCTAGTAGTGTGGACCTTGTCCAAACAGTGTGTATAAAGTAAAACAAACATGATCTGGAACTTTT
Organism: Protopterus annectens; assembly: GCF_019279795.1. Classification (NCBI taxonomy): domain Eukaryota; kingdom Metazoa; phylum Chordata; order Ceratodontiformes; family Protopteridae; genus Protopterus; species Protopterus annectens. The sequence goes on from NC_056745.1 coordinate 215,812,310, forward strand.
GGCACTTTACAGAAGATTCCCAAAAATAAAGTTTACCTTGTGAAAACTCATAGAATGAAGAACGGAGCACAGTGGGAAGCAAAGAAGTGAAGCTGTGAGATCTTATCCCAATGGGAAGCTGAGAACTGAAGCTGTGAGATCTTATCCCAAAGGGAAGTAAAACAGGACCGGAATTAAAGTACTGTTGGAATTTCATTACTGATGTTACGAACAAGGGAGATCGTTTACTAAGTGGGTGTGAGTGTTTGAGATATGAGTCGTTTTACAAAATGCAACAATGTCCCTTTAAAATGCAATGATGCCAAAATCGGCTAGCTTTGAGAGATTACAGCCACAGAAAAGCCGATTTTCTCTAAAAAATCCAATGTAAACTATCATTAACTCCACACTTAAAGTTTAGGTACCTTTTCAACTTAGTTTTCAGCAATGGAGTTAAACTCTGCTTGTAAACATAGTCTCGCTAGCAGACGGCACTCGGGTATAATGCACAAGGAAAACTATCACCTCAGGGAGCGCTCGGATGCAACCTTTAATGCGCCCAGTGATGGTACTCGGGGTTAATGAGTTAAGAGGTGTGATGAAAGGGGAAAACTGAGTCAAGCAGTATCTCAGGTTTTTCAAGTCTCCTTTTTCAGGGCATATAGTAATTTCCCCTTCTTCTCAACTCCTTTCACCAGTAAGCAATTTAAGCAGCAAGGAAGCAATAAGGCTTTTAAAAGGGAATGGAAAGGAATCTCTAAATAGAAAGAAAAAGCCTCTAAAAAAGGACAGTCCTCTCAGTCTGACTGTACATTTGTTCAGGTCTTCCCTCCTCCCATCCTGGCAACCTTTCCATGTTCCTAAGAGTTTACTTTTCCTGGTGGCTTCAGATTGTTTTAGACAGCTTGGTTCTGAGGGTAATCTAGAGGGGATACACTTGGTAGTGGGAGTCCTGCCCTCCTTTCCAAAGAATTCCCTCTTGCCCAGGGAACCAGATTTTTCTAGTTCTTTCCTTTTTACAACAGATGATGTCTCAGAGAGTCATAGAATCTGTGCCACCCCCCAATCTCCTAGGGAAATTTTTTTTTTATTCAAGATTTATTTTTTCTAGTTCCCAAAATAGAAGGATCCTTGAGGCCAGTAACAGATCCTTCTTTTCTAACAATTTTTGTCAAAATTCCAAAGTTTGGTTTGTTATCTCTTTTCAATCTGTTGTGCTTTCTACCCTCTCCTTTAGCTTTCATGGTAGAGATGGCTCTATAGGACACCTGTCATCACATCCCCTTTGCAGAGCACTTCAAGTATTGCTTATGATTGCTGTATCTAGATTACATTATCAGTTCTCTGTTTTACCATTTGAATTCTCCAGTGCACCAAGGTATTCACAAAATACCTAGCTCCAGTCATTGCTTACTGCACAATTGTATGATTTTTCCATGCTTGTATGATTGTCTTATCTTTGCAGCTGCCTTTTCAGGAACTTCTACTTATTTGGGTTTTCAAATAAACTTTCAGAAGTCCTTCTTCAGAATGATTTTACTAGGATGTTTGTTGGACTCTGCCTAGGGAAGAGCATTTCTTCCCCAAAGTAGAAATGTTTCAACAGTTCTTCCTGAGTTTCTCCATGAAAGTCATGCATTTGCAAGGGAGTTTCTCAAGATTTTGGGGTACATGGCATCAATGGTTTTCATGCTTCCCCTGGCTAGACTACAAATGAGGAAAATACAATGGTATCCTTAGATCTCTCTGGACTCGGCATCTACACCCTGTGTCTTTTCAGATTTCAGTTGTGGGATTTATAAAGAGAGAGATCAGATGGTGGGCAGACCAGATAGCTTGCAGTCCAGGTCTTCCATTCTCCCTTCCAACCCCGCTCCAGCCAGTCATCACAGATCCTTCAGACAGTGTGGGGAGTGGTTTTAAAAGGGATATAAAAGTATGAGCTCGGTGGTACTCTGTAGACAGAAGCAGATAAATATCAGAGAGATGTTGGCAGTTATCAATGTTTTGACATCCTTGAATCACCTCTGGTCCCCAGAATGTCTGTAGATGTACACAGACAACTTCATAGTGATGTGGTACATAAACTAAATCTTAACCTCTTGCAGAATTGCTGTGATAGCCTAGGAGGTAGCAACTCAGCTCAAGTTGGCTCTTCAGACTTCATGCATTCCATCAATGCAAATCTTAACTGCAGACAAGCTAAGCAAGACCAGGACATGCCTTCACGAATGAAAACTTCATCCTGGGTCTTTCAAGAATTGATATGTCTGTGGGGAACACCTCGTGTAGATCTGTTTGACTCCCTACTGAACAGATAGCTAAAGAAATTCTGCTCCAGAACTCCTTACAAATGGGCATGTAGGACAGATGTTTTCTCATTCCCATGGAAGAAAACATTCCTTTTCACTGATATCTAGGGCTTTTCAAATGATTCAGAGAGGCCCTCAAAAAATGGTGGTGCTGACTCTCTTTTGGCCAAGACAGTAGTTCTCCCTTTTTTTAATTTGGCCAAGGCAGTTATCACAAGCTTCCTCACAGACTGGATTTACTCATACCAAATACACCCCTATCTAGAAACTATTCAACTAGCTGCCTAAGTGATAGAATTTTGATATGTTTCAGACACCTTTTTTGAGGATGTAGCATGAATTAATAGGGGCAAGAAAAAACTGTTATTGCAAAGTCATATATGTGCAAGTGGAAATGATTTTCTAGTTGGTGCCACTCAAAAAACAAGGATCCTCTTCAGGCCTAGTAGCCTCTGGTTATTGATTATTTGTGTGAGTTACTGTCCATTGGCCTTTAGTATCCCTCTGTCAAGGTACATTTGTCAGCCTTTTCTGTCTGCCCTTGGATCACCCCATTTCTAATAATGCGTAAGTTAAACAGTTTACTTGTTCAACTAGGAAACCGGTGATTCCTCCTTGGAATCTGAAATTTGTGCTTGATAATCATACTCCATTTGATTCAGCTTCACGTGGCTGGATTCAGGTTCTTTACTTGGAAGACTGTTCCGTTCATTGCTCTGACTTTTGCTAGGAGATAATCTGAGTTTCAAACTCTAATAGTGAGTCACCTTACCTTGTTTTCCACACAAGCAGGGTTTCTTTGGGAACAAATTCTACCATTATGCCTAAAATGGTTTCATAGTTTACTTTAAGCCAGACTGTTAATCTCTGAGTTTTCTTTCTTGAACCTAAGAACAAGGAGGAATGAATACTTCACACTGTAGGTGTCCATAAGAAGCTTAGATACTATGTAGAAAAAATTCACATATTCAGGAAAGCTGATCAGCTGTTTGTATCCTGTTAAAGTAAGCAAGCCAGTGTCAAAACAGGCCATTTCCAGGTGGTTGTGTCATGCTGTTGCCTTTTGTTATACTCACAAGCCACCTCCAGGTAGGGTCGCAGGCCATTCTACAAGGCTTTAGCTTCTTCATTAGCTTTCTAGAAAGGTGGGGTCGAGAAGTATTCTAGATGCAGCAATATGGTCCTCTTTACACAGTTTTGCAAAACATTACAAATTGGATTCCTTTTCCAAGTTCAGGACAGGCTTTGCTAGAATATTCTCCAGGGGCTCCTGGAGTCTTAATTTACTGGCCTCCTCTCTTTTTTCCTTTTTGTTCTTTACGCTGTGGTAATCTACCCATATAACTTAGACTACTTGTAACAGCGATCTATGTCTGAATGTAGTATAGTCATGTATTTAAAACACTATGACAGTAGAAGTTATAACTGATCACCGTTGCAGTAGCCTCCCCTCCTTCCAGCCCCCCCCTTCCTTGCTTGCACTTTTTGGTATTGTCCAGGAAGTGGATTTATTCACCTTTTTTGTACATAGTTACTGTTTGGTTTGTCACCTGGCATTGCTGTTCATGGCTTTTGCCTCCCTCCTGTGCAAAAAAAAAATGCTCTGACACTTTTTGCGCTTCAGCTGTCCTTTTGTAGGGCTTCGCTCAAATTCCTGACATTTGGAGAGGATGGAAGGCCCTTGGGTTTGTGAATCTGACCGGTTGCTGTTTGGTATGATCTATATAATATAGGCTATTGCAACACTGATCTATTCAAACATCTATTCATATGCTAAGTTTTACTTACACAACTGCACTTTATAACTATATAATGCTGTGTAAGGTCAGAAACAAAACCTCTTCACACTGATGTAATCCTCATCCTGGAATGTATAATGTTGAACTGGCATTGCTGTAAATGTCATACTATAATGTGGCATCTTATAGCATGTAAAAATGTGTGCTAAGGCACTCAGGTCATGGCTAAAGAGTCCTAGGACCAGTTCACTTACCCGATAAAAAAGGAATAAGTAAAACAAAACAAAAAATAAATAAAAATAATTATCATCTCAGTCCCTAGGGTATTCATCAGATACATTGCCATGCAGCAGCACCCTAGAGGCTGCAGGGAACTAAAGTCTTTCCTTATCTACAGAAGTGATTCTTGGTCACATCAATGGTGGAAAATCAGCTGAAGGCACAGGACTCCTTACTGATCACATATTAGTCCCCACACTAAAGTTAATACTGCAGAGTTACTGTTAAAACCCACACAAAATCTGACATTTGTAGGATAAAACCTAGATAGAACCAATTGCAGAGTTAGTTTTACTTCAGAAGAGAATTTTACCTATCCAGAGAACAGCTCATGCTGTTCTGCAAAATACTGCAGTACCAGTCCATTTATGTCTCAAAACACTAGTATTCTTGGCCACCACCCTTTTTAGTTCCTCATACTGGATTCCACATAAGAGTTTTTTAATGGACATTTGGATCTCAGTGGTGTCATATATCAGACAGTCTCACTTATCAGGTCAGGATCTCCACATCTTGCAAAACACATCACCACTGGTGAATGCACGTGCCCAGTCTGGCTGTGTGCAATATCCTTCATCAGCCAATCTCCATAGTGACTGTCACCATGCATGCCTCAACCGTGGGATGGGGGAGCATTGGTAGTGCAGGACAGTCCAAGGGGTATGTTCACAACTAGAAACCAATGTACACACACATATGAAGTTAAAGGTAGTACTTCATACCTTCCTGATGCTTCAGTATTCTTTCTCACAGGGTACTCTTGCCTTTCACGTAGGATCACAGGATCATAGGAAGTTACTAGGCTAATGGTCCTAGGGCCCTTATAAGCCTAGCCAAGTTCTACCCTTGTTTCCATGATCAGCACCTAATGCCCCTGTCCAAGAGGGACACAGGTGGAACCCCCAGGGTGAATTTATGGTTACCCATCCAGTTGTTCAGATTCTGTTTGAAGATGGCCAATGAGGTGCTCTATTTGACATGAAATGTGAGTCTTTTCCAAAGGTGTGTTAACTTCTGGGAGACAAATCTGTTCCTCCACCAGGTTCTATTAATGTCACATACCATGTTAAGGTCTTTAAAGCAAGTAACTCGTGTACCATTTGACATGCGGATATGCAGCATTTCCAATAAAGCAGGGTCAGAGATTGTCTTATATGCAAGGCAGAGATCATCTCTGAGTAGTCTGTATGAAACAGAATAAAGTGACAGTGATTTCAGATGATCCACATAGGACAGATGCTGAATACTTTGAATTTTCCTTGTGACGAACCTTTGTGGTCTCTCCAATTGTTGCAGGTGCTTGGAAAGGTACATACGAAAAGGGACGTTGTATTCAAATATTGGCCTGATGAGGGAAGAGTACAGAGAGGTTATAACTTCTTTTTTTCTGGAGGCAATGCCCTTACTTATGAGATGAGCAATACAGAATGCCCTTCTTACCACTGTGGAGACATGGTGATCAAAGGTAAGGTTGCTGTCAACCTGTGTGCCAAGGTCTGTTACTACTGAGTGCATACTTAGGGTGTTGCTATTGATGTTGTAGTTAGCAGGAAAGAGATGATAATATATTTTTTTACATTGAGTTTAAGGCCATGACCTCACTACCAATCATTTGTTTGTGTAAGACCCTCTTGTAGGATGTTGACATAATTTGGAGATTCTATGACCACTCCCAGTTTGCAGTCATCAGCAAACTTTGTCAGGCACAGATCTTTAGTTTTTGCTTGTACTTCGGAGAAATAGATTCCAAATAGTAGAGGTCCCAGGACTGATCCTTTTGGAACACCACTAGTTACAGGTCTGCTGTTGGAGGTGGATTTCCCTATTCCTGTTCCATCAGTGAGCTAGTTAGTGACCCATCTAATGATGTATGGGTTAATACCTAGCTGGGTGAGTTTGTCAATGATGCCTGAATGGGGGATAGTGTCAAAAGCCTTGGCTAAGTCTAGGTAGGGTGTATGCACAGATTTGCCTTCTTCCAGGGCCTTGATAACTGTCTCGAGGAAGTCCACCGGGTTTAACAGGCGTGGTCTCCCTTTGACAAATCTAAACTGAGTAGGGTCAAGTGTGTGGAGATTACCTATATCTTTGTTGATAAGGTCCATGATGATTCGCTCTCTGGCCTTGCAGATAAGGCTAGTCAGGCTAATAAGTCTGTAGTTCTCATGGTGAGTGAAAGCAATACCTTTGTGCAAGGAGTAACAGTGGCTGTTTTCTATTCAGCTGGGACAAAGCTGGTGCTTAGACTATGATTGAAAAGCGTAACCAGTGGTGTTGCTAATTCTTGCTGGAGCCCTTGAAGGATGCAGCCTGGGATGTTATCAGGTCCCATAGATGCTGTGTTTTTGGCCTTAGAGAGGGCGTTTACAACCTGCTTTTTAGAGATACAGGGTGGGGTCAGGTGGTAGGGATGTCATGGGGTATGTGTGGTGAGGACAGGGGAGTGAAGTTTTCACAGAACCTGTCAGCTATCAGGTTAGCTATGTCCACAGGCTCAGTATATGTGTTATCATTAACTACCAGTTCAGCACAAATCTGGGCCTTTCCTTTTAGGTCACTGATGTAACTAAAGAACGCCTTGTGGTTGTCCTTAGTTGAGGAAGCTAATATGGATTCATAGTTTGCTTTGGAGGACTTCACAAGAAGTCTTATTTGCTTGTTTAAGCAGAGGAGGGAGTGTTTCCAATTTAGATCTTGCTCCGTCTTACTCTTAGACACCAATTTTTTCCTCTTATTGTAAAACCTGTTAATGGCAGTTGTCCACCAGGCAGGTTAGCTCTTCCTTGAGGAGCTTGCTTTAGTCCTATCTGGTATGACTGTGTCCTGCATTTATACAGGTGTTTGTATCAAGCATTGGTGTAGAACTTGGCATAGTTGCCGGTGCAGTGAAACTATTTATACCGTACCATAAGAGGTTATAATCTGCTTTGGAAAAGTTTTTTGGTTTAGCTGCTGCTAGGGGGCTCAGGTGTGATGGTTGCTTCGAATGAGACTGATTTGTGGTTAGATCTCTCCATTGAAGACCTCACAGTGTGGGTGCTACTGTGGTCCCCCATATTGGTAAGCACCAGATCCAGGATGTTGGCACCCCTTGTGAGGGTGTCAACCAGCTGGTCCAAGGCATTGGAGTTTATGAAGTCGAGGAACCTTTGGGCAGGTGAGTTTGAGCTCGAGTAATTTACCCAGTCAATGGATGGGTAGTTAAAGTATCTTGATAGACTCAAGAAGATCCAAATAGACAGAGTGGGTGTCCTGATTCATGTAGGGGTCCTGCAGCTGGCAATGACTTAAATAGGTGTCCTACCAACAGTTAATTGCACCTGAAGTATCTCCAGGGAGTCATACTGTTTAACCAATCTGGAGGTGTATTTATTTTTAATGAATATTGCTACACCACCTCTTTTAGTTTTCACGCCTTCAATTTGTGGTCTGAACATGTGAAAAGAGGTGTAACCCCATATGGCTGAGGTGCTTTCCACAGTCTTGAACCAGGTCTCCATGACTGCACAAATGTCTGCGTCTTCCAAGGGGAGGACTGCTTCCAGTGAGTGCAGTTTCTTATTAAGACTCCTAGCTTTTAGCAGCATAACCTTGAGGTTGTTTTTAGATGGAGTTTTTATGTCGGGAATTTTGTCCTTAAGACACTGCCTAAAAGGCACTATGGGGGTGGCAAGAGCCTTATCCAATAGCCAAAATCCCAGGAGTGACAGATGAAGACCATCTCTGGCAAAGCACAGAGGTCTGTTAATCATGGCATCCCAGGCTGACAGATACTGGATCCTCTTAGAATGACAACAGAAATTAAGCCAATTATTGAAGTCAGTCATTTTCTGTTTGTAGTGAGGCATCATTCTAGGTGAAGATAAAATGCTGCTTAAGGTTGGACATACCTGCCTGAGACACATAATCCAAGAGCTGAGTCATGTCTCTGTTCATATAATCCAAAGAGGTACATCTCAGGACTATGACGGAGTCATAACTACCTGTTGTTGATAGACTTGAGTGCATGTGTGATATAGCAGATCCTAGCTATGGCCACATGAATAGTGTGGCTATAGTATGGTACATAAACAAGCAGGAAGGAACTTGATCCTATTCCTTCTTCATAGAGGCTGTCTGACTATGGGAAAAGGCTGTGCAAGCAAGCCACTTTCTGGGAGTGACCCATATCCCAAGTTTATGTCAGTTCTCTGGCAGAGAAGCTCGGTTATTGACTTAAAATACCACTTGAGTGATCTCTTAAGCTTCTTGGTGGAGCAGAAAGTCCTACAGTGCTGGGAAAAGTCATGCTGCAACCTTTTTGCAACTCCAGTCAACACTAAGTACAGCAACTTATTTTCCCTTATCCTCACCAGGACAGAATTGGCCCTCAGGATTACTGATGGCATTTTTCTCTTTCCAGATTCAAGTTCAAAATCATTCTCATAGCTTCCTTCTTGCTTATGCTGAATCGGTTCACCTCTTTTGGCCTTATCCTGAGGGGAAGCGTGTATGTCTAAGACCCTTAAGAACCATATATGTGAAGCCTCCACCAGACCATCATGCCCTCAGACTAACCACTTGGTTTCTTCACTTCCAGTGATAGCCAGGGATGCTGTCCAGAGGCCCAACACAAAGACAACTTACAAAGGAAAGTGGCATAGATTTGCAGAATGAGCACATGCCAAATATTTAGATCCTTTTTCAGCTTCTGTTCCAGCCATTTTAGATTTTGCTTTTGTCTCAGGTCTTTATTCAGGGCTCATCTTTTTTTATTTGAAAGAACATTCTTTAGCTATATCTGGTTTCCCCTGAGGCTTCAGCAGTAACTCTAGTGTGTAAAACTTTCCTTAGATGCATTTTCCTAATTAGGCCACTAATAAAAATGTCATTGCTTCCATGGAGCCTAAATTACATGCTACAGAAATGAACTCTACTTCCGTTTGAGCCATATTCATAATCAGATTTAAATTGCTTTTCTTGGAAGACCCCCTTTTTAGTGGTGATTACTTCAACTTGGTGAATGTCTGAGCATCCGGCTTTATGCATTGATGATTCCTACAGGATCTTCATAAGCAAAGGGTAGTAGCTTGTGCTAACTCCTCCTTTATGTCTATTAATGTCATCTTTCTATTTTTGTAAACAGGACTATCTCAAGCTAGCTCCATTTGCAAAGAGAAATAAAACCATGACTACAGATAAGATGACCCATGTATGATTAGTGGTATGGGTGCTTGCTGGAGTTAGTGTTAAGAGGGTGAGAATGCCTAACCTTAGGGAGATGGAATGAAAGAAGGCCATCTTATGATCCAGTCCCTCAAAGAAGGGCCAGCGATGCTTTGGGATGGTCCTCAGGTGTGCAGATTCAGCTAACCAAGTTAAGAATGTGATAACCTTCCTCATCAAGTTACTGAAGCATATACGTGCATGAGAGAGTAGTGTCCCATGTAATAACGCAAATCATAAGGGGTAGGGACTTAAAGGAAATTGCATTTATTGTCAGGATGCCAGTGAGGAGACAAGCAATCCTTATGGCTACATAGATGATATCTCCTCCAGAGTTGGGGTAGGTTTGATGTTATGAGGGCAAAAAGTATTCAGGAAAAAAATAAAAAGGAATATCTTTTGCATTCTCTAGCTGTCCACAGACCCAAATAGTTAAGAATAAATAAGTTCATAAGTAAGTACTAGACTAGCTGCCCTTCTGGCCATTTTAATCCTAGCCAGTTTATTTTTATGCACAAATTAACCTATCTCATTTGATTATAGAGTAGCCTTACCCATCCCATGGTCGATAATTATACATTATCCCTAATGAGAATAACTGGGATCATGCAACAGATAATTTAGGTGAACCATGCATGGGATAAAGCATTCAGGAGCTGCTTCTGTCCATTAGTAGTACAGGGAGTAGTCCTGAGTAAATTTTCTGTTGTCCATCTCTAGATCTAATTTGCACTTGAATATGACCAGGGATGAACTTTGTTTTATGAGGATGGGGAGTCTATTCCAGGGCAACAAAAAATTTTTTTGTTTCATTTACACAAAATAATTTAGGACAGAAAGTTTAGAAACTTACTGTAGCAAGGTGGTGCTATAGTGCTGTTTGAATAGACATAAATAACAAAGATTTTCCTGTTAGTCTTGAGTCAAGAATAACACTTCAGGAAGTGCAAAATACTCCTTTTGTTATAGCCAAACAAACCACAGCACTGGGAGACTGCCTTCACAAAATTTCCAAATCATTCTCTCCAAGCAGCAAAAACATACAGTTTATATTCCATTTCTTATCAGTAACATGCATGGTGAATTCTGAAGTTTCATATTAGTTAACAAATAGGGTCAGTGCAGACCCTCGTGCTTCTCGCTTAGTATTACACGTGAACACTTAACAACCAGGTTTTAGTAACAATAATGTTTTAGAGAAACAAACCACCTGGCCTACCAGCCTGTTTTATTTTTCAGCCTTGTATCCTTCAGTACCACACATGCTATCTCACCAACATTCCTTGTAACTACTCCCCCCAGCCTAAGGAGGCCAGAGCTCACATAAAACAAAATCTCCTTTACATTTTCTTTCCCTCCCTTCATGAACATTCCAGACCAAGACCATTGATCATAGTAACATCCCTTAACCCCTTCAGCACTTACTTTGCCTTCAATTTTCTGTCAATACACTATTGTGATATGAGCAGAGAAAGCAGTTGTAAGGCGTTTCATGTGAAACTGTATTTTGTATAATCATGCATATATATTACAATACTGCGGTGGTGATGCTGCGGTAGCGTTGTCGCCTCGCAGTTAGATGTTGCCCGTTCGATTCTCAGTTAGAGCGTCTCCTGTGTGGCGACATGCGTGAATGGGCGTTCCTTCGTTGAAGGTTGTGCGTTAGGCCCGGCAAGCCAGCACGTAAAAATCTACTGCCAATCATTAGCGGACCGGAGTTTCGCTGTGGCGACCCCCAACTGGGAAAAGCCGAAAGACACAACATGCATATATATTACAGTATATTTCCAACATAAACATATTATAAACATTTTTATTTGACTCATTTGTGAAGAAACTTCAAGTTAATATGCATTTTGTGAAGAATAATCATGAGACAATACATTTTCCCTAACAGTGGTTTACAGATTATATCAAATTCATTTAGAAGTCTGATAAGCAGTTACCTCTAGCACCAAAAGCTTATACAACTGGCATCTTAGCTACCTCTAAAACCTTCTTCCCTTATGCTGAGGTAAGATATATACCCATATTAGTTGTAGGTCAGACCATTGCTGAGCTCTGGAGCTATGTACTCAAAAATCTGGAATGCCTAGCTAGTGCAGAGCATTATGGGAGAGGATGGGTGGAGCTACAGCATAGAAAGTGTTTGGTGCTGATATGACTTGAGTTTATGGCTAAGTCCTCGAGCTCGAAGAGGATGGGCTCTGATCATCTAGCTATGTCTTTATGGTACATGCATAACTTTCATTCAGTTGGTTGTGGTTTTATAAGAAATCATAGGACATTGATATATACATCACTGTATGTCCAGAGATACAGTTTGAAGCTAGGTGAGCAACAGAAAGTTAAAGAAAATAATAAGGAAGATGAGTTCGACATCCACAAGGTTGTGGACTTGGGAGATCACAAAATGGACCACTTTGCACATTTCAGTGAAATTGGAAGGAATAAAACAAAGAGGAAATCAAGAATGACTTTGTGGATCCATTTTTATAAAGAAATAGCAGATGCCGACATGTAGGTTTTGTCCCAGCAAACCTACAGATCTGGGGTAAATGTAGAATGAAGGTTAAAATGACAGTTATGTATTCATTCACAATTCAGGATCTGATTTAATTACATGCCTGCAACTAGCTATCATCCCTGGATGAAGCAGTTGAAAAGCAAAGAAGGAAAGCTATGGTTGCAGCCGTCATAGAGCCAGAGGCTAATGCTGCCTGAATATAACCACTGGCATTGGGCATCTGGTTAACTATACTAGGAAACAAATGTGGACAAGCCTAACACAAAATCTGTGTTTGATATTTGCTGAACAGCTTTTCAACATTTATCACACAGTTTGCAAAAATACTTGATTTTTTAATGTGATATCATATTTTGCTTTTAGTGTCCATGATGTTTGTGCCCTTAATCTGTTGATCTTGATCTGTTGACATGAGTCTTATAGGTATTGTTGTTCATTACGTTTGTAAAAACTTTGTAAAATGTTGCTTCTAGACAATGATATATGATTTGAGAGTTCATTGTGAAGAAAACCCACAATACATCTCAGACAGTTAAAAGCTATACACCAGTAATGAGTGCCATCGCTTAGGTATAAGTTTAATTCCCTTGGTTTCTACTTGTTCATTGTGAGATTTTGAGGAAGGTACTTTGCCAGATCAAAAGCTTCTGGCCATCCTCAAATTAGAAAGTCTTGCTCTTAGTCATTCTAACTCATTGAAAAAAGTAAAATAACTGTAGCTCCATTCTTACAAGCAGAGCCTAGCTCCGACTACAACTTTCCACTGAAGCATGGGGCATTTAGCTTTAAGGTAGAGAGCAATGAATGAAGGATGACAATGTCAGCAAGGAGATGAGGCTTGATACAGGGACCTTGCTGTACTGATAGAGCTTAATAAACTACAGTGACTCCTAAATCACAAGCAAGGACATTCCAGCTAGAACAAATCTCACCCCCTGCCAGAAGTAGTTGTTTTCTAGATGGGTCTATTCTGTAGTCCCTTCAGGAAGGATGTAGGGCATTTCCATGGAAGGTTTCCTTCCATTTTTTGCACTGTTCATAATTCAGCCTTTAAGATGAATTCTCCAGTTCCCTACAATAAACAATTATATATTTGAAAAATTTTATATCAAAACTTGGCCTTATTGTCATTTTAACAGGGTCTTATCTTCGAGAAGTTATGGTATCAAGCAAGATCAACTCCATATTTCCGAATCAAGCAAGACCAAGCATACAGTTGAACCAGGGAGACCTCTGAAATCAGGGTATGTTATACTTTTGCACTATAATAATAATAATAATAATAATAATAATAATAATAATAACAACATGTTAAAATATGTATATTTCTACTGGTGTGTAGTATTAAATGCTTTGTAATGAAGAAATTGAAGATGGAGATTATTAACCCTTGTTTTTGTCACATTTGACTATGACTGTCGTCCTCTAATATATTTCCCATTATGTGACATTGTGTCTTAAAGCTGACATGTTAGTATCCAGTTCTTTATTAGAAAGAATAAATGATGACATCTTCCTAGAAAATAACACAATTTATCATTTTTATGATAAATGTATCCATTTGCACTTTGCCATATATTGACTCAGTGCTAGATTCTCAAGCTACACCTATGAAAAGAAGGAGAAATGTTGTCCTCCAGCTTGCTGTTTTGCCCCTTTTGTTTTCATTTATGAGTTTGAAGTTGGGACATTTGGTGCCTTTGTGCTTGGAAAAATGCACCATCCTTAACAAGTAATTTGTATGCCATGGCTTTTTGGTGTATACCTGGATATGCCCATGACAATCAAAATAAGTTAAAAATGGTGGAGAATTAATTTAGATCACAGTTTTTAGTGCATAGCATTGTGAGATTGGATGCATTCATAACAGATGTTATCTACTTTTGATATCAGTTTTAAGACTTTCATATTGATGTAAGCCTTTTGGGCAAAATACTACTCGATTAAGGTTGTAACTCATACTGTTTGCTTCTTTGTTCAGAGGAGTCACTGTGTTACTGAGTTGCTCTAAAAAAAGGGCATGGATGTAAATCATGTTTTTTTCTGTTGTGAATGTTATTTCTGATCTTGGATAAACAAGAACCAGAAACAACAAGAGATAATTCAGGCATTTAAGGAGGAGGACTAGAGATACATATCCCATTTCAGACTTAATGACTTAAGTGAGATAATCAGTTACTTCAAATGCTGGATGGTAATTCTTCAGATTGTCATATCCTATTATCACGAGGCACCTGGATAGCAATGCTGGACGTGATGTACATCTTCTTGAACATTAGTGTCTGGAGTCCACATTGGGAGTTATTTTGGTTCAATCAGGATGGACACCACTGTTAATACAAATTGATGATATTTGGTCTGTTCTCTGCACCCAGAGTGTTTGGCCAAAGCTTTGCAGGAGAAGGGTCACAATACATTTCCCTGCCTTGCTGGCCCTGTTTAAAGACTGCCTGGTAGCATCCCTGATGTGTACTTTCTCATTTTTGCAGGCACTGAGGAGAATCTCTAAAAACTTTGAAAAGTTCTTTGTGAACTGCTCTCAGAGGATTATCTTTACTAGGCCAGATGTGGGCACCATACAATATCATCCATTTCTGTCCACTGAGACAGGCAGAAGGTCTGACTTTCTGGTCGAGGATGCAGCAGAGTGGCCAGAGTTAGACCCACCTATATTTTCTGTTCTTGATGGTAACCACAATCTTTGTAGTTTTGTTTGCATGCTTGAGTAAATGGATATTCAAAGTCTGGTGAGGTGGCAATGACTCCAGCATTACTACTTATTTACTTGCTGAAGTTATGGTGTCAGATCCATATTACCAGAGTTTGTAATGGTAAATAATCTCCCCCATTTTCTGAGAAGGTATTCCCTTCCTTTAGAGCAATTTCTCACAAGTCCAAATAAGTTTTGCTACTAGAGGGGGGAGACTGCTTTGGCTTATTCATGGTTTGAGGACATAGATACTCCAGGATAGAGGACTCTACATTTGGAACTGTAGATAGTTTTTCTTACACTATAGGTTCTGAAAAAGAGACTTAAAATCTTTCTTGCAGTGGTTGGATAATCAGAGCATAGTGTGATATATGAGCTTACAGGGAGGCACATGATCATAACCCCCTCCCCCCATAAAGAGCAGCACTGTGTGATTGCAATAGGGCCATAGACAGGTTTATCACCCTTAAAACAATTCACATTCTTGGGAAAGTGAACATAGTGGTCAACTTCATGAGCCAGAGCTCCACTTACGTTCTTGAGCTATTTTTTTCAGGAATGGGATATTGCATAGCACAAGCTGTTTGCCATTCAGTAGAATGTGGCCCTCCCTCTTTCCTTGTCTATCTAGAAATTTAAGGGGAGGTTGGTAGTGTATGCATTCTGTTTCTTGTGGCTTGGAAGATTCCTGTACACCTTTAATCATTCCTCCTGATTCCATGTCTTATCACAAAATTCATAGAACAAACACCAAGTGTCATTGTTGTTGCCATGTAATGGTCAGGAAGGGTGTAGTTTCAGATTTGCAGGTCCCTGCCAATGCAGGAAATAGTTCCTTTACAGGACAAGGAAGTCCATCTTGTTTGAGATGACAACCTACATCCAGTTAGATCATGGTATCTTGACTAGAGCTTTTGCTCCTGTAGGAAATTTTGCTGACAGTCTCTGAATATATTGAAACCTTTCACTTATCAAATGTATTCTGTGGGTCTACTTTGACATACCATTGCCCAGGATACCATGACTGATTGTTTGAATTTCACTGTCCCACAGCCAGTTATACAGATAAAGGAATAGTACAAAAATAAGGCATTAGTAAGCCATGTTTTTGCAGAGGCTCTGTAAGCCCAGGTGCCTCCCTGATGTAGAGGTTTTGCCCCAGCACCCCAGACTCTAAATGTATTAACTACAGTGGTGTAGGCATAACTTCAGTTCCCTTTTTATCTGAATTAATGCAGTCTTGGAGACAGTATATTTTGAGATTAGATATGTGGAGACAGTCCCCAAACAGGGGGTGTTGTACTTCCTAGCAATACTTATGCTTTTAATGATTTCTTCTCAGTATATATTTCCATTCCAGTTGTTTGTAAGACAGTAAGGTGGGTCAGTTCATTGCTGATAATTTCCACAACATTAAGACAAAGTAGACCCTGTTCTCCTACATGGAAGGCTCCATTTGGGCAGTGAGGTATCATGTGACACCTTATTGAATGAGCTTGCAAGTGATATTTTTTCTGTGTGCTACTTGAACCTCAGTCCTCTTCCAACTGGACATAAATTTGTTCTTTCTCCCATACTGGGTATCTCCAGTATGGGAGCTACCCAGTATGGGATAAAGAACAAGTCATCCTGGATATCTTCACAATGAGGTTGAAAACTGTCTGAAGGGGCAGCTGTTCAGGTAGCCATGGATGTCTTTTGTGCTCTTCCCAGCATCTTGGCAGTAAGTGCATATGGTACAAGCCCTAACCCCTCCAATGGGTCAAGTATGAGTGAACCACATCACTGCGGGAGTCATTATAATACCTCTCCTAGGGCCATCCTTGCATTGCCACCTCTCCTTCTCGGGGTCGTGGCACTGGATGTCCCCAGTCCACCTTGTCCTCCCAGGATAGGCATGCCATTCCTCCTTATACCAGCTCCAACAGATAAGTGAGACACAGATAGAACTTGGGTTGCCTGGGCTGTAGTTAGTTTTTTATCCCTCTGTGTCAGCATTGAAGGTTTAGCTTGCAATTAATTTTGATTATCTCAGGCAGCTGTGCGACTTGTTTCCAGTTATCAGGCTGCAGATCTCGGGCATTTCTGCACATCATGAACTTGAGGAGGGCAAAACTGTCCACCAAACCAGGTGGTTAAGTAGTTTCTGAAAGGGATTAAAAAAAAAATTAATCTACCTGTAAGGTACCACTCTCCTCAAAACTTGAACTTCATGTTGTCTGTTAAAACTAGCTAGGTAGTGGCTTTAAAGTTTATATCATTAAAGCTGTTGTTTTCAGCTGCCACAGTTAAACCACAATTGAAAATGTAAAAAAAAAAAGAATTTTACAGTTTGTGCACATGGGCATTTGTACATAAAACTACCATGACAAGTAATAACATTCCCAGGAAATTATTTTCCCAGCTAAAAACAAACTATTTCACAAAAAAAACCCACAAGCTTTCCTAAGAAAAACAAAGCAGTGGGAGGTTTTTGCCAGTGGGGAATTTACCTGCCAAGCCTCTAACAATTGCTGGCCAACCATCAGTGCCACAAAGCCCACAGAAGAAGTGCACTTTCTTGACAAGAAAGCTGTGAACTATTTGGGCCGCTGTTTGCTTTTATATGGGAATCTGCTTGAGCTGCTGGCAGTTAGTGTGTGTGGAAAGTGCCCTTAAGCTTTGAAAAGCTGGCTGGTTGGTCATATCTGTGGCAGGATATAAGACTAATAGCTTAGTCTGTTGCAACAGTGTTCTGTTAGAATTTCTACTGTTATGGTAGGTTTACCTACACAACTATAGTTTTTTTACAAGTTGTTACTAAGATGTTTACTTCAAATCATTTAAATGTTTACATCAAATCTAATATTTTCTGGGCATGGTTCTCAGCGAAAAATGCCTTTCAAATTGATTTTTGTGAAAAAAGTTTACTTTTTTCACCAGTACTTGTGACTAAGGGCTAGGATGTGTGGTTTGGGGGGTTGTCTTTAAAATGGTTTACATCAAAACTTATTTTTCCTGTCATTTTTTTTTTCGCAGGCTATCATAAGCTGCACTACCTGTTTGTAAGACACCTTTTTCAGTAGACAAATGGTCCTGCGTCCCTCTGGGGATTACTATATTGTTTATCATATTGTGTGAGAAAAATTGTGTTTTGTGGTTGCCACTAAAAAATTTACCTCAGGACTTAACTTTTCAGTCAGGATCGAAGACCAACTCTACATGGATCCACTAGTCAGTTATCAAACCCCTTATTTTGGTAGACAGACTGTCCTAGGTACCTGTGGGGATTCCCTTATAATTCATAATTTTTTTCTGAGTTAAAGTAAGTGTAACTTTTCTGTCAAAAAGTTTTGTTGGGGACTAAGGTTAGTGCATTTGATAGTTGTCAAAAACAAATTACCTCGGAACTTAATTTTTCTGTCAAGAAGTAAGACTCGCTCTTAAAAGCTCTGTTAGCCACTTGTCAGGCACCTTCCTTTGTGAGCTACAAGAAGAGAATAGTCATTGGGAGGGGGGCTTTGGTCTTGACACCAGCTTTCCGTTCACCTAAGTTTCTGATGGGTGACTTCAGTGTGATCACTTGTTGCTCCTCAGACTGCTCATCACTTTCTGTTGCTCTCTCTGGTACTGTTCCTCGGGAAGCAACTAAGGAATTGGAAATAGGCATATAATCTGTAGCTCTTCAGTTGCCCTTGTCGGGTAAGGAGAACCACCCTTGTAGGCATCAGGGAATGACCTGTATGATGATCCTATGATAAGCTGTACTGAGAAATGTCATTCCTAAGGAAGGGACTGTCCTTCAAGCCAGTCTTTCCTGGGGGGTGTCTCACAGAATAAGGAAACATAAAGTTAGAGATTTATCATCAAATAAAGCAGATAAGGAGGACTAGCTAGGCTTTGCTAAAGGTTTATTGAAGGCCTTTCAGTCGTTACATACTGAATTTTCCCCTCATATATAAAAAGGGGAAAATCCTCTCTATGAGCTTCTGATCTCCAGTCTAAGGGCAGGACTTTAGCTCAAATTCCCATTCCACATTTTGGAGAATGAGACTTTTCAATTCCCCTCCTAAAGGGTTATATTTTTCTGATGTTATTACCAGAATGGATGACTTGTTTCATTGGAAACAAAAGAAATACCAGAAGTCCAGCAAAGACGTTATGATTTTTTACAGGTGGGTTTTTCTGATCCAGCAGCTGTTCTGCCTAAGCCTTACAGGATGCTTTCTTTATGACCAGCAATTTAAAACAGTAAAAAAAACTCCTCCCAAACACGGCTTTAAATCACTGTATATAGAAGTAACTTTATTAAAACAGAAGGTAAACGCTTTCACAGAGTAACCTATGCTTCATCAGACCATGACAGAACACAGCCTACCATTTGTTAAAGACATAACATTAAAAACAGTATTTACTTTTCTGTTTCTCATAACATTGTGGTTTTCTGGCAAATCATTGAGGATTGAAGTCAGAAAATAATGAAATACATTTGAAATTCAGATTTCATGCCCTTCAGAAAATTCATGCTAATGCAAAACCTTTTATTCTATCAACTTTCTACGTTTATAAGAACAATATTTAAAAATTGCCCCTATTTTTGGGCCTTTGCCCAACCATTATTTATGACTTTGTCGAGATTTCTTGCTCTAAGTGGTTGAGAGGTGTGATTTCCAATAAGGCACAGGTGAACAAAATTTCAAAAAGGAATGGCAGGAGGTTCAAAGAAGAAAGGAAAGTCCTCCCAAAATCAAGGACAGTCTAAGAAAATAGACTGCCGATATATCCCTTCAGTGGCTTTCCACTCCCCATTCTGGCAATCCTGTACAGCTTTTCTAAGTCTAGATCTTATTTTTTCTCTGTAGAACCAGATAACTTCAGACACTTGAGTTCTGAGAATCATTCAAAAGGTTGTAATTGGCAGTGAGGTTCCCCTTCTTCTTTTTCAAGAGATTCCTCTTCATCCAGCCAGTCAGATTTCCCTGTAACCCTCTGTTCTAGATTGGATGCTGTATCATGGGTTATGGAACCTGTTTCTCCAAAACTCTGAGGAAAAGAATTTTATTTAAGGATCTTTCTGGTGACAAAGAAAGAAGGAATCTGGATACCTGTTCTAGACCTTTCTCTCTATACCTTTGCTTCACATTTTCAGTTTTTTTACTTTGCCCTCTGATTTGTCAACAACTCTTAAGATTGTTTACAGAATACCTGACTCCTGTAATATCCCAGTGCAGGAAGCAGGGCATTCATACTTTTCCACATTTAGACAACAGCCATATTTTTGAAGATTCTTTCACAAGTTGTCAAGAATTTCTGGCTTGGGTAAAAAACCCTTTTCTCAGCTTGGATTTTCAGATGAAAATAGAGAAATCTTCTCTCATCCAGTCTTATAGCATAGTGTTTCTGGGATATCATGATGGCTTTTCTTCCTCAGGACAAAATGGAATGTTACTAGAAGTAGTTTCTGATGTTTTCCAGCCAGACATTGTCATCTGCTTGGGAATATCTCAGAATTACGGTCTTGGTTGAAATATTGGCACTTGGAATGCCGAGTGCCAACATGCTGATAAAAAAATAAATAAATAAAATGTAGGAGAAGAGCAAATATTGAACATCACTCTTCTCCTTTAAACTTCTTTTTGCAGAGTGCAAACCCCCTTATACCTCTACACATCCCAAATGTATATACGAACTCTGAGATCACCATATCTCAGAGAAAAGGGAATATTCCAAGAAATGGCCATCTCATACTTAGTGTATGTAAATCTGTTATCTGAAGTAGTTTGCTTCATTTGGTCTTCAACCTGTGGGATACCGGATCCATATCGTTTCCAAGCCAGCAGTTTCACTAGCATCTGCTCCTTACCCATAATACACCTCCACTACCTTCCAACCCCCAGATCTAGTTTGACTCGGCTTGCCTGAAGCATCATGATCTCCTGAGCTCCGAGGTAGTGAGTGGGTTTCTGTATTTTCAAGCAACTTTTTTTGCAAATATTTTCTATCTAGGTGTTTAGTGTAGGTTCCCTCTCCTCCTCCCCTTGCTGGTGCGTTGTGTGTTAGAAAGTTTTCTAAGTAGTTTAGTGTCAGTTTGTTTGTATTGTTTCCCCTTCCCCTAAGTGTTCTGTGTGTCTTGAGTTTGCAGTGAGTGGTTGTGTGACTGGGAAATAGGTTAATTTCTTCACCTTTTTTCCCTCTTTACTGTGCTTTCTTGTTTAGTCATGGCTGATCCAAAGCCTGTATTTAAAAGGTGCAATGAGTGTGGCCATAAATGATCTCCTGCAGATGGCCACACTCTGTGTGTGATGTGCTTGGGCGTTGCTCACTTGAATACAGTGTGTACTTCTGCGCGGGTTTTAACCCACGTGCTGTTAAAGACAGGAAGGCTAAATTGGTCCTCAAAGGCCTTCTTTCCACTTCTGAGGTGGCTGCCTCATCCACGGCTTTGGTCACAGCGGCTGCTGTGGCCACCTCTCTTTCCTCTCTTGCCCTTGCTTCTTCTCCCTCTCAGGCTGGGACTCAAACTCCCACCTCTAAGCCTGTGGACGTGGAGCAGAAAAGGGGCAGAGAGAAGGAGAGAGAGCACAAGGGCAAACATTCTTCTAAGCCAGAGAAATGCAAGCGGTCCCTGGACCTTCCATCTACTCCCGCCAAAAGTCAGGCTAGGATCCGTGACTCCCCTCGGCTCCAATCTCCAAGATTTTCTCCAGAGCCAGAGGAGACACATCTTCTGTCTAGGGCCTTGGTTCCTCAACCCACCAGGTCAGAGTCCGTGGCCTCGTCGAGGTCTACACGGAGCTTGTCGAACGTTGACATGGATAAAATGATGAAGAGGTTCATTTGTACTTGGATCCAGATGGGGGTCCTGCCAGCCCCCCTCTCCCTCTGGAGGGAGGAGCTCGCTTCCCTTTTTCACACCAATTTCTCCTTCTCCGATCTGTCCACCGGTTATGGAGTACTCGGATCCGAGGATGGCCTTACTCAGGGGGTTGGCACCGATGGTACCTGTTTCCTCGATACCGACAACTGCCTGGAGCACGTCGGATCCGACCAGTTTGGATCCGAGTGACTCTCGGAACTGGAGTCTGGGTGTCAGATCTGAGGGAGCAGAACTTTTTTCATTGGCTCTGGCGTTGTCGAGCCAAGTTCCCTCCCTTGGAGCTCCGTCCACTTAGGGCGCGGCTCTGATTTTCTCATCGGATCCAGGGAGAGCGGCTTCCATTTTGGCTCCCGAGGAGGTTCATTCTCCCTCAGCGTTCAGTGTGGTTGAAAGGGTTCTTTCCTCTGGATTGAGATCCTAGACTATCCACTCGGATTCTGCCCTGACCTCCTAGGCTTTGTCTATGCATACCATCAATTTTCCAGAGGGACAGCCCATGCTCGAGGAGCGCCAGATGGTTCCCACTGAGGAACAAGTGGCTTGCAAGTTCCCCCCGGAGAGTCCCACTGGAGATGTGCCTCGTAAGCATACATGTAAGAGGAGGCACTTGAACTCCCCCGAGTCCCTCACCGAGGATACAGATTTGGATGATGGGGAAGGTTCCCCCAGGTCCCCTCCCGAGGATGTCTCCTTTGGAGACATCATGGAAATCCTACGCCAACGGGGAGGTTGGTCTGCCCCTAAACCTTCTTCTGAGTAATCCATGTTCCTGGAAGTTTTCGGCACGGGCCCATCTACTTCCTGGGTGTCCCCTCCCACAGATCCCCTGGTGGACCTGGTCACGTCACGGGCCTGGAAGGAGCCGGACACCATGGAACCAATCGTTAAACATCCTGATAGGATCCTGAGTCCACCATCAGATAGGCCAGCATGGAACAAGGTCTCCCCCATAGACACCATGGTGGTAGCAGCAGCCACAAAGAAGAAACTAGCCCAAGAGAGTTCCTCGGTTCATCCTCCTGACAGAGAGTCGCGGATGATGGACCGCTTAGGGAAGCGGGTTTATGCTTCAGCGACCTTTTCCATTAGGGCACTGAACTACCTGGCTCACGTCACGAGACTCCCGCGTGACCTGGTCAAGGAGCTGGCGGAGTCTCCCCCCCCAAGTCCATGTCACAGGAGGACAGAAATTCATTCTCAATGAGGATGGCCACTTTGAAAGCAGTCTCCAACACATCCATGCAGCTCCTCTTACATGCCACTGAAGGAGCAGCTAGAGCGGCTGGGTCCGGCGTGTCCATGAGGCGGAGCACCTGACTCAGATGATGTCAGTTTTGGAACCTTTCAAGGTGTCCTTTGCCAACACCCCTTACGACGGCTCTACACTCTTTGATAAGACCATCAAAAAGACTTTAGTCCAGAGTGAGAAGGACGGGAATACATTGTCTGTCATCGGAATCTGCTTCTCGAACCCTCAAAGATCCTTTTCCCAGAATCAGAGAGGGCAAAAGAAGATGTGGTTCCGGAAGTCACAGTATTCCCGGGACACTCAGGGCTCTTCTTCCCCCAGAGGCAGAGGGGGACAGAATGGACGCCAGTGCAGAGGCAGAGGGGATCTGAGGAATTTTGGGTCTCAAGAACCTTTCTCGGACAGGCCCGGACAGCAACCCTGAGAGACTTGCCCGACTGCTCTACTCTGGAAGCAGTCAGGAGACGATTGTCCTTGCACCTGGTGGCATGGAAGTCTGTAACATCAGAACGCTGGGTGCGTCCGATCATATCCAGAGGGATACTCTATCCCCTTTGTGATTCCACCCAAACACCTCCCAGACATACCGCCCATGCAAATGGCAGCAGCAGCACAGGAAATTTCCAAGCTGCTAGAAAAATGAGCCATCGAAACCGTCCAGATCGGGCTTCAACTCCAGGTTCTTTTTGGTGCCAAAGAAAACGGGGGACTTAAGGCCCATGCTGGACCTATCTACCCTGTACCTGTCAGTTGCCAAAGAAAAATTCTGGATGGTCACACTACAGTCCATCATGCCATACCTGCAAGAAGGCAACTGGATATGCTTGTTAGACCTCCAGGATGCTTACTATCATGTAAAAATGCACAGAAGCTCCAGGAGGTTCCTCCGCTTCCGGCTATGAGTCAATCATTGCCAATTTGGAGCCCTACCCTTTAGTCTCACCACAACCCCCAGGGTGTTCACCAAAGTGATGGCGGTAGTAGCAGCTCACCTGAAGCTTCAGGGGATTCAGGTCTATCCATACCTGGACGATTGGCTCCTCACTGCTCCCACCAGGTGTCTACTTTCTCAAACCAGGGATTATTTCTTAAAGCTTGCCCTGCATTTAGGAATCACAATAAACACATCCATATCACTTCTAAATCCTGTCCAGGTGATAGACTACATTGGGGCAAGGATAGACACATTACAGTGCAAAACCTTCCTGACCTTGGAGAGAGTACAAAACCTGACAATGCATGTCTCTCTGATCTACCATTCTCATCTCCCATCGGCAGAATCAGTGTTGAGGGCCTTAGGTTCAATAGCAGCGACCATAACGCTTCTTCCGTGTGCCCGGTTACATATGAGAATTCTACAGTCGACACTAGCTGTACAGTTGTCCCTGTTGGTCCATTGTCGTATCCAATACAACTCAGTCAAGTCTGTTGGTCGTCCCTTCCATGGTGGATGTAACTATGGACGCCTCCCAACTTGGGTAGGGATGGGCATTGTTCAGGCAGGACAGTCCAAGGCCTGTGGTCCCCTGTAGAGACCAGCTTGCACATAAATGTTCTAGAGATGAGGGCGGTCCTTTTAGCATTGTAGGCCCTTCATGCCTTTCTTCCTCTGGGAACTATTGCAATTCAGTCAGACAACATGTCAGTGGTCTGGTATATCAACAAACTGAGGGACCAGGTCCTACCCCCTTTGTCTTGAGGCCATGAGAGTGTGGGAATGGGCAATCTCCACTGATCATTTTTCTCATAACAACGCACATTCCGGGACGGTCCAACATTCTAGTGGACAGGTTAAGTTGGACTATTCTGATACCATACAAGTGGTCCCTGAATCTTTCAGTAGCAGAGCAGATCTTCCTGGAGTGGAGTCAGCCTTGCTGCGATCTCTTCGCATCTCCTTCCAACGTGAAGTGCAGTGAGTTTTTTGCTCTGAACTCCCTGCCGGGGGGTGTCCCCCAGAGATGCTCTAGTCCATGCTTGGCCTCCCGGTCTTCTGTATGTTTACCCTCCAGTACCTCTTATTTCGAGGTTTCTACAGAAAGCTCGTCGAATGGGGAGCAAAGTGATCCTCATTGCCCCATTTTGGCCTTGCCAGGTATGGTTTCCCTTCCTTTGGTCTCACCTTCTGGCTCCGCCCTGGATTTTGGATCCCATTCAGGATCTGATTTCACTCCCATTGGGGGTTCCTCATCTGAGCCTGGACAGTTTGAAGCTCACAGCTTGGCTGCTCCAGTTCCCATGATCGCTAGGACTCCTGGATTATCCTGTTCAGTTAGGTCTATTCTGGTGGCTGCTTATAAGTCTTCAACCAGGAAGGCTTATTGCAGCAAATGGAAATGTTTTTCCTTTTGGGCCTCTCAAAGAAGTTTAGACCCCTTCACGGCTCCTATCTCTGCCATTCTTGATTTCCTAGCCACTATATTTCAGCAGGGAACTAGTTCTTCTACTATCAAAGTTCAATTGGCTGCCATTTCTCATTTTCATGTGGGTAAGAATTCTGCCTCACTAGCCTCCTCCAGACTGTGTAAAGCCTTTATTAAAGGGATTTTTCTGTTACAACCCCCTGTCAAGGATCCTGTTCCCCCATGGGACCTTACTATGGTTCTTCAAGCTCTGGTCGCTCTGCCTTTTGAACCCACTGCAACCACACATCTAAAATTCTTATCTTGGAAAACAGCTTTTCTAGTGGCTATCACTTATGCTAAAAGGGTTTCAGAACTACAAGCCTTGTCCATCAAAGTTCCTTATATGATTTTTCACAAAGATAGGGTTTCCCTTCAGACCAGTCCATCCTTTCTTCCCAAGGTGGCATCACCAGTTAATATTAATCATGCCATTAATTTACCCATCTTCTTTCATAACTTTGCTAACAAAATGGAATATAAACTCCACTTGTTGGATGTTCATAGACATTTACATTTTATTTACTTAGGACCAAAAATTTCCGTAAATCCGATCAGCTGTTTGTGTCCTTTTATAAACCCTTTTTGGGTAAACCTATCTCCAAGGTCACTATTGCTAGGTGGATTTCTTCATGCATCCTTCAGGTCTGTAAGGACAAAGGCGTGTCTCCTCCGGGTCAGGTGAAAACTCATTCCACTAGGTCTATAGCTACTTCTGCAGCCTTTTGGTCTAGAGTCTCATTGGATGATATTTGTTCTGCAGCTACTTGGTCCTCATCTCATACCTTTATTTCTCACTACAAATTGGATTTGACTTCTAGAAGGAGAGCATCCTTTGGTTCTGCGGTGCTTCGGAATATCCTTTCATGAAGGCCACCCAGGAGTTTAGTAGCTGGGGACTCTGTCCCACAGATTGAAGACTGAAGACCGAAGACCAAATGAAGTAAACTACCGTCCCTTCCTCCTTCCCCCTGATCTTATTATATATACAGCCTGTTGTCTGCAGCTGTAGGTCATAAAGTGTTTTTCAGGTCGGGTTATCAGGATGAAGGTCAGCAAACTTGATCTGGGGGTTGGAAGGTAGTGGAGGTGTATTATGGGTAAGTGGTGGTGCTTGGAGCTCAGAGCAGATGCTAGTGAAACTGCCGGCTCGGATCCGATATGGATTCGGTATCACACAGGTTGAAGACAAATGAAGTAGAACTACTCAGATGGAATGTTATGGTGAGTGCATAACTTCCTTTTTTCGGCTATTAAGCTTCAGTTGTACAGGATTCATTAAAGTGGGTACCAGCATTGCCATACTTTTCTCATTATCTTTTGGCCGGACTTCACTCAAGGAATAGTTAGTATTCAATGATTCATCAAATCATGTTGGACCAGTACACACTTGCATTTCAAATTCGAATGTTGGGGTTTGTGAAAAAGGAGTTACACTAGTATGTGAATCAGATGTCTCTCAATCCAGATCTTTCTTTTTCCCTTTCATACCCATCTCAGTCTGTAACCACAAATGCATCAGACCTAGTTTGATGAGCTGTTTTCAAGGGAGTGAATGTCTAGGGCCTCTGGAACAAGCAAGACAAATTAAATCATGTAAATAGGTTCATAGATGTACACTAGACTAATGACCACTAGGTCCCTTATAAGCCTAGCCGTGTAACCTAAATTTGACCCACAAATTTGATTTAGATCAGGGGCATTTACTGACTGCCTCTGTCCATCAGAGACATAGGCTCCAGAGCAAGGGTGAATTTTCTGATTACCCATCCACTGATCCAATTTGCTATTAAACAGGGATAGTGAGGAACTCTGCATCACATGGATAGGGAGCTTGTTTCAGAGGGAATTCTCTGAGAAACATATGTGTCTCTGCAACATGTCCTGTTTATGTTGCAGGCAAAATGTAGGTCTTTTAATCTAGTAGTTCTGATGTTGTTTGTTTTATAGATGGGTAAAAGGTTCATCCGAAAAGGGTCCAAGTATGCCTTGTGTGCCAGGCAAAAATCACCTCTCAGAAGTCTGTATGATACTGACTAAAGAGAGACTGTTTAAAGTGATCAGTGTAGGACATTGTGTTTACTTCTTGTATTCTTTTTCTAAAGAACATTTGTGGACGTTCAAGTTGCTGTATGTATCTGATTAGGTACATACCGAAGGGTTCCATTATATTGTATGATAGGTCTGATGAGGGCCGAGTACAGTGGTATGATGACCATTCTGGACCTAGATGCCATGCCCTTCATTATAAGCTGAGCAACATAATATAATTATTGTACTACTTTGAATGCATGTTGGTCAAAAGCTAGGTCGCTATCTACACGAGCTCCTAGATCCCTAACTTGTGAATTGACTTTTTGTGGTGTTTTATTGCTGATGTAGTTACCCGGGGTGGCCAACTTCCCAAAAGGTACTATAATGCATTTCTTGGTATTAAGTTTAAGCCATGGCTTTGGCACCAAACATTTGTCTTTGTTAGGCCTTCCAGAAGGGTGTTCTCGTCTTGGGGGATTCAGTGACTGCTCCCTGTCTGCAATTATCTGGGAACTTGGTTAGTCAGAGGTGTTTGACATTGGCTTTGACATCCGAGAAGCAGATACCAAAGAGAAATGGGTCTAACACTGAGCCCTAAGGGACTCCACTGATGACCCGCCTCTTGACCTCCTGGGTCCTATCAGTGAGGCAGCTAGCTATCCAGGGTGTTATAAAGGAGTTTATACCTAGTTCTATAAGTTTGTTGACCGTGACGGAATGTGGTATTGTATCAAGTGCTTTAGCCAGATCTAAGTAGGTAGTATTCACCATTTTACCCTCATCCATTGCATTGGTGACCTTTTCAAAGAAGTCCACCAGATTCAGTAAGCATGCCCTTCCTTTGACAAAGCCAGTCTGGGATGAATCCAGTGACTAGAGATCGCCTGTGTCCTTAATGATAATTTGTATGATAATTCTTTCAATGGCTTTGCAAGTAAGACTAGTCAGATTAATGGGTATGTAGTTTCCAGGATCTGTTGAAGGGTACTCCCTTATGAAGGGGGTGAATGTCACAGTCCTCCATTCATGTGGCCCAGAGCCTGTTTTAAGACTATAGTTAAATAATGACTCCAGGGGTCTGACAAGTAATTTTTAAACTGTTCAAGAGGCATCCTGGGATGTTATGACCCATTGAGGCTGTGGTCTTGCCTTTAGCGATTGCAACCAGTACTTGCTCCCTAGTTTTAGTTGGAGGGGTTATGTTTGAGGGGTGGTTGGGAGTGAGAGAGATGTAAAGTTGAAACTGAAGTCATCCACTAACAGGTTCACTATATAGCCAGTCTCGGTGAATGTGGCACCGTTAACCACTAGTTCAGCACATCACTGTGTGCTGTCCTTGAGGTTTCTGACATAGCTGAAAAAGGCCTTAGGATTCTCTTTCATCTGTGAAACTACCTTAACTTCAAAATTAGCTTTGCTTGACCTAATTAGTTCTCTTAGTTGCTTATTTATTTTGATGAGAGTTTTTATCTTTATTTGAATTACCCTTCCTGATTTTTGCCATAACTTTTCCCTTTGTTGTATATCCTTTTTAATTTGGGATGCCTCCAGAGTAGTTTGTTTGTGGGGTTAATCCTGAGCTTACTTCTGGTAGGTACAGCAGCCTCTCTGCAGCCATTGACATAGTTGTGCAGAGTTTCTGAGTGCAATTCAGCATAGACTGCTATGTTCTTGGGGTTTGGAGGGGTAATACATTTTGACAAACCATCACTTAATAAAAGGTAATTTGGCTTAGAATAGTTCCTAACTGTACTAGTTTTAATAGGATTGTGGAATTGATTTTATTGTGTTGTTTTATAGTAAAATGTCTTTCAGATCCTGTTGTACATTTCCACAATTGTCTGACTCTTATGTGCTAACTGAACAGCTGCCATGTGTTGTTTGGTTGTATGTTTCAATTTGGAGCTTTGTGGTGTCATAACCAATGGCTCTCAAGAATGTTTTATCAGCTAGTGAAGTAGAATAGCAGTATAGCATGGTTGGCAATGACAATGATAATAAGCTGTAGATATGTGATAGTATATAGGCCTAGGTTTGATTCCCACAGCTTACCATTAATACCATTTATTAAATAAAGCTATTCAGTTACCACTTTGCAAAGGTTTGCATATTTCCGGCATGTTTTATGCGTACAATAACTAATAAAAAAAATGAACGTTCCTGTTTTTACACTTTTAAGATTAAAGAATGTATGCTAGTCCACCGAAGAAATTGGGGAACAGAATAAATGAACTCCCTGCTGAACTATAATTGCTGAAACACCGTGTTTATAGAAATCTATCAAACGTGCTTTACTATCCATTAGTTAGAAGTCATTATCTTTACCTTCCTTGGATGGGGTGGGTTGGGGATGCCACTCTGTGAACGGCGGGATGAAGTACAACAGTCATAAAAATCTGATTTTGTATGCAGTGTGGAAAGTGTGATCCATGAAGTGAGTCATCCCATTCTTAAGAATTTTGTCTGGCATCACCACATTGCTTATCACTCTTCCACCTGAAATCCACACCAGGTAATACATTTATTATAATTTAAACATCTTAGTGCAAGAATTTATGAAGTCTGCAAGCTATTTTTATTCAGAAGAACATAAAATTTGAGATACAGAGGATTTATGCATGGAAAATACATATGTATGTAAGTTTCATTTGTTTAGAAAACTTATAATAGTGTTTCTTTTGTGTTCCATTTTAGGACATTTGTTACAGAGAGTGCAGTGGAGCCCAAGACTGCATTTCCTGTCAGAAGTGGAAATGAAAATGATAAGCCATGGCTGTCTTGTTATAATTCATGTCCTGTTGCCCTACGACTAGCAATGTTAGGTAAAGAAAAGCGGAGATGCCGATGCAGCAGTCACCAGATCCCACATTTGACAGACTTGGAGTATGATAACTTTATCAGCAGTCAGATGCCTGGGCTGGAACAGATTATTGTAGTCTGTGTGGTATCCTCAACTGGTCCTGAAGCTGGCCTCCGAGAGGAGGAGTTACAACAACTGTATGCCAAGAAAAACAAAAACAGAAGCATGCCTTGCATGCAGGTAGTATATATCGCATCTGCAATTAGTGTTGAAATTGTAACACTATGAGAAAAAAATCCTTATTTTGATAAGATGCAACATCTGTACAGCAATGCTAAATGTCTGTTTATTATTTTTTGTAGCTTTCCATAAATTGACAAAAATTAAAATAGTAACATTCTGACTGACCACTACATTTAATACACCATTGTAATATAGTTATCTCAAGCATATATTTGTAGGGTTATTTTAATCAAATCAGTTTTTAGGTGACACATGGGAGGAGTGTAACAGAGGACTGTTTTGTTAATTAGTGAAGGCACAACATTTTATTTCATAGCTGCAATACTATTTCTTATGATTCTGGTGACAAGGATTTATGAATGTATCACTATAGGCCACTTGAGAGAAAGACATACCTCAAAGGATGCCAGTTCTGTTTCAGAGTGGGTGGAGTCTATGCTGATTTATTGAAATGGAGGTGAATACTTGATGGTACCATACTCCTACTTTAACTGATTGACACCCGACTCCCCATATAGCTGTTTAGTCACAAATGACAAAACAGGAGTATGTATGAAAATGACTTACACAAGCAAAGCACATTGTGTGATTATGAGTGCTCTGGAACTGCTTTACGTAATTCACAGATAGAAACTAGGATAATGCTACCCTGGAGTTAATACTTGCCTTCAACATATCCATCAGCACCACTCTTACTTAAATATAGTAATTCTGTGATTGTACAGCCTCAAAGAAAGGAGAAGCACCCTGCAGGGGTGTTACAGTGGTTGTATTAACTGCAGTCTCAGTCACAATTTCAAACAAAATACATTTGAGGAATTGGGAATAGCAAGATGCCACCTGACCAAATACAAATCTAACTCTTGTAAGATAACCATGTAGCTTCGAAGAGTACAGGTGGTGAGTAAAAGCAAAGGGCACCAGTTCAGCCGTTTGTGATATGCTGGTGTGCCAGCATGTGCAGCTCTTACTGTACCACCCATACTATAAAACTGAAGTACTATATTAAGAAGGTAATACTGGAGACAAGTGCTTCCTTCCATATACTGAAAAGCTTCCTCTCTTGTCTTGCTACTGGTGATTCTTGTGTTTTCCTCTCATTACACTGGAAGTGGAGGAGCACTATTAAGTGAGTTCGGTGGCACAAAGAAATGGACTGTAACCCTGGCAACCTAGTTTATGTAACTTGAGTGGATGCTGAAGGGGATGGCAAGGGAGACAGAATAGGAATGAGCAGCCTGTGCTGGATTGCTGCAGTCTAGGGCAGAAAGACAGGCAAACTCTGCAGCTGCTGCCAGACAGAGACTGGGTGATGCTTTAGTTGGGACAGGATAAAAGATGGAGGTGACAGATTGACAAGCAGTGTGGAAGCACAGTAGTTGGAAGCATTGCAGGGAAGCATGTACCCCAGATCCAGTACAGCAGAGTCTTCTTTTGAAGTGTTCAAATTAGCTACCAAAAGGACAAGTGTAGGGAAAGAACAAAGCCTATGGCATGATTTGTCCTTTGGTATTAGCTGTTGCCTGCAGTACAGCTTTAGCACCACAAGGATAGGAGAAAATAAGAGCTGTTGGTTGCCAAGGATTAGTTGACAGTCAGTGAAGCACAGCAAAACAAAACAAAAAATGTTGCAAAAACGGAAGTTGTATGGTATTTATTTATTATATTTGATAAGAAATGCCCAGCTAGGAAATACCATTTTCATTGGATTCCCATAAAGAAAAGGCATCTGCAGTCTAAAGCATCTAATTTTCAATAGGCAAAACAGTGATTGCACTCTATAGAAACTCCACATGGCAAGCAAGATAACAACTGATTACAATTAGAAATACCTAGTGGTAATACACAAAGTAAATAAAATTTTGCAGTAATGCAGGGATACAAAGAACATGTGTTTAAACAGTTGGCACAAAGCACCACAAATGGTGGAAATTTCAAGTTGGCTGCATACTGATCAACAGCTTAATTTCAGAACTTCCAGTGTGAAAAGGGAGCCACTGAAACTGTCATTTTATGTAAAATTCAGTTACTAGCTATTAAGTATTTTTGCCTGGATGTCAGCAAAGAAGAAATGTAGAGAACCTTTAAGAAATTCAACCAGAAAAGCTAAAGAGAAAGCACTGACTGAGAAGACTCTTGCACCTGATCAGCAAAAAGCAGTTCAAGATTCAACTTTAGTACAAGAAATTACTTCCAGTAATTTAGAGGAAAAAATAAATCATATGTACTTAGGGATGATTAAAATAATTGAAACATTGAACAAATATAGCAACTCAGATAAAAGGCTGGATCAAAATAGAAGACTCTTTAACCAGCTATTCAGGTGAAGTGATAAAATTGCAAAAAAAAAAAAAATTAAATTGAAGAAAAGGCTGGCTGAGTATGAGACTTTTCAAGAAGAGCTGTTTCAAAAATTGGAGTTAAAAGACCGAGCACAAAGAGAAAACCTAAGATTAATTGAAAGGAGCAGGCTGTATTAATCAAGCAATTTGACTGGTGTTCCAAAGCAAGATTTGTTAACTGAAAGCGCACATAGAGTGTATGCTCCACACCTGGTCATGAGAAAGGAGCCAAGACCCATATAAGTAAAGATACAATCATATCAGCAGAAACAGATGATCCTGAGAAAACTGTGGTCAAAAGGAAAAGTTTTAACTATTGAAGACAGCAGAGTGTTTGTGGAAAACAATTATTGATGGTATGTGAAACAGAAGAGAATCACATTTATCCCAGCAATCAGGGAATGTTTATAGACATGTATGAGATTCAAGCTGCTGTATTCTGCTATCAACAGAATCTTTTTTTCCTGGAGTATCAAAGACATTTTTGAATGTAGAACATGCTAAGGAGGAAATAAAAATGTTTATCCAACAAAAAGTGAGCCAGAAAGCCAAAGGGGATTTTGCTTCTCATTCTTCTAACAATAAAACTCATAAAGAGACCCTTGCCTGTGAAACCTTTATCATTGTTCCAAAGAAAAATGCTTGAAAGTCAGAAAAAAACAAATGAGTTGACTAGAAGAACCAGGAGTACCATTGACTTGAGCCAGCGACTGATGTTGAGAGACGAAGGTGATCAGGAAGAAGACCCGCCACACTGAAATTAGTGAATAAATGGGAGACTAAAAAGCTTCAGTCTCATTTGAGAAATATGGCTTTCCAAGAAAAAGTGACAGAGAAAAACAGGAGTTTTGTTGACTTTATTAAACTTGTGGGCAGACTGTAAAGTACGCACTCACTTTGTCATTAATGTGTAGAAGGACACAAAAGGGAAAAATAATTAACTGTAAGCAAAGCAATTTTTCTTAGTAGTATTTCTGTAAACATTTCATCATATGTAAACTACATATTGTATTGTAAATCAGTTTTGTATAGGGTGCAGTCGGGGGTATTTCACATTTGGGGTCTTTTCCTGTGACTGTTGTCTATGTTAAAGATATTAAATAAATGGGCACTTTTTTATTTGAAAGAAATACAGCTTTACACTATAAAAAGATGAGAGAGACTGGACAGAAACAAGTTTATAATGATATGATCTTGGGCTGCTGGGGTGTGGGTAGGGTGTAAAAGTATCCTAATTATATTATGTTATGTTATATATTATATTATATGCAAAATCTAGATAATTCCCCTTGTTTTCTACAAGGGTTACTGTCTAGATTAATGTCCTTCTCATAAGCAGTAAGCATTGTTTGTAAGCAAATATGCAAAATATAAGACAAAATGATGAGAGGCATAGAAAGTGCAAAGTTTCTTGCACCAGCAAAAATATTCACTTGTTTTTTTTTCCCATTAGCAAATATTCTCAGTGGGAGACGTGGTCTGCAGCTGAGAATAGTTAGCTAGGAGAATTTTGTACATTGTGTTCTGAGTGAAAATTACATAGATTCTTTCATACATCTGCAGAGTTTAGTTGGTTTTTTCTCACTGCTGGAGTCGAGCTGTCTGCATGTGAAAGCAATTACTGTTGAGCGTCTGCTGAAGAAAATGCAGAATTTAAAGGTACAATGGCAAGCATTTCAGTAAAAAATAAAGTCTTAAATTTTGGAAAGCGAATAAGAGTATCTTTCCAGCAACCTTAATACTTTAACATATTTAAGATAATGGTACACAGTTTAGTTTTATTTAAAGTCAGCCAAGTGCACTTTTTCTTAGGGTTAAAACTTAATGTTTTCTGCAAGCATGTAAGCTGTTTTTCACATCTGGGAGGGGAATAGAGCTAAAAAAAAGAACAGACAGCAATCAGTGTAATTGGAAACACAGGCTGTAACATGTGCTTTAGCATGAGTAACCTTAATTTTAGATTAGGTAATGCCTGTATGTGCAGCTGTTGGTTTGTGGTGATTGCTCCTATCTGGAGGGCTAAACTTTATTTGTTGAAAATGTACATTTGTTTTGTGTGTTTGTTCCAAGTTAATGGGGGTGTGGTTGTTCTTAAAATGTTTTTTTTTTTGTTTGTTTCAGGGTTTTCATTAAAACAAAACATCTTTAAAATATAATATAGGTTAAAATGGATATGAGAAGAAACAAATGTATGAAAGATCAGCCTAACAGATAGTGTGTGTATGTAAGACAAAAGTTTGAAATACACATTAAAAAACTGTCATGTATAATAGGTGAGAGCAATAGCCTTTTAATATAATGACTATTTTATCTATACTATTTTGAAATGTAAATGGCTTTACAGGTACAGAAGGAAAGAGTATTGAATTATATTAAGAAATGCAGAGTGCAAATAGCAATGCTGCATGAAACACATTTGTAAAGGAATGAGCATGTGAGTTTGACAAAAAAAAAGGATTTCAGGGATGATTAAAATAATTGAAACACTGAAATATCAGGGACAAAGGAAAAGGAGAATAGTGATACTGATTGCTAGAGGGGATCCAGTAGTGATAGAGGAGGAAAAATTAAATAAAGGTAGATTTGTGGCAATAAGGGACTATTGGCAAGGGAGGAGGATTACGCTGGCATGCATTTACAGTCCACCAAAATGTGGAGCTTAAGAAAATTTCAGGAGGAATAATATGACTTATAAGTGAGAACTAGTACTTAATTTGAAGCAATTAGGATGTGTCAAGGAGCATGTTTGAAGAAAGATATAAAAATATTTAGTATGGAAGGCATGAGTTCAGTAGTAGCAACTCATACAGAATTTATATATTATTCCACACGGTAGAATAACATGGCTGTACTGGACAGAATTTATATTTTATAGGATCATCTGCATTTAATTGAAAACTTTGACATAAGCAATAACTATTTTAGATCACTGACTAATAAAACATATGATAAAAATGCAGAGTAATGAAGCAAAAATGAGACACTGGTGCTTTCCCACATACCCATTAAAAGAGTGGGATTCAAAATTAGGTGGTGGAAATTATTCAATAATTAATTGAGAAGATAGCAATTTCATCAGAAGGGATAGCTAGTGAGGGGTATACAATGAAAGTAGAGTTGAAAAATAGGATAGAAATAAAACAGAAGGAGATACGGTTAAGAAGTAGCAGGAATTATTTAGAGGGGCTGACAAAGGTTAAAGTATTGTAGAATAAGAGGGCTCTTACATAATAAGAAAAGGAGCAACTGCAGAGTGCTGAAGAGAAAATAAGGGAGGATTTGAATAATATGCATGTGTTTAGAAAGATTACTGTTTAAAACCTGTTTTTGATAACTACATAGTACAGAAACATTTAGCACAACAACTTAGGCAACAGAAAGTAGAGGGCTGTCACCAAATTTAGGGAGCCTTTGACAAGAAAAATAACCAGAGATCCTATAGAGGTATTAGAGGTATTTTGGAAGTTTCTGCAAATCTGTATAAAGCAGAGGAATGTGGAAACCAAGAAAGGAATCAAACAGAAATATTTGTGGAAGACTTAATTATGCCAAGGGTGGAGGAAGACTGGGCTCAACAATCAATAGTTAAGACAGAGTTTAAGAGTAGAGGTAAAAATTATGTATAATCAAATAGCATATGATATTCTTATGGAAGTTTGGAAGTTAAGAAGGAAGAAAGATCTGCAAGATTTTGTTCAATAGTGTTTTAAATGGAGGAGAAGCACCATCATCTTGGAAGAAAATTGTGGTGGCTGTATTAACCAAAGAGGATAAAAGATCCACCAGACTTGGCTTTGTATATACCCATTTCAATTTTAAACCATGATTATAAAATGTTTGTCTGTACTAGCTAAAAGAATGACAAACGTGTTGCTGAAATTGGTAGATATGAATCAGTGTGGTTTTGTGGAGGGGATTTAAACATTTGACATTAATAGAACAATAATGATCCAGAGGGAAGCAGAATGTAAGAAAATATCACTGTTGGTGGTAGTCTTGATGCAATGAAAGCATTTAACAGAGTAAACTGGGATTTTATGAGTAGGGCAATAGAACCCTTTGCAGTCCCTGATGCAATAATAATGTTTATTAGGATGATATATGAAGGATCCGAGGAAAGAATTAAAGTGGAAGAATTCCTCTGTAATAAGTTTTGTTTGAACAGAGGAACCTGGCGGGGTGTTTTCTTTCCCCTTTATTTGCTTTATTGCAAATAAAATTAGGGACTCAGAAATTCAAGGATATAATTGGTAGGGTATTCAAAAGTTGCATATGAATGTTATACTTGATAAATCCAGAAAAAGACAGTTTTATGTTGTGGAACATTTTGAGACAGTTTCAGGTCTTTTCAGGATATAAAATAAATAAAGATGTGCCCACTCAAGTTGGTTCAGCAATACCCATGTTTATGGGGACACTATAAAATTAATTATTTAGGAGGTGGATTAAAAAGACTTCTGTTATGGCAGCTATGGGTATGTAGGAAGATACTAAACAAAATATAATACAAAAACCAAGAAACTTGAAGCTGTAGTTTATGGATATGGATAATAAGATATAAGCAGTGAAAATGCTTTAGTCTCTTTAGTTTTATATACATCTCAGGCATGTTTTTATCAACCCAAGGAGAAATTGTGGCAGTAATTTTTACAGAGCTGAAGGAATTTGTCTGAGAGAGAAGATTGCAAGAATTAAGTAGGATAAGCTGATTTTCCCAATAGAACAAGGTGGTTTGGGGTTACTTTAATAGAATGTTTTACAGCTACGCACTGGTTAATATTTTTTGTTCTGTTTCTCATCTGCTGTCCATCAGTGTCCAACACCATGCTGTAACATTCCACAGTGCTGGGAGCCTTTCTGGAAACCATCCACCTAAATTAGGTTTAGCACCGTTGAAAGGCTGTCTTCCAGCACAGTGACTATGTTTCCACTCACAGGAATGTTGGCTGACATGCAGAAATGGCTCTTATTTTTCAGAAATTTAATCATAATGGAGAAGGGCAGAGCAGGTAATGGTACTCATTCCCTTGTGAGAGTTTGTGACAAGTGTGTGTACTATAGAAACATTTAGTAAAGGTTAGATGTGTCTGAACTGACACAGCAGAAGTCTTTCAAGGAGGTTTGCAGATGTAGTTGTGGAACTGCTTAGCATTCTTGTAAAATAGGAGTAAATGTCACGACTGTCCCAGTAGATGTTGCACTGGTTACCTACTTACCATTCAATCCACTGTTCAGTCCTCAAAATTGACTTTGGAAGGGAAGGAAAGTGGTACTGCCTGCCAAGTAGTGCTTGTACTATAAGTGTCTGTTAGTTTCAATGTGTAGACACATGTACCTCACCTGGCCATTGCAGCAGGTCCTGCTTTTGTGGTGTATGCACGAAGACAGCAGGGAGTGACAGTTATAAGCAGAAATAACACCTCTCACTGCTCAGTTACAGCCAAGAGACTTGATTCCTAGGTTCACGGATTAGTACTAGGTTTACAGTCAGACTTTGAGAAGCTTATTTTTGTAACCCAAATAGTAATGATACTACTAATTGTACCTGGTCAAGACAGCATTCTCACAAATCACTGGCAGAAAGCTACAGTTTCCCATCCAATCACCTATGCTAGTTATGAAGACAGATAAGGGGCTGCTGTTTTTGATATACAAAGAGTGTCTATTCCATAGACATGGGGCACACTAGATTAAGAACCTCTTGAACCTGTAAATGATATTAACTTGAAGTGGAAGTTTAGATATTTAGAATATGTATTTGCTAGACTAAACCACTGGTTTTATGAAGATGGTGGAAGTTGATAAAACAGGATCTTTCACTGGACAAAAATCTAAAATAGGTCATCTCTTTGGAGTCTGTATGAGGTGGAGTAGACAAAGGTGGATTTTAATCTACTAGGATAGCTCAGATTGCCTACTACAGAGATATTTTTGTTAAAAATATTTGTGGTATTTCAAGTTGATCAAGGTGCTTAGTTAAGTACATCTCAAAAGATGCACAGTATTCAAATGTTCTTTTCAGCAGGGATGAATGCATGGGTCAAAGACCTCTTTGTACATTTATGAAATATGCAGACAGGTGAGCTGTGCAAGGCCAAAAAACTTTCTATCCATGACACAGGTATTAGGGTTTTGGGTGTTGGCATAATGGTTAAGGTTTCCCTCACAGACACAAGATACAGTGTTTGATGTTCACCATTGAGGGAAATTGACAAGGCTTAAAAATTGCCTGCAAGGACAGCTAACATACTGTAGTATCTATCTCTGAACCTACAGCGATATGCTAATTTGGGGGGGGGGGGGACTGCAGGCAAAAAATATGGTAAATAAACATATGATTGAAAGAAGACTGGATAACTCCTGGAAATACAAAGCAAAAGACTGTGTGAGATATTTCTTTCTGTATCTATTTCTTCATACAGGTAGGAACTGTATTTATTTATTAGGGAGATTTTTTTTTCCTTTGGTGGTACAGATGTGTAATGGCATAAGTTTGGTATGCTGTTCTGCATATAGCTATGAGATGTACTGTAATATTTCCGAATTACTAATTACCAAATGAGAGTCTTGTTACTGGTATTAATCCAACAACGAATATTAACATAAAGGTATAGCCCAAACAAACAACAACACATCTCAGTTTGTTTCAAAATACCGGAAGCAAACTCATTGCTTTAAGCTCATATATTGTTAGATCTAGTCATGCCTTCCTGGAAAGGAAAGACTGCCCTTGTGGCACTTAACCTTTCCCTCCATAATTACCGATCATTTGTCCCACGTGTAGGATACCATTATCAAAGACAGGCCCTTGTCTCTTATATATGCTTTTTTATATTCTGAATGTGTGTTGGGAGGTCACACTTAAAGATCTGCAGGTGGCATGTTGATATTTTGTAGAACTGCTAGAGTCCCATGCCAAACAACATATTTCTTTGTTAATGAAGTTGCTGCTTTTCCTTTCTGCTATCATTGGAATATAACTGCACATTAAATATTTTTCCAGAGCCGCCTGGACTCCTTTCGTCTGCTTAAGTATGATATTGCCACAGCTGATGAGCACACAGGTCAGAAGGGCTCCTTACTGGTGCGGAGACATAACGTTGCTCCTGGCATGTTTCTGGTGAGTAGCGAATTGTATATGTACTGTTTTAATGTATTTATTTTAGGATAAATGTGCTATCCAGTCTGTCTTATGGACATTTAAATATATTACTTTATTAAAGTTTCATATATTATACTCCCAGAAAAATAATTCTTCAAATGGCAGCTTGGAGAACCTTTCTCTCCATCTTTTATGACCCTTCTTAGCTGGTAACAAAGTATTCAGCACTCAAAGAGAAACTCTGGTGTGTTAACATTCTTTTGGACTTCAGTTTTCCATCTGTACTATATCCTCTAGGTTGGCATCTATATCACATTATTGAAAGTTTACTTAATCAGATCAATAAAGGTCAAACTATATTGATCGATTAAGTAAAACATCGAATAACGTAAAAAAAAACAAATTTAAAAAATGAAAAACTAAATGGCGTAGGCAGGGGGGCAAGCCCCCCTGCACCCCCCACACCCTCCTACTTAAATACACCAACTCCGAGACCGCACTACATTGAGGTAAACGGAAATCTCCCCTTATGGAAATTTCCGTTTACTTGCACGATGTTCTTCACTTTCAATATTGTCGTGCCGACAATATCAGACTCTTATTGTCAGCTTACGACAACATGAAGGAGACCCGTAGGTTGCACTTGAGATTTTTGTTTTATTTAAATTGACTGTACCTTGCAGTGGGAAATAAATATACTCCAGCATTCAGTTCATTGTTCTTTAAAAACAGAGAATCAGGTTATGTTGATAACATGACATAAATCAAAGTTTGTGAGTTTTTCTTCCAACTTGTTGTGTAGATAAAAGATGCTAACCTATATTGTGCCACTTACATTTTGGACTGGGTAATACTTCTGACTTTCCTGTTTTCCTGCCATAGCTGTCATTGTGTATATTATTAATTCTTAATGTTTCTACATGTGTTTGATTCTTTTTGTATGCATCTTTTGCTTATATAGCTTGACTTTTTATTCTAACAGACTCCCACACAGGACACATGAGGCAACAGCTCAAAAAAGTATCCTGTTGTTAGACCCCTGGTGAGATGCAGAACAGGAAACAAAATCCACAAGTGTCCATTCATGAGACAAACGTCATTAGCAGAATTCCTTTTTTGATACTATTGATATCAGAAGAATCATAACAGATTTGATACAGATATCTCTGTTAAATGTGGTACCTCATGACTGATGTCCAGCAAGATGGCATTTATATTGCATTGAAACACCCATTATATCAGTAGCTAACACTGCAGTGAAGCATATCCCCTCTCACATGCTCACCAGGCTGAACAAGGAGAAGGTCACTGTAAGCTTTCTGTCGGGTGCCAGGATCCGCCACATAACACACGCACTCAGGTCACTCCAAAGCTAGTACAAATATGACTCCGTCATTGTCCATGCTGGTGTGAATGACCTGAGATGTACCTCCCTGGACTACATGAAAAGAGACATAGAGGAGCTATCTGATCATGTAGCCCAGGCTGGTATGACCCTGACCTTGAGTAGCATCTTACCCTCACCAAGAATGATGCCACAGTATAAAGACAAAATGATAAGTTTTAACAATTGGTTAAAGTATTGGTGTCATTCAAAGGGGATCCAGTGTCTGTCAGCCTGGGATGACATGCTTGATAAGTCACGTTGCTTCGCTAGGGACGGCTTGCACCTGTCACCCCTGGGCATTCAAATACTGGCTAAGGCTCTTGCCACCCCCATAGTGCCTTTTTTAGACCAGGCTCAAAAGACAAACCCACCTCCATAGACAGTACAAGGAAAAAGAAACTAAGGGTAATGCTGCTCAACGCCAGAAGTCTAAACCTCAAAATGCATGCACTCGAGACTCTCCTCAGTATGGAGAACATCGATGTCTGTGCAGTAACAGAAACCTGGTTCAAGGCTCCAGAAAGCACCCCAGCACTACCAGGTTATACTTCATACCATGCTTTTCGGCCACAAAACTCGGATCGAACCACAAAAGGAGGGGGAGTATCCATATACATCAAAAATACCTACACCTCCAGGTTAGTAGCACTGCATGAAGCAATGGAAACCATCCATGTGTAACTAACAGTGGGCAAAACTGCCTTTCAGTTTATAGCCTGCTACAGACCACCCTCCCAAACTCAGGAACCCCACTCGGCCTTCCTGAGAACACTGGAGAACATGAAGGTCTCTCCAAACACCATTATATTGGGTGACTTCAACTACACAAACATTGACTGGGTAAACTACTCAAGCCCAGACACCCTCTCCCAACGGTTCCTAGACTTTATAAACTCATATGCTATGGAACAACTGGTAACCACCCCCATAAGAGGGGAAAACATATTGGACCTGGTCATCACAGACATAGGGACTCTATGTTCCACACCAGAGGTATACCCCTCACTGGTAAGGTCAGACCACAAATTAATCTCACTGGACATCCATATCCTGTCCACACAGCCTACCTGGACCTCGCAAAAGCCTTCGACACAATACTCCACTCAGGAATCGTAAATAAGCTCACTAGCTTAAATATCAACCCCTATGTCACAAGATGGGTTGCGAACTGGCTCAGGGATAGAACCCACATGGTCAGAATTGCAGGTGCGTTGTCAGACTCTAAACCAGTCACAAGTGGCATCCCACAAGGTTCAGTCCTGGGACCTCTCTTTTTTGGTATTTATTTCTCTGAGGTACAGGCAAACACGGGAGGACTATGGCTGACCAAGTTCGCAGATGACTGCAAACTGGGTGGCATAATAGACTCTCCGGCTGACACAAGCATCCTCCAAAAGGGTCTCACAGAGACAGATAACTGGTGCCAAAGCCATGGCCTGAAGCCAAATGCTAAAAAATGCATAGTCATACCCTTTCGGAAAAACAAAGTGCCCACAGACTACCACACAGGAGGTAATCCATTAAGTACGGAGGAAGTAATTAGGGATTTGGGGACCCAAGTAGATAGTAATCTCTCCTTTGACAATCACGTTGCCAAAGTGGTTAGAAAGACCTTCTATATAGCCCACCTCATCATGAAAGGTTTCACATCTAGATCAAGAGAGGTCTTTGTGCCACTCTATTCATCACTCATCAGGCCCATAATTGAATACAATGCCCCATTTGGGATGTACCTTACCCGACACCTGCAGCAACTGGAAAGACCCCAAAAGTACCTCACCAAGAGGATCAAGGGACTCAAACAGATGCCCTATGCAGTTAGGCTAAAGAAACTCCAGCTCTACTCAGTTGCTTACCGCCTACTCAGAGGCGATCTGTGCCTGACATATAAAGCCATGTCCAACCCAGAATTAATGGACATGCTCCACCTCAAGAAATCCAAATCCCTTAGAGCTACACACTCCAGAGACTTAAACCTCAGCACAGAAATAAATAGGACATGCTGGAGGGACAGATTCATATCCCAGAGACTCCCTTCACTCTGGAACAAAATCCCAGTCCAGGTTAGGCAGAGCCCCTCACTGACCCTCTTCAAGAGAAATCTTGATGAGTGGATGGGAGATCGTAAGTATACCCCCGGGATCTCTTCTGGGTCCCTGCTAGACAGAGGCACAATAAACTAACCATAAAGGGGCTATATTCTGTGACCTACTATTCAAAGGCACAGTCTACAAATCTAAAAGGGTGGCAAAAGCCAAACACACTT
Organism: Protopterus annectens; assembly: GCF_019279795.1. Classification (NCBI taxonomy): domain Eukaryota; kingdom Metazoa; phylum Chordata; order Ceratodontiformes; family Protopteridae; genus Protopterus; species Protopterus annectens. The sequence continues at coordinate 215,855,742 of NC_056745.1, forward strand.
TGGCTAGGCTTATAAATGCCCTAGAGCAGATAGCCTAGTATCAACCTATGAACCTATAAAAGCACATACACGTGTGCAAGCATCTAAAATATACTACACTCTCGTTTGTTAAGACAATAAAGGAAATGAAAGGGCACAGAAAATGTACCCAGCCTATATTTTGCTGTATGGGATGGCCTGCTGTGGAGAAAGCTTGCTAAATCATTAAAACTGTGCCCTATATTTAGGATTTCTGGGCAGATGTGAACACGTTTACCTCTGGAGGATCTTATGGGTGAGGGCAGTTCAGAAAGTCTGTTCTGGCCTAAAGAGATGGTCAGTCTTATGATTCTCTTGTATATGTAATGTTCCCATTTACAAAAAAAGAACTTAAGTCTCTAAGTAAAATTACAGACCTTGCTTATAGGTTCATCAGTATATACTAGGCTAACAACCACCAGGACCTTTATAAACCTAGCCATGCAGTCTAACCCAGTTGTGCCCATATATATCATGGGCATTATTAGGAGGAGGTATGTAAGTTAGGAAGCCCTGTACCATATATGTGTACAGTAAAGACATTAACCATTAAGGCAACCCTAACACTACTTTTTTGGTGTCTGGTGGGACAGAGAAATAAACTGTGAAGGCTAAGCCACAGAGAAGGCTTAGAGTGGGAGGACTAGATTAAACAAAATTATACTTTGAGAAGACAATAAAAAGCAAAAAAAAACATTATGGTAATGAAGATAGAGAATCGAACTGCTTCTTATCTTGTAGAAGTAAAATTAAAACATTTTAAGCCACGGTGGTGCAGCGGTAGCGTTGTTGCCTCACAGCAAGAAGTTCTCCCATTCGATTCTCGGCGGGAACGCCTTCTTTGTGGAGTCTGCATTTCCTCCCAGCAGTTGAGTAGCATTCAAAAGACATGCGTAGAATGGGCATGCCTTCGTTGAAGGTTGGGCATCGAGCTGGCACCTCGGCACCTGTAAAAAATCTACTGCCAATCATTAGCAGACCGGAGTTCCGCTATGGCAACCCCTAACCGGAAAAGCCGAAAGAAGAAGAAGAATGACTGTTATGAATCTGATGAATAGGTTGTACAGACCTCAGACCACATGGCTCCAATTTTATTTTCTATATATACTTTTTCAAGTCAGTGTATTTACCTACAGGTACAAGGTTATTCAGGCCCAAGTTCACATTTGTTGTCATATTTTATGGCAACAGTACAGCATGTATGCATTCATTCATCCATTCCAAAGTAAAGGTTTAAAGATCAGACTTCTATACTTTTCAAATTTTCTTCTGATTTAAGAAATATGTTATCCACTCTTTTTTGCCACCTCAGATTAAGATTTTTTTCTATTTCACTTTTCATTACAGTTAATTGATAACATGGTGCTCATAAGCTAATTGCACACCATTACATATCCACAAATCCTGTTCTTTGGCTGGCTTGACATTTTCAGATTTGTGTAACTATATTTTGCTGAGAACATCTCATGACCTGGTTGCAGTTTTTTTCTTTTTTTCCTCCCTATTTCTGAGTATGTTAAACACTAACAGTACACTATGCCTCTGGCAGGTGAAGAATAGGTATGCATGATGGCTGTCAGCTTCTGTATGAGAAACTGGCATCGTGGCACAGACCTCTCACTTCACAGCATTTTTTGACAGTTAAACTTGTATAAAAAATTAAAGAAGTCATCCCTTCAGTTGGAAGGAAGCGCTAAACCAGTGTGTGTTTATGTGAAAAAAGCTGCTATTGGTTCCGACCTGCTGGTGTGAAGAGTTTCTTTTTGATTTAGTACGTGGATTGTGGAGTTGGGAGGTATTTTGTTGTTTGGTTTATCTTCTGCAGTATGGAAGGATCCGCAGCTAATGGTGACATTATGGAGCTGCTGCAGCAAATTAACCAGCAGCTTGCAACGCACACAACCCAGATTAAGTCCTTGGTTGACATGCACAGTGGAGCTCCAAGTATTTTTGGTAGCTTGGGTTTGCCTTTAACACAAGCTTCTAGGGGCACCCACGCCAACCAGTCAATGGAAGAAGTAAATGCGGTTGACCCAAGGGGGAATGATCGAAGAGGAATCAGAATGGATTTTACTATTTGGAGGGCCAATGGCTTTAACTTTCATGAGAATCTGGTCTCCGGTAATGCTGGGCAACATAGGCATTTATCATTGACTGACAGGCTTGGTTTTTTAGAAAAAGACTTTTATTTATTTTTTATTTTTTTTATTTAACATTTGTTGACCGGGAATGTCCGACTAGGTTCCACAGAGCCTGTTTTCAGCGGAGGCCCGGGGAGAAATGCTCCAGATGCATGTCTTTGGAATGTGGGAGGAAACCGGAGTACCCAGAGGAAACCCACGCGAACACAGGGAGAACATACAAACTCCACACAGAAGGCACCCCAGCCGAGAATCGAACCGGAGAACCTCTTGCTGTGAGGTGACATTGTTAACCACTGCACCACTGTGCCACCCAAATTAATGGCTTATAAGAGGCTGCAGCTGGAAAATTCGTATTTGGAGGGGAATATTGAGTTGCAGCAAGTCCCGTGGGTCTGAGAATGTGGAAATATCCAAATGGGGCTGAAAATAATCCAGATGTTGAAAGAATTGCATGAGTCTTTTGACAAGGTAAGGATGGACTTAATGAAAATAATGCTAAAATATAATTTGCGAGCACTGGATGGTTTAACTAAAGTTTTGGAAGATAATAATGAGTTCATCAAAAAGGACTTGTTTGAGCGGTTTCAAACAAATTACTGCAACATTTTCAACAAGGTGGACAATTTCAGCCAGGAAATATTTGTTTGAAACTGTAACAAAATAAAAAGGGACATAAATGAATACCAAAAAGGGCGGGTGTATCTGTATTCGCCCGGTAACCATGGTAGCGGCAACATTAGACCCAGTCAGGGGGTTGGAAAAGAGGAGGAAGTGACATCATCGCCTAATGCATATTAAGACCAGGAAATGAGGCAGCAGTCACAGAATGATGGTGATTTACAGCATTCCGACCGATTGAGAGAAAGAGAGCGGCAGCCTCATTTTTCGGGGGATGGACAGAGGGAGTACAGCAGGCAAGGGGCGTGACTGAAGACACAGAGGGGTCGGAATTATCGCCGGCAGAACTGAAGAAGTTGGTGATTTATGAATTTCCAGCTGCAAGTACTTTTAAATCTAATGGCATCAGCCAGGAGGCTGGTAGCTATGGGCAAACAAGACTTTCGATGACCGGTACAATAACAGATATTTGAAATGAGGGGTTTTGTGAAACTGAACAGCAAAGTGTGTTTCCTAATATGGTCATTGGGGAGAAAAATGTTGAAACTGGATTTTTATGTAGAAATGTAGAATCTGAAGGCTTGAGTATGGATTTTTATAACTTTGAACAGCAATGTGCAGCAAAAAAAATTTAAACTGAGGGGTTTTGTGTAAGTGAACAACAATGTGTGTTTCCTGATATGGTCACTGGGGAGGAAAATGTTGAATCAGGATTTTTATGTAGTAATGCAGATTCTGTGGGCTTGAGTGAGGATTTTTGTAATTCTGAACAGCAATGTGACCTATCTGTTATAGCGTTTAGTAATGAGCAAGATGAGCTGGATGTTTTGATAGCCCTGTTGAATGAAAAATACTTGGTACCACATGTTATAACCAATACAAGTGGTGATTTTAAAATATATAATTATTCCATCAGGTCTTTAACTCCAGAGCATGTGAATTTGCTCTCAAAAGGTTTAACTTTTGTTCCAAGCAGGAGGGGCAATGTGGCACAAGTGCTCATTGATCTTAAAGTATTTGTGCGAAAGCTTAATTGCAAAATGTGGTTTGGTGGTGTTCAAAACTATGATGGGCGATTGTTATTAAGAAAGCCAAGTACATTTAACCCACCAAGTAATAATTGTATTGGTATTTATGAGAAAGTTTGTGAGAATGACATTAGGAAGCAGTTAAGAAATATAAAAAATATTCCTGAATACAATTTAACTAAGGATGAGCACTGATTGCTCATGGAAATTGTGAAAGATCAGAATATTTGTGTCATGAAGCCCAATAAGGGCAGTGGCTTAGTGATAATGGATGCTAGTGATTATTCAAATGCCATGAGCATCCTACTAATGGAGGAAGTTTATGAGGAAAGTTCCCTCAATGAGGTTAATATTATGAATCGAACCATTGATTTGAGGCTAGAGGACATGGTTTTGGAAGGTCAGTTGAATGAGGATCAATACAGATTTATAAGGAATGATCATCCTATGGTGTCTAATATATTTGGCATCCCTAAAATTCACAAAGGGCTGAACAATCCAAAGTTTAGGCCCATAGTTGATGGTAAGCGGGCAAAGACCTGCTTTATGAGTGGGTTTTTAGATTCACATTTGCAAAAAGGTTTGGGGTGCTTTGAGTATATTTGTTAGGATTTCTGGCATTTTTATGGAAAAACTAAACAGGGTCCAACTTTGTAATAACATTTTTTTGGTTACCATTGATGTTTGTAATTTATTTTCAGTCATACCACATGAGATTGGCCTGAGTTGGCTTGGGATTCAGTTACTAAAAACAGGTATGTATGATCAGGGCACTGTCAATATGCTGTTAGTTTTAATGGAGCTTGTCCTAAAGAATAACTACATTTATTTTGAGGGTCAGTATTTCAAGCAGGCCACTGGTGTAGCTATGGGGGCAGCGTTTGCCCCCGTATTTGCAAATTATGTCATGTCTCTTTGGGAACAAGAATATGTCTTTAACAGTGATTTTTATAGGTATATTTCTTGTTACACTCGATTTTTGGATGACATATTTCTTGTATAGGATGGCAGTGAAGAGTTATTAAAAATCTTTTTTGATTACATCAATTGTACAGTAGAATTTTTAAAGTTTACCTTTGATTATAGTATGGAACACATTACTTATTTGGATGCGAGTCTGAGGATAGATAAAGGAAAATGTAGATTTGTTTCAGGAATTTATCGTAAATCAACCTTTTTAAATTCATACCTGGATTTTGATAGTTGGCATCTCTATTCACAAAAAAAAGTCCATTGTTAAGGGGCAGTTCGTGAGGGCTGCCAGAATGGTGAGTGAGGATGATGCTTTCAAGGCAGAGGTGGATTTTATTTCCCAAATGTTTATAAAGAGGGGATACCCTAGTAGATTGGTGAGCAAGGTGGCCAAGGAAGTAGTAGAAAAGCAGGCAGATGGCATTTATAAGCCTATTTTGGGCAGGTCAGATGAAGACAATTTGAGAGTGGAGGTTTTGCAGAAAGCTAAAATAGATCAGCCCAATAGGAAACTTAATTTCATTACAACTTTCAATTTGGACACAGAGGCAGTTGCTGGAATCCTTAGGTGTAATTGGGAAATTCTATTATATGATCATCACATTGCACAAAGAGTGGGGTCTGCCCTGTGATTGTTTACAGGAAGGATAGATCTTTTAAAAATCTGCTTGAGTCCAAGGGACATGAGGATTCTGAAGAAACACCAAATTCACAAAACAAAAGGAGTCAAGCAGTAGGATGAAAAAAGTTTTCCATTTAATACATCCATCCTGGTACCTCGGCAGTTCGCCTTCAATGGAACAAATAACCATATAAACACATTCTATTTTTATATGCTCATCAATTAATTAATTAAATTGTTAAATCATTACATCATTAACCCTTATAATGCCAACAATTAGAATAAATACAATTTGTCAACATACCAAATTTATAAATACAAAATACTAATTACATACTATTACTAAATGCTAAATGCTGAACTGTATCAAAACATAAACATATAATATATTTAAATACATATGAATTCATATGAATTCATAAATATGCTTAGTCAAAATGCTTAACCAAATGCTACACCAAACATTCACACTATAATGCCACCATCTAAGTTCATTCCCCTGGGGTATAATGTATGGTACCCAAGAATCATTCTGTGTTCTAACCTACTAAGTTCAATCTTAAAATTGCCTGCACAAAAATGTGGTCTTGCCAATACACTGAAAGTAAACCCATCAGTGTTCCCATTGTGTGTTTTAACAAAATGGGAAGCCACAGGACTGTCCATATTACCCCTCCTAATGTCCCCTAAATGCTCCAGAATGCGAACCTTAACCTCCTGGTGGTTTGTCCTATATACCATAAGGGTGTGATACAGTCACATCCTAAAATGTATACAACCCCAGATGACGATCAGTCAAATTTCTCAAAGGCTAAATACCTTTTACCATTTATTTTCATTCCATGCAGGTTTTTGACCTTATCACATACCAAACCGTGACCACAGCATTGCATGCCAACATTCATATCAGTCGAATATTCCAATTTTCTATTTAATAATTCTTTCAGATTATTGTACACCTAGGGAACAAATGTCCAATATTTATGTCATCACAAACAACATGCCACAATTCTTTAAGAATATTTTCAACAACTATTGAAAAGTCAGAATATCTAGACACAAAAAATATGTCTTCCTGTTCAGATACAATTAACGATTGATAACGATGGCTGTGATAACCACCCTGTCTTAAAGCTTTACCTCTACATAACCTGTTCTTAATACCTAAGAGTACAACCCTCTCATACCCTTTAGATGAAAGTCTTGTAAAAATGTCATCACAAGCTTCATCCCATAGATCCGGGTCCGAGGTATTCCTTAAAATTCTCTTAAATTCCCCTTCAGGTAAAGCCTTAATCAAATGAGAAGGGTGCATGCTACTTGCATGCAAAAAGTTGTTGACCGCAGTTGGTTTTCTAAAAGGTTTGTGTTGTACCAAATTGTCCTTCCCTATGTAGAATTCTACATCCAAAAAAGATTCTTCCTCTTCTTTCTTTCTTCTTTTTGGTGTTAAGAAATGTAGGCATTACAGTGTAAAAAGCAAAGAAAAGCTAGACGAAAGCATGTTTAAGCTAATAGACATTAATCTTGGATTGTTGAGGTGTTGATGGGGTGTAAAAGTACACAGATCTATAACATATGAAGACCTGATATGTTTTCTCTTACTTTGCATAGGTGAATGTCTGGATTAAGACCCTTGGCTAAATCTAATAACAAATTTTAAGTGGAAACAAGTAAATATGAGAACACAGAATATAATGGAAAGTATTCCTTTAGCAATAAATGTTTCAGCTCATCTTTCAGTCTGCAACAGGACTATATTTTTCTTTTTTCTTTTACTTTTTATGGAGGCATGCTGGTAATGGGGCAATAAAAGAGAACACTGGTTTCATCAAGGCTAAAAGTTATTGATTTCTGAAAGTATGCAAATTGTTTTCACATCTTCTGGGCATAAAGATAAAAAACGATCAAACACCAATTAGCATAAGTAGAAGCACAGACAATGATGTGTGCCTTAGCATGGATAACTGCAGTCTCAGGTTAATTAAGGCCTGTGTTAGCAGCTGTCTTTTTATCACAAATGTTCCTGTCAGGAGGGTTAAACTTCATTATTCAAAGATGTACATAGTTATGTGTGTTTGTATTAAATTAACAGGTTCTGGGGGGGGTTGTTATTTTTTGAGGGTCTTTATTCAAACAAATAATCATATAAAATATGACATAGGTTCCAGTGTTGAAGAAAAACTGTATAAAAGATTAACCTGCTGGACACTAATGGGTGCATGCATTACAAAAGCTGGAAATAGACATTTTAAAAAAGCTACCATATGTAATAGTGGGAATAATGACTTCTTACCATAATGGCAATACTTTGCATATTATCTTGAAATGTGAATGGTCTCACAGGTATTGAAAAAAAGAAAAATATCTAATTATATTCATTGATTTATAGACTGTTACTAGGCTAATGACCAAGAGTGGGCCTTTCTAAGCCTTAGCCAAGTTTTCCTGAAATAATAATGATGCCGTGTATCCAGAAAGGACATTGAGAGCCAGGCATTTATAAGCTACCTCTATCCATAAGGGACATGGGTGCCAGGCTAGGTGTAAATTTCCTATTCCTCATCCACTGATATAGGTTGCACTTCAACTGGGTAATGAATGAACTCAGCTTCACGTGGATGGGAAGCCTGTTCCATAAGAGGGACAGCATCTGGGATATATATCTGTTCAGCATGTTCTGTTTAAATCACAGATAAAATTCAGGTCCATAGACCTTGTATTTCTGCTACTCCTTGACTTACAAATATGTAGGAAATTCATAGCTGTGGGTTTGCAGATGCCTTGTAAGCCAGACATAGATAGATCACCCCTCAACGACCTGTAGTAGACTGAGTAGAGGGAAAGGGCTTTAAGGTGCTCTGCATAAGGCATGTTTGTTACACCTTGTATTATTTTTGTAAGGAACCTCTGAGGTCACTGTAGTTGCTGCCTCTGCCTGGTCAGGTACATGCCAAAGGGAGCATTGTATTCTATGATTGGTGTGCTAAGGGCAGAGTCCAGTGGGATAATGACATCTTTGGACCTAGCTGTCATGCCCTTACTTATAAGTTGCACAACACAAAAGGATTTTCTCACTCCTGTGGCTACATGGTGGTCGAAGTTCAGGCTACTTTCTACATGCTTCCCAGATCCCTGACCACTGGGTTGACTCAGGGGTGTATTATCAACATGATAATTAGCCATAATGGTTGACTTCCCAAAGGGTACAATTATGCACTTCTTAACATTGAGTTTAAGACCGTGGCTTTGGCACCATTTATTAGGCAGAGATATACCTTTGCCATATTAAGAAATGCAGAGTGCAAATGGCAATGCTGCAGGAGATGCATATGGAAAGAACTGAGCATGTGAATTTGATAATGAAAAGATTTCAAGCTGGATATTCTTTAGACTATCAGGGACAAAGGAAAAATGAGTACTTATATTAATTGCTAGAGGAGATCCAGTAGTGATGGAAGAGGGAAAAATACATGATAACACTAGATTTTAGTAAGGGACTACTGGCAAGGGATGAGGATTACACTGACATATATTTATATTCCAACTAAAACTTCTATTTTGGGGCTTAAAATGTTTTTGGGAGAAATAATGAGCTTTCAGCAGGGAATATTACTCATAGATGGGGAGTGGAATTTGATTTGCTAAAGTGAGGATGTACTGGAGGGGGGCTAGAAGGGAAAATATAACATTATGTTTCACAGTAACTTGTCTGTTTAACTGACAACTTTGATACACATCCAGTAACTATTTTAGATCATGTGCTATTAATTACTAAGAAAGAAATGCAGGGTAATGAAGTAAAGATGAGACACAGGCACTTCCCGCAGCTACCTGTTAAAAACAGAGGAATTTAAGAAATGAGTAGTGGAAGTTATCCGAGAGCTATTAGGGAAGATAGAAAGTTATAGCTAGTGAGTGGGTTAAAATGGAGGTGGAGTTAAAAATAGGGTAGAAATAAAATAAAATCACAAAAGATCTAGTTAAGAAGTAATAAGAACTTATTAGAGGAGCTGGCAAAGGGCAAAGTATTACAAAATAAGGGGAATCTCCCAGAACAAGATGAGGCACAATTGCCGAGTGCTAGAGAGAAAATGAGAGGGTATCTGGATAATATGCATGAGTTTAGAAAGATTGCTGTTAAGCAGTTGTGTTTTGATAATAACTCTAGAGCACAAAATCTTTTGGCACAATGACATAGGCAACAGAAAGTAGAAAGGATTGTTCTCAAACTTAGGGGACCTATAACAAGAAAAATAACTGGAGATCCTATACCGGCATTAGAGCTGTTTCGGAAATTTTATGAAAATTTTTATTAGGCAGAAAAGTGGGAAAATCAGGAAAAAGCACAAATGGAAATATTTATGGAAGATGTAACAATGCCAAGGTTAGATGTAGGTGAGGATCATTAACAGTTAAGTTAGGAGGAGATGAGATGAAAGTGGTGATGTATAACCAATCTGCAGGAATGGATACTCTTCCATTGGAAATTTGGAAGCTAGGAGGGAAGAAAGGGATAAAGATCTGGACGGTTTTTGTTTAACAGTATTTTAAAAGGAGGGGAAGCACCAACATTCTGAAAAAAAGCTCTGGTGGCCATAACAATTAAAGACAGTAAGGACCCATCTAATCCAGATTCATATGCTAAACTTCTGTATAACTTGATTTCTCTTTCTTCTATGCCTACCTTATAATTTCCTACTGCTACCTTCTACTTCTTCTACCCAACCTCACCTCATAGTTTAATATTGTTCTAATTATTTCTATGTTTTTTATTTAAACTTCTAATCTCCACTCTGTGTATTTAATATATCCCAAATATTCTGCTAACTTCTAACTTATCTTAAATTTGTAATTATGTTTCAGTATGAGGTTTTTCCCCCGGGCCTCCAGTGAAAATGGGCTGTCTCTCAGTTGGACATACCCGGTTAACAAATGTCAAAATTAAATAAAATACAATAAAGTAATATAGGCCCATTTAAATTTTAATCCACGATTATAAAGTATTTATGTCTATAATAACTAAACGAATAGCAAAGGTGAGCCAAAATTGATAGATATGGACCAGTGTAGTTTTGTGGAGGAGCGGTAAACATTTGACAAAATTAATAGAATAGTAATGATCCAGAGAGAAGCAGAATGTAAGAAAATACCACTGTTGTTGGTGGGTCTTGATGCAGAGAAAGCATTCAGCAGAGTAAACTTGAATTTTATGAGTTGGGTAATGGCAGCATTTGCATTTAATGATACAATAATAACATTAATTAGAATAATATATGAGGCATTGAGGCAAAATCAAAGAAGGAGGGTGCCTCTCTGATACGTTGTGTCTGAACAGAGGAACCAGGAAGAGGTGTTTTCTTATTTGTGTTATATCTTTTTTTTTCCCCTTTGTTATTTGAGTTATATTTAGAACTATTGGCAACAAAAATAAGAGACTTAGAAGTTCAAGGATGTAATTGGTATGGTGTTCAAGAGAAGTTGTCTTTATTTGCAAATGATGTTATTTTATATCTGTTGAAACCAGAAAAGAAATTTAATTGTGGGGGGGGGGTATACAATTGATGAAGATAAAGCAAAGGCTATAGCTATAAACTGTGAACCCACACATGAACTGGTGTCAGCAATACCTATACTTATGGGAACATGATAAAATGAAGTATTTGTGGATTAAAAAGGATTTGGTTATGCCAGCTAAGGATATGTGGGAAGAGACTAAACAAAAAATACAGAAACTGAGAAACTGGAAACTCTTGCCTATGGTTATAGATAGTAAGATACAAGCAGTAAAAATGTTTTTAGTCCCTTTAGTTTTATACACTGGTCAGGCATATTTTTATCAACCAGAGAAGAAATTATGGATAGTACTTAATTAAGAGTTTAAGGATTTTACTTGGGAGGGGAAGAGGGCAAGAGTTAGGTGGGATAAATTGATCTACCTAACAGAATGAGGAAGTTTAGGTTTACCTGATTCAACCAGTTAAATCTGTTATAGATAACACAAGCAAAAAGCGATAATAAATAGTGGAAAGGAATGATGATGAAGTGGGGGGGGGGTAATTCAAGAAATAAGGAAAGAATGTGATTTTGGACACAGATCTCTAAGGAGAATAATAACAGTCATACACAACATTATATTCATAAAGTAGCAGAATGTGTACTAAGAAATAAGCCAACACAGAAATGGAGAAAAGAGGTTCTGCTATTAGGGATGACTATAATTAGGGGTACAGAAAATAGTCACGAGGGGGCTGGAATATACTGGAAGATGATGCAAAGGAAGCAAGGTATTGGGAACAAATAATTAGAGAAGGAAAGGTAATAGAATGGGAAGAGACAAAGAAGGCATTTGGATTGCAGGCTAGTGACTGCCATCTATATCAGAGGTAGATATCACAGTACAGACAAAGAGAAAGGGATAGGGTAATCCTAAAAGAAAGACCTGCACTGGTTGAGCTTTTAACTTATTCTAAAATATGAGCTGTTAAAAAGGGATAATTAGTAGGGCATATAAAATATTACACAATAACTATAAGAATCAACCAGAAGAGGTCAGAAAAAATTGGGAAGAGAGATTAGATATGCAGTTCACAACGAAACAATGGGAGGACATATGTATCATGCTCAAATATGCGACAAACTTTAAAAGATTTAGGACTTTTGCGTGGAAGTTTTTCATGGCTACTTTTATCCCCCAAACAGACTCCAAACTTTTTTTCCTCCGGTAGATCATAAATGTTGGAGGTGTGAAGGAGAAGGAGGAGGTAACTGAGAACATGAGTTAACAGACTTTATAAATTCCTTACAGAGTACTGTGGCAGGAATATTGAGCAAGCAAATGAGTGTATCTAAGGAAATAATTTTTTGAGCTGGGTTACAGGATCTGAGTTGCCTAAACATACTAAGACCTTGGTTTTTTTATTTTCCCCCAAACATCTTTATTAAATTTACACATATGACAAAGGCAGTCTTACATTTATATAAATGAAAATCATACAAAATTATATCACTTTAGTTACAGTTTACATCACATACACCATTGAAACAACTGTAGTTGTAAACATTATCCATCACTTTTAAACCATCTAGTCATTGTCATTTAAGCATTATACAACTTATTCAAACCCTGCTTCTTAAACCTCATTCCTGCTCTGCATATATAGTTCCCACAATTCCCATGTTTTCCTTTGTAGTTTGCTTCTTCCCTTTTCTAAAGATCCCAATTCCAGTTGTTTTATCTCTGTTACTATATTCACTACTTCAAGTAAAGTTGGTCTAGACTTTGATTTCCATTTTCTAGTAATTGCTTTTTTTATCAGCCACCATAATTAGACTCAGCAATGCTTTACTGTGTTTAGGCAATTCTGATTCTGTAGCATAACTCAAAAAAATAATCCCCCTAGTCAATCCAATCTGCTCACCCAGCATCTCTGACTGAGCGGTCTGCAGGGAATCCCAAAAGTCTGCCAGCTTATCACACTTCCAAAAAATATTTCTTGCCCATCACACCTCCGACATTTGCTATCCACCTGAGGAAAAATTCTTTGGAGTCTACTTGGTGTATAAAAATAACGATGTAAACACTTCCAGGCAAAAAATCCTAAGTCTTCTAGACTTTGTTGCATATTTGAAAGATATACATATATCGCCCATTGTCTCTTTGTGAATTGCTTATCCAGTCTCTCTTCCCAATCCTTTCTAAGCTCCTCTGATTGATTCTTATCATTATCATGCAGTATTTTATAAGCTTTACTAATTATTCCTTTTTTAACAGCAACTTCTGTTCTAGATTCTATTAAAACCTATACCAGTGCTGGTCTTTCATTTAGGAGCCCCCTGTTTCTTTATATTTGCCTGTACCTCTGATATAGGAAAGGCATTCTCTAACCTGCAAGCCAAATAAATTCTTGGCCACTTCCCATTCTAATTCCTTTCCCTTTCTAGTTATTTGCTCCCAATACCTTCATTCCTTTGACAGTTTTCTCCAATAAATTCCAGCCCTCTCTTGCCTATTTTCTGTAGCCCTGACCACAGTCAACCCTATCAGCAAAATCTCTTTTTTCCATTCTCGTGCTGGTTTGGTTCTTAGAATACTCCCTGCTAGTTTATGAATATAATACTCTGTATGATTTGATTGTTCTCCTTAAGAGTCTGCATCCAAAATCCCAATCTCTCCTTATTTCTTGAGCTTCCTCCCTGTGTCAGCATCATTGCTTTCCACTTTGAATTATAGTTTGCTGCTTGAGCCATAACTGTGTTTCTCTAAAATGCCCCCTCAAAATAGGCATTCTTAGTCCACCTTGTTCTATTGGTAGAATCATCTTATCCCACTTGACCCTTGCTGTCTTCCCTTCCCAGATAAAATCCTTCAACTCTTTTTTTAGTTGCCATCCACAACTTCTCCGGTTGATAAAAATATGCCTGACCTGTGTATAATGTTAAAGGGACTAAAAACATTTTAATGGCTTGTATCTTAGTATCCATAGCTATATAGCAAAACTTCCAGTTTCTCAATTTATGTATTATCTTCTGTTTAGTCTCTTCCCACATATCCTTAGCTGCCGCCACAGAGTCATTTCTAATCCATACTCCTAAATACTTCATTTTATCATTTCCCCATAAAAATGGATATTGTTGGACCAATTCTTGGGTGGGTACATAATTTACCACTGTTGCCTTTGTTTTAGCGTCATTAATTTTGTATCCCGAGAAAATTTTAAACTCTTAAAAATATTCCACAACACTGTAATGTCCCTTTTTGGTTTTGTCATGTATAAAATAATATCATCTGCAAATAGAGACAGCTTTTCCTGACTACCATACCAATTATATCCTTGAATTTCTAAGTCCCTTATTTTCTTACAAACAATCCAAAAACTGAAGGTATTGAAGACACCAGCGAGCCATCGAGAAGTTTAAAAAATGTATTAGTAATGAGCCAACAAGATTAAGTGCTTTTGTCAGTCTATAACCAAGACTTCATCAGAATCTAAAAATTCAGCAAACTCGACAATGTTTAAATAGTAAAAAAATCACATGACCACCACATCGCTTAACAACAGATCTATGCCAGATTTGTGGATGACATTTTTTTAGCAGGGGAAATGAATAAAGAAGAAGCAACTGACTTGGTAAACTGTTTGAATTCCATTACCTTGTTTTTTAAATTTACGTATTCCTATAGCACTGAAAGCATTAGTTACCTAGATGTGCTAATAGCCAAAGATCATGTTAAGGAGAGGCTTACTACTAACATTTATAGGAAACCCCACTATTCAAATTCCCTCTTGCATTGCACATGTTGCCACCCTTGGCATGTTAAGAAAGGAGTGGTAAAGGGACAGTTTATTTGTCTGGCTAAAATGATTTCTGAAGACAATATTTTTGAGCAAGAAAGTAACAAACCTCTTGACATGATCTAGGCAAGAGGGTATCCGTTGCAACTGATTGTTAGTATTCGTAGTGAGGTTAGTACTAAAAGGTTAGAAGGCACCATCCCACCTCTTTTTGGGGGTTCCACTACTCGGATTATGGATATGCTACAAGTTACAATACTAAAAATGATGGCAAGGCTTTTGTCACAACGTACACTGTAGACAGTGATGCAGTTGGTAACATACTATGTAAGAACTGGAAAATATTTTCTTGTTATGGGAAAGATTTTGAGAAGTTTGGTGATAGACCATGTATAGTATATAGGACAGGGAAGAACTTGAAAAAAACTGTTGGAAGGCAGTGAAAAACTGCTTCAAATCCGCCAAGAGGTGGGGAACCTACAAGTGTGGACTCTGCAACCAATGCAGATTTATTTTGAGGGTAACACACTAGTGGTAGGGACCCATAAGGTGGTTACTTCATTCCACTGCACTTGTAATTCAGTAGGTTTAGTATATGTGGCAAAGTATGTTCAATGTTTGTGTTTTTATGTGGGAAAAAACAAACGGAAATTTAAAGAGCGTATTTACGAGCATAATCTAGATATAAGGAATAAGAATGTTAAAAACTCTTTATACAAGCATGTGAAAACACACCCTGATCATTCAGTTTTATTTTTTGGATTGGATTTTGTACCCCAGAATATGCGGGGAGGGCCATGGGAAGATCTTATTGAATACAGATAAATGATATGGCAACTAACGTTGAATGCTTGTGTGCCCCCTGGCCTTAATGAATGTATATCAATCAGTAGTGCACTGCATTTAAAATCATACAAAGTGTAAACCCTGCACCTTGTGTTTTAACAACTACTTTCATTTGTACTTGACAACATAGGGTTAACAAATTTCCTTCTGTTAATTGATGTGGTGGTCATATGATTTTTTTACTATTTAAATATTGTAGAGTTTGTTGAATTTTTAGATTCTGATGAAGTCTTGGTTATAGACTGACAAAAGCGCTTAATCTTGTTGGCTCATTACTAATACATTTTTTAAACTTCTCGCTGGTGTCTTCAATACCTTCAGTTTTTGGATTGTTTGTATTTGTTGTTCCTGGTTTGTGTTTTCCCTTATTTTCTTTGCCACTGGTTGTAAATATAATATAAACAACAAAGGGGAAAGCGGACAACCCTGCCTGGTTCCTCTACTCAAGCAGAAATTATCAGAGAAGACACCACCCACTTTAATTCACACCTCTGATCCCTCATATAGTCTTCTATTCAACCTTATAATTGTATCAGGGAAAGCAAATGCTTCCATTACCCGGCTGATGAAGTCCCAGCCTACTCTGTCAAATGCTTTCTCTGCCTCAAGACCCACCAATAAAAGTGGTACTTCGTACATTCTGCTTCTCTCTGGATCATCAGTGCTCTGTTAATATTGTCAAATGTTCCCTCTCCTCCACAAAGCCACAATGATCCCATATCTATCAATTCTGATATCACTTTTGCCATTCTGTTAGCCATTATAAACATAAACACTTTATAATCATGGTTTAGTATTGAAATGGGCCTGTATGCAGTGGATCCAACGGATCTTTATCCTCTTTAGGTATTACTGTTATCACCGCCTTCTTCCAGGATGCTGGTGCTTCTCCTCCTCTTAAAATACTGTTAAACAAAACCTTCCAGATCTTTATCAGTTTTTCCCTCCTAACTTCCAAACTTCCACAGGAATGCCATCTATTCCTGGGGGCTTTCCTGTATATTGGTTATACATAGCCACTTTTATCTCATCCCTTCCTATCCTAACTGTTAGTAATTGAGCCTCATCTACCTCTAACTTTGGCATATTTAATTCTTCCATAAACATTAACATTTGTAACTTTTCTTGATTTCCACATTTCTCTGCTTTATACAAATTTTTCAAAAATTTCCGAAACATTTCTAATACTTCTACAGGGTCTCTTGTTATCTCCTTGTCATAGACTCTGTTTCCACTTTTTAATGCCCGAGTTGTTGTGCTAGAAGTTTTTGTGTTCTAGAATTATCAAAAAAACAGGTTCTTAATAGTAATCTTTCTAAACTCATGCATATTGTCGAGGTAATCCCTTATTTTCTATTTAGCAATCTGCAGTTGCTCCTTTTCTTGTTCTGAGAGATTTTGCAATACTTTAACCTTTGTCAATCCCTCTAAATAATTATTGTTACTGTTTAGCCATATCGCCCTTTCTTTTATTTCCAACCTAGTTTTAAACTCCTCTTTAATTTTATCCTACTCCTTAGCTATGTTTTCAGAAGATAAATCTATCTTCTCCAGTAGCTTCTAAATTAATTCCACAACCCATTCCTTAAATTCCTCTTTTCATCCAGTAAGTGGGAAAGCGCCACTGTCTCATGTTCATTTCATTACCTCACATTTTTGTTTTAGTTATTATTGGTGCATGATCTGAAATAGTTAATGGGTGTTTCAAGACCTTCAATTAAATGCACATGTTCCTGTGAGATATAAAATCTATCTAGCCTAACCCAGTTTTTGTGTCTCGGTGAGTAATATGTAAATTCACTCCAAACTCCTAGTACTGTATTCACATCTTCCATGCCAAACATTTTCATTAATTTCTTCAAAAATCTATCCTCCCTTGCTATATTTTCCCTTCTAGGCCCCCCCAGACACATTTTCACTGTTGCAAACCAAATTCCAGTCTCCACGTATAAGTAACATTCCTTGCTGAAAGCTGATTATTTCTCCCAGAATTTTCTTAAGCTCCATTATAGCAGTTTTAGGGCGGATGTAAATGCATCCCAGTGCAATATTTCTCCACAGCCAGTAGCCCCTTAATATTATGCATCTTCCATTACTATCTTTTTTTTCACTTCTAGCACCATTGGAGCTCCTCTTGCAATTAATATAAATACTCATAGTAAGGCCTTGTTAAGTTTAATTGCGGGGGGGGGGGGGCTGGAATTACTAGAAAATGGAAATCAAAATCTAAACCAATTATACATGAAGTAGTGAATATTGTAACCAAGATAAAAAAACAAAAAAAACAGGAAGTGGGATCTTTAGAAATGGGTAGGAGTAAAATACATAGAACAAATGGAAGTTGTGGGAACAATATATGCATAAAAATGCTTTGGGGAGGAATGAGGGTTAAGAGAAGACAGTTCCTGAATAGTCCATATAATATTATTTAGATTAAATGATATATAACAATATATACGATGTATATTGTTAATAAATGTGAACTTGTTAATATGGTTTGATTACTTTTATAAAAATGTAAGTTTGCGTATGTCACAAGTGATAATTCAATAAAGATCTTAAAAAATGGCAATGGAGATGGATACACCTTGCACCAAGGTCTGCAACAAGATCAAGAAAAGTACCTTCTCGACTATGTTTAATCATCAAACTAGCTACAAAAATGGTCTGTAGGTATAATAAGTAGAAGAGAGGAACATGGGAACATATATTTTAGAATTGTCAATGGCTAAACAAACTGAAGACTGGATTACAAAGTGCTGCAATGAGAAGCATAAGTTCAAAAATGAGAAAATATTGTAGAGATAATGTTATTAGGTTGTGATCAAGAGCAGTTAATGCCAAAAGGCTCACAGATATTGATAACATAAATGGAAAAAAGAAAAAAAACAGAATGAAAGGCATACCTCTCAAGTGTACCTCATTATGAGGAACGTACCTCATTTGGGGTCTTAAAACGTTCATGTTCCTCAAAGTTTTCCACATTGAAATGGTCTGTTACATATTCAGTGTTAAGATTTTTTTTAAGTGAAATCCATGGTAAATAGAAATTAATCATATCATATAATTAAAAGGTCTTTTTATAAGCAAAAAACAGCATATTTTAACCATCCTGTGACCTTCCTTTTCGAAGTTGTTAGTAAGCCTTTAGTAAAAATCAATGCAGCTTCCATAGTCGCAAATGTTTGTTGTCTTTGATCTCTGTTCCTGGAGATGGGTTCATCCACTCTTACACAACAGCTATTGGTCATTATCTTCTTCTTAGCCTTATCCATTACTGAAACATTGATGACAAAAATAGAGTATTGTTAGAATAGACAGGATAGCAAGTGGTATCTCAAACCAAAAATTCACTGAAAAAACACATTCTTTACTGTGGACTTAGGAAAATAAATAAAAACTAGTCTTTAGCATCAAAGTTGTTTAATAGCATGCTTTTGTCTCAAAAGACTTCTTCAGAAAACATTTCACTCAGTAAAAAAACACTAAAAACACCCTTCCAATTAAACATCAATCAATTAAGTCTTAAAACAACAGATGTACAAAAATGTCATCATATCACACAGACTAAAAATTTAAAAACTTAAAAAGCAATATATCAAGGTTATAGTTATTTATTTTTATTAACTTTTAATCTTTTTTTCTTTCAAGAAACACTTGATATTTATTGCCTCATTCAGTCCCAGATACCTGTATGCACTAAGTCTGATCTGCTATCCTGTCTCAATACTTTCCAGCTTATTTTTGTAATATCCGCCTCTCATATCTGAGGGAACCTGTTCTATAACTGAAAAAAGGAACCCTGCTCTCCCTCCTCCCCTCAGATCTCATTTGCTGCTCGTTTTGAATAGCTCGGGTCGCCGTTTGTCTTGGCTCCTCCAGGGTTTTATAGTTGCTAAGTAAGTTTTATTTGTGGTTTTTTTTCTATCTGTCTACCTATCTTCCTTCCCTTCTATCCCTGCATTGGTCCACTTTCAGTATTAAAAAAAAAATGTCTTTCTATCCTTCCTTTCTCCCTCTTTCTACAGTTGTTCTCTTGTGTGGAATGTGTGAGCATGTGTGTGTGTGTGTGTTTGTGTGTGTGTGTATGTGTGTGTATGTGTGAGTTTGTGTGTGTGTGTGTGTGTGTGTGTGTGTGTGTGTGTGTGTGTGTGTGTGTGTGTGTGTGTGTGTGTGTGTATGTGTGTGTGTGTGTGTGTGTGTGTGTGTGTGTGTGTGTGTGTGTGTGTGTGTGTGTGCGTGTGTGTTTCTTGTCCCCATGGCCAACGTTCCTAAGCCAGAGTTCAAGACGTGTATGGAGTATGGGCACAGGATTCCTCCACTGATGTTCACACTCTGTGCATGGTGTGTTTGGGGGTTATCCACCTTGATTCCTCCTGCTGAATTTGTATGGGCTTCAACCCCCACAAGCTTATCGACAGGAGGGAGAAGCTTATCTTAAAGGGCCTCTTAGATCCATCCGTGGAGGCCTATATTTCTATCCCCCCTGCTTCTGGGATGCAAACTCCCACCAAGAAGCCTGGGGAAGGAGATTGGGTCAGGCATAAGGAGCGGCATCAGCAAAGGAAGAAGTCTCCTGACCAGTCTTCCTCTACTGAACCTCCCGCCACTTAATATTTATTGCCTCATTCAGTCCCAGATACCTGTATGCACTAAGTCTGATCTACTATCCTGTCTCAATACTTTCCAGCTTATTTTTGTAATATCCACCTCTCATATCTGAGGGAACCTGTTCTATAACCGAAAAAAGGAACCCTGCTCTCCCTCCTCCCCTCAGATCTCATTTGCTGCTCGTTTTGAACAGCTCGGGTCGCCGTTTGTCTTGGCTCCTCCAGGGTTTTATAGTTGCCAAGTAAGTTTTATTTGTGGGTTTTTTCTATCAGTCTATCTATCTTCCTACCCTTCTATCCCCGCATTGGTCCGTTTTCGGTATTAAAAAAAACTTTTTTCTATCCTTCCTTTCTCTCTCTTTCTACAGTTGTTCTCTTGTGTGGAGTGTGTGAGCGTGTGTGTGTGTGTGTGTGTGTGTGTGTGTGTGTGTGTGTGTGTGTGTGTGTCTGTATGTGTGTGTGTGTGTGTCTGTGTGTGTGTTTCTTGTCCCCATGGCGAACGTTCCTAAGCCAGGGTTCAAGAAGTGTATGGGCACAGCATTCCTCCACTGATGTCCACACTCTGTGCATGGTGTGTTTGGGGGTTACCCACCTTGATTCCTCCTGCTCAGTTTGTATGGGCTTCAACCTCTGCAAGCTTATCGACAGGAGGAAGAAGCTTATCTTAAAGGGCCTCTTAGATCCATCCATGGAGGCCTATATTTCTATCCCCCCTGCTTCTGGGATGCAAACTCCCACCAAGAAGCCTGGGGAAGGAGATTGGGTCAGGCGTAAGGAGTGGCATCAGCAGAGGAAGAGGTCTTCTGACCGGTCTTCCTCTACTGAACCTCCCACCACTTGATATTTATTACCTCATTCAGTCCCAGATACCTGTATGCACTAAGTCTGATCTGCTATCCTGTCTCAATACTTTCCAGCTTATTTTTGTAACATCTGCCTCTCATATCTGAAGGAACCTGTTCTATAACTGAAAAAAGAAACCCTGCTCTCCCTCCTCCCCTCAGATCTCATTTGCTGCTCATTTTGAACAGCTCGGGTTGCCATTTGTCTCAGCTCCTTCACGATTTTATAGCTGCTAAGTAAGTTTTTCTTGTGGGTTTTTTCTATCTGTCTACCTGTCTTCCTACCCTTCTATCCCTGCATTGGTCCGTTTTCGGTATTAAAAAAAAACTTCCTTCTATCCTTTCTTTGCCCCCCTTTCTATGGTTGTTCTCTCATGTGGATTGTGTGAGTGTGTGTGCCCAGGGATCTCCTCGGCTGTCATCATCCCATTTCTCCCCGGAGCTGTAGAGTTCCCAAGTTAGTTCTCCTGCCTCTGTCTCCCCTCAGTGCCATTCCAGATGCAGGTCCGTAGTTTCCTCTGTCTGGTACACTTGGAGCCTGTTTGAAGCTGAGGTGGACAGGATGATGATGAAGTTTCTTTGGGCCCAGATTCAGCTTGGGATCTTGACTGCTCCGTTCCCTTCTGGATCCGTGAGCACTCAGTCTGGTTTCCTTCCGATATCTCCTTCTCCGATCCGACCTTCGGCTTCGGAGTCCTTGGGTCCGAGGTTTCCTACTGTTGAGGTGTTGGCGCCAATGGTCTCTTGTACCTTGACACTGACAGTTACCTTTAGTGGTTTGGCTGCAGGGTCTTCGGACCAGACTGACTCTCGGAGCTGTAACTTTGGTGTTGGCTCTGAGGGGTTGGTATCGACTGCGAGGCTTCCTGAGCTATCCCTTTCTCTCATGGTTTCTGCGCTGGAAAGCTTGGCTACAACTCACCTTTTGGTCCTGGGGGCAGTGGTCTGAGAGGCTCCAAACCCAACAGTTTCGGCTCTGACTGCACTGCCTTCTGGGATCCACTCACCTTATACTTTCGGGGTGGTGGAGAGTGTCCTCTCAGCTCCTTTGAGAACCTTGACACTCTCTTCCTCAGATTCCATCCTGGCTTCTTCTGTTTCTGAGCTGGAGTTATCCATCCTGCCCTCTCAGGGACAGCCTTTTACCAAACCACCACAAGACGTTCCTCTTCAGGAATACCTCTAAGCTTCCAAGTCCTCCCCAGAGCTTCCCCCTGAGGACATGCCTTGGAAGCATAAGTGCAAGAGGAGGAACTTAGATTCCCCACCAGAATCTCTTATGGAAGATACAGATTTGGATGAGGGGAATGATTCCCCCGACCACCCCCTGCCGATGTCTCTTTTGGGGACATCACGGAAATTCTGCATCAGAGAGGTGGGTGGTCTTCCCTCAAACCCAACCCTGACAAGTCTGTATTCCTGGAGGTGTTTAACACAGGGCCAAACATCTTGAGTGTCTCCCCTGCGGATCCTTTGGTGGATCTTATCTCTAGTAGAGTATGGAAGGAACCTAACATGGTTGAGCCTATTCCTAAGTGTCCAGACAAGGTTCTTAGTGCTCCTTCAGGCAGGCCCCATTGGTCCAAGGGTTCCCCACTCAATGGCATGATGATTGTGGCGGCCACCAAGAAGGAGCTGGCCCAGGAGAGCTCCTAGGTCCATCCTCTAGACAGGGAGTCTAGGGCGATGGACCGCTTTGGGAAGCGGATGTATGCTTCAGCCACCTGTGCTCTGTGTACTCTGAACTATTTGGCCCATGTCGTCCGACTGCAGAGGGACCTAGTTAAGGAAGTCTTTGAGTCTGCCCCAGGATCCATGCCAGTAGAGGAGAAGCAGGTTTTCGCTTCCAGTCTGACCACCCTAACTGCCATTTTGAATACATCCATGAGGTTTCTTTCTCATGTGACTGAGGGTGCCTCTAGGGTGGCCAGGACGGACATTGCCATTAGGTGGCATGCCTGGCTCCAGCTTTGTGCTTTTTTGAACCCTTTAAGGCGTCATTCATGAATGCTCCCATTGACGGTTCGACTTTGCTTGGCAAAGCTGTTCATGGCACCCTTACCCAGAGTGAGAAAGATGGGAAGACCTTGTCTGCTGTCAGGATCCATTTCTCTACTCCACAACTTTCCTTTTCTAGAAATTGGCATGGGGTCAAGACGTTGTGGTTTCAGAAGTCTCTGGGCTTTCCCCAGGATGGTCAGGGTCAGTCTTCTCTCAGGGGCAGAGGGGGGAATGACAGACACCTCCCATGTGGCAGAAGAGGATCCAAAAAGCCAGGGGTCTCAAGATTCATTCTCAAACAAACCCTTTCAGCAATCCTGAAGGATTGCCCGACTGCTCTACTTTGGAGGCAGTCAGGGATGCATCTCTCCCTGCACCCAGTAGCCTGGTAGTCCATCACGAATGATCGTTGGGTGTTTCAAATCATATCCAGAGGTTATGCCTTCCCATGGGAGGGGTGGCAACAATAAGACTATCTTAGAGTTAATTGAAACAATGTGGCAGCTTAGATTAAATGCTATGAAACATCCTGGTATAAACAACTGATGTTCTATTGCTAGTATTTTTAAATTTAGAGCAGCAGAAGTGTAAGTTAAAAGTTTAATGAATTTATGTACTTTAATACTTGTGTGAGTATTATATTAACTTAAAAAATATTAGGTATGTGGTTCATTAAATAACTGTGCTTAGGTTTTTTATGAGTGTTTAAATAATTTTTACACACAGTAAGTTATTTTATTGTTTTATTGTGCTTATGCTGGTTTTAAATTTTTGTATTCCATTAGTGTAGTTGTTCAATATACGTTACTAAAGTTACATTTTATTAATTTTATATGCTTTTAAATTTTTGACCATTACAATGAAAGTTAATTTTTTCCATGTAATTGAATCATGTGATCAATGAGGGGGTATAAATGACTGATGTTGTAACAATGTTTTTACTCTGATGATGGCCTAGGTATGGGCGAAAGCACTTAGTCTGACTTTTGTGAATAAATGTAACCATACTTGAGCAGTGATTATGGCGTTTTTTTATTTTTATTTTTATTTTAATTCTTAGTTATTACATCCCGTTCCTTCATCCTCCCTCTCTGAAGAAAAACCTCCTGGATGTTCCACCTGGTCAATGGGAGGCAGCAACCATAGAAATCAGCAGGCTGCTCGAAAAACGTGTCATCCAGCCCATTCCCCCAAGACCAGTTTGGATCAGGCATATATTCCAGGTTCTTTTTGGTGCCAAAGAAAGTGGGGAACTTGAGACCCATTCTGGATCTTACTACCCTGAACCTGTCCGTTGCCAAGACGAAGTTTCAGATGGACATCCTACAGTCCATTCTGCCCTTTCTGCAGAGGTATGACTGGATGTGCTTGGCAGACCTTCAGGATGCGTACTATCATGTGAAAATGAACAGACGCTCCAGATGGTTCCTTTGCTTCCGGCTGGCAGCCAGACATTTTCAGTTCAGAGTGCTCCCCTTTGGACTCACCACTGCCCCCCCCCCCCAGGTGTTTACCAAAGTTATGGCGGTAGTGACAGCTCACCTGCAGCTGCAGAGGTTTCAGGTCTTCCCTTACCTGAACGATTGTCTCCTTTCTGCTCCCTTCAGGCATTGACTGATTCAAGCTAGGGATTACCTCCTTCTTCTAGTCCCTTCCTAGGCATTACGATCAGTCTAGCCAAGTCGAACTTGTAACCTGTTCAGGTTTTGGATTTTATAGGTGCCTGGTTGGATACAATACAGGACAGGGTTTTTCTGCTTCCAGACAGGTTATTGTCGCTCCAACAGCACGTGAAATCTATTCTTCCGACCCATCTCCCCCCAGCAGGTATGGTTCTTTGGGTGTTGGGTTCCATGGTGGCCATGATCATTATTCTACCAACCACATGCCTTTACATGAAGATTCTCCAGTGGACCTTAGTGGCACAAATTGTTCCTTCTCGAACTTCCTTTATTGTATCTGGTCTGGCTATACTGAGTTTATCAGGACTGTCTTTTGTGGTGGCTTCAGTCCCAGCACCTTCTTCTAGGCCGCCCATTTGTTCTTCCTTCCTCCTCAATCAATGTGACCACGGACGCTTCCCTGCTTTAGTGGGGGGGGCATTTCATAGGACAGGCAATCCAGGGCACGTGGTCCTCCTTGGAGACCAATCTGCATATCAGTGTTGCTTTTGGCATTGCAAGCCCTTTAGGCCTTTCTTCCTACCAGGACTATTGCCATCCAGATGGACAACATGTCAGTAGTCTAGCACATCAACAAACAGAGGGGAACCAGATCTTATACCCTTTGCCGCGAGGCCATGAGATTGTGGGAGTGGGTGATCTCTTCCGACCGGTTTCTGGTGGCAACACACATTCCGGGGAAGTCCAACATCCTAGCAAATAGGCTCAGCAGAACCATTCTGATGCCTTATGAGTGGTCTTTGAATCCTTTAGTAGAGGACACGATATTTCAAAAATGGGGTCATCCTTGCTGCGATCTCTTTGCTTCTCCTTCCAACACGAAGTGCAATGAGTTTTTTGTTGTGACCCCCCCCGAGGGAGGGTGTCACCCAGAGACATGTTGGTCCATGCTTGGCCCTCCAGTCTACTTTATGCTTATCCTCCTCTTCCTCTGATCCCCAAGTTTATTCAGAAAGTACAATGGTTGAAGAGCAAAGTCATCCTCATTGCCCCCTTCTGGCCTCGCCAAGTTTGGTTCTTCTCTCTTTGGTGTTATCTAGTGTATCCTCCCTGGTCTATGGATCCATTTCTGGATCTTCTCACACACCTGTCAGGGGTTCCTCACCCAGACTTAGTCAGCCTGAAGCTCACCGCTTAGCTTCTCCAGTTTCCCTGATGGCCAGGACTCCCGGGCTCTCTTCGCCTGTCAAAAAGATCTTGGTTGCGGCTTATAAGGCTTCTACCAGGAAGATCTATTACAGTAAGTGGAAACGTTTCTCTGTCTGGGCTTCTCAGCACAATCTGGATCCATTTACAGCTTCTGTCCCTGCCATTTTGGATTTTCTAGCTCATATTTTTCACAATGGCACTAGTTTTTCAACAATTAAAGTTCAATTGGCAACAATTTCAAATTTCCAAGTAGGCAAGAATTTGGCCTCCTTGGCTTCTTCTAAGCTTTGCAAGGCCTTTTTGAAGGGTACTTTTCTTCTTTGGCCTCCTATCAAGGATCCCACACCTCCTTGGGATCTAACGCTGGTTTTACAGGCCCTGGTTTATCTGCCATTCGAACCAGCTGCCACTGTCAGTTTACAATTCTTATCATGGAAGACAGCCTTCTTCGTGGCTATTACCTCGACCAAGAGGGTCTCTGAGCTGCAGGCATTATCTATCAAGTCTGCTTATCTTCTATTCCATAAGGACAGAGTGACTCTTTGTACTAACCCATCTTTCTTACCAAAGGTGGATTCTGAAGCTAATATTAACCAAGTGATTAATTTGCCAGTCTTCTTCCTGAATTACCAGAACAAAGGGGAATACAAATTACATTTAGTTAATGTTCACAGACAGCTGCAATTTTATTTGCATAGAACCAAAAGTTTTCGACAGTTAGATCAACTTTTTGTATCCTTTTCTAAGCCACGTCTGGGAAAGCCTATTTCTAAGGTCACTCTTGCCCATTGGATTTCCAGCTGTATTTTTATGGCTTATTGTTCCAAAGGTTTGTTTCCATCAGGTCCCGTCCAAGTACATTCTACCAGATAAGTGTCTACTTCTGTGGCTTTTTGGTCAAGAGTTCCTGTCAAAGATATCTGTCCAGCTGCTACCTGGTCCTGTTCTCATACTTTTATCTTTCATTACAAAGTGTATATTCTGTCCAGGAAAAGGGCTTTTTTTTGCTCAGCTCTGCTCTGGGATATCTTTCCATAAGGGTCTCCCAAGTTTATTGCAGCTAGGGACTCTGTCCCATAAATTAAAGACCAAATGAAAAACAACAACTTCAGATAAAGAAGTTATATACTTACAACATTCCATCTGACTTGTTGCTTTTCGTTTGTCTTCAACCATCCCTCCCTCCTTCCCCCTGCCTTTTTGACTGTGTATTGGACTGGACAGATGTAGGTGCAGGCTTCTTCTTGGCCTGAGCTGAGTCTGTGTGTGCCACTGCCTTTTTTTTGGTCAGTGATTACGTTGTCTCTGCTGAGGGGGGGGGGGTTGGTGCTGTCCTACAGCAAACTCGATCTGAGGGGAGGAGGGAGAGCTAGGCATTATGGGTAGGGGAGGAGCTTGGATTCCGGCTCTCATGCTGGATTATATGGCCAAGTCAGATCTGTGCCGAATCCGAGTCCCATAGGTTGAAGACAAATGAAAAGCAATAACTCAGATGGAATGTTGTGGTAAGTGCCTAACTTTTTTTTACAATAATCATATCTGTAATGAAACTCTTTTAACTTGGCTAAAAAAATCCCAAGAGTCTCTCAGAAATGAAGGTGATTCCTGTACAAGTGAATTTAAACTCATATCTAAATATAAAGCAATACCTTCACAAATATTACTAGGTGCAGAAACAACCGGTCTAAAAAGTGGCTTTTTGGGTGGTTTGTGAATTTTGGGAATTCCAAATAATACACCAGTTTTTGGATGATCGCTTTTCAAAAAAAAATCATATAGTTCACAACCTATTTCAGCATTCATTAACGTTTCATACACAATGGTATAAATCATCTTGTACCTTCTGTAAATGAAATTTAAGTGGGCTTCCTGATTTTCATAAGTATTATTTTACATTGCTTTCATAATATTCTTTTAGGTATTGCTTTCCATTATCAGTAACCCGCTCCCTTTATCAACCTTCATGAACCATAAATGAACTTGACTCTAGTTCGTGTAATGTTTTCCTTTCTTCAGGGGACAGATTAAAAAATGCACTATAACCTTTCTAGATAATAAGCTCCTAATTTCTTTCTCACAGCATTGCTCAAAAACTTTTACACTGCCATTCAAAACAATATTAAATGTGGAAGGCTTCCTTAAAATATCATTCGTGACAACATTGTCTAATAAATATCCCAAATTAAGCTTACGGGTATAACATTTTAACTCTAAGATAGTTTTAGTAATGTTGGCTTGATGACTAGGAAAAAAACTTAACCCCAGCCTAAGTAAACAATAATGAACAGAGTTTAAATTAAAATCACTTAAATTAACAATTTTAAGTCTTCATTCACTGTCAGCTTACAGTCTAAAATGTCTTTGGTGCTCCACACCCTCATTTCTTTCAGTTCATAGGTTCATAGGTGTTTACTAGGACACAAGGGCCTTTTAAAGCCTAGCCATGCATCCAAAATCTCTGACATGTTCTGATACCCTTAAGTGTAAACATGGGCTTGGGAGATGAACTATTTACAGGTTACCTGTTTGCATAGGTTCATAGGTAGGTACTAGGCTATTGGCTCAAGAGCCTAAGAAAGCCTAGCCAACAAGGTTCCCTGGCTTACGCCACCCAAGAAAGTTATTTTCCTGTGCCCCTGTCGAGCAGAGCCACAGAAGTGATATCTAGGGTGTATTTCCTATTTCCCATCCACTCATCAAGAGTTTTCTTGAAGAGTGCTTAATGAGGAACTTTGCTTGACATAGATGGGTAGCTTGTTCCAGAGTATGAGAAGTCCCTGGGACAGGAATCTATCCCTCCAGCATGTCCTGTTTATTGTGGTGACAAGGTTTAGGTCTCTAGAGTGTGCAGCTCGGAGGGATTTCTTTAGGTGCAGCATGTCCAACAGTTCTGGGTTTGACATAGTTGTTAGGCAGAGATCACCTCGAAGTAGGCGATATGCTATGGAGTAAAGCTGGAGTTATTTGAGACAGTCAGTGTATGGCATCTGTTTGAGGCCAGTAATCCTCTTTGTGAGGTACTTCTGTGGCCTTTCCAGCTGCTGCAGATGTCTTGTGAGATACATTCCAAAAGGGGCATTGTACTCTATAATGGGTCTAATGAGTGTCGAGTAGAGGGGAACAATGACCTCATTTTTTCCTGGATGAGAACCCTTTTGTGATGAGGTGTGCTACCTAGAAGGATTTTCTGACTACTGTTGCGATGTGATTATCAAAGGAGAGACTACTGTCCACCTGGGTCCCAAGGTCTCTTATCACACACTCGGCATTAAATAGACTGCCGCCTATGTGGTAGTTCATGGGTACAGATTTTTTTACCAAAGGGGATTACAGTGCACTTTTTGGCATTGAGCTTGAGGCCATGGCTCTGACACCAGGCATCTCTCTCAGTGAGGCCCTTCTGTAGGATGTCCACATCATTTGGGGACTCGACTATGGTTCCTAGTTTGCAGTTTGTTGACCGACTTCTCCCTCTCCCTCTTTCGAAGTTTTTTTAACCATTTAATCTGTTATAATATTCCGGGGAGTAGAGAGGTAGCTCAGTGATCCCCTTCAGTGTTTCTGGTGTCTCTCCATCTTCCTTCTGCTTAGATGTACTCACTGAGTTGATTTAAGTAACTTTCCTCTGGTATATTTATAGCCTTATCACTGTGGTTAGCAATTTCTGTCTCCTCCACTGAATTTAAAGGGACAGTATAGTTTTTAAATGATGCTTCTTGTTTTTGATTGTAAGTAAGATCACCATTCACTGGATAAGGTGTCTTGTTGAAATAGGCAAGCTTATCTCTTTGTAGTTTTTTGTATTTTCTAGCAACCGCTGTTTTTTTCAAACTTTTCAACAGTCACCTCTACTTCTTTGTACTCTCCAAGTAACTGTATGGATTTTACCAAAAACTATTTAAAGATGCATCAATTGTATAATTTTAGACAAGGAAAGCCTACTACTAGAAAATCATGTATTACCAAATGGAAAAGGTTTTCTAGTTGGTGCCAACAGTGTACCCAGCACTCACTCATGGCTGGTTATTCTCTGGTTTTACAGTATTTTTGTGAATTATTGTCCTATTGCTTTTCTTACATCTCCATCAAGGTTCATTTATCAGCCATTTTGGCTTGTCTGCCCATAGGTTCTCCTCTTTCATTGCATTCTAAATGTTTTTGAAAGAGGTTTTGCATAAGAGGCCTCCAAGAAATTAAATTCATAAAGCAGCATAAAGAATTCTAAGAACTAAGCCAGTGGAGAAAGGAGATTCTGTCAATAGGGATGATTGCAATTAGGGATACAGACAATTGGCAAGAAGGGGCTGGAATTTATTGGAGAAAACTGGCAAAGGTACCAAGGTATTGGGAGCAAATAACTAGAGAGAGAGAGAAAGGTAATAGATTGCCTTCCTTGTCAAGGGTTAATATCAGAGTATAGGGAAAGAGAAAGAAATATGGGGGTTCTAAATAAAAGACCAGCACTGCTAGAGTTTTTCGCAGGATCTGGAACTGAAGCTGCTGTTTAGAAAGGAATAATTAATAGAGCATATAAAATATTGCAAGATAACTATAAGAATCAATAACAGGAGGTTAGAAAGGATTGGGAAGAGAGACTGGATAAGCAATTTGCAAAGAAACAATGGGGAATGTATGTGTGACAACTGAATATGCTACAGACTCTAGAAGATTTAGGATGTTTGCTTAGAAATGTTTTACATAGGTATTTTATACCCCAAGTAGACTCCAGAGAATTTTTCCTCAGGTAGACAGCATATGTTGGAAGTATGATGGGGAAGAAAGAGGTAATTCAAAACATATTTTCTGGGAGTGCAATGAGCTGGCAGATGTTAAAGCTTCCATGCAGACTACTGTATTTGAGATACTGGGTGAGCAAATTTGTGTATCTAGAGAGAGGATTTTTCTGAGCTATGATACAGTCTTGGAATTGCTTAGATATAGTAAGGCCTTGCTGAGTCTAGTTATGGTGGCTGCCAAAAAAGTAATGACTAGAAAATGGAAATCAAAGTCTAAACCAACTGTACTAGAAGTAGTGAATATAGTAAGAGAGATAAAACAACTGGAACTGCGATCTTTAGAAAAGGTAGAAACAAATTACATAGAAAAAAATGCAAATTGTGGGAACAATACATACAGGGCAGTAATGAGGTTTAAAAGAAGGCAGGATTTGAATGAGCTATGTAATGTTTGACTGACAATGATTAAGTAGATTATAATTGATGTATAATGTTTGCAACTAAAATTATGTCAGTATGGTTTGTGATTTATAATGCATGCAACTAAGATTATGTGAATAT
Source organism: Protopterus annectens (assembly GCF_019279795.1). Taxonomy (NCBI): domain Eukaryota; kingdom Metazoa; phylum Chordata; order Ceratodontiformes; family Protopteridae; genus Protopterus; species Protopterus annectens. Next base: position 215,886,867 of record NC_056745.1, read on the forward strand.
GGTTTGCTTTCATTTATATAAATATATGCTTGCGTATGTCATAAGTGATAATTTAATAAAAATGTTTCTTGTTAAAAAAAGAGGCCTCCAAGAAAACTGATGGCCCCTCCTTGAGATTTTAATTTTGTGTTAGAGAAGCTGAAACTTCCTCCATTTGAACCAGCTAACCTGGATAACTTGAGATTCTTAACATGGAAAACAGTTTTAATAATTGCTCTGACCTCTGCAGGAAGGGTACCTGAGTTGCAAGCTCTTATGGTGATCCAGTCCTGCCTCATTTTTCACAGGAACAGGGTTGCTTTGAGAACTAAAACCAAGTAAAGAAACAGAACTGGACTTCTGTAGTATAAACCAATAAAATGAAATTTTAATAACCCCCCCCCAAAATTTTAATAAAAAAACAAAATTTTGTTTTATTGGTTTATGCTACAGAAGTCCGGTTCTGTTTTTTTTTTTACTTGGTTTTAGTATTCTGATTTTGGCCATTCTTTTGGACATTTCTTTGAGAACTAACTTTTTATACCTAAAGTGGTATCTGAGTTTACTTCAAGCCAAATTATTCATCTCCCCATTTTCTTTCTTGAACCTAAAAATGAAGGAAAAAGGATACTCCGTACCTTGGATGTCCATAGACAACTCAGGTACAATCTTGATAGAACTAAATCTTTCAGAACTTCAGACCAATTGTTCATTTCTTGTGAAGGTAAGAATAACGGACAGTCTGTGTTAAAGTAGACGATTTCCAAATGGTTGTCTAAGGCTATTACCTTTTGTTATGCTCAGCACAGCAAAACCATTCTGGGCAGGGTCAAGGCCCACTCTACTGTCCGAATGATCACTGCTACAGTAGCTGCCCCTCCATCCCCTTTGTTTCTTGGTGTGTTGTTTTCACTAGGGTGTGGACTTTTGTTTGTTGTTAGCATTGGCCTTTCAAGGCTCAGCCTTCCTATCTCTGTTGGCACGAAAGCTGTGAAGGGCTTGACACCCAAACTTGTCATTTTACTCAGCTCAGCTCGAGCTAACAGTTTGGACATGTGGAAGTTGCCCTGAAGCATTGGAAGCTGGCCAGCTGTTACATCCTTGCAGGATATAACCCCTATAGCTTAGGCTACTGCAGCAGTGATCATTCAAGCATGTACTGTTATGGTACGTTTAGTTACACGACTATATTTTAGCATTTATGATGTCAAGGAAGCATTTGGCATGCCGACCATTGGCAGTGTAGGTTTGCTAGTTTATTGATGGGTAGTAGAAGTCCTGTAGTAGAAGATGCTGAGTTTAATGGAAATTTCTGCAATGTTAAGATAGTAGTTAGGATCAGAAAGAAACATTGAGGGTGTGCTGTAATTAGTTATGAACTAGCAACTAGGCCATTGTAGGGCAATTGGATCTTTTAGGCATTCACATATAGTGTCCCGAGGAATATGTGACAAACTGATGCTATACTTTAGAAGTAGTGATACTCCACTACAAATGCCAGTAGATCCAAATATGTGATAAGCAGTTTAGCCAAGAATAGAGGGAGCATGTCTTTGTAACTGTAGATATAGTAGATATACAAATGTGTTCAAGTTGCAGGAGCACCTCAAATTTGGGATTTTTTTTTTTTTTTTTTTTTTTGAGAATATCCACCACACTGACTTTGCCTAGCAAAGGCAATATGGGAACAGCAAAGGCTTTAACCAGAGTGAAATAAAAATGTGATAACGGAGATACAGACCATCATTGGCAATGCATGAAAGCTTGTCAGCTATCTCCTCCCAAGCTGACACATATTGGATCCTCATAAAATGACGCCAGCTTCATAGCCAATTATTAAAGCCATTTATCTTGTCTTTGAATCTCAGCATCATTCTGAGTATTGACAAAATACCACTCAAGACCATTGTCCTTCCTGCCTCAGACATAAGTATATCAAGCTGAATCATATCCTTCTGCATGTCCCTCTGGGTAGGGCATCTAAGCTTCTTCAATATCACATGGACCACACTAAGGTCATAATTGTATTTGTCAGGATGGATGGACTTAAGAACCTGTGTTATGTCCTAGATCCTGGATCCAGATTGACAAATGTCACCCTATTTTTATTCAGCTAACTGCACAGTTACATTGTGAGTGTGGTGGTATGCTGCCCTGTTTGCCTACTCTGCAGGTTTGGAGCACACAACAGGTGACAAACATGTGGGATAATATGCTGTAGTTGTATTGTAGTTGCTTCACCTTAAGTATGCAAACATCCAGTTATTAAAGTTATGGGTGTGGTGACATGATGCACTTATGCTTCCTCTGTTCCTTTGTCTGTCACACTGGTGTCAGAAGATATGGCTGCTGAAGATAAACTTTGTTACCCCCAAGATGGCCATTGTGTATCTTGCCACTTTCAAATGCATGGTACATGGCAGAGGAATGCTACTTAGACCATAATGTCCGCCTTGCCTTCAGGATACTTTGTACATACATGTTATGTGGAACAATATCTTTACCTACTGATGTACACAGAGATTTTATGCATGCCTGGTACCTAGATGGCAATATGTGTGGTATCTGTGAAACCGAAGACACCTTGCATTTGTGCAGCCACATGAAATCCATTCATTTAATGTGTTTGCCTACACAGATGAAAAGCTAATCACAATTTGGCTTGCAGATGACTATGAAGTAATAGTGGTGTCACCTATGGGCCATTTTGCAGGGGTTATCACTGCTCTCTTCATCCTGGTTTGCAAAGGGATTGGGTGTCCCCTAGCATCCTTCACCTGCATGCTACTGTTCTTTTCACAAGGAAAACTGAGGGTGCATCTATCCATTTAGTAGCAGTCATAGTGCTCTTGTCTGGTGAGGGAGTTGTATAGAATTTGCAACAGTACCTGCCTGTATGTACACCCGGGATGCACTGATACCACGGGAACCAACAGCGGGTTTACACTAATAGAATGAATGTTTCTTTACTTGATGGGACAATGTATGAAGAAGTTTCTGTGAATTTTGTGAATATTTCACATCACAATATTGACATAATTATTAAAGATTTGGAAGACCAAGGGCAGATTAGCCATGACCTAGCAGAATACTTGTACACCAAATACCCCAGAGTCCCCAGTATCTTTGGGACTCCAAAGATACATAAGGACAAATACACCCCCTCCTTTGAGGTTGATTGTCAATGCTAGGGGATCAAAAACGCACTCTTTCAGAAAATACACTGACACTGTATTGAAAGATATACTCAAAGATGAGGGACATATATGTGTAGATTCTTGGAATTTTTTGAAAAAACTCAACAATGTTGAATATGATCAAATTTATAATTTTCTAACTGTTGATGTAGTCAGTCTTTTTAATGTGATCCCACATTCCACAGGCATTGACTGGTTTGAAGACTTTTTGTATGACACACATCCTTTTAGCAATGAACAGGTAGCTACACTAGTAACCCTTATGGAAGTAGTACTAAAAAAACAACTTTGTTTATTTTGAAGGGCAATATTTTCTACAAAAATCAGGTGTAGCCATGGGGGCCATTTGTGCACCATCTTTGCTAACATTATAATGTTAATGTGGGAGAGGAAGTTTCTTTTTACCTTTCATTTTACCAACAAATGTAAATTATATTTACGTTATATTGATTAATTTTTTCTATGGAAAGGGGACACTGAAGACATTAACAATTATTTATGATACATGAACAATACTACAGATTTTTTAAGATTTACCTATACATACAGTCTTCATGAGGTCAGCTACTTAGATGTGAAAATCAAAAAAGACCAGCAGGGACAGTGTTTTGTCAGTGATTTATATAGAAAACCCACATATTGTAATAGCCTTTTACATTTTTGCAGTAACCATCCTGACCATGTTAAGAAAACGATTATTAAAGGTAAATTTGTACGACTAGCTCGGATGGTCAGTACTGACCATGATTTCTATACTCAAAGTGAAACACTTTTCAATATGTTCATTGCTAGAGAGTACCCATTTGAATTAGTGACCTCTGTTCAACAAGACGTATTTTCAGAGAGAAAAAGGGGCCTTAAAACCACTTTGTAATAACAGAGTACACCTAGATATTAGCATCAATGTAGAAAGAGACAGGGTTGTTAAAGAATATACGTGTTCCTTTGACAAAATTTTCAGTTGATCATCTTAATATTTATGATATTTTAGTCATAATTGGCAGATTTTTCATAGACAGAGCAACATTTTAGAAAGACTGGGACCTAAATCCCAGATAGTCTGTAGAAGAGGGATTATTATTAAAAATCTGTTAGAGGATTACTGCTGAAAAGAAGTATAGGCACTAAGAGATGTGGTTTCTGTTCTCAGTGCAGTTATATATATAATATAGACAAAGAAAAATCAATCATACTTTTATCAAGCCAAATGGTCAATTTACTTGTAACTAATTTGGAGTAATTTATGCAGCACTGCGCACATCGTGCACTGGGTTTTATATAGGGAAAACCAAAAGAAGGCTCAGAGAAAGAATATATGAGCATTGTAGGCACATCAGGGATTCTCATACTAATAGTGCCCTATATAAACATGTGGAAAAATTCCCTTCACACAATTTTAAATTTGTAGTACTTGAAGGGGTTACAAAAGATGCACGAGGTGGTCCATGGGCTGACTTTTTCGAATTTCGAGAATTATGTTGGCAGGTTAAACTCAGTGCCCATGTGAGCCCTGGTCTTAACAACCTTAGTATAGGCAGCCTTTTAAAACTGCATTATTATGTTATATGAAACTTTACTCATTTATGTGATTTATGGTTATTTAGCAACACTTTTGTATTATATATTCTGTTTTTTATATGCACTTTGTTTATTAGCACTTATTTTCTTTCAATTTATTTACAGTGTTTTGTTTAAGGAAGTTTATATTAATTGTTTTTAAGCTCTTACTGGTTGATAAAGTCATGTGCTTTTGGAAGGAACAGTACTTGTATGTTTCCAATTGTAATGTTCATTCTGAAGAAGTATATTGTTATATACAGACAAAAGCGCTTAATAAATTGCTTTACCAGTTTTATTTATACTTGTGTGGAGATTCCTGCCTTGTTTTCTGGACTTGCATCTTACTTGTCATCTAGTTCTCAGTTTGTTGGACTGTGTAGCTGTGTTGCTGCTGCCAGTGTGTTAACTTCTGTAACTGCATTGCACTCTGTCAGACATTTGTACTCTGGCTTTTTCATATTGTCTCAGGCTACTAGTCTGCTGTTGATGTTTGCTTTGTACATATTAAAAAAAAAAAAAAAAACAATCTCCATACTATCCCCGAAGTCTCAAAACAACCACTAAACAAGTATAGTGGGTCCAAAAGCAGAACAGTGTAAGAAACTTCTCTCTGTGGAAGATTTTCAGTCAATATATCTCTAGTTAATCACTGTATATTAATCAGATCAGACAATAGTAGTAGAAGTAGTGAACTTAAACTCGTCTTAAGAAAAAAAAAAATAAATAATAAAAAATATATACGCAGCTTTGCTAGAGATGGCTTGCACCTGTCACCCGTAGGCTTTCAAATAATGGCCAAGGCTCTTGTCACCCTCATAATGCCTTTTTTAGGCAAGGCTCAAAAGACAAACCCACCGTCGTAAAAAGCAGAAGTAACAAAAATCTGAGATTAATACTACTCAATGCCAAAAGTCTAAACCTCAAAATGCACACACTCGAGACACTCCTCAGTATGGAGAAAATCGATATATGTGCAGTAACAGAAACCTGGTTTAAGGCTCCAGAGAGCACCCCAGCACTACCAGGCTACAACTCATACCATACATTTCGGCCACAGAACCCGGACTGAAATACAAAAGGCAGGGGAGTATCCATATTCATCAAGGATACCCACACCTCCAGGTTAGTGGCACAGCACGATGCTTCAGAGATTATTCACGTGCAACTAACAACGGGCAAAACTGCAATTCATATTGTAGCTTGCTACAGATCTATGTCCCAGGACCCCCATTCCGCATTTCTGGAAACACTGGGTAACATAAAGTTCCTACCAAACACCCTAATATTGGGTGATTTCAACTACCCAAACATTAACTGAGAGAACTACTCAAGTACCAACTCCCTTGCCCAACATTTCCTAGAATTTATAAACTCAAACACACTGAAACAACTGGTCAAGAGTCCCACCAGAGGTGACAACATATTGGACCTGGTCATCACCAACATGAGCGACAGGTGTTCCACAACGGAGGTCAACCCCTCGCTGGTTAGATCTGACCATAAACAAATCACTTTGGATATCCACATTCCGCCCTCACCCCCGAACAAGGAAACCACCATGAAAAACCTTTCTAAAGCAAAACTTCACGTTACTTAAGACGGAGGTGGAAAGTTTCAAAGCCCCCATGCTAAAGGATAACGCTGTCCAAGCTGCAAAATCTTTTACTAATGCATTCTATGGGCAGCTACAAGAATGCATGGATCATGCTATCCTAAGCAAAACCAAGACTCACTCCTCTAAGAAAAGGAAACCAGTCTGGTGGACCCCTGCCATAAACAAGCTATACAATAGAAGGAGGAAACTAGTACAGAAAAGAGTAAAATCCCAAGAAGGGAAGACATCCCTGATCAGTATCAACAAGAAACTATGATCCCTCATAAAATCGTCCAAGGCGAGCTTTGAAAGAAAACTTGCCAAGGACTCCAAAGATAACCACAAGGCATTCTTTAGCTGTGTCAAGAATCTAAGTGGCAATGCTCAGATCTGCTCAGAGTTAGTGCAGAATGGCACAAAATACACTGAACCAACCGATATTGCCAACATCCCGGCAGACAGGTTCAGTGCAAACTTCACCCCCCTCTCACCTCCAAAAGGGCCCATAACATACCAGAAGAATGTAGAGCCCCTGAAATCACAGACACTGAGGTTAAAATAGCCCTATCCAAAGCCAAAAACACAGCATCAATGTGACCAGACGGTGTCCCAGGCTGGGTCCTACACAAACTCAAAGACAAACTAACCCCTCACCTAAATACACTGTTCAAACTCAGCCTCTCCACAGACTACGTACCCATAGAGTGGTGCACAGCAAGGGTTATTCCGCTCCACAAAGGTGGAGCCACAGCAGATCCCGGGAACTTTCACCCTATAAGCCTGACTAGCTTGGTCTGCAAGGCTATGAAGCGCATCATCATGGAACTCATTAACAGAGACATTGGGAACCTCCAAACACTGGACCCTACCCAGTTCAGCTTTGTTAAGGGCAGATCATGCCTCCTAAATGTGGTGGACTTCTTTGAGACAGTTACTAAGCCTATAGACGAGGGAAAGGTGGTACACACAGCCTACCTAGACCTCGCAAAGGCCTTCAACACCATTCCGCATTCTGGTATTATAGACAAGTTCACCAGCCTGAACATAAACCCCTATGTCACAAGATGGGTTGTCAGTTGGCTCACGGACAGAACCCACATGGTGAGAGTTGCAGGAGCTAGGTCTGACTCTAAACTGGTTACAAGTGGCATTCCCCAGGGCTCAGTCCTAGGACCCCTCCTGTTCGGCATATACTTCTCAGAGGTACAGACAAGCACAGGAGGACTATGGCTGATCAAGTTCACAAACGACTGCAAACTAGGGGCTGTAATTGACTCACCGGCTGATACAGACATCCTTCAAAAGGGTCACACTGAGACGGATACCTCATGTCAAAATCATGGCCTCAAGCTAAATGCCAAAAAGTGCATAGTTATTCCCTTTGGAAATAAAGTATTCACAAACTACCACATAGGTGGTAGTCCCCTAAGTATGGAAAACGTAATAAGGGATCTGGGGACCCAAGTAGATAGTAATCTCTCCTTTGATAATCACATTGCCAAAGTGGTTAGAAAATCCTTCTATGTGGCCCACCTAATCATAAAAGGGTTTGCATCCACATCAAAAGAGGTCATTGTGCCCCTCTACTCATCACTCATCAGACCCATCAAAGAATACAATGCCCCATTTGGGATGTACCTTACAAGACACCTGCAACAGCTGGAAAGACCACAGAAGAACCTCACCAAGAGGATCACTGGCCTCAAACAGATGCCGTATGCAGCTCAACTGAAGAAACTCCAGCTGTACTCAGTTGCATACCGCCTGCTCAGAGGTGATCTCTGCCTGACATACAAGGCCATGTCCAACCCAGAATTGATGGACATGCTCCACCTAAAGAAAATCTTATCCCCTTGAGCCACATGCTCTAGGGATCTAAACCTCACCACAACAATAAATAGGACATGCTGGAGGGATAGATTCCTGTCCCAGAGACATCCCATGCCTTGGAACAAGATTTCAATGTACATTAGGCAGAGCTCCTCACTAGCACTCTTTAAGAGAAGCCTTGATGAGTGGATGGGAAGCAGAAAGTTTATCCCGGGGATAACTTCAGTGGCTCTGCTGGACAGAGGCACAGGGAACTAATCTAAAGGGGCGGCACAAGCCAACACATTCTGGCTAGGCTTATAAATGCTTTTGGGCAGATAGCCTAGTACCTACCTATGAACCTAAGAATTACTAAGTATTCAAAAGTAATCCAAGCAAGGCAGGCAGTCTGTTTCCAGTCAAAAATCCTTTATTAAGTACACAGACAAGCGATCCAAGTAAAACAAAATAGATTAATAGTTTCCTCACAAGCTTTCTAAATAAATAAATAAATATATATATATATATATATATATATATATATATATATATATATATATATATATATATATATATATATATACTTTTTATCAGGCAAAGGAGTGGTTTATTGTGCTGTAAAACAAAGTGTTATTGGTACACATGTTAAATTCACATACCTTCCCCCATCAGTGTGACATTCGAGCTGGTCCTGCCCTACTTAGTAGCTGTCATAATAATATAACCCTTATGTACTTTAAATAAAATTTATAATGATGTGGTACCTGTTATTTAACCAGATTATTAAGTAGATTATTAAGTCTGTGATTTTATCCAAGACAGTATACTACATGGCTGGAAATATATCAACCTTAGTCCATTTGGCAATCAAAAAATATATATAAATGGATCTACTTCACAATGCCGAAATTTCAGAATGCCAACAACCATATGGCCGACACCATATGACCGATATCCAAAATCTCGACATTGTAAGTAGACCATGTAAAAGGAAAATAAAATTTCCTTTCAACTGCTAGCAGGGGGTCTCCACCCCCCCCACACCCCCGTAACTTTAATATACCAACTCCGAGATCGCAATACAGTGCAGGAATGGACATCTTTCAATTCTGCACTATAGTGAGATGCCGGTTCTGCATTGTTGGCATTCCGAATGTCGATCATATGGTGTCGGCCATATGGTTGTCGGCATTCTGGAGTGTCAGCAGTGTCAGGTAAACCCATATAAATATATACATATACACTTTGCATGTAAAAAATCAATTATAAAAATCATATTCTGTTTTCGTAACCTTTTGTTAACAAAGATCGCTTTCGTCCTTCTAGACTTCTTCAGGTCTGTGTACAGGAACCCTAAAAACTATCTATAAAAATATATACAATTGTATAATTAGTTAGTATTGTTATTACACATCATTTTGAATAAAGTGGAAAAAGAGAACCAGAAAAATAAAAAAATAAGAAGAAAAAATGTATAATGGTGGAAATAAAATATACACTTAAATTACAACTGATTTAAAATGGTATTTAAAACCAACTGGTAGAATAAAATAAAATAAAATAATTCATGTAAAGAATGTGGCAATTTTCTAAGTTCCAGTGCACTTTTAATTAAACAGTAGTAGTTTAGTCCAGGCTTCCTAAAAGAGTTCAGCTTTAATTGCCACATGAGTTCATGTTTCTCCAAAATATTTGGGATGTCTCCTTCAAGATCACCCATGTCTATACGATCCAGGATATGGAATTTAAAACCTGTGTGTCTTTTATGAAGAGAAAGGTGTTTGGCTAGTGCATTATTTTTACATCCAGAGCGGATTTCTGACAGATGACATGAAGTGCTACGCTTGAGTTTATTTACAGTCTTGCCCACATAGAATGCATCACATTCATTGCACTGTGCCCTGTAAATTACTTTTGTAGTGTTACAGTCACCTCCTGCACTGGTCTTAATGATTTTCTTTAAATAAGGGCAATAAAAACCTATCACCTTGCTGTAAAAATATACAGAATGTACAATTAGTTTCACATCTTTTAGTGTTTATCTCATATGGTCTAGGTTTAAATTCAACAAAACTTCTAATGTTCCTGGCCTTCCTATAAACAGGATGAGGCTTCACCTAAGCTGTTAATCAGAAAAGGGTTTCCTATGACAATGTCCCAGTTTTCTTCAATAACATTTTTGGTACTGTGATAATCCAAAGTGTATGTCATGATGCAGCTATTTTTGCATTTGTTATTCTCTGTGGAATTTCTTAACATTCTCCTACTGGGGAGGTTGAGTGAAGGTGCTTCAGTGCTTTTCAGTTCTACAGTGGGTTCCAGGATGTTTTTTAACATCTGACTTTTGTAGCCTCTCACTAGAAAATCATTCTCTAAGTTGTTCAGGTTTCTTAAAAATGGTTCCATCTCTGTGGTAAATCTAGCTAATCTATAGCCTTGGGACTTCACTACATTATACTTGCTTTTTGTAGGATGTTGACTTTTACTGTGGAGTAATAAGTTAACCCTCGTTGGTTTTCTGAATAGATCAGTGCTGATGCTGTTATTGTTGGTGTCCTTGGAAATCTGCATGTCTAAGAAAGTGGTTGAAGTATAGCAATGGGAAGAGGTAAACTTCAGGAAGGGGGTTGTTTGATTGAGGTAAGTGAAAAAATCTTCAAGCTGCAAGGTGTCCCCTTCCCACACAATAAAGATGTCGTCAATAAAACGTAAATAGCATGTGATATGCTGCATGTAGTCTTGTGTTGTTTAAAAAGTCCTCCTCCCACTTGCTCAGGGCTATGTTAGTTATGCTGGGAGCCATGGCAGTCCCCATTGCTATGCCAGTTTTTTTGTTTGTAGTGTTTACCATTGAAAGTAAAGAAATTGAAGTCCAGTACAAGATTAATGAGCTTGCTTAACTTTTGCAGTTGCGCCTGTGTACCTTGATTATGTTTCTTAAAAGATTCCATAGCTGCTGTTATACAGTAATTGTGGGGGAGCACTGTGTACAAGGATTCCACATCAGTAGTTAATAAAATACTGTCAGCTTCCACTGTGATGTTTTTTATTTACCTCAAAAAATCCATTGAATCTCTTATGTATGACTTACTATTTTCTGCTAAAGGTTGCAGCAAGTAATCAAGGTAAATGGCTGTGGTTTCAGTAAGGGAACCTCCACTTGCTACCACCGGTCTATAAGATGGGTCTTCTCTGTTCTTGTGTGGCTTTGGTATTCCAAAAAAGTAAGGTAAACGTGGGCATGGGCTCCATAAATAATTTTAAAGATTTTCAGTAATAAGTTTCTTGGTGAGATTAGTGTTCCATAAGCTGAGCTCTTTTAGGAAGCCTGAACTAAACTACTACTGTTCAATTAAAAGTGCACTGGAACTTAGAAAATTGCCACATTGTTTACATGACTAATTTTATTTTATTTTATTCGGCCAGTTGGTTTTAAATACCATTTTAAATCAGTTGTAATTTAAGTGTGTATTTTGTTTCCATCATCATACATTTTTTCTTATTATTTTTTTCTTTTTCTGATTCTCTTTTTTCCATTTTATTCAAAATGATGTGTAATAACAGTACTAACTAATTATACAATTATATATATCTTTATAGATAGTTTTAGTGTTCTTGTACACAGACCTGAAGAAGTCTAGAAGGACGAAAGCGATCTTTGTTAACAATAGGTTATGAAAATAGAATATGATTTTTACAATTGATTTTTTTTACATGCAAAGTGTATATGTATATATTTATATATATATTTTTTTTATTGCCAAATGGACTAAGGTTGATATATTTCCAGCCATGTAGTATATTGTCCTGGATAAAATCACAGACTTAATAATCTGGTTAAATAAGAGGTACCATATCATTATAAATTTTATTTAAAGTACATAAGGGTTATATTAGTATGACAGCTACTAAGTAGGGCAGGACCAGCATGAATGTCACACTGATGGGGGAAGGGATATATATATATATATATATATATATATATATATATATATACAAAACTTGTGAGGAAACTATTACTCTATTTTTGTTTTACTTGGATCGCTTGTTTATGTACTTAAAGGATTTTCGACTGGAAACAGACTGCCTGCCTTGCTTGGATTACTGTCGAATACTTAGTAAATCTGTACAATTATATATATATTTTTTTATAGGTTCATAGATTAGTACTAGGCTAACTGACCTTGCAAGACATTTTAAGCCTAGCCAGTTATTCCCTGTGAGTTTCAAACCCTTGTGTTTGTAAGGCAAACACCTTAACCATTAGGCCACCCTCCCATTTTTTTTTACTTAAGACGAGTTTAAGTTCACTAGTTCTACTACTTTTGTCTGATCTGATTAATATACAGTGATTAACTTGAGATATATGGACTGAAAGTCTTCCACACAGAGAAGTTTCTTACACTGTTTTGTTTTTGGACCCACTACACTTGTTTAGTGGGTTGTTTTGAGACTTTGGGTATACCACAGAGATTACTTGTGTTTTTTTTTTTTTTTTTTTTTTTAAGTTAACTTTTTCAAAGGCAATGCTTTATGTGTTAATGGTAAAGCTTGATTTAATTGTTGTTTAGTTATTGATGTGTTACTTTTAAGCCAGTAGTTAGAAATAAGTATATCGTCTTGGAATTTGATCTCTGCTATTAATTTGTATGTTATTGGATATTATTTTTCCCCGATGGCATTGTGTTTCATAGAGTTTCACAATTGGTTATATCCATCTTGTTTAATTTGGTGTTTTGAAGGTGTTTGGGACATACTTCTCTAGTTTGTCTCAAGATAATTGTGTAAGATTTTGGTAAATTAAGTTGATATCTCAAGTCTGTAATTCTATAGTTGTGGTAAGAGTAGAGATCTCAAATTTTCAAGTCCTTTAATAAAGGGTAGTTTTTGAGATGGTAGTGTTTGCCATTGAAAGTAAAGAAATTGAAGTCCAGTATAAGATTAATGAGCTTGCTTAACTTTTGCAGTTGTACCTGTGTACCTTGATTATGTTTCTTAAAAGACTCCATAGCTGCTGTTATACAGTAATTGTGGGGGAGCACTGTGTACAAGGATTCCACATCAGTAGTTAATAAAATACTGTCAGCTTCCACTGTGATGTTTTTTATTTACTTCAAAAAATCCATTGAATCTCTTATGTATGACTTATTATTTGCTCCTAAAGGTTTCAGCAAGTAATCAAGGTAAATGGCTGTGGTTTCAGTAAGGGAACCTCCATTTGCTACCACCGGTCTATAAGGTGGGTCTTCTCTGTTCTTGTGTAGCTTTGGTATTCCAAAAAAGTGAGGTAAATGTGGGCATGGGCTCCATAAATAATTTTAAAGATTTTCAGTAATAAGTTTTTCTTCCCATAATGTGGTGAGATTAGTGTTCCATAAGTTAAGCTCTTTTAGGAAGCCTGGACTAAACTACTACTGTTCAATTAAAAGTGCACTGGAACTTAGAAAATTGCCACATTGTTTACATGACTAATTTTATTTTATTTTATTTTATTCTACCAGTTGGTTTTAAATACCATTTTAAATCAGTTGTAATTTGTGTGTATATTTTGTTTCCATCATCATACATTTTTCCTTATTATTTTTTCTTTTTCTAGTTCTCTTTTTTCCACTCTATTCAAAATGATGTGTAATAACAATACTAACTAATTATACAGTTATATATATCATTATATATAGTTTTTAGGGTTCTTGTACACAGACCTGAAGAAGTCTATAAGGACGAAAGTGATCTTTGTTAACAATAGGTTATGAAAATAGAATATGGCTTTTACATTTGATTTTTTTTACATGCAAAGTGTATATGTATATATTTATATTTTTTTTTATTACCAAATGGACTAAGGTTGACATATTTCCAGCCATGTAGTATATTGTCTTGGATAAAAATCACAGACTTAGTAATCTACTTAATAATCTGGATAAATAAGAGGATCCATATCATTATAAATTTTATTTAAAGTACATAAGGGTTATATTATTATGAAAGCTACTAAGTAGGGCAGGACCAGCTTGAATGTCACACTGATGGGGAAGGGATGTGAATTTAATGTGTACCAATAACACTTTGTTTTACAACACAATAAACCACTCCCTTACTTGATGATGATGCGTCTTTTGGCTTTTCCCGGTTAGGGGTCGCCACAGCGGAACTCAGGTCCGCTAATGATTGGTAGTTGATTTTTACATGCCGAGTTACCAGCCCTGACGCACAACCTTCAACGAAGGTACGCCCATTCACGCATGTCTCCATGCAGAAGACGCTGTAGCTGAGAATCGAACCGGATAGCGTCTTACTGTGAGGCGACAACGCTACCGCAGCACCACCACCGCGGACACAGTATATATATATATATATATATATATATATATATATATATATTTAGAAAACTTGTGAGGAAACTATTACTCTATTTTTGTTTTACTTGGATCACTTGTCTGTGTACTTAATGGACTTTCGACTGGAAACAGACAAGCCTGCCTTGCTTGGATTACTTTTGAATACATAGTAATTCTGTACAATTATATATTTTTGTATTTTTATTTTTTTGACTTTAGATGAGTTTAAGTTCACTACTTCTACTACTTTTGTCTGATCTGATTAATATACAGTGATTAACTAGAGATATATGGACTGAAAGTCTTCCACACAAAGAAGTTTTTTTACACTGTTTTGTTTTTGGACCCACTACACTTGTTTAGTGGGTTGTTTTGAGACTTTGGGGATACCACAGAGATTACTTGTGTTTTTTTGTTTTTTTTTTTAAGTTAACTTTTTCAAAGGCAATGCTTTATGTGTTAATGTTAAAGCTTGATTTAATTGTTGTTTAATTATTGATGTGTTACGTTTAAGCCAGTAGTTAGAAATAAGTATATTGTCTTGGAATTTGATCTCTGCTATTAATTTGTATGTGTTGGATATAATTTTTTCCCCGATGGCATTGTGTTCCATAGAGTTTCACAATTGGTTATATCCACCTTGTTTAATTTGGTGTTTTGAAGATGTTTGGAACATAATTCTGTAATTTGTCTCAAGATAATTGTGTACGATTTTGTAAATTAAGTTGAGATCTCAAGTCTGTAATTCTATAGTTGTGGTAAGAGTAGAGATCTCAAATTCTCACGTCCTTTAATAAAGGGTAGTTGTTGAGATTTATCACTGAGTTGTTAATTTTTAAGTTTGGGTTATTATGGATTGGTTGAAATGTGTCCATTGCTGGCCCAAGATCTAGGGAAGTGAACAACTTTTGAAGTATAGTAATGAAGTGTTTTAGTGGGGTCAGTGATCTTATAAGCTGTTATATCTTTTGTGGTTAGAAAAGGAAGAGCTCTGGGATTAATTTTTAGAGATTTGATATAGCTGTGATATATTTTCATCCAAATAGGAGACCATTTGTTGGATAAAGGGACAAAGTCTGCTATCTTTAGTATTCTGCTATTATTGATAATGGTATAGTATAGTTTAAAATCTGGTAAGTTTAAACCCCCTTTTAGCTTTGGTAGAGATAGTTTTTGGTATGATATTCTTGTTTTTAGGCTCCCAAATTAACTTAGCCAGGAACGTGTGTATTTATTTGAAGAATTTATTATGAATTACCACTTGTGTGGTTATAAATGTATAAATGAATATTCATTTTGATTATCGAGATCTTGGATAGGAATGGTATTTTGAGATTGTTCCTTCTGTTGCAGTCTAGCATTATCATATTCCATTTATTCAGAATATTATTCTAATAAAAATCTTTTATGTTTTGGAAAAACATAATCCCAAGATATTTTGTCGAGTCTTTTACTTTAATTGCGTCTAAAAGTGGGATTAATAATAATAGTTTGGGAGGATTTAAGGGAAAAATATATATTTTTTTTAATTAAGTTTATAATAAGATATACTTGAGAAATAGTCAATTGCTTTTAGTAATTTGGGTATGTCAGTGCCGAGGGTGGTAAAGTAAATGTTTAAATCGCTGACGAAAGCTGTGTAAAATAATTTAGAGTTGAAGATAGATGGAGGGTTATGATATGTTTTCTGTTTAATGTACAGAAACAGCGGTTCGAGGTATAGATTGAATAAGAGGGATAAAGGGCATCCTTGTCTCGGCCCGCTTTTAATCCTTATTCTGTTTGATAAAGTTCTGTTAATATATGGGTTAGTAAGTATTGCAGATCTTCCAAATTACTGTCCCTCTAGGAGTGATTGCACTTCAAACAGACAGTATGTCAGGAGCTTGGTACATCAACAAACAGGGAGGAACCAAAGTCATACCCCCTTTATCGAGAAGCACTCAGAGTCTGGCAGTGGGTGGTCTCATCCAACCACTTTCTGATAGCAGTGCATATTCCGGAGAGATCCAGTGGGATAACAAACAAACTGAGGAAATGCATTCTTCTGCCTCATGAGTGTTCTGTCAATCTCAGAGTGGCGAAAAAGATCTTTTGTCGCCAGGGCCAGCCTTGCTGAGACCTTTTTCTTTCACTCCTAAACACCAAGTGCAGCAGCTACTTTGCCCTTGTCCCCCCTCAGGGGGAGTCCATGAGAGACACCCTTCTGCATGATTCGCCCTCCAGACTTCTATATGCCTTCCCCCCTTCCTATTAATTCCTCAATTTCTAAAGAAAGCAATCAAGATGAAGAACAAAGTAATCCTCATTGCTCCCTTCTGGCCTCAACAGATTTGTTTCCCCTTTCTCTGGACTTATCTGATTCAATGACAGTGGACTCTGTATGCAGAGCTGGAGCTCCTCTACCATCCACAGGGATTAGTTCACCCAAATCTTCAAAAGCTCAAGCTAAGGGCTTGGCTTCTCCAGTTCCATTGATTGCCAGACGTAATCAACTTTCTTCCCCAGTTCTTAGGATTCTTTTGGCCTCCCAGAAAACCCTCCACCAGAAAACTGTACAGTAGTAAATAGAAGAGATTTTCCTTCTAGGCTTGTGATAGTAACATTGATCCCCTCTCTGCCCCTATCGATAAAGTTTTAGAATTCTTAGCTTTACTGTTTGAAATAGGGGCGTCTTCCTCCACCATCAGGGTTCAACTAGTGGCTATCTCAAGTTTTCATAGTGGGTTTAAAGAACGTTCTTTAATTTCTCATAGCCTTTGCAAGCATTTTTAAAAGGGACTTTAATGTTAAAATCTCCATATAACGATCCATGTACACTTTGAGATTTAAACGTAGTGTTACAAACAATAGTTCATTCCCCCTTTGAGCCTGCTGCCGACTGCGACTTAAAAATGTTGTCTTGGAAAACTATACATCTGAATCGGCAGTTTTCCAGCTTGTGCAAGCCAGAAACTCTCAGCTAAGAACCTACCCACAATGTCCCTCTACTAGATACTTCAAATCTCGTTTGCTGCGTTCCTAGTCAGACGTGTTAGCCATCTCTCTCAAAGCTAAGTAGTAAATTGTTGACTTTATGACAGTTTTTTCTTCTAAATTTCTAAATGTTTAGTCAAGTTAGCCTTTTTTCACTGTCACCTATAACCTAGGCCTATTTCCTACCCTTTTCCTTGGTAATTTAATTTTTTACTCTTTTTGTTACTGTCCCTCTCTCCTGTCTTTGACAGACCTTCCCTTTTTACTAGTGGTATTCCTTAACTAACATCACTGGTATTTTATTATTTTATCTTTATATTTTAAAGATTTTTATTATTTTATATATATATATATATATATATATATATATATATATGGGTCTACTTCTTTTGACCTAACTTTCATTTGCCTGACACTCATTTTCCTGACCCCATTTGGCTGAAATTTCATTTGCCTGACACTTCATTTGACTGACAAGTATTATTAGCAAGAAAATGGAATATGCCCTCTTTCCCACTGCAGTGTGACCCTGGAGTTAGAATATATAGTTAGGGGGTGTGTGGGGGGCACAGCCCCCCACAATGGGGGGTGTGGTGGGCGAAGCCCCCCACTTCATTTCATATGATATTGTTAACTTTTGTGCACCCCACACCCCCCATAACTATATATTCTATCTCCAGGGTCGCACTGCAGTGGGGAAGGGGGCATATTCCATTTTGTTGCTAATAATACTTGTCAGGCAAATGAAATTTCAGTCATTTTGTCTCAGGCAAATGAGTGTCAGGCAAATGAAAGTTAGGTCAAAAGAAGTAGACCTAGATATATATATATATATATATATATATATATATATATATATATATATATGTATAATTTTATTGTATTCTTTCTATAGGATAGCATTGTTTTCCTTACCATGTCAGACAAAGCTAAGTTGGGTTTTAAGCAGGCATGGATCATATTAAAGCTGATTGTGACATTTGTGCTAGTTTTAGTAATCGGACACTAGCAGAACGTAAGAATAAACTTATTTTAAAAGGGTTACTCAAGACATCCTTCTCGGAGGCTCTATCTGGGTCGGAGGTCTCACCCCTTCTAAGACCAAAAAATATAAAGAAAAATAGAGTCACTCGGTTCCTGCATCCCTGCCAATTACGGAACTGAGTTGGCTCCGTGCTTCGCCAGCACCCTCTGCGCAGACCTCCTTGGCACCAGGATGTGTGCCTTCTCCCTCAGTGCCAACCATGGTGTATTCATTCCTATTTCGGTTCCAACCACGGCACCAATGACTTCGGTGCCGTCCTTGATTCCTTCATTGGCTCCGATGACTGTGCATGCCTCGGCACCATCCCTGTCCACGGTGCCAACAGTCTCCTCGGCTCCATGGGCTCCGATGACTGTATATACCTCGGCACCATCCCCGTCCACAATGCTGACAGTTTCCTCTGGCTCCATGGGCTCCAATGACTGTACATGCCTCGGCACCATCCCTGTTCATGGTGCCGACAGCTTCTTTGGCTTCTTGAACTCCGATGACTGTACATGCCTCGGCACCATCCCCGGCCACAGTGCCGACAGTTTCTTTGGCTCCAAAATTCGAATACTTGCCAAGGACAAGATATTTTCCAACTTACGACCCTTTCTTGGGGCAGAGGTTTAGTCCCTTTCTAGAAAGACCTGATTCCCTTTCAGCAGCCTCCCTTAGATCCACTAGGAATTTTTCTGAACTAGACCTAGTGCGGGTTGTGGATCAGCTTCTGGCAGCTAGGAGATTGCCCATTCCAGCTAGACCTTCCTTCCCTCCTGGCTCGGAATCCTTTACCTCATCTTCCTCCTGCTTATCCTCCTCCAGCATCCTCCCTGTTCCCGGTACCGATGTCCGCTTCAGTACATACTGTCTCAGCTCCGACAACAGTGTTTCCTCTGTTGGCACCGACCACCCTTGCTGCATCGGCTACGATGGAGCTGATGCTTTCTCGGAGCGGTGCTTGGACCGTCCATACCTTGGTACCTAATCCAGCACCTATTTTCTCACTGGTACCATCTATGTCCATGGCTCAGATGGCTTCCAGTTCTCTCGGAACCCCTCAACTGGAGATGGGCTTGAGTGGGTCTGCTGCACAGGTGATGGAAAGGGCCCTTCATTCCGAAGGCTCACAGCCAGCACCTAGGACACCAGTATCAGAAACTTCCCCTAGCATGCCCTTCTCCCAACCTGCTGTGTCAGGTCCCTGGGCACGGGAGTCACAAGAACCCCCTATGAAGAGAACCCCTTCTCCGGAGTCCTCCTCAGAAGATCCCACTGGAGAGCCACCCTGGAAGAAAATGGTGCAAGAGGAAGCACCTTGACTCCCTGGAGGAATCTATCACAAAAGATACTGATTGTGATGAGGGAGAAGGGTCCCCACACTCTCCCCCAGATGACATTTCATTTGGAGACATTCTCAAAATCCTCAAACAGCAGGGGGAATGGAAGTCCTCTAACCCTTCTTCTGAGGAAACGGTGTTTCTGCAGGCCTTCCCTGCCTGGCCATCTACTTCCTGGAATACCCCACCAGCAGATGATCTTTTAAACTAATTGTGCAGGGTGCCTGAAAGACCCCAGACAATGAGGACTTGTCCCCCAGAGGCCGGACAAAATTTTATCTACACCTGAAGACCAGCCCCATTGGTCCAAGCAGATGACAGTTGATTCTATGGTCGTGGTGGCGGCCACCAAGAGGGAACTGGCAGAAGATAGTTCCACTGTCCATCCTCCAAACAGGGAGTTCCGGACCATGGACAGATCAGGGAAGTGGACCTATGCATGAGCAACCTTTGCCATTCAGTCGCTGAATTATCTGGCACACTTTACTCGACTCCAGAGAGACCTAATTTCTGAAATGTCTTCCTCTTTGGTGGGGGGCATTGCCTGTTGAGGTATTTGACACTGTAGCCTCGCAGCTAGCTACCCTTCAATCCATCTCGAACTCCTCGATGCGTTTGGTATCTCACACCACCGAGGGGGCAGCTCAAGCTGCCACATCTGGTGTTGTCATGAGACATAATGCTTGAATGCGATTGTATGACTTCGCAGATCCCTTTAAATCTTCCTTCGTCAATGCACCTATCGACGAATCTGCACTTTTCGGACCCAAGGTACGAGACACACTTGCACGTAGTGAGAAAGACAGAAAGACCTTGTCTGCTGTGGGCATACTCTTTTTCAACTCCCAAAGATCCTACTGTAGGAACCAGAAGGGAGGAAAGATATGGTTCAAGAAATCCCAAGGATCCTTTCGTGACGCTCGTGGTGAACAATCCCCCCCGGGCAGAGGGGGCAACTCATATGGAAGATGCCCCTTTTGGGGTAGAGGGGATCCACGCAACCAGGGAGCCAGAGATTCTTTCTCCGGCAGACCCTACCAGCGCTCCTGAGTAGCGGCCCAATTGCTTTCCTCTGGAAGCAGTCGGGGGTCATTTTTCTCTGCAATCTACCAGCCTGGCATTTTATTACTACCGATGTTTGGGTGCAGAGAATAATATCCAGAGGCTACCAAATACCATTCAATTTAACTCCCAGACCCGTCAAATGAATCCCCGATTTACCATCCAATCAGAGGGAATTAGCAGCCTTAGAAATAGAAAAACTGCTAAGAAAAAGAGTCATCCAACCAGTCCCAACAGAACAGACAGGATCCGTGTTTTACTCAAGGTTCTTTTTAGTACCAAAAAAGACAGGGGACTGGAGACCAATCCTGGATCTCAGCCTACTGAACAAATTTATCAAACCTTAAAAATTCCGGATGGTCACAGTACAGTCCATTCTTCCATTCCTAGGGAGGGACAATTGGATGTGCTCTATAGACCCCCAGGATGCATACTACCACATAAAGATGGATCACTACTCCCGGAAGTTTCTCCGCTTCTGGCTTGGAACCAATCACTACCAGTTCAGGGCACTGCCATTCGGTCTCTCGACAGGCCTCCCGAGTGTTCACCAAATGTGTGGCAGTTGTGGTAACCCATCTTCGACTACAAGGATTCCAGGTATTTCCCTATCTAGACGACTGGCTCCTTACTGCCCTGATAAAAACCAAACAAGCCCCTGCATGAACGGCATGTGCAAGGCCAAACCCCGAAGTAAATCCAAAAAAAGAGGCCAGCACCCAACTCCTGTAACATAGGCAATACTGGTTTATTTCAAAATGAAACAGCAAAAAGTGTAACCGTACACCAACATGGTTGTACCGGTTTCGGCAAAGCCTTCCTCAGCAACCAAACATGATGCAAAAAAACCACACCAACATGCTGTCGTCTTTACTTACAAAAAGAAGTTCGTACAAAATGCAAGGAGCGCCCTCTAGTGCATATAATAATAATGCACAATTTACTATCCACATTAAAAAATATACAATACTATGTATTAAAAAAATAATGATATATAAAAAATAATATATGAAAAATACAAATATAAATGATTCAAAAGTGATCGATGTTCTTCATCTCACATTGCTGCAGTCCTTACATATGGGTAGTCCGCTGTCCTCGGTCGGCCCGAATACCAAAGTATTAGGCTGACGTCGGTCAAGGTGCTTAAAACTGACATCAGGACGTCAGGGTACAAAAGCGCATGACCAATGTCATTTCCCCAGTCTTTTTTGCCGCATGGTCCGATGCAGAAGCAGCGTTGCAAGTGCCGTTCGGCGTTCTGAAATTTTTCGAATTCGGAGTTTCAGACCGAATCCAAGTTGGCTAAGTACCCCGTTGGGGATTATTTTGTTTTTTTCTTGCCTCAGTGTTTTACCGGATGTCAGAAAAAGTGAATAACTGTATTTCTTGTGGGAAACAGATACCGCATAGGGATTATCATTCTTTGTGTATTCCCTGTTTGGGGCCTGAGCACGACGTTGTTGGGTGTCTCTTTTGTGCTAGGTTCAATAAACGCACTATTAAGCGAAAGTTAGATTGTGCTAGGCTGGTCTTTGGGAAGCGGTGCAATTATAATATGCCGTCGGATTCTCCGGCGCCCGCTTCTGAAGAAGCAAAGACAAAGCAGTTAAACCCAGGCATGATGAGTCGTCCGTTCCGGACGCCGGTTCTTTAGAGGCTTCAGTGGAACCGGTGGTTCCGACGGAGACTTCTCTGGAGTCTCAGGGGGAGACTTTGATTTTGCAGGAGGTGGTCTCTCAGGAGGCAGGTCAGGCTGAAGGGGCTTCTCAAGTTACTGTACTACCCTCCCTTCCTAGGGTGGTTAGGCCTTCTCCTTCTGTTTCCAAGGCTTCTCCCAGGGGCAGGCCAGTTTTAGCTTCTGTTGGTGTCACTCCTAGTTCAGCAGGGTCTGTGCCTAAGAAGCACATGCTTAAAATGGCAGAAGATTTGATTACTCTGATTAGAGGTTCTATGCCCCCTCCTGATAAGAGGCCTAGGGTGGAGCCAGAATTGGGAAGTTTTGAGCAGGCTTCGGATGTTTCAGAGTCTTCAGCTGAAGACTTGCAGGAGTACTCTCCTTATTCTGATTCTGATGCAGATGATTCCACTCCTTCTGCTTCTCCTCCAGGGGATTTTTCTTTTTCAGAGACACTTCATTCTATGAGGGAACATTTTAAGTGGGAAGGTCAGGACTTCTCTGATTCTAGGAAAAGGCTTAGGGAGTTTTTGCTGTTACCCCAGCATAGGCCCTTGGCTATACCCCCTGTTCTGGATGTTGTGGAAGATGTGTTTGCAGAGGCTTCACTTAATCCTGATTCTCTGCCTCCTGCTCCTGTTAAACCGGATAGATATTACAGGGTGCCTGAGGCTCATAAATATCTTTATAAGAGCCCTAGGGCGGACCCAGAAACTATTAGTCAGGGACCTAAGGGTGTCAAGGCCTCTGTTGTAAAAAATCCGGTTCCTCTAGATAAAGAAGCCAGAGCTTTGGATAGATGGGGAAAGAAGGTCTATACATCTTCTACCTTAGCTATGAGGGCTTTGAATTGCCAGTTTCATATGTTGAAATATCAAAACTTTCTTCTTTCTCAATTGAAGTCTAAGGTGGATGCTCTGGCGGAAGGCATTGAGTGTAAAGAATTGCAAGATTTGGTGCATGTCTCTGAACAGGTGGGTAAGCATTCATTACAGTGTGGTTTTGATGCTGTGCAGGCCTCGTCTAGGGTGGCTGCCACTGGCTCAGTTCTTCGAGGCACGCCTGGTTGAAGGATCAGAATTTATCTGACCATGTTAAGACAAGGATTTTGGATGCTCCTTTGCAGTCTGATGTGTTGTTTGGTTCACCTGTAGAGTCAGTCTTGAAGAAAATGGAAGACAAGGCTAAGTCTATGCAGGCTGTTAAAGATTTTTTGCAAGTTCAGCCTCCGAAGTTTAGTAGGAATTGGCCTGCTAAGGGGTGGGCGTATCCTTCTTATGATTCTCAGTCTAGGGGTAGATCTAGACGTGGTAGGGGCAGAGCTCAGAGTTCTTTCAGGCCTAGAACAGGGAGTTCACCTGCACAATCTTCGGGTGAGGGCAGGGGCCAGTCCTTTCGTAAACAGGCCCAATGACCTACTTTTTCAGCTGCCAGATCCTTCTTGCCTGGCAGCACCTTTGGGAGGAAGGTTAGCACTCTTCAAGGAAAATTGGATGTTGATTACCCAAGACAAATGGGTATTGGATATCATACACCAGGGTTACAAGTTTTATTTCCATACCTTGCCTCCTTTCAAAGGCATGCCGGACGTTCCTCCTCAGCAAAGACTAGAGGCTCGCAAACAAATTTCTCTACTGCTTCAAATAGGGGCCATACAACCGGTTCCTCTGCCAGAAGTGGGCCTAGGATTTTATTCTCGCCTGTTTCTAGTACCAAAGAAAGGAAACACGTGGAGACCAATTTTGGATTTATCCATCCTCAACACATATCTGGACATTCCCAAGTTCAAAATGTTAACGTTACAACAGCTTTTACCTCTGCTGGGCAAAGATCACTGGATGGTGACTCTGGATCGCAAGGAGGCTTACCTTCATGTTCCTATCAGGCCCAGTTGCAGGAAGTATCTGCGTTTTCGGGCTGGGACTTCACATTATCAGTTCTCTGCATTGCCCTTTGGCTTATCTACTGCCCAGAGTGTTCACGAAGGTTCTGGCTCCAGTGGTAGCTTTCTTCAGGCTAAGAGGAATACAGATCTATCCTTATTTGGACGATTGCCTGATACTGGCCCAAGAAAAGGACGAACTTCTTCAACATTTACAGTATGTGATGGCAGTGTTAAGATGCCTGGGGTATTCTGTGAACGAAATAAAGTCCAGTCTAGTACCCTCTCAGGACATGTGCTTTCTGGGTGTGAGACTGAATACAGCATCCCAGATGGCCTTTTTGACCCCGGACAAACAAAAGAATCTTTCTCTTTACTTCCACCAGTTGTCTTATCAGTCCAGGCTGACTGCAAGGACAGTCCTTCAAGCCTTGGGGTTCATGGCATCTTGTATTCTGGTACTTCCCAATGCCAAACTGCATATGAGGAAGCTACAATGGTATCTCAAGAATGTATGGACACAGCACTGCCAAGATTTGGACACTGTCATTCAAATAATACCTTGCATCCAAAAGGAATTTTTGTGGTGGGCTCAGGAATGTCACCTAAACAAGGGACTCTCTGTGACCCGGCCAGAGGCGAGTCAGATTTTAACGACAGATGCCTCAGACAAAGCTTGGGGAGCTCATCTAAATGGAAAATGGGTACAAGACACGTGGCCTGCCAGACTTCAACATCTACATATCAACTTGAAGGAGATGTTAGCAGTCCAATTTGCATTGATAGCTTTCAAGGATTTACTTCTTCCAGGGCAGGTGTTGATTCAAACAGACAACACAACTGTCATGTGGTACATCAACAAGCAAGGGGGAACGCATTCTTATCCTCTATGCAGACAAGCAATGATTTTGTGGGAGGCTGCTCTCAGTTTACAGCTAAATCTTCAGGCAAGGTTTCTGCCAGGAGCACAGAACTCCTTAGCAGATGTGTTGAGCAGACAAATTATGGATCCCCACGAGTGGAAATTGGATCCTCATGTATTTCAGAGATTGACAGTGTTATGGGGAACTCCAAACATAGATCTGTTCGCTTCTCCACTAAATTACCAGCTGCCAAAGTTTTGCACAAAAAGGTTTCATCCCTCAGCTTGGAAAGTGGATGCTCTCTCATTCAACTGGAGCAATCTTCACCTGTATGCCTTTCCACCTCTGCCTCTCCTCCCAAAGGTACTGCTGAAGGTCAGACAGGACAAGCCAAACATGATTTTAATAGCTCCAGATTGGCCTCGACAGCACTGGTACCCATTACTGAGAAGTCTGGTACAGGAGCCTCCATGGCCTTTGCCTTCGATTCCTCACCTGCTGTCTCAGGAGAACAGTCATTTACTCAATGTCAAACTTCATTCTCTACATCTGACAGCCTGGCATATTCTGTTTTAAACCCTGGAGTGTCTCAGCTTCCACAACAAGTTTTGAATGTTATTTTGGAGGCCAGAAGGCCTAGTACAAGGAAAGTTTACGCAGATAAATGGAGGAGATTTTTATTTTGGAGTACAGCAAAGGACTTTGATGTTTCTAAACCTAATTTAAGTGTTGCTTCAATACCTTACTGAGTTATTGGACAAAGGTTTGTCCTTCTCCTCTATAAAGGTTCATGCTGCAGCGATTTCTGCTCACTATGACTGTGACCCACCATTATTTTCTCAGCCTTTGTTTAAGCAATTCCTTAGAGGGGCAAAGAATATAAGACCCCACGTAGAGCTCCTACTCCTGCTTGGGATCTCAATTTTGTGTTGGAGAAACTCACTCTACAACCTTTTGAGCCTGCAGCATCGGCAGAGTTGAAATATTTATCTTGGAAGACTGCTTTTTGTTGGCCATTACCTCTGCGAGAAGGGTTTCTGAATTACAGGCCCTTATGGCAGTTGAGCCTTTCTTAATTTTCCACAAGGATAGGGTGTCTTTGCGTACTAACCCTTCTTTTATGCCTAAAGTGGTTTCTAGTGTGGCTTTAAACCAAACTATTCATTTGCCTACTTTTTATGCAAACCCCCAAAATAAAGGGGAAAGGATTTTGCACACTTTGGATATACACAGACAGTTGCGATATTATTTGAGCAGAACTAAAGGGTTCCGGCAGTCTCAGCAGTTGTTTGTTTCTTTTGCTTTGGGTTCTCAGGGCAAACCTGTTTCAAAACAAACTATTTCTAAGTGGATTGGTTTTGTATTGCTTTCTGTTATTCCCATCATGGTAAGGAGATTCCAGCTGGGATTAGGCCTCATTCCACTAGGGCTACTGCCACTTCTACAGCTTTTTAAGGGGTGGCTACTAAAGATATTTTGGAAGCAGCTACTTGGAGTTCAGTGCATACTTTCTCTAAGCATTACCACCTTCCACTTTACTCTAAATCTAGGGCTGGATTTGCAACTGCAATTTTACAAGGCATGTTGGCAGCTCCTAATGCTTTATAGTTTTGCCATCCTCCCTTACCTCTGCTTTGGGATTCTACCCATATGTAAGGACTGCAGCAATGTGAGATGAAGAACATAGTACAGTTTTGTACCTACCATAAATGTAGATGTTCAAGATCCACATTGCTGCAGTCCAATTACCCTCCCTCCTTCCCTCTGTTGTTGAAGGTGGTGGTGTGGTTTGTGTTGTACATATTGTAAATATGGTTAGTGCAGGTGGTTGGTTAGGTTTTGCTGGTTTTGGCTTTGGCCTTTCTTGTTAGGGCCTTCTGACATCTGGGGCAAGAAAAGACTGAGGAAATGACGTCGGTCATGCGCTTTTGTACCCTGACGTCCTGATGTCAGTTTTAAGCTCCTTGACCGACGTCAGCCTAATACTTTGGTATTCGGGCCGACCGAGGACAGCGGACTACCCATATGTAAGGACTGCAGCAATGTGGATCTTCGAACATCTACATTTATGGTAGGTACAAAACTGTACTTTCAAACCCAGAGGAAAAAGGGCCCCCAATTTAATAATCCACATTTTTTCTTTGTTAGTAAGCATTTCATGTAGAACATGAGATTGTTTATGCCTAACCTTAATGTGATCAATAACCATAAAACAAAAATTACCTGTAGAGTGTGTAGAAATGTGTTTATACAAAGAACTGGAACCCTTTTTATTCTTAATGTCACTAAGATGTTCCCCTGTCCTAACCTTAAAAGGACGGGAAGTTTGTCCAACATAAAATGCTCGACAATTGCACTGGGCCAAATAGATCACCCAAGAGGTACTGCAATTAGCAAAGCATAAAACATTGTAAACTTGTGGACAATTATGTGAAGAAAAGGTCTGACATTTCAACACCCTAGGGCAATAGGTACAATGACCACATGGGTAACAACTCAATATTGAACCACCAAATAAATTGGTTTGAGTAGACGAGCCTACATCCTTATTATAGACCCTCTTGTAGTGACTAAAAAGAGATCCGAAAGACCGCCCTTTGCGAAATGAAAAATGACATCGATCCCCTACATAAATCTTAAGGACTTCATCCGATTTTAACAGGTGCCAATGATTACGAATAATATTCATAAAACCAACAGTATTTCTCCCATAAGTTGTGACCAATCTGAGCAAATCTGAGTTGCCAGAATCCCGAACCCGATAAGTTAATAACTCAGTTCTATCTTGCTGGTTCACAAAGCGATTAGCCCTTGTGATGTCACCCCCTTGATAGCCTCTACTCTTAAACCTGGATATAAGATCCCTTCTGTAATGGTCGTATGTGGAGGTACTGGAACAAATTCTTTTGACATGAAGAAATTGAGACTTGGGGATATTCCTGATGACATTCTGGGGGTGGAAACTGTTGGCATGTAATAGGGTATTGAATTGAGGAAATTTTCTTAATAGCTCACTCTCCAGAGTGTTGGTGTCTGTTCTTTTTACCAAAACATCCAAAAATGTTATTTCCGATCTTGAATAAGTCAATTTAAATTAATTACCCCATATATTGCCATTCAGATATTCTAAAAATACCATGAGGAATTCCATCAGCTCTTCACACCATCCAGCAGTCATCAAGATATCTCCTCCATATGTCTATTTCATTGATGTAAATATTGTAACAAATATCATAAATCACCTGATCCTCCACATACGCCATAAATAAATCCGCATAAATGGGGGCAAAAGATGCGCCCATGGCAATGTCCTGAACCTTCCAAAAGCATCTATCCTTGAAATAGAACACATTATGAATCAGGACCTGTTCTGTCATACAAACCAGAAGACAGCACGTTGGTGTGGTTTTTTTGCATCATGTTTGGTTGCTGAGGAAGGCTTTGCCGAAACCGGTACAACCATGTTGGTGTACGGTTACACTTTTTGCTGTTTCATTTTGAAATAAACCAGTATTGCCTATGTTACAGGAGTTGGGTGCTGGCCTCTTTTTTTGGATTTCCTTACTGCCCTGACCAGGAATCTCCTAGTCCACAGCCTCTCTTGCACTCAAGGTCTCGCTCTCCGCTTGGGGATTACAATCAACAAAGACAAATCTCAGATGTCCCCAACGAAGACACTGGAATTTATTGGAGCGGTCTTCGACACAACATCTTGTCAAGCTTCTCTCCCCCACCACAGGCTTTTGAAAATAAGACAAATTCAAGACCTTCTTCCTCACATGTTTGTACCAGCACGTCTTGTACTGCAAGTCTTGGGCTCCATGGCAGCTGCCATTACTTTAGTACCACTGGCGAGACTGCACATGAGAATCCTGCAGTGGCTCCTTTCCACACAATGGTTGTTGTTAACCCACCCACTCAACCACATGATACACCTTACAAACCATTGCAAGGAAGAAATGCTATTGTGATTGGAGCGACAAAAGAATCTTTGGTGTCGACCATTCTGTCTTCCCCGACCCACAGCCATGGTGACCACGGACGCTTCACTGTTAGAGTGGGGGAGCATTTTCAGGGAAAGACTATCCAAGGCACCTGGACCCCCATTGAGGCCAACTTGCACATAAATGTCCTGGAACTGAGGGCAGTTCTCTTAGTGTTGCAAGTGTTCCATGCATCCCTACCCTCGGGGACCATTGCAGTTCAGTCAGACAACATGTCAGTCATCTGGTGTATCAACAAACAAGGTGGAACCAGATCTTACCCCCTGGGTTGGGAAGCCGTGAGGATTTGGCACTGGGCAATAGCTTCCATTCACTTTCTTACAGCAAAGTACATTCCTGGGAGTTCCAACCTTATTGCGGACAATCTGAGCAGGAACATCCTGATGCCTCACGAATGGTCCCTCAACCCTGTAATAGCAGATCGGATCTTCTAACTTTGGGACAAGCCTTGCTGTGACCTGTTTGCTTCCCCCCTAAACTACAAATGCAGGAGCTATTTTGCCTTGATCCCCACCGAGGGATGCTCTAATGCACGATTGGCCCCCGGGTCTTCTGTATGCCTTTCCCCTATTTCCCATCATTCCAAAATTTCCCCAGAAAGCTCAGAGGTTGAAAAGCAAAGTGATCCTCATTGCGCCCTACTGGCCACGTCAAGTCTGGTTCCCGTTTCTATGGCCTCATCTGATTCACAGGCCGTGGATCCTGGATCATTCCCAGGACCTATTATCTCATCCTCAGGGATTGATTCATCCGAACCTGCACAGTCTCAAGCTCACAGCTGGGTTCCTCCACTTCCAATGATTGCCAGGCTGCCTGACATCCCATCTCCTTTTTGAGAAATTCTTCTGGCCTCACACGAACCTTCCACTGGAAAGGTTTATTCTAGTAAATGGACTAGGTTCTTTATTTGGGCCAAAGACCAGAACTTAGACCCTATCTCTATGCCTATTCAGAATATTCTGCAATACCTGACTACTCTTCTACATGCAGGAGCCTCAGCTTCAACGATCACTGTACATTAACAGCTGTCGCCAATTTTCATAATGGTCTTGATAATTCTTCAATTATGTCACACCGCCTATGCAAGACCTTTTTGAAGGGAGTATTACATGTTAAACCTCCGGTCAAGCCACCCTTAGAACCCTGGGACTTGACTCTGGTGCTTCAGTCTCTCACAGGCTCTCCCTTCGAGCCCTTTGATTCATGTGATATGAAATTTTTGTCATGGAAAACCATACTTCTAGTAGCACTCACCTCAGAGAGAAGAATATCTGAGCTGCAGGCCTTGAGTGTCAAGAGTCCTTACTTGATCTTCCACACGGATAGGGTGTCACTTCGTACTGACCCTTCTTTCCTGCCCAAGGTCATTTCTGGCTTTTCCATTAACCAATCTATTGACCTGCCGGTTTTCTTCCCAAGGCATTCTAATAGAGGGGAGTACCTTTTGCACACCCTTGATGTGCACCGGCAGCTTCATTGTTATTTGGACAGGACTAAATCTTTCAGGAAAACAAACCAATTGTTTGTGGCCTTTGCAGGACCCAGATTAGGTAAACCTGTTTCCAAAGTGACTTTATCCTCTTGGCTTAGAAACGTCATTACCTTTATCTACCAACAGAATAAGCTACCCTTACCTTCCAGAATAAAGGCTCATTCTGCCAGATCTATGGCTACTTCTGTAGCATTTCATTCCAGAGCCTCTATGGATGATATCTGTGCAGCAGCCATTTGGGCAAGACCTCATACCTTCAAATCTCATTACAAATTGGATTTGGCCTCCAGGGGACGAGCATCTTTTGGTTCTATGGTGCTCAGGAATATCTTTTCTTAGGGCCACCCAGGAATCAAGTAGCTGGGGAATCGGTCCTATCTGGAATGTATGAACAAAAGATTTACAACATCAGATAAAGAAGTTATGTCTTACCATAACGTTCCATATGTGATGTAGATCTTCCGTTTATTCATTACTTCCCGCCCTCCTTCCCCCTGCCTGGATTCCTGGTGGACTTTAAGAACTCCTGGTTAGGGTATTTGCTCAGACAGAGCCTCCTACCTTTTTTCTTATTACTACATCTTCTAGCTAGGGTGGGCAGACTCGATCTGGAGTATCTAGGAGAGGGGCATTGTGGGTAGGTTCTTAGCTGAGAGTTTTTGGCTTGCACGAGCTGGAAAATGGCCGTATCGGTTCCGAGGATGGAACCAAGGTCCTATCAGTAATGAATGAACAATAGATCTACAACACAGATGGAACGTTATGGTAAGATATAACCTCTTTTTTTCGTAGCTATAAGTTCTGCCAGACAGATTTTAGAAATTCAAGCATTATTTTGCAAACCACCTTATTTGATATTCCACAAAGACAGAGCTTCACTGAGAACAAATCCTTCCTTTCTGCCAAAGGTGGTATCAGAAAAGGGTCTATATTAGATCAGCGAATGCTTAAACAAGTGAACGCTGATTGATCAACCTTATGAAAGCGAAAGCCCTACACTAAACTATGCACACACCACTAACTATCCACTTAAAACCCTAACCCTAAGGTCCGTCACTATCGCACACTCACCTCACCTGCTCCCTAACCCTAACTCACCTAAACCCATCCTAACCCTCACGTCCATACAATCGCACACATACCTAACCAACGCACTAACTCACCTAACCCACCCTAACACTCACATCCACACAATCACACACTTTCCTGAATCCGACCCGTAACTTTCCACCGCAGCACTGAAAATACCGAAGCAACAGAAACGGACAACCAAATTCTTTCCCTGGGAAAAAATTCGGGTTTCTGTTGCTTTGATATTTTGACTATTCGCTTAAATAAGGTTGATCAATCAGTGTTTGTTGATCTAATATAGACCCATCAGAAAAGAATATCAACCAGGCAATCAATCTACCAGTATTTTTTCCCACTTACTCAAACAATGGGGAGTACTGTTTGCATTTATTAGATGTTCATAGACAATTACACTTCTGTCTTCATAGAGCAAAAGACATAAGGAAGTCTGACCAACTTTTTGTTTTCTTTGCAAGTACTAAAATGGGAAGCCAGTTACCAAAGTCACTTTATCTAGATGGCTAAAAGATTATACTTCCTTTATATACAACAAGAGGAAAGTTGAATTACCTGGGCCTGTTAAGGTGCACACTACCACATCCATCGCTACTTCAGCAGTATTCCAGAGTAATGCTTCCATGGATGAGATTTGTGCAGCAGCAACATTGGCTAACCCACATAGCTTTATTATTCATTGCAAACTGGATTTGGACTCTAAGGGAAGAGCATAATTTGGTTCTATGGTGCTCAGGAATATCCTTCCATGAGTCCTCCCAACATCTAAAGTAGATGGGGACTGTGTCCCACAGGTCAAAGAATAAATGAAGATTGACAACATCAGATAAAGAAGTTATGCACTTACCATAACGTTCCATCTGTGTTGTCCATCTTTATTTATCCTTGACTCCCACCCTCCATCCTCCTTCCTTTCATACTTCTTGGTGGAATGATTTATGGTCCTAGGTACTCATTTTTTCACCCATGATGCCAGATATGGTCTCCATGAAGATTTTATTAGGATTATAATTTTTGTCTTTTCTATCTGGAAACTCGATCTGAAGTAATTGAGAGAGAAGTATTCCGGGCAGGAGTTAAGCTGGAGAGTTTTTGGTCCTTGTGGGGTGTAGTAACGGCCGAGTCGGTTCTGATATTCAGAGCTGAATCCACAAGTCAAAGATAAATGAAGATGGACAACACAGATGGAATGTTATGGTAAATACATAACTTCTTTTTATCCTAATCTTCCTGCTTCGTAAGTCAATAGTGCTGATATTAAAAACATATCGCTGATTTAAAACATTTATTTCTGATTATATTTAGCTTTGTCCCTGATTCTGGAAGAAAGAGGTTGAAAGCTATTGCAGTTCATTACCGTGGTAACTGCTATCTACATGGAAACATGAAGGGTCACTTAATTATAGCAGTGAGGTTCATGTGTAAGAGCCTTGTTATGACAGGCTTGTATAGCAAAGTTCTTAAATGGGAATCTCATTGTAATAAGCTTATTTTTCTCTTGATTTCAGAACATAATCAGAGTGTGCTTCATATATTACAGATTATTTATTTATTTATTAGTTATTTTTACAAAGACATGATCCTCAAAAGCCATACTGATGCATTTTGTGTCTTGTCAGGGTCAGAAAACCACTTTTGGGTATTAATGGCTGAACTGGGGTGGGGAGGGGGCAGAATTAAGTACAATAAATGGCACTTGAGTTCTTCTCTTAAGAACAAGTTACTAATCAGAGGTCTGCTGAGAGCACAAACCAAGACAATTAGTCATAAGGGAGGTAGTTTTGGACTCTATACTGTGTTTCTGTGCACATACTGCACATCAGCAGTAATACACTTACTTACGGAGGGTCTACACCTATGCAGGATTTCACTTCACTGAATGCGGATAACCTTGACCTACTGTCTCTGTTGCATGGGGTAAAAAATCATAGCAGTACAGTAATTAAGATACACTCAGTAGAGATGCAGGCTATGCTAGAATGAAGAAATTTCTTCCTGTCCCTGACATAGCATATATAAACTGAGTGGAAAACTATTTTTGTATGAATAAGGTTTATAAATGCAGTTGTCACAAGCCCATTTTTACTAATCTATAATGCACAGTTACTGTAAAACAGATGCACATATTTATGATAAATAGGAAGCATACCTCCTTCGCACTTGCTTGTACAGTTAAATCAATGTTAGGTTTGGCAGTGTCACATTCAGTAACTTTATTTTTTTTTTTTGGGACACAGGAAACCACTTTATAGCCTAATACTGCACATCCGTTTTTTTCCACCAAGAAAATGAATACAAATGTATATTAAACTGTAGTACACTTAATGCTGTTTACAACTTTTTGAGTTGTAACATAATTTGAAACAAATGTCATTTGCAATCATGTGATTTACAGAGGAATTACAATAATGCAGACTCATCCCGAGGGCAGCTATCTTTCTCCACCATTGACATATGTTTCCTGTCTGGTGGTGGGGTCCCTCTCCTCCTTTGGAGCCTTTGGCTATTATTCAAAGGCTGTGCCAGCAAAAGTGAACCAACATCAGTATGCAGGAAGTCAAGCCTCCAGCAACAGCTCATATTGAAGTTTCTCCAAATATAACAATGCAGCTATTGGTTTGTTAGTGCCTACTTGTTATTTTCTTATTCAGCATTCTCTTTCTTCGTTCTACTTTGAATGAACGTTTTGTTCTTATTTTGATTCAAATGTTGCTATTCTGCTCAGTTAGACCTTGAACTCAGGAACAGCATTTCTAAGTGTTGTACTCCCTGAGACTAAGTACTGTATTTGCTGGCAGATAATTCAAAAGTAGTTCACCCACTCTTCCCCATCTTGAGATGTGTTTGTCAAGGGTTTGCTAGGGCTAGCTTAATTTAAAGAAGTTGGCCAGCAGAAAACATGGGCTGTTGGACCCTTTATACATTTTTTAAATGTTTTTGTAATGAAGACCCTCTAAACCTACTAACTGTGTTGGTATCAAACTAAAGATGTGTCCTACAGGTACTGCTATAGGGTTAGCAGGAGGTGAGGTTACACATTTTCTGTTGCAAGCTATTCCTTTGTGATGTTTAAAATACTGTGCCCTAATGCCAGAGGTATTTTCCATTCGGTCCCAACCAGCTGGACTCGGGTAAGAACAAGAACAGTAAGGTGTGTGTGTGTGTGTGTGTGTGTGTGTGTGTGTGTGTGTGTGTGTGTGTGTGTGTGTGTCTGTGTGTGTGTGTGTGTGTGTGTGTGTGTGTGTGGACATTAAATGCAGTTTACCAGGAGCTCCTGCCTGAAGTAAGTTACCTGCTCTGAGAAAAATATGAAAAGCATTTTAGCTGTTGTTTTATACCATTCAAAAACTGTTGTAATGCCTCATAATGTTGACACAGCTCCAAACAGCTAAAATAAAAGTACTTTGTGTCACAGAGAATTTATGGAGTGAGATGTGCCATTCCCCTGGGTATACAGAATGACATGCTGCAGATATCAAGTCTACCCTAACATCTGTATACTTCTGTTAAACAAAATAAAGTGCAGGTGTAGATCAGACACAAAAGGTGCCAAAAATAAGTATCACCTGTTTGTAGTAATTATTTTCAATATTATCTTTAGTAATGTCCACTACAAAAATTCATACAAACACACACACAAAATTGCCAGATTCCAGAACAACTTAAGCTTGGGCCAACGCACTTTCATTGTTCATTTAACATCTTTCATTAATATAATCCACAAGTCCATTATTGCATAAATTTGTAATGTTTCCTTTGTCACTTAGGAGTGTCAAAAGAAGATTTCCACTGTATCCCATTTATTATTTTTTTCATTAAAATACTTCATAAGTACATTCTTGCATAATTGTGTCATATTTCTATTGTCGCATCATGTTTGGCTTTGTAGATTGCTTTTCACTTTTGTATGACATTGCATTTGACATCAGACTTCATTTGGAGGAATAACTGCTCAAACTGCTGGACATGTATAAGCTAGTAAAATATTCTATAAAATCTTCGGTATGCTTTGAATGGCTTCTTACATCATTCATTGTCACATGCACACGTGTATGCATGGGGAGTTTCATTAGGTAGGACTGTAACAGTGCTCTGGCGCAATGCAGTGTTCGCCAGTATTCCTGTACTGTCCCTCCCTCACACATGTTAGGGTGCTTACCACAGTAGGCTGCTTGGTGCAACCTGTTATTTGCAGCCTTTAGTTGGCATTGGTCGCGTATAGTGATCAGGCATAACGTATTTGCATGCTTTCCTTTTGTGGATGGGGCTGGTATTTCCCAAAATATTTTGTTAACTCTGCCCTGGTTATTGTGGGAAGTTAAGCCCTCTACTCTCCCCAAATAATATGACATTCTTTGAGGTGGCACAATTTGTGGTAAGGGAAGCCAAGTTAGGTAAGTTCTAATATTGCGGCTACAGACGCAGTAACTAGTAACTGTGCTGTTTATGCACAGCATCCCTGTTATCACTACAAGTAGTCATTGCCCCATTCATCAGTGGGGAATGTCAAAAAGAATATGCCTTCTCTAGCTGGAGAGCTTGAGCATTGTATAAGCAGTAAAATGATTGCTCATATGATTATTGTAGTGCTACCATAGTAACAAACCTCCCGTGGTCATGTCATTTTTTTGAAAGAAATGAACACATAGTTTATAGGTAGGTATCACTGTGCAAGAACAAATGTACTCTTTCCTCTACCACATGTTCCCATTCTGATTTTCTCTTATCAGAGACACTTTTCAAAACTTCATTATAGACTACAAATGTATTCCATAACAAATATATTGAAATAATGTTTTCTTTTAGAAGTGAACGAGACCCATTTTTTTCCCCTTAACTATGAGTGAATATGAAAGGATTCATACAAATAATTAATCAAAATGCATATACTTTTCACTGTCACTTGCACATCAGGTGCCATAGGCAGTGCTGATTGCAGCAATCCCCTCATGTATTCATGAGAGTTAAGCTAAGCCGATTTCAAGGATGAACTTAAGCTAACCTGAAATAGTGAACTTCATATTGTAGTGTAGGGACTGATTCCCACAGCTTCCGTTTTCCTAATGTGTGATTCTGAGGAAGTCACTTAACTGGAAAATGCTTTCAGGTCACCTCTGAAGAGAGGCTTGTGTCTTTCTTGGGTACTTAAAAGCCATGTTTCCAGCTTGATGGAAAAGAAAAGCTTATTTTATGCTAAGAATTGAGTAACTTATCAGCATCCTCATGACGTATGCTAACATCAACAAAAGACCGGCTGCAATACATATGCTTACATTGTCAAATGCATGGTGTTCTGTTTCCTATAAATTGCTATTCGCAGGAGGGCAGCACCAGACTAAGGGACAAGCTACACACACATAAAATACATATGAATATATATATATATATATATATATATATATATATATATATATATATATATATATATATCATAGCTCTCAGCTTTCCATTTCCAGAATGTGGAACACTACCTGTCATAACATGAAACAAATGAGGAAAATGTGATAATGTCATTCACTGTGTTGAATCGGCAGTTCATCAACAGAGTGAATGATGCTGAAATGCAGTTGAGTGTTCTGGTCATCAAAAATTAAATATATTGGAAGAAGGAACACAGAATGCATGTGGGTAAGGTAAGTGTGGGCTTGGGATATTAGAGCTGAAACTTTCACACATACTGAAGTTTTCAGCATTAGGAAACGGGAGTGTTTCTGAAAGTGTATGCAGGTTAGGATTAGAGTAAGGGTAAAGTAATGGGAAAGATGTATTTTGTGCGTGGGTGTGTGTGTGTGTGTGTGTGTGTGTGTGTGTGTGTGTGTGTGTGTGTGTGTGTGTGTGTGTGTGTGAGAGAGAGAGAGAGAGCCTGCTTTGTGTAGTTGTAGTGTTACAGAAGGGGTTCTTCTACGGTAATTTGCAGGGACAGGGCAGAAATCCTGATCTTTTGGGCTAGTGGGAGGCTGAGGTGAGAGAGCAGCCACAAACTGTACTTATAAGTAACCCATGGCTTATCCCTCCATATGCAGATTGCAACTATCTGTCATGCAGATGTTTAACCGACCCCCATTTCTGTCTCCACAGCCCCTGAACAGATTGCAGAGAATGTGCAGCTGTGCAGGAGGAGGAGGTGACTTTATGACATTTGCAGTCTACATTTGGGTGAGTAAGGCATGGCTTACTTACAGTACATAGTCGGCTGCTAACTCACTTCGCCTCTCATTGGCCCAGGACATCAGGACTTCTTCTCTAATGTTTCAGCTTACCTTAGCAGAGCCCTTTTTGTAATGCTACCACTATACAAAACAGGCTCAGACACACACACAAACACACACTCACACATTCACACACAAAGCATTACATCAGTCCCCTTACTTAGTCCTTACTCTAACCTGCAAGCATTAGTAAGTTGGTACGGGGGGTGGGGTGAAGTAATGGGGTCATAACTTATCAGTAATTTGGACCAGACAGACTTTCAGTACGGTTAATAGTGACTATCATGAGGCTTGCAGTATTGTTTAATATTTTCTTTGGCAATCATTTCAGAGTTGCTTTAGAAGTCACTGTACAGTCAAGTTTTGGGAGAGAATTGCCTAACAGTGTCATGGTTATTAAGACATGAACTCATAGATGATATGCTAAAAATCTGAGCCATAAATATTATGAAATGGGCACAAAATAGCTGTTGTTTGAAAGCCCTATATAACAGTGCATTTTAATAAATAAACAAGAATGCGGATTCTTTAGTTTGGAGTCAGATACAGAAGAGGAAATGTGCATGTCTGGTCTGTGGAAGAAGAAAAAGAAGGAACTGCATTTCCAGATGTATGTAGGATGGTGAGGGAATGACATTACCAGTGTCCTTAATAGAAGGATAGGGAAAGGTGCAGGAGATTATGAGAGACACTGACACTTGTCAGCAGTGGTGTCCAGGCCACATTACTTTTATAAAGGGGTATATTTTGCTTGTGGGTGATAAAAAGCAGTACATGGATCAGGAAACTTATTATTTCTGACTGAGAATCTAGTTTACTTATTGAAAAAAAGATTAAATTGGTAAATTGTTACTGAAGGAAACTGGTACTCCTGTAGTATAATAATAAAGGAACAGAAGTTAAACACTGCAGTGGGTAGGCAGGGGTTATTTGTTAACTCTTAACCTGGAACCACTGTTAAGATTTTATTTATTTTACATTTGTTTACTGGGATAGTCCGACTATGTCAGAAAGAACCTGTTTTCAGAAGAGGCCCAGGGAGAAAAGCTCCAGTTACAGACTGTAAATGTACAAACTTTTATAAGCAGTGAAAGCAGTGCTGTAAACACTATAAATGAGCAATAACAAAAAATAGAAATACAAGTAGTACATACATTGAAATGGGGCAGATGGCTAAACATCTTATAAGTAGAAGGTAAACATTATGTATACAGTAAAATAGGAATACAAGTAGTATGTACATTGTGGTGAGGCAGATGACTAAACATTTTTACACAGTAGGAGGTAAAACAATTTTGTGAGCAATTGACTATCATATTAACATCATAGATGGTAAGCATACATAGGTGTAGGAGTTCAACTAAGTGAGATAGGGATATAAGAGTGAGTCGGAGGGCAATAGTGTGGGACAGAAAGGCAGGGAGAAGGGATTGTACGAGGTAACAGGAGAGAGGAGAGATTTTTTGGGGGGGTAGTGAAAGAGAGGGAGGGAGAGAGTGAAGGAGTTGTTGGCCCGGATCAGATATTTATTCAAGTGACAGTCCTGGTCCCACTCATCATGAAATACAGCTCAGTACAAGGATTATGCAATGGCTTACCTCATACATACTGCGTACCTTACCAGCTTTAGAGGGCATGTGGGTGTAGGTGCTTGCACATTGTGAGGGGTTTCATTTTATAGAATTAATTAAGTAATTATTTTTGGGCATGCCTTGCACCCCTGCTTCAGAATTCTGACAGCTGTCCACACTGCCCCACATTCATCCCTGGATTATGACTGAATTATGGCCAGGGATAAGGCTATCCTGTGGTTTCGGGGGGAAGGGGGGGGGGTTTCTGCCCTGTCCAACATCTCCTAGATGTTCTTCGTCTCACATTGCTGCAGTCATAACATGTGGGTAGTCTGCTGTCCTCGATCGGCCTGAATACCAAAGAGCTAGGCTGGCGTCGGTCATTGTCGCCTAGAGCTGACGTCAGTACGTAGAAGTACTTAAGCGCATGACCGACGCCATATCCTCAGTCTTTCTTGCCGCGTGGTCCGAAGCAGAAGCAGCGTTTGCAAGTGCCGTTCGGCGTTCTGAAATTTTCATTTATCGAGTTTCAGACCAAAGACCAAGTTGGGCTAAGTACCCCGTTGGGGAAATTTTTGTCTTTTCTTGCCTCAGTTATCCGGATGTCAGAAAAAGTTAATAATTGTATTTCTTGTGGGAAACAGATACCTCATAGGGATTATCATTCTTTCTGTATTCCTTGCTTGGGGCCTGAGCACGACGTGGTCGGGTGTCGCTTTTGTGCTAGATTTAATAAGCGCACCATTAAATGAAGATTAGACTGTGCCAGGCTTGTTTTTGGTAAACGGTGTAACTATAACATGCCGTTGGATCCTCCGACGCCCGCTACTGCTAAAAAGCGTAAGGATAAATCTTTGAGGTCTAAACCGGATGAGTCGTCCGTTGCAGACGCCGGTTCTACGGAGCCTCCGGTTGAATCTGTGGATCCTGCCGAGGGTTCGGCTGAATCCCAGGGGGAACCTTTACTTTTACAGGAGTTGGCCTCTCAGGAGTTAGGCCAGGCTGAGGGTGCTTCTCAGGTGTCTGTAGTTCCAGCTTTACAAAAGGTTATTAGGCCTTCTACTTCAGTGGCTAAAGGCCATGCTAAGGCCAAACCTTGTCTTGTTGGCCCTGGTCATAGTTCTAGCTCTCCAGCCCCTGTTCCTAAAAAGCATATGTTGAAAATGGCAGAGGACTTGATTACTTTGATCAGGGGTTCTATGCCCCCAGAGAAGAGGCCTAGGGTGGAGGCAGATTTAGAGGAATGGATCATTCCTCTGACTACTCTGAATCCTCAGCTGAAGAAATTCAGGATTTCCCTTCCTATTCAGATTCGGATGCAGAGGACTCCTGTCCGTCTGCTTCTCCTCCAGAGGATTTTTCTTTTTCTGAGACTTTACATTCCATGAGGGAACATTTCAAGTGGGAAGGTCAAGATGTTCAGATTCTCAGAAAAGGCTTAGGGAATTTTTGTTTCTGCCACAACATAGGCCCTTGGCTATTCCTCCTGTCTTAGATGTTGTTCAGGATGTTTTTCTGAATCTTCCCTTAATCCTGATTCTTTGCCTCCGCCCCTGTTAAGCCAGACAGGTATTACAGAGTTCCAGAAGCACATAAGTATTTGTACAAGAGTCCTAGAGCTGATCCGGAAACTATTATTCAAGGTCCGAAGGGGGTTAGGGCTTCTGTGGCTAAGAATCCAGTTCCTTTGGATAAGGATTCTAGAGCGTTAGATAGGTGGGGGAAAAAAGTGTACACCTCCTCTACGTTAG
The DNA here is from genome assembly GCF_019279795.1 of Protopterus annectens. Classification (NCBI taxonomy): domain Eukaryota; kingdom Metazoa; phylum Chordata; order Ceratodontiformes; family Protopteridae; genus Protopterus; species Protopterus annectens. Next base: position 215,928,285 of record NC_056745.1, read on the forward strand.
CTATAAGGGCTTTGAATTGCCAATTTCATATGCTGAAGTATCAGAATTTTTTGTTAGGCCAATTGAAATCTAAGGTGGATGCTTTATCTGAGGGTATAGAGTGTAAGGAGCTCCAGGAGTTCTTTCATGCATCAGATCAAGTTGGCAAACATTCTTTGCAGTGTGGTTTTGATGTTCTTCAGGCTTCATCCAGGGTGGCTGCTACAGGTTCAGTTATTCGTAGACATGCCTGGCTTAAGGATCAAAATTTGTCAGAGCATGTTAAGGCTTGGATTTTGGATGCTCCTCTTCAATCTGAAGTACTTTTTGGCCCTCCTATGGAATCAGTTTTGAAAAAGATGGAAGATAAGGCTAAGTCTATGCAGACGGTCAAGGATTTTATGCAGGTGCAGCCCCCTAAGTTTAGTAGGAATTGGTCTGCTAGAGGATGGTCTTATCCTTCTTCGGATTATCAGTCTAAGGGCAGGTCTAGACGTGGTAGAGGCAGGGCTCACGCTCAGGGTTCTTTCAGACCTAGGACTTGGAGCTCTCCTGCACAGTCTTCTGGTGAGGGTAGGGGTCAGCCCTTTCGTAAGCAGACCCAATGACCTGTATCTTCCGCTGCCAGACCCTTCTTTACTGGCAGCTCCTCTAGGAGGAAAGTTGGGACTTTTCAAACAAAACTGGAATTTGGTCACCCAGGACCAATGGGTGTTGGATATAATAAATCAAGGTTACAAGTTTTATTTTCACACTTTTCCTCCTTTCAAAGGCATGCCGGATGTGCCTCCTCAGCAAAGGCTGGAGGCTCAGGAGCAAATTTCTCTGCTTTTGCAGATGGAGGCAATTCAGGTGGTCCCTCCGTCAGAAGTAGGCCTAGGATTTTATTCCTGCCTATTCCTAGTGCCAAAGAAAGGAAACACTTGGAGGCCAATTCTGGATTTGTCCATTCTCAATACCTACCTAGACATTCCAAAGTTCAAGATGTTAACATTACAACAACTTCTGCCTATGCTAGGCAAAGATCACTGGATGGTAACCCTGGATCTCAAAGAGGCCTATCTTCACATCCCTATCAGGCCCAGTTGCAGGAGATTCCTGAGATTTCGGGCTGCTACTTCGCATTATCAGTTCTCTGCATTGCCCTTTGGTTTATCTACTGCGCCCAGGGTATTCACAAAAGTTCTGGCTCCTGTGATTGCTTTCTTCAGACAGAGAGGAATACAAATTTACCCTTATCTGGACGATTGCCTGATTCTTGCTCAAAACAAAGACATATTACTACAACATCTCCAGTATGTAATGGCAGTTTTAAGGTGCCTAGGGTATTCTGTGAACGAAATAAAGTCCAGTCTAGTACCCTCTCAGGACATGTGCTTTCTGGGTGTGAGACTGAATACAGCTTCTCAGATGGCTTTTCTGACCCCGGACAAACAAAGAACTCTTCATCTTTACTTCCAGCAGTTATCAGTAATGTCCAGGCTGACTGCAAGGACAGTCCTTCAAGCCTTGGGGTTCATGGCATCTTGCATTCTAGTACTTCCCAATGCCAAACTGCATATGAGGAAGCTACAATGGTATCTCAAAAGTGTGTGGACTCAACACTGCCACGGTTTGGACACTGTCATTCGGATTATACCTTGCATCCAGAAGGAATTCTTGTGGTGGGCTCAGGAATGTCACCTAAACAAGGGACTCTCTGTGACCCGACCAGAGGCGAGTCAGATCCTAACGACGGATGCCTCGGACTTGGCTTGGGAGCACACTTCAATGGGAAATGGATACAAGACATGTGGCCTCCCAAACTACTACATTTGCATATCAACATGAAGGAGATGTTAGCAGTTCAATTTGCTTTGATGGCCTTCAAGGACCTGCTTCAGCCGGGACAGGTGTTGATTCAAACAGACAACACAACAGTCATGTAGTACATCAACAAGCAGGGGGGAACCCATTCCTACCCTCTTTGCAGGCAAGCAATGATTTTGTGGGAGACTGCTCTGAGTTTTCGAATCAATCTTCAAGCACGGTTTCTGCCAGGAGCTCAGAACTCCCTAGCAGATATATTGAGCAGGCAAATTGTGGATCCCCACGAGTGAAAGCTGGATCCTCAGGTTTTCAAACAATTGACTGTGGCTTGGGGAACTCCAGACATAGATCTGTTCGCTTCTCCACTGAATTTTCAACTTCCAAAATGTTGCACAAAGATGTTCCACCCAGATGCTTGGAAAGTGGATGCTCTATCTTTCAGTTGGAACAACCTTCACGTTTATGCTTTTCCTCCTCTGCCTCTTCTCCCCAAGGTACTCTTGAAAGTCAGGCAGGACAAGCCTTGCATGATTCTAATAGCACCAGATTGGCCACGTCAGCATTGGTATCCTCTGCTGAGGAGTTTAATCCAGGAGCCTCCTTGGCTTCTGCCACAGGTTCCTCATTTGTTGTCCCAGTCAAACAATCATTTTCTCAATGTTCAGGTGCAGTCCCTCCATCTAACAGCCTGGCGTATTCTGTGATGGAGCGGGTGGGGTCTCAGCTTCCTCAACAGGTTTTGAATGTCATTTTGGAAGCCAGGCGGCCTAGCACTAGAAAAGTTTATGCTGATAAATGGAAGAGATTTTTTCTTTGGAGCACTGCAAAGGGTTTTGATGTTTCAGTGCCTAATTTGAGTTTTGCACTACAGTATCTTACTGAATTACTGGACAAGGGTTTGTCATTCTCTTCTGTGAAGGTTCATGCTGCAGCCATTTCTGCTCACTATGATTGTGACCCTCCTTTATTTTCTCATCCTTTGTTCAAACAATTTCTTAGAGGGCAAAGAATATAAGACCCCACGTAGAGCTCCTACTCCTTCCTGGGATCTCAATTTTGTTTTGGAGAAACTTACTTTACCTCCTTTTGAACCTGCAGCTATGTCTGAACTGAAGTTTTTGTCTTGGAAGACTGCTTTTTTGTTGGCCATTACTTCTGCTAGGAGGGTATCTGAATTGCAGGCACTCATGGCAGTTGAACCCTTTTTGATATTTCATAAGGATAGAGTTTCTTTGCGAACTAACCCTACTTTTATGCCTAAAGTGGTTTCTAATGTGGCCTTGAACCAGTCTATTCATTTGCCTACTTTTTATGCTGATCCCCAAAATAAAGGGGAAAAAGTCTTGCATTCTTTGAATATCCACAGGCAGTTACATTACTATTTGAGCAGAACTAAGGAGTTCAGACAGACTCAACAGTTATTTGTTTCTTTTGCTTTGAGTTCACAAGGGAAAGCTGTTTCAAAGCAGACTATTTCAAAGTGGATTGGTCATTGTATTGCTTTTGTTATTCTCATCATGGGAAGGATGTTCCTGCTGGGATCAGACCTCATTCTACTAGGGCTACTGCCACTTCTACTGCTTTTCTAAGGGGTGTAGCTACTAAGGATATTTTGGAGGCAGCTACTTGGAGTTCAGTACACACTTTTACTAAGCATTACCATCTCCTCTTTATTCCAAGTCCAGGGCTGGGTTTGCCACTGCAGTTTTACAGGGCATGTTAGCAGCTCCTAATGCTTTGTAGTTTGCCAGCCTCCCTTTTCCTTTGCTTTGGGATTCTACCCACAGGTTATGACTGCAGCAATGTGAGACGAAGAACATAGTACAGTTTTGTACCTACCATAAATGTAGATGTTCGAGGATCCACATTGCTGCAGTCCAATTATACCTCCCTCCTTCCCCTCTATAGTTGTGGTTGCTGGGTTTCTTTTTGGGATACTCTTTATTTCCACACTGGTGGTTGTTGGGCTTTTACTACTTTAGTTCTGGCCTTCATTTTTAGGCCTTCTGACATCTGGGGCAAGAAAGACTGAGGATATGGCGTCGGTCATGCGCTTAAGTACTTCTACGTACTGATGTCAGCTCTAGGCGACAATGACCGACGCCAGCCTAGCTCTTTGGTATTCGGGCCAACCGAGGACAGTGGACTACCCACAGGTTATGACTGCAGCAATGTGGATCCTCGAACATCTACATTTATGGTAGGTACAAAACTGTACTTTTTCTTTTTTCTTTTTTCTTTATGGCCTACTCCATTTTCCCCTCCCTCCCTCTGTGTGTTTGCATGGTTACACCATAAGGAGCAGGAGTGTAGTGGGAATGTGCAACATCCCCCCCCCCCACCTCTGCAGAAGTTCAGCTGTATCCCACCCTATTCTTCCCTTTGGATTACACAATCCCAGTACTATTCCCAGTCTTTGCTAGAGATGTCATGGGAAATGACCACACAACCATCCTCCCTCTCTAGGATAGGTACATCCCTATTCTTTCTCTGCCAGTACCTCAAGTGCCCAATATACCAATTGAACTTAGGTCACATGGGTCACAGTCTGGGCTTTATCCCTCTAAGCCACAGCACTGGCTTCATTTTGTAGAACTATTTTAATGTTTAGATTGTACTGCTTAAGATGGTACTAATTTTATTATAATGGATGGAGTAACACTCTAAAATGTGTTATTATGACAAGCTGACTTCTAACTAATTTCCCATTTGTTTCATAAGCCATAAATTTGCCTTGATGTTTCACAAAATATTGCATTCTGATTCTTGTCACTGAAAATATTAATGTGAAGTTGTTCAATCTCGCCCTTTATTCTTACACATGGGCTTGGCTCCGAGTCGGCCGCTTTACTAGCTAAAGATTTCAGAGAAGCTCAAGGCCAGGCCCCTATCCCATGATGCTCTCTGTCCTCCCCCAGATGTAGTTTGCTGCTGCAACTGATCGCAAGGTCGTCGGAGAGCTCGGGCCAGTTCATAGGTTCATACTAGGCTATCTGCCCTAGGGCATTTATAAGCCTAGCCAGAGTGTGTTTGGCTTTCGCCACCCATTTTAAATTAATTTTGCTATGCCTTTTTTTGAGGTTAGTATACTGTGCCTCTGTCTAACAGTGACACAGAAGTGATAGCCAGGGTAAACCTACGATCTCCCATCCACTCATCAAGATTCCTCTTGAAGAGAGTCAATGTGGGACTCTGCCTAACCTGGACTGGGATTTTATTCCAGAGTGAAGGGAGCCTCTGGGTTATGAATCTGTCCCTCCAGCATGTCCTATTTATTTCAGTGCTGAGGTTCATGTCTCTCGAGCGCGTAGCTCGATGGGATTTGGATTTTCTGAGGTGCAGCATATCCATTAATTCCGGGTTGGACATGGCTTTATACGTCAGGCACAGATCGCCTCTGAGCAGGCGGTATGCCACTGAGTAGAGTTTAACCGGGCAGCATATGGCATCTGGTTGAGCCCTTTGATCCTCTTGGTGAGGTACTTTTGGGGTCTTTCCAGTTGCTGCAGGTGTCTGGTAAGGTACATCCCAAAAGGGGCATTGTACTCAATTATGGGCCTGATGAGGGTTGAGTAAAGAGGTACGATGACCTCCCCTGATCTAGATGTGAATCCCTTCATAATTAGGTGGGCTATATAAAATGTTTTTCTAACCACTTTGGCCACGTGGTTGTCAAATGAGAGATTGCTATCAACTTGGGTCCCCAGGACCCTAATGACTTCTTCTGTACTTAATGGATTGCTACCTATGTGGTAATTTGTGGGCACTTTGTTTTTGCCAAAGGGGATGAATATACACTTTTTGGCGTTTAGCTTGAGGCCATGGCTCTGGCACCAGTTGTCTGTTTCTATGAGGCCCTTTTGGAGGATGCTTGTGTCGGCTGGAGAGTTGATTATGGCGCCCAGTTTGCAGTCATCTGTGAACTTGGTCAGCCACAGTCCTTCCGTGTTGGCCTGTACCGCCGAGAAATATATACCGAACAAGAAAGGTCCCAGGACTGAGCCTTGTGGGACGCCACTTGTAACTGGTTTGGAGTCTGACATGGCTCCAGCAATTCTAACCATGTGGGTTCTGTCCTTGAGCCAGTTTGCAACCCATCTAGTGACATAGGGGTTTATATTTAAGCTGGTGAGCTTATCTATAATGCCCGAGTGGAGTATTGTATCGAAGGCTTTTGCGAGGTCCAGGTAGGCTGTGTGGACCACCTTCCCCTCGTCAATGGCCTTGGTGACTGTTTCAAAGAAATTGACCAGGTTTAAGAGGCAGGATCTGCCCTTAACAAAGCCGAACTGGGTAGGATCCAGTGTCTGTATGTCCCCAATATCTTTATTTATGAGGTCCATGATGATCCTTTCCATAGCTTTGCAGACCAAGCTAGTCAGGCTTATGGGGCGATAGTTTCCAGGATCCGTTGAGGCACCACCTTTGTGGAGAGGGACCACTGTTGCTGTACGCCACTGTTTGGGTACATATCCTGTAGTAAGGCTAAGATTGAACAGAAGTTTTATGTTTGGGTTTAGCTCTTCTTGGAGTTCATGTAGGACGCAGCCTGGGACACCATCTGGTCCCATTGATGCTGTGTTTTTTGCTTTGGAGAGGGCGGCTCTTACCTGAGCATCTGAGATGTCAGGGGGGGCAGCACTCTGTTGGGATAGATATTTGCCCTTTTGGTGGGGAGGGGGGAGAAGTTTGCACTGAACCTGTCAGCTAGGATGTTGGCAATGTCTGTGGGCTCGGTGTATTTTTTGTCATTTTGGACTAATTCTGAGCATATCTGGGAATTCCCACCCAGGTTCCTAACATAACTAAAGAAAGCCTTGTGATTATCCTTAGTGTCCTGTGCAATTTTTTTCCTCGAAGCTGGCCTTAGACGATTTTATGAGTGCCCGTAGTTTTTTGCTAATACTGATCAAAGATGCCTTCCCTTTTTGGGATTTTGCTCTATCATGTAGTAGCTTCCTCCTTCTATTGTATAGTTTGTTTATGGCTGGGGTCCACCAGACAGGACGTCTGCCTTTGGAGGATTGGGTCTTGGTTTTATTTGGGATTGCATGATCCATGCATTCCTGAAGGTGTTCATAGAATGCGTTTATAAAGGATTCTGCGGTCTGGGCCGTATTTTCCACAGGCCCGGGGGCTTTGAAGGATTTCGCCTCGGTTTTGAGGCGTGTGAAATTTGCTTTAGAGAAGTTTTTCACTGTGGTTTTCTGGGCAGGGGGTGAGGTCGGGATGTGAATATCCAGTGAGATTAGTTTATGGTCTGATCTTACCAGTGAGGGATACACTTCTGGTCTGGAGCATAGTGTCCCCATGTTGGCGATGATCAGGTCCAGTATGTTTTCCACTCTTGTGGGAGTGGTAACAAGTTGTTCCATAGCATTTGAGTTTATAAATTCTAGGAACCTTTGGGCTAGGGTGTTGGAGCTAGAGTAATGCTCCCAGTCTATGTTTGGGTAGTTGAAGTCGCCCAATATAATGTTGTTTGGAGAGACCTTCATATTTTCCAGTATTCTCAGGAAGGCCAAGTGGAGTTCCTGTGTCTGGGAGGGTGGTCTGTAGCAGGCTATAAACTGGAAGGCAGTTTTACCCACAGTTAGTTGCACATGGATAGTCTCTGATGCTTCGTGCTGTGCCACCAACCTGGAGGTGTGGGTATCTTTGACGAATATTGATACTCCCCCTCCTTTTGTGGTTCGGTCCATGTTTTAGGGCCGAAAAGCATGGTATGAGGTATAACCTGGTAGTGCTGGGGTGCTCTCGGGAGCCTTGAACCAGGTTTCTGTTACTGCACAGATATCGATGTTCTCCATGCTAAGGAGAGTTTTGAGTGCGTGCATCTTGAGGTTTAGACTTCTGGCGTTGAGTAGCATTACTCTTAGTTTCTTATCCCTTGTGATACCTATGGAGGTGGGTTTGTCTTTTGAGCCTTGCCTAAAAAAGGCAGTATGGGGGTAGCAAGAGCCTTTGCCAATATCCAAAAGCCCAGGGGTGACAGGTGCAAGCCGTCCCTAGCGAAGCATCGTGGCTTGTCGAGCATGTCATCCCAGGCCGACAGGCATTGGATCCCCTTTGAATGACACCAACACTTAAGCCAATTGTTGAAAGTGATCATCTTGTCTTCATATTGTGGCATCATTCTCGGTGAGGGTAAGATGCTACTCAAGGTCAGGGTCATACCAGCCTGGGCTACATGCTCAGAGAGCTCATCTATGTCTCTTTTCATGTAGTCCAGGGAGGTACATCTCAGGTCATTCACACCAGCATGGACAATGACTGAGTCATATTTGTACTTGCCTTGGAGTGACCTGAGTGCTTGTGTTATGTGGCGGATCCTAGCGCCCGACAGGCAGCTCACCGTGACCTTCTCCTTGTTCAGCCTGGTGAGCGGGACGTCAGTGTGCCTGACGATAGAGTCACCTATTACAAGTGTATCAGGTGTGTTGTTTAGCCTTAAGGGCTGTGACTGTTCGGCACACTGGCTTTGTGAGCTATGTGTTGCACGTGTTTTGTTTTGGGGTAGCGGTTGCTTGGGTGTCTGCTTTGGAGGTCTTTGCTGCTTAGGCAGATTTTTTTTAGAGCCTCCGAGTATGTTTTTGTGTGTTTATGTGTTTGGTTTGTTGTCGTGGTAGGTCTATGTGAGACTGGAATTGTAGTGAGTGTGGTTTCCTTCTCCTCCTGACTGGTTACGCCAGTACTGAGTTGAGAGAGCTTAGCCTCCAGTTTGGCTATATGGTTGCATCTCTCACATGTGTTGGAATTTGTTGGGAGGAGGAGAGGGTTGTCTGTGTACATGAGGCAGTTGTAACATTGCCTCAAGATTCCCAGATTCACCAGCTGGAATGGAGAGATTGACAACCGACCTTTGGACATGCTAGAATAGTATTGGGAATTCCTTTATAATTGAAAAAAGGGGCCAATGGGGAACAAGGTACTCAAGGAGAGTTTGTGAGGGTGTAGTGCTTTTAATTTTTTAGAGCTGACTTATATAATTGCTTTAGTGAGCAAGTGCCAGGTAACTTAAATGCAATGTGTTACAGGTAACTTAAATGCAAAAACGACAAACAGTAACTTTCTTTCAAGTGAAACAAGGAAATAAGTACAGTAAGCAATGCAGATATCACTAGGGATCCACAGAAGTGCTAAAAGTCCGCGTTTTAGGTGGAATTAGCGTTTCAGGGAAATAAACAAACAACAAGCATACAAATAAAGCTAGTTGATTTCCTTTATTGTTTTTTGACTAATTTTCTACTTATAAATCTTTAGATAGCTAAAGTATTTTCCTTTTTGATAACTTTTGGGTGAGTTAGCCTCTTGAATTCCTTACTTTAAGTGACTAAAGACGTTTTGTTTGTTTACAGAGCGGTTGCTCTTAGGCCTCGGCCTTTCCTTGGTTTACCCCTATCCTTTTATATAAATGTGTATATATATATATATATATATATATATATATATATATGTGTGTGTGTGTTTGTGTGTTAGTGTTAGATAGCAGTGTGTTAATTGTTAGTTCTTTGCATTTATATCCTATAGTTGTACAGGGATCTGGCAACTTAAGACTGCTAATATTTTTCTGTGTGTAGTGTGGTTAGTCAGTAACCGTGTTCCTTTTTAGTGTTACTGTATTTTGTTGTACATTGAAAGTTGTTCAGGGATCTGACAACTAGCTTAGCATGTTTGCTTATTGCTGTAGCTTTAACATGTCTGATCTGAAAGAAAAGCAGAAATCTGGTTTCAAGAAGTGTCCAAAATGCGGGCAGAAAATGTCCATTACGGACGACCATATAAATTGTGTTTATTGTTTGGAGCCTGTTCACCTCCAGGAGGATTGCTCTGTCTGCCATTCCTTCAGTATTAGGGTTTTATTAGAGAGAAGAAGGAAGCTGGTAGATACAGGCTTGTTGAAGCCAAACTTTCAAGAGACTTTGGACAAGGCTGATCAGACCTCCAAGTCATCGAAGGGGTTGAAGTCTTCGAAGACATCCTCGGAGCCCAGGTCATCAGCTCCAAGCCTTTCTGTGAAGGTGTGGTCACTGGCTCCGCAGTCTTCAGAGCTGTGCACTGAGCAGATGTTTCGGAGTCGGTCCACTGTCTTGGAGCTGGTCTCCGAAACTTTAAGGTCACCCATCCTTCGGTTTGTTCAACTCGTTCTTCGAGGACCCTTTCTGATGTGGATGTGGACCAGGTGGTGCAGAGGCTTCTGGAGAATCCGGCACTGGCTAAATTGCTATCGGCCTCGACCCAACAGGGTTCGAGGCCTGTGACCGTCCCACCGGCTGTGACTACTCCTCCTCTGAGCTGAGCAGGGCCTTCGGAGCTGGAGGAGGAGGATCTGATGGTTGTGGAGCCTTTGGAGCTGAGGCCTGTTCCAGTGCATTTGTCTCCATCAACCCTGACTTCTTCGGTTCCATTGAAAGAGTCTCAGAGCCGACACTCTCTCTTTGGTTCCTGGGGGGGGGAGAGTCGAACCGATGCTTTGGTTCTGACTCTTCCTCTCGGGGCTTCGGCACGGATGAGCTCGGCTCCGTCCTCTGGTTCAGAGCCCACTGTCTCAGTGCCGGGGAAGTTGCCATCTTCTTCAGAACCAGTGGCTTCCTCGGGTCGGAGCAGTGGTGCCTTCGATACCATGAGGAGGGTTATGTCGTCTAAGACACACACATTGTCAGGTCCTTCCACTTCCTCCCCTAAAGTGACACTTTCTGCCTCTACATCACAGGTCCCTACGAAGCGTCGATACCCGGAGCCTCACTTAACCCCATTGGGTGACCCTTGCTCTACTGAGACCTCACCAGAAGCCCCCACTGATGAAGTTACCAGGAAAAGATTTTGCGAGGAGGCATTTAGAGCCCCCAGAGGAGTCTTTGACATCAGACATCGACTTAGAGGAATCAGAAGGGTCCCCACAGTCCCCCTCAGAGGATATCTCGTTTGCGGATATCCTGGAAGTACTGAAGCAGAGTGGTGACTGGCAGTCCGTTAGCCCTTCTGAGGATGAGTCGGTGCTCCTGAAGGCTTTTGGGTCTCAACCTTCCATCTCCTGGGTGACTCCGCCCTTCGACGAGTTGATGGAATTGGTTGCTCGAAGGGCGTGGGAGTCTCCTGATACTATGGAACCGGTCCCTCGGAGGCTCAGCAAGTTTATCACCTCCCTCCAAGACAAGATGTTCCTCACTAAGGGAATCCCTGTTGATGCCATGGTGGTGGCGGTGGCCACCAAGAAAGAGATGTCAGAAACCTCTTCTACTGTCCATCCTCCTAATAGGGATTCTAGGACGATAGACAGATGTGGGAAACGCATCTTTAGTTCTGCGACATTTGCTATGCGATCGCTTAACTATTTGACTCATTTTGCCTGTGTTCAAAGAGATCTCCTGAAAGAGCTTGGAGATACTCTGCAGGGTAATACAGCTGGAGCTGTCTCTGACGAAGTGACAGCACAACTTAATACCCTTAACTCCATTGTGAACTTGTCCATGCGGCTCATTTCCTATGCAGCCGATGGTTAGAGTCAGGCAGTGGGTTCAGCGATAGCGCTTTGGAGACAGTCCTGGATGCGCTTACGCTCCTTTGCAGAAGCCTTCAAGTCTTCCTTTGTCAACACCTCATTCGATGGCTCTTCTTTCTTTGGGCCCGAAGTTAAGGAGACTCTCACTAGGTGTGAGCAGGCAGGAAAGGCTCTATCTGCCGTAGGAGTCCATTTTTCCACCCCTACCAGACCATACCCCAAAGGGCAGAAAGGTGGAAAAATGTAGTTCCAAAAGTCCCAAGGAGCTTTCCAGAACACACGTAGTGAACCCCCCTCCAGGGGCAGAGGAGGGGGCAATAATGGAAGATGCCACCCTGGCGGCAGAGGGGGTCCACAGAACCAGGTAACTGGGATCAGTTCCTTGGTAAGCCCTATCAACGCACCTGAAAGAAGGCCTGACTGTCCTGTTCTGGAGGCAGTCGGGGGGGGGGGGTCGCTTGGCTTTGTATCCAGATGCCTGGCTAGGAATTACAATAGATTTTTGGGTACAAAGCATCATTACCAGAGGATACATCATTCCATTTCTAGAAAATCCACCTGTTGGCAAAAAAATCCCAGACGTTCCACCCAGTCTCAGGGATCAAGCAGCCATAGAAATCCAGAGGCTGCAAGAAAAGAGAGTCATCCAGCCAGTCCCAGCAGACAAGATAGGATCCGTAACTTACTCCAGATTCTTTTTAGTTCCAAAGAAGACAGGGGACTGGAGGCCCATCTTGGATCTCAGCAGACTCAACACATTTGTAAAGAAGGAGAAGTTCCGGATGGTCACGCTTCAGTCTATTCTACCATTTCTCAGCGTGGGCGATTGGATGTGCTCTATAGATCTCAAGGATGCGTACTACCACATCAAAATGGCCAGGCCATGCAGAGATCATCTGCGTTTCTGGCTGGGAGCCAGTCACTTCCAATTCCGAGCACTACCCTTTGGACTCATATCAGCCCCCAGAGTGTTTACCAAATGCATGGCATGGTTACGGCTCATTTGAGGCATCTAGGATTCCGAGTGTTTCCGTGTCTGGATGACTGCCCCCTCACCGCCACCTCCAAGCATCAACTAATTCTGTCCAGGGATCACACTCTCAATCTTTGCTCTCAGTTAGGCATCACTATCAATTTCAAAAAGTCTTTGTTGTCGCCATCGCAGCGTATCTCCTTTATTGGAGCAGAACTAGACACTACCACCACCACAGTAAGACTGCCCCTGGACAAAATAGCCACTGTCCTAAACCAGGTCTCGGACATTCTGCAAAGAAGGATGGTACCGGCCCATCAAGTACTGAAACTCCTAGGCACTATGGCAGCTACGCTCATAGCAGTTCCTCTGGGATGTATGCACATGAGGATTCTTCAATGGTTACTATTCACTCAGTGGTCATACCAACAACTTCCCATGTCATTCTTGATCATGATTACGGACTCTTGCAAGAAGGGTTTTCGCTGGTGGTTGACCAGCCAACAAGTTACAGTTGGTTGACCATTTGTTCTCCCCCCACCGTCAGCCACGGTGACCACAGACGCTTCTCTGATAGGGTGGGGGGGCTTTTTGTGGGAAGAACAGCCCAAGGCACCTGGTCGGAGACAGAGTCACAGTTGCACATCACTGTTCTGGAGCTGAGAGCGGTGCTTTTGGCATTGCAGCACTTCCATGACTCTTTGCCTCTAGGGACGATTGCAATACAGATGGGCAACATGTCAGTAGTCTGGTACATCAACAAGCAAGGGGGAACCAAGTTTTACCCCCTGTGGCGAGAGGCCTTGAGAATTTGGCAGTGGGCTGTGTCCACCGGGCGTTTTCTGATAGCAATGCATATCCCGGGGAAATCCAACGTGATAGTGGACAAGTTGAGTAGAGCCATTCTGCTACCGCACAAGTGGTCTCTCAAAAATGAAGTTGCGGAGAAGATTTTCTGCAGATGGGGCCAGCCTTGCTGCAATCTGTTTGCATCCCCTATGAATGCCAAATGCAGAAGCTACTTTTCCCTGAATCCCCCACCAGGGGAAAGCCCAAGGGACTCGCTCGTACACGATTGGCCCCCTGGGACTCCTGTATGCCTTTCCATCTATACCCCTGATTCCGAAATTCTTGCAGAAAGCCAACACCCTGGGAAAGACTGTAATTTTAATAGCCCCTCTGTGGCCTCATCAGATTTGGTTCCCCTTCCTCCGACTCTATCACCTGGAGGAACCTCAGATTCTGGACCCAGTTCCAGACCTACCGACACATTTGTCAGGAGCCCTCCATCCCTTCCTTCGTTCCCTCAAACTGACAGCTTGGCTGCTCTGATTCCCTACCTAGCCAGGTCACATGATTTTTCTTCGGAGGTACAACACATTCTTGTATCTTCGCTTAAGGCTTCTACTAGAAAGTTGTGTGCTAGTAAATGGAAGCAATTTTTTGCATTTTGGGCCTCTCAGAATAACATTGATCCTTATGTTGTCCCGATTGCTAGTATCCTGGAATTCCTATCTAAGCTTTTTCATGAAGGTACTGCAGCTGCCACTATTAGCGTTCAATTGGCTGCCATCTCAAATTTTCACCTCAGAGTTGAAGGTTCTAATTTAATGTCTCACAGATTATGTAGGGCCTTCCTTAAGGGCACCATTCATCGTAGGCCGCCTGTTAGGCAGCCCTTTACTCCTTGGAATCAAAATTTTATGCTGTCACTTGTTATTCTTCCTCCCTTTGAGCCTGCATCATCCTGTCAGTTGAAGTTTTTTTCTTGGAAGGCTATTTTCTTGGTGGCCATTACTTCAGCACGCAGGGTATCTGAGCTTCAAACCCTTTCTGTCAAACCCCTGTATTTGGTGTTCCATCCAAACAGGGTATCACTGTGGACTAATCCTTTGTTCCTGCCAAAAGTGTGTTCTGAGACCAATCTGAACCAAACTATTGAACTTCCAACCTTTTTCAGTAATCATTCTAATCATTTGGAGTATATGTTGCATAAACTTGATGTCCACAGACAATTGAGATTCTATTTGGACAGGACAAAGGAACTTAGAAGATCTGACCAACTCTTTGTATCTTATGCTGATGCTAAGAAAGGATTACCAGTTTCTAAAGTTATCCTTTCCAAATGGTTAACTGACTGCATCAAACTTATCTACTCTTCAACGAACCAAACATTAGAGCATGGTGTGAAGGCCCATTCAACTAGAGCCATCTCTACTTCTTTGGCTTTTACGGCTCGTTTACCTTTGGACACTATATGTGCAGCTGTCACTTGGTCTAAGCCTCATATCTTTATCACTCATTACAAAGTGGACAGGGCTCCAGGGGCAGGGCTTCCTTTGGTTCCACTGTCCTCAGGAATATACTCCCTTGAGCCACCCAGGATTAGGGTGCTTGGGACGCTACCCATGGGTAAGAATAAACGGCGAGATTGAATAACTTCACATAAAAAATTTATGTACTTACCATAATGTTCCATGTGAGTTGTTCATCTCACCTTTATTCTTACATTCCCACCCACCTTCCCCTTCCAGGGTCTCGAAGGGCGAGTAGACTGGCGGTCTGGTAGTCTTGTTCTGAGACTTTTTTACTCCGGCTGGAGTATTTAGTGAGTTATACTTGCTCATGCTGAGTTCAGCAAGCTAGATCTGATGTAGGACAAAGAGCATCACGGGATAGGGGCCTGGCCTTGAGATCTTTAGCTATTAAAGCGGCCAACTCGAACCTATGTGTAAGAATAAAGGCGAGATGAACAACTCACATGGAACGTTATGGTAAGTACATAACTTCTTTTTCAGGGATGAGGACTGGAGCACAGCTGAACTCTGTAATTAATGTGCACACCTGTAGCAAAATACTATGTACAGGCTAGCTTTGTATTTACAACATTCCAGCCAAAATTCATAAAGTAGCTATACCCTTTAGAGTTCAAAAGTATAAGTGGCAAGCATGTGTTTTTGTCCAATAAGATACAATTTTCTTATGGATAACTACTTTCATGTAAAACCTGCAGAAGTAAAATGCGGTATTTTGCAATGAAAAGTTTAGTTCAATAATGTGCAGAACATAATTACTACAAGCATTACAAAAAGCAATACTAGAGAGAAAAGAAAACAGGTTCACACAACTAAAATGAAAAACTTTGATTAGGAATAAAATATTTAATCATAACAAAAGGATATTAGTGACATTTATTCAGTACTTGGCATGAAACCTTTTGGAAGGATCCACAATTACAAAGTGCTGTGAAGTACCAGGATTTCACTGCCAGAATTCTTAGCTATCAGGCATTGCATGAGTCAGATTAAATTCAGTGTCTAATCTAGTGCTTCAGTGTTAACACAGGTAAAGGAAAAGTAATATATTCCCTTAATTTTCATGTGCATAATGTGCACAGCAAATAGATAAAGATATGTTTTTAACAATATGGTTTAGGTGATTGTGTCTTTGCTTTTCTGTAATTTCATTGTTTCTGTTGTGAAGTTTTAGAATTCCCTGTATATTCATTAATCTGTTGTGAATCCACATTTATCAACATATAATTGCAAAGCCCAGGTACTATTGTCTGAAGATGAAAGAAGCGTGTGCTGTACCTGTATAATACTACCTCTGTTGCTTTTAGAAATTGTCAAGTGTGGAGATAAATAAGGATTTATGAATACTGGAAGTATGTATGCTTCCATGCAATGCTCCCAGTATAAATGTTTTGCTAGTGCATGTAAAAACAATTAGCTTTTAGCACAGCTGTGCCAGTGCATATATGAGTTGCTTTGAAAGAACATGTATGGTTGGTGGTCTGATTAACAGTTCTGTAAAATTAACACATTATCAGGCTGCATTCAATAAATGAAATGCATGTGTTTGGAAATTGCCAGTATGTTGTGTCTCATAACTGCTTTGTAAATAAAAACAGGCAATTATTTTTCATGCTGCTTAGACGGAGATTGTGCATGACAAGTGTAACATTTCAGCACTGGAGGTCAAAATTCAATGATACATTTTCATTCGGCCTGAAGAGAAGTTTATTTTGTGAATCAGGAATGTATATTCTGAAAAATGTCAGAATTGCATGAGTGGGCTCAACAGGTTAAACACAGCCTAATATACATTAGTTTTCAATATTTCCAACAGGTTTTCAGCATACCGTTCTTATGACCCTGTTTTATAAACAAAAGTATTGAAAATGTTTGTTTATATTATGGCCCTAATAAGATTATGTACAATGACTGCAAACATTCACATTATAAAAATATTTTTGTATTGGATCTGTAAACTGACATGAGTTATGGAAGAGACAACATGAATATTTGAACTTAACCAGGAACAAATATTTTGTTTTACTGCATTCCACATTTGTGACACTGATGTGGTTTAAGGAAATGGCTGTGTTGAAATTTTCAGGTCCAGATGCTGAAAGAAGCAAATTTTTCATGGCAATGTATCCAATATTAAATACTGGCTCATAACATTCTGTGGTTTAAAGTGTTTGCCAGTAATTTTAAGCATAAACTTTTGGCCCATCCTTATAAATAACATTTGTGAAAATGTTAGTATCTTGCTTTGCAGACACCTTTTTATATGAAAAAATGCCCCCCCCCCTTTTGTTTTTTTAGTAAATTTGCCTATGTCACAAGTGATAATTCAAATAAAGGTGTTTAAAAAATGTCATTTTGACCTGAATATGAGAAGTAAGAAATGTCATATTTATTCTGTAATTTGAAGAAATGTCTGTGATGTAAATTTCTGGCAAAAATACTGAAAGCTATCATGTTTACTAGGCTGTATTCACCAGATTCAGTCTGAGAACATTGTGGATTTCACTACAATGCTCGAGATCTTTACATTCTTATTTTTGGATCTCTGTGAAAAAAACAAAATGAAACTTTAAATACAGAGAGATGTCTGGCTTGGTGGCATAGTCGAATGAACATGAGCCAGGTAACATGAGATTTTTTTTTTTTTTTTTTTAACTGGCACAGTTGATAGAGGAGCTGATTGAGGGAGTGTGGGGGTGAGTGAATGATGCGGACTTGTCCATCTTTGTAGGAAGAAGGAGAGCAGACCTGTAACATTAGCACCTACTGAAGAGGCAGGTGCACAGTGGGACAGACTAATAAGGACAAAGCATGGAATATTTGGCTTTAATCTAAGAATACATCTGACCTTATTCATTACAAACAGCTCATAACCAAGCTAAGAAATATGTCTTGAAAGACAAGCAGCACTACTTTTGGAACCAGCAAGCTAATAGAAAAGGTAACCCTAAATCCTTCAAGTCTTCTATTAATTATCTCCTTAACCCTGGCACCAAACCCAGTCCCTGCCCACACCCAGACAAGCCTCCTGAACTAATAGCTAGTACCTTTAACTCTTATTTTGATACCATTGTTAATATTATTGCTACCTTTTCCCTTCCTCTCCCAAGCAACACGACTTCCTCTTCAGCATTCAGTTCACTACCTCAGAGCTCTCTCATCAATTCATGTACTACAAATCTTCCCTCTCCATCCACTGTCACTCCCAACAATTCATGTACTACAAATCATCCCTCTTCATCCACTGTCACTACCTTGCCAAACAGCATACAACTGTCTTTTCATCCACAGTTCAGTCTCTCTCCTATCCCTACTTGTTATATAAAAAAACTTCTACTAAAAGTAAAGCCCTGTTCTAACTCTGCTGATAGAATGTAGAACAAATAAATACTCCAGGCTACCACATCTAGGTAGTTTAAAAATTATATATTTATTGTCAACAATGGTAAGTGCTTTCACACTGCCAATAGAATCCCTGCCAAGTTTCTCAAACTTACCACTGACTCAGTGGCCTACCGCATTAGCATTGTGATAAACAGATCCATCAAAGAATCTTATGTCCACAGTCTATGGAAAAAAGCCATAATATTACCATTTCATAAAGCAGATATCCCCATTTTCAGACCCATTGCTATACTTTCCCCTCTCTAAAATTTTAGAAAAATGTGTTCAAAAACAAATCCTAGACTTCCTTCTAAACTATTAAAATTCTCGCCCCTACTCAGCATAGGTTCCATCCAGGACACAGCACCTCTACTGCACTAATATCTTTCTTAGACACAGTTAACAAAGCCCAAGACTCAGGAAACATTGTATCAGCTCTTTTCTTGGACTTATCAAAAGCATTTGATACCATCTGTCACTCTATCCTCCTCTCCCAGTCACTTAACTGGTTCAAAAGCTGCCTCTCTAATAGAGAGCATGCAGTTAAATGGCAGAATTCCATTTCTCCTTACATCCACAACCCTACAGGTGTACCCCAAGGCCAATTTTAGGCTGTCTTCTGTTTAGCCTTTTTATTAACAATCTCCATATAGCTATCCAACAGGGGTCACTAGTTCAGTATGCAGATGACTCCACTGTAGTCTGCTCTGCTCACAACCCAAACATACTAAAGCAAACTACCCAAGCTGCATTTTCCTCTGTAGCAACCTGGCTTCACAAAAATAATTTATCTCTAAACCCCACCAAAAAAAGGGTCTATATTATAGTCTCGAAAGCCGACAGTATCGAAGCTGATATTGTCAACATGAGAATAGCGAAAACGCACATCGACTGTGCAAACAGAAATCTCCGTAAGGGGAGATTTCCGTTTACTGCAATGTAGTGCGGTCTCGGAGTTGGTATATTTAAGTAGCAAGGGGTGAGGGGGTGCAGGGGGGCTTGCTTCTCTACTTAAACCCGTTCGGGTACCTTTTTTTTTTTTTTTTAATAAGTTTGATGTTTGAAGATGTCGACCATATGGTGTTCGATGTTTTCAACCATCGATCTTATAATATAGACCCAAAAAAACAAACTTACAATTTTTACTCCTAAAAGAAATTCACCCATCAATAAACCTGACTTTGAAATATTCTCGCTTAACTCCACCAAAATTGAATTAGTAACCCACACTAAACTATTAGGAGTAATTATTGATGAAAACCTCAAATTCGATCTTCATATTCAAAACAACATAAGCAAGACCCACAAAAAACTGGGGCTACTCTACAGACATAAGAAGGTCCTCTCCCTCCCATCTAAAGAAGCATTAGCATGATTCTACCTTCTGCCTTTGCTAACTTATGGTGCTCCTTTACTAACCAACCTGCAGTGTTCTCTGAAGGCAAATTTAGAAACATGCTATAATAAGATTGCTAAATTTGCCACAAATTGTTGCCATTCTATTCATCACTGTATTGTCCTAAAATAACTACAATGGCTTGAACTCCCCCAGTCCTCCTCCAGCTTACAACCACTCAATCTGATATATAAGCCCCATGACTGTCCTATATTCAGCTCCCTATTCTCTCTTTACATTCCAGCTCGGTCTCTACTCTCCGAATACCAATGTATGTAAACAAAAACTTCCTGCAGCCCAACTTTTATACTCCTGGGCAATTTCCAAAATATGGAATAACCTCCCTGCATCCATCTGGTTACAATCTAGCCCTTCTAACTTCAAAAGTGCATTGCACAATCATTTCCTCTCCAAATGGATAGGTAACTGTTCTATTCCCACCTCAGCCATTGCTTAAACTTAACTTACTTATTAAACCATATATCTTTCTATGTTGAGGTGTTATAGATATATTGACGATATCATCTTCATAGTTAAAGATGGACAGAATTTAGTTTCTGAATTTATTTCTTGTTTAAATCAAAATAGGTTTGGTTTGAAATTTGATGGGCTTAAAATAGGCACTAGTGTATCTTTTTTGGATGTGATTAGTATAGAAAATTTTGGACTACATTCTTCTGTACATAGGAAATTTGAATCAGGAACACAATATGTACATGGTGACAGTTGTCACCCTGTACACACTTTACATTCATTACAGTATGGTGAGATGCTTTCTGTCTCTAAATTATGTTATAATTTAGTTGATTTTAAATATGATCTTAAAGTTATGGTGGAAATGTTTAAAAAGAGAGGTTATGCTCATGAGTTATTGGAAAATTGTTGGGTAAGATTTCTCGCTAAAATTAATATATGTAAAAAAAGTATAAGATATAAAAGGGCAGTATATAATATTGATAGAGTACCAAAGGATAACATTTATTTTGTGACTACATGTAGTGTATTTAGTTCTAAGATTATTGAACTTTTAAAATATTATTGGGTTTATTTTACTTCACAGAAAAATGTATGCAATTGGTTAGATAACTCTCTTGGGATATCTTTTAGAAAGGGTAAAAATATTCAAAATTTTTTAGTGAGAAGTAAATTTTCCATGCCCGTAATGAATGTGGATCATCCAAAAGTTATGACAAGCACCCACGTTTGTGATAAATATAAAGCATGTAAATATGTAGTAAATAGCTTTTTTAGAATTAATGGTATAATTTTCAACAGCAGAGATCAGTGTTGACACTATAGGTGTGATTTATGCGTTAAAGTGTCTGTGTAATTTGTTTTATATTGGACAAACAGAGACAATTTAAAGTGTGGCTTATGGAACATATAAGGGATGTTAAGAATAATAAAGAAGAGAGTTCTATAGCTAGGCATTTTTATGAATTTCATAATAGCTGTAGTGAAGTTTTAAAGGCTACTATTTTAGAGAAAATTAATGTTTCTTTTTTTGAAAATGAGTTGACTAAATGCAAACTTTTATTTAAGGAAGCTGTATATATATTCTTAAATTTGATA
This sequence comes from Protopterus annectens, assembly GCF_019279795.1. Classification (NCBI taxonomy): domain Eukaryota; kingdom Metazoa; phylum Chordata; order Ceratodontiformes; family Protopteridae; genus Protopterus; species Protopterus annectens. The sequence goes on from NC_056745.1 coordinate 215,949,215, forward strand.
CAGTGTATCCTAATGGGTTAAATAGTCTTCCGCTGTGGTACAATGGTAGCGTTGTTAGCTCACAGCAAGAGGTTCTCCTGTTCGATTCTCAGCTGGGCTTGGGATTGCCTTCTGTGTGGAATCTGCATGTCCTCCCTGTGGTTGGGTAGCGTTCGAAAGACGTGTGCATAAATGGGCATGCCTTCGTTGAAGGTTGGGCATCGAGATGGCACCTCGGCGTTTCGTAAAAAAATCTACTGCAAATCATTAGCGGACCGGAGTTCCACTGTGGCGACCCCTTACCGGGAAAAAGCCGAAAGACAAACAGCAACAACATCCTAATGGGTTAAATGAGGATTTCAATTGGAGGGTGCTTATTTAAATATGTAATTGATTTGTTTAATTGAATTATTGTTTTGCATTTTATATAAATTTTCAGCTTGATTCAGTGTACTTTTTTACTCCTTGAAGGCTTTTCAGCTGAGACGTCAGAGTATTCAATGCTTTTATTAACTTTATTTTGGTTTTCTGGCAGTTGTATTTTCTTTGTTGCTGTTTCATTCTATGTGTATTACTTACATATATCTTTCTATATGTAGCTTTACCTAATAATTCCTTTTGTCTTTACAGTCCTGCAAACGCTTACCTAACTCCCCTTTAGATCTTTACTTACCTCCGTCTCCTTCCCCCCTCCTCTCTCTTCCCTTCTGCACATTCCACTTTTTGCTAATCCTCCTTCTCTCTTATCTTCTATTGTCCTTTAACTTTTACTCTTCCCCTCATACCCTTAGTCTTTTCTTAACTCTATGATATTATAAACCTATTCCTAACTGCCTCTCCTACTAACTTAGCCTCATATTCATCCAATGCTTGATTTAATTTATTGCTTCAAAGTATATACTTTTTTCTTACTTCTACTTACAACTGCTTATCTCAGAATCCATTGAAATATGCTCTGTACTATTGTCATGTTATTATCATGCCCCTTTGTACTATCATTATGTTTAACTTTGCTGCTTATACATAGTTTTACTAGTAATTCTCATTCTATGTAATTTTTATAAACTTTTGTAACTTAATATATTATTTTATTTTTCACATTGGAGCTTTTCTCCCCGAGCCTCCACTGAAAATGGGCTTGGTTAGCCCAGTGGACTTTCCCGGTAAACAGATGTCCATAAATAAAATAAAATAAATATGTTTGTCTTGGCCATACCGCATTCACTCAGTACCTGTCATAGGGCATGTGTGGAAATGTGCACACCAGTAGAGAAAGGCATTGTAAGCCTTGTATCGATGAGCACACATGTTGAGTTACTGGGAGAGAGATTAAAGCTGACGGCTGCTTGGATGATGACCTCCCACGATCAGCACTCATCCCATTATCCCAAGATGGAAAGAATGGGTTGATTGTAGGAGTGATTATGGTTGAAAGACAGCAGAGGATAAAAAGAGTATAATAATACAGTGCAAACTAAAGTTCACAGAGTTACAAAAGAATTACCTTTTAGGATACATTTGTGCAGTGGGTCTAGGGAAGATGTGTGACAGAAGCTGATGTAAATGTTGTTTTGGATAAAAACAGTCAATCTGAGATGGCATTTACGCAATTATTAAAACTGTCTCTTTCTTTTGCAGTAATACCCCCTACAGGCCATCCCCAACTTGACACAATCAACTCTGAGATCACTGTATATCAAAGGAAAAGATACTTCCTCAGTGCAGTGCACCACTCAACTAATTTCACTATTCGAATCTGGTGCATTTGTTACAGTGGTGCCTATTACCCAAGTACTGTAGCCCCTTAAAGTGATAGTGCCTTAATTCATGAGTTCAACCTCATGCACAGCATTTTAAAATACAGGCCAATGTAGAAATGCTCAGCATAACTATAGATAAGGACTGCATGACACACCTAGTATTCCCATTACCCGATTTGCCGCACAAGCTGAAGATCCTACTTACCCACCAGTTTATTTCTTCTTTCTTCTGCCCCCCCCCCCTACTAAATATGTTGCATTTGTCACATACATCCCTAGAATTCTGTTATCTGTTTATAATCACAATACCTCTGTAGTAAGGTTGTTTCAGTAAAACACCAGCCTTTATGTGAACTATCATTTCCTTATGCTTTAACTGAGATGCCCCTTTCATACCTCTTAGAGCAAGAAATCTGGACAAAGCCATATATAAAAGTGGGACAAAGGCCCAAAAATAGGGACAGTTATAAAATATAGAAAGTTGATAGAATAACAGATTTTGCATTAGCATGAATTTTCTTAAGGGTATGAAGTCTGAAACTCAAATGTTTCGCATTATTTACTAACTTCAGCCTTTAATGATTTGTCACTAATTTACCAGAAAACCACAATTTTATGAAAAAATGGACGAAAGATATGAGGCAAAAATCTGGGCAGTCTGAGAAAATCTGTACAGTTGAAAGGTATGGTCCCTTTCCTTATCTGGCTTTGTGTCATCTTTTGCATCTATTTTATTTATTTGTTTGTATGTTTGCTTGCTTGTGCTTACCTATTTCTTCATTAATGTGTTAAAATTGGTGCTTCTGTGGGCCTCATTAATTCTATAAAGACTCCTAAAAGATCACCTTTCCACCCTCCTTACTTTCTTTTTCTCAAGATTTCTTTCAGCCTGTACAGCAAACACATGAAGTTGAAGTGAGGGCTGCAGTCTTTTGTTTAATGCATGTAATGTATGTATTCATTTAACTGGTGTGAGGCAAGGTATCGTCTGCCTTTCCAAGCACAGTTTGCTATTCCTTCCTAAACTAGCCTGCCTTAGAGGCACTTACCCTGATGTTCACCCTGTCTTCACCTACTATGATGACACCCCCTATGTAAGAGGCTGAACACTGCCTGCCCTTTCACCCCCAACAATTCAGTGATACAAAATGCTCCACAGTACAGAAACACAGATGGCACCCATTGTGTCATACGTGGCATATTCCTGTGAAACGTCCTACAAGCCCTGAAGGATCTTTACCCAAGGGATACTTCTGGTCCATCAGTTGCCCATGTAAATATACCCAACCTTTTAGCATCCTCCCCAGTACTCATTGCTTCATAATGATTGTTAGACCTTTGGCTTGAAAGATAAAACTTGTCAGGAAAGTGTACCCAAATTATTTGAACATCCTCCCCATCATCTAGCTGTGTACACCATACATGAGAGCTAGGCACATTGACAGCCCCCCTTGTGGTTTGGTAAGATATAAACAAATGTGTCTAATGAAAAAAACAACTGTCCCAAATGCCCATGTTCACAAGATCGACCACAAAAGGTTGGCTTTGAAAACGTTAATACGCTACTACCCATGCACCTAGCAAAAATCTATGTGCATGCAAAACAAACTTTAAAAAACCAAAGTTAAGCAGTTATTTTTTGCATGGGGTCCAAACCCCCTGCTAATTATATATGCTAAATCTCTGATTGCACTATCTCAGAGAAAGGGCATATTTCCCTACCCCAAGAACTGTGTAATCTTGCACACCTGTCGACAGTCTGTGATGTCGACTAAATTGTGTCGACTCAACAGTTGTTGATTAAAGAGGAATTTGTCCATATTTATATCCTCCAAAAATATCCCAAATACTTTACGAGCCCCATCATTTGACAACTTTGTGCTGGGAACACATGGTAACATCAGAGTTGCATCCCTCTTTTAGCCTCCCATATTCCCTAAGGGATTTTTATTTATTTTTAAACACCCTTATTAAACTATCACTCAAGACATAGGTGCATATACATTAATAGAAGATAAAACAAATTGTATTAACATTTTTTCCATTTACACAAATTATACATTACATGTTTTCTTTCTTTATAACTGTCTTTCAATCCAGTATTATATAACTCAATTCCTGCCTTCCACTAAACCTCATTTTTCCTCCTCCTGAACATTATTTTTATATAATTTGTTCCTTCCCTCTTCTAAAGATCCCTCTTCCAGTTCTTTTACCTATTTTATTTATTTATTTATGTATTTATTTATTTATTTATTTACCTTTTGATTACTGGGATGGTCCGACTGGACAACAGTGTCCATTTTCAGCAAAGGCCGGAGGAGAAAAGCTCCAGTAAAGCACATTTTTACTAATGCATGTGTAGTACAACAAAGAAAAAAGTTTACTATACAGCTTATATGTATCTGCTTACAGTATAGCAGAGATCAGTAAAGCAGTTTATATATATATAGGAGATTACTCGGTGTATCAAATTACTCAGTATATAATACAATACTCAGTACATCAAATACAGTTGGTTTAGATTTTGATTTCCATTTTCTAGTTATTGCTTTTTTAGGCAGTCAACAGAATTAAACTTAGTAAGGCCTTACTATGTCTATGCAGTTCAAAACCTGTGTCCCAACTCAAAAGAATAATTTCCCTAGTTAATGCCATTTGCTGCCGCAATATTTCTGACAGATTACTCTGCAGGAATTTTTTTAAGTCAGTCAGCTCATTATAGTCCCAAAAATATGTTCTCATTTACCTGTTTATTCTTCCAGTCAGACCTCCCAACATTTGTTATCTACCAGAGGAAAAATACTTTGAAGTCTGTTTGGGGTATAAAATACCTATGCAAACACTTCCACATTAAAATCCGAAACCTTTGGCACTTTGTACCATAATTGAGAGCCATACATATGTCCTCCAATTGTTCCCTTGTAAATTGCTTTTCCAGTCCTTTCTAACCTACTCTGATTTATTTTGATAAATTCTTTTTAGTATGCATTTATTCATCAGGGTTTTGGTTTTGTTGATTGTGTTCCCAGAGTTTGTTTTTTTTTACAGCTTCATTAAATTATCACTTAAGACATAGGCAAACATACATTAATATTAAAGAAAACAAACCATATTAACATGTTTCCAGTTACATACATTCTATATCATATATGTTCTTTTTTATAACTGTCATCAGTCCAGCATTACATAAATTGCTCAGTTCCTGCCTTAAGCCTCCTCCTGCAGAACATTATTCTGCATGTATTGTTCCCACAATTTCCATTCTTTCTATGTAATTTGCTCCTTCTCTATTCTAAAGATCCCACTTCCATTTCTTTTCTCTTTGTTACAGTCAGTGTTCAGTATTTCATACAGTTGCTTTAGACTTTCATTTTCTTGTAATTGCTTTTTTTGGCAGCCAGCAGAATTAAGCTTAACAAGGCCTTACTATATTTACATAATTCAGATCCTGTGTCCCAGCTCAAAAATTTTTTTCCTTTGTTACACACATTTGGTTACCTAACATTTCTGACAGAGTACTCTGTAGGGACTTTTTAAAATCTGCCAACGCATTGCACTCCCAAAAAATGTTCCCAGTTACCTCTTTCTTTACCATCACACCTCCAACATTTGCCATCTACCAGACAAAACCTTGTTTGGAATTTGCTTGTTCCCTTTTAACTTGCTTATCCAGTCTCTCTTCTCAATCATTTCTAACCCCCTCTGATTGATTCTTATAGTTATCATGCAATAGTTTATATGCCATACTAATTATCCCTTTTTTAACAGTAGCTTCTTTTACAGATTCAACTGAAAACTCTACCAGAGTGTGTCTTTCACTTAAGATTCCCCTATCCCTTTCACTTTGTCTATACTCTGAGATCACTTCCTGGTAGGGAAAGCAGTCTCTAGCCTGCAGTCCAAATGTCTTCTAGGCCTCATTCCATTCTATTACCTTTCCTTCTCTAGTTATTTTCTCCCAATACTTTGGTTCCTTTGCCAGTTTTCTCCAGTAAATTCCAGCTCCATCTTGCCTATTCTCTGTACCCATACTTGAAGTTATCCCTATCAGCAAAATCTTCTTTCTCTATTCTTGTGTTGGCTTAGTCCTTAGAATACTTTCAACTATTTTATGAATACGTGAGGATGACATTAGGAACAGGTCAGAAACATCAGAGTTGAAATGGATTATTAGAATGAGATTTAACAGAGGTAGAGGCTTGAACGATAAGATTTCCATAAAACCTACCCTTAAAGCTAGGCATAATTATAGGTAGGATATAAATAGGATGAAATTTAATGGCTTTTTTATATACATAGCTATAGGCTGTATTTTTTAACATTATTTCTTAAGTTTTTATGCTTAATTTTTATTTAAGTATGTTACCATGTGATTGATTCATTGATTGTTTAATTGTTTTTGTGATTCTACTGGTTGAATGTGATATGAATGCTGAGTTGATGAAGTGTAATTATGTCTGATGAAGCAGTATTTGTAACTGCGAAAGCATTCACACATAAATGTATTTCTATTACTCTTGGAACTCTGTTTTATGTGGCCAGCTTCTACATTGGTTTGGTTCACTATATTTTTTGCACTTGGATTTTATTTTATGAATATGTATGGTTGTTGTTATTCTCCTTAAGGATCTCCATCCAATATCCCAGGCTCCTTATTTCTTGAATTTCCCCCAGCTTTATCATCATCCCTTTCCACTTTGAATTATAACATTCTGCTTATGCTATATATATGAGCCTTAACCATGTAGCTCTAAAATATGACTGCAGATCAGGTACTCCTAAAACACCTTATTCTGTTGGGAAGATCAACATATCTCACTTAACTCTAGCCTTCTTAACCAAACAGCTAAATTTCTTCAACTCAGTTATTGTCCAAAACAACTGATTGTTAAAAACTATGCCTGACCAGGATGTAAAACTAAAGAGACTAAAAACATTTTACTGCTTATATCTTACTATCCATATCCATAAAGAAAATTTTTCAGTTTCTTAATATTTGTATTATCTTTTGATTAGTCACTTCCCACATATCCACAAATGCCATAACAGAAGCCTTTTTAATCCATACTTTTAAATGCTTCAGCTTTTCATATCCCCATAAGTATGGATACTGCTGAACCAAGTCATGAGTGAGTACACAATTTATGGTTGTAGCTTTTGTTTTAGCTTTATTAATTTTATATCCTGAAAAAACTGAAACTGACTCAGAATGTTCCACAACACTGAAATGTCCTTTTCTGTTTTTATCAGGTATAAAATAATATGATCTAAGAATAAAGCCAACTTTTCCTAACTGCCATAGCAATTATATCCTTGAACTTATGAGTCCATTATTTTCTTTGCCAGTGGTTGTAAATAATGAAGGGGAAAGAGGAAACCCCTACCTGGTTCCACAGCTCCAAGTTATCAGAGAAGACCCCCATCACCACCACCACCACAAATTTTCACCTCTGATCCTTCATATATCCTCCCAATTAACCTTCCATGCTTCCATTGCTGTACTCATAAAATCCCAGCTTCCTCTGTCAAATCCTTTCTGTGCTTCAGGACTCACCAACAACAGCTATATTTTCTTATATTCTGCTTCCCTCTGGATCTTAATTGTACTAATATTTTTTTAGTGTATAAAAATTCTCAGCAATAGCATTTTCTGTATTGCCAAAAGCAGTGTGTACTTCATGTTTCCGTTAAACAAGAAACATCTTTATTAAATTATCACTTAAGACACAGGCAGTCATACAAGTTTATAAGTAAAAACAAACCACAATGACATATTTTCAGTTGTAAACATTATAAATTACTTATAATCTATCCAGTCACTGCCAGTCAAACATTACATAACTCATTCAATTCCTGCCTTCCTTCAAACATCATTCCTTCTCCAAAACATTATTCTGCCTGTATTTCTCTCACGGTTCCATTTTTTTCTATGCGATTTGCTTCTACACTTTTCTAAAGATCCCCTTCCAGTTCTTTTATCTCTGTTAATAAATTCACTACTTCTAGCACAGTTGGTTTAGATTTTAATTTCCATTTTCTAATGATTGCTTTTTTTGACAGCCAGCAGAATTAAACTCATCAAGGCTTTACTATGTCTAGGCAATTCCAATACTGTATCACAGCTCAGAAAAATCATTATCATAGTTACACCAATTTGCTCACCCAGTATTTCTGATAGAGTAATCTGCAGGTAATTTTTAAAGTCTGCCCACTCATTACACACTCAAAACTATGCTACCAATTAATTCTTTCTTCCCTATAACACCTCCAACATTTGCACTCTACCTGAAGAAAAATTATTTGGAATCTGCTTGGGGTATAAAAATACCTATGCAAACACTTCCAAACAGAAATGCTAAATCTTCTAGACTTTGTTGCATATTTGGGAGCCATACCTATGTCCCCTATTGTTTCATTGTGAATTGCTTATCCAGTCTCTTCCCAATCCTTTCTAACTTTCTCTGATTGATTCCTATAGTTATCATGCAATATTTTATATGCCCTACTAATTATCATTTTTTAACAGTAGCTTCTGTTCTAGATTCTACTAAAAACTCTACCAGTGCTGGTCTTTTGCTTAGAATTCCCCTACTTCTTTTTCTTTGCCTATACTATAATTTGCAAGAGAACAACTGGAGGACATGTATATGGCTTCCACGTATGCAACAAAGTCCAGGAGGCTTACAAGTTTTTCTTGGAAGCGTTTGCCTAAATGTTTTTATACCACAAGCAGACTTCAAAGAATTTTTCCTCAGGTAGATAGCAAATATTTTTGAGGTATGATGTAGACCATGTTTGTGGGAGTATAATGAGATGGCAGATTTAAAAAAAAAATCTCTACAGACGACTCTGTTAGAATTATTAGGGGAGAAAATGCCTGCAACTGAAGAAAGGATTATTTTGAGCTGGGACACAAGACCTGAATTGCCTGGACATAGTAAGGCCTTTTTAATTTTAATTCTGTTGGCTGCCAAAAAGCAATCAGTAGAAAATGGAAATCAATCTCTAAACCAGCTGTAGTTGAAATACTGAATATTTTAACAGAGATAAAAGAACTGGAAGATTGATGTTTAGAAAGGGAAGGAACACTTTACTATGCAGAACAATGTTTAAGAGAAGGGAGATGTAAGTGAAAGCAGGAGCTGAGAAATTTATGTAATGTCAGACTGATAACAGTTATAAAGAAAGAAAACTTTATGTATAATGTATGTAAATTGAAAAAAAAATAATATGGGGTGTTTTCTTTTTTTATTAATGCATGTGTGCCTATGTAATAAGGAATAATTTATTAAAGGTCTTAAAAAAAGAATATCAACACTGATTGAATGGGATGTTATGGGCCATTATAATTGGAAATCTGGAGTACTTATCTATTAGGACTAGCAGACAGTCTCGAATATTAACTACTCAATAAAAATCTGTAGTTCTGCTACAAGCACTCGAGCTCCCAGTGTTTGTAGACCACTATCTATAAGTCATGACTCAAGTATCTTGTAGCCTGCAGAGGCTGCCACTCATGCTCAGTCTTGAATACGAGTTCAGACAAGCAAATGCCACACCTTCCCAATCACATTGTTTAAGTTCCAGTGCGCTAAGTATGCCAGCCATAGGGAGGGAGTGGGGGGGGGGTACTGTAGTTTTAAGGAGAGGGAGGGAGATATTCAGGGCCAGGGAGTGGGAGGGAGATTTTACAGTTAGGGAATGGGACGAGAGTTTTAAGGTTTGAGAGCAGGAGAGAAGTTCTAGGGTTAGGGAGTGGAAGGGGAGTTTTAGGGTTAGGATGTGGGAGGGGAGTTGTAGGGTTTGGGAGCAGGAGAGAAGTTCTAGGGTTAGGGAGTCAGAGGGGAGTTCTAAGGCTAGGGAGTGGAAAGGGAGTTGTAGTATTTGGGAGCAGGAGAGAAGTTCTAGGGTTAGGGAGTGAGAGGGGAGTTCTAGGGTTAGGGAACAAACTGTGCATTTAAATTTAGAAAGATGGGATGAAGTTTTAGGTTATGAGGCAATAAAAGACAGCAAACTAAATTTTAGGATTAGGAAAGGAGAAATCGTATTTGGAACTTGGTGGGAGTTTTAGGGTTTCAGATGGCATAATGATTAAGGTTTTCACCGCCCATGCACAAGGTACAGGTTTTGATCCTAATCTCCGTCAATTGCCTGTTGTATGTTCTGAAGAATAGAGTTTTGGGGAGCAGCACAGATTCTAGGTAGTGTCTGTTACTGAAAGAGTTGTATAGACTAACCACTTTGGACATCAACTGTGGTTTGCATTGTCCTCTGGATGGAATAACATGGATCACAGACTGCTTTCCATGTCAAGTCTAGCCTCTCAAAAGTGTAAATCTGACTCAAAGTTATTTGGTTGCATTGACTAATATTGGCAAAAATGTGCATGGGTATTTGCCAGTAATAAGTGGGTTCAGGACAAAGCCTATTCTGACCTGCACCAGGGCCCCATGTTACTGGTGGAAGAGGTCTTCGTGTCCTTATGTGTCCACTATAAATCCAAGCAGCCTTCAGTGAATAAACTACTAGCTGGCCAGTGTCATGTTGCTCAGCCTGAGTTACCTGGAATAACTCTGTTGAGTGAAAGCTGGACATAAAACCAATCAACCTGCCAAACATGAACTAAGGATTGTACCCTCAATATAGTTTCACTGACTAGATGCAACTTGGAAGTGTGTGACGTGAAGGTAAAGAGGAAAATGGACATCCTCTGTATCTAGTAGACAAGATGGAAGGGCAGTAAGGCAAAGCTACTTGGCTTGGGATCTAGACTGTACTGCTCAGGGAGAGTACAAAGCAGAAATGGTGTAGGAACTTTGGTGAGGGAGAGGCTTTAGAAGACAGTGAGGGATTTCATCAGAACTAGTAAAAGACTCATGGCAATTAGATGCCAGTGAAAGGACAGGGCACTATTCATAATCTCAGCCTATGCCCCACAGGAGGGTTGTGATAGTGAGGAAAGAAAGTGCATTCTGGCAGCCGCTACAGGACCTATTAGATAAAGCAGGACAACACTAGTTGGAGTTGATAATGGGGGACCTGAATGCGCATATCTTGGAAGGCAGAGCATTATATAAGGACTGCTTTGTTCCACATGGGTGAGGCAACAGGAATAAAAAAGGAGAGGCCATTCTAGTCTTCTGTCTAGCAAATGTCTTTATGGTGGCCAATATGTGGTTGAACAAGAGAGACAATCACAAGGTCACATACAGGAGTGGCTGGCATGCAATTCAAGAAGACTTTCTCCTAGTAAGGAAAAGACATTGGAGTAGAATCAATGATTACAAAGTTATGCCCAGTGAAACAGTTGCCTCATAGCATAAACCACTGGTTGCCACAAACAGCTGCAAGCAGTGGTCAGAGAAAGCTCTAAGGTCAACAGAGACTATGCTGAAGACCTGGATGCTGACTGGAGAGAAAACACAAAAGTTCAAGGAAACACTCCGGGCTCTTGCACCTCAGGAAAATGTTGAAGTACGTAGAGATGGAAATAAATGGCAGCACCTCAAAACAGCATGTATGAAGACTGTAGAACAAATATACAGACAAAACAGGTATGGAAATAAGGCACATAAGGAAAGCTTGTGGTGGAATGCAGAAGTCCACAAAGTTATCCAAAGAAAGAAGGCATGTAGGAAAAATGCAAACTAGAAAGATGGACTCGGATAAGAGAGAATACTGTTTTGCTAAAAAGAGGCTCAGAGAGTAGTTGCAGTAGCAAAGAACAGGACATCAGGGACACTACCAGCTTCTAGAAAGTGACTCAATACATGGCACGAAAACTCTTATCAGGTTGTAAGGCAAAGACAAAAAGATAAGGAAAATAGTTATCAGATACCCTTCATAAGGGATGTCAGTAACAGCCTGCTCACCAATCCACAGGACATTAAGGGCAGCTGGAAATAGTGCTTCTAGCAGTTTCTGAATGATGAAAACCCAAAGAAGCTGTACTGCCCCAGACACAGCCTATAATGAAAGAGGAAGTGGAGCCCGCCCGAGAAGACGTATTAACAGCACTAGGGAAAATTAAGTAAGGGAAAGTCGAAGGATCAGATGGGTTCACGGCAGATATAATCAAGATGGTGGGTGAGTTTGGGGAGAAATGGCTCCAGCGGGTACTCAAAACAATATGGAATGAAAGTCATGTCCCAGATGTCTGGAGTGTAAGCATAATAGTGCCAATATACAAGAAAAAATGGGGCATTCACAACTGTGGGCAATATAAAGGTATCAAACTGCCGTCACACTGCATGAAAATTTTGAAAGAGTAATTGATAAAGAAATAACAAAGCAGTAGAAAGTAAGATGGGAGATGAGCAGATCAGGATGCAGCACAAATGACCTGATTTTTATAGTGACAGATAGTTGAAAAGAAGCTAGAGATGAGGAAAGAGCCCAACTGGGCATTCTTAGACATGGAGAAAACATATGACAAGGTCCCAAGAAAGCTGATTTAGGCAGTTTTCTTATAGTTTGAAGCCCCATAAATGTTAGTAGAATTATTGTAGACTATATATAAGAACCAAAAGACACAAGTACGAGCAGTTTTTGGACTCTCAGAGTTGTTCACTGGGAGTGGGTGTGCATCAGGGTTCAGCTCTGAGCCCACTGTTGTTCATACCAGTGATGGACTACATTAGCAAGCAGGTTGAAAGGGACAGATCAACAGAGTTGCTGTATGCAGACTCTGCAAGCACCCGGGATAAAACTAAGTACAGATAAGAGCTGTAATGGCAACATATGGAGAAAATCTGAAGAAGCTGAGGAATGAGATAGAAGAAAAAATAATGGAATAGGTGAGAAGCTTCAATTATTTTGCAGGCATGGTTGAGGAGAAGGTAAGTGTGAATGAAGAGGTCAAAGCTAGAATCAGAGAGGTTGCAGCCAACTGGCACAGTGTAGCAAGTATAGTGTGTGACAGAAGAATATCAAAAAAGCTGAAAATTAAGGTGTACAAAACACTGGCGTGACCAGTGCTGATGTATGGTACAGAAACCTGGGCAGCTAAGTTAGAGCAGTTGAAGAAGCTAGAGGTGATGTTAATGATATGCCTGAGACTAGGATGCATACTGTGGGACAGACAAAGAAATTACAGCATTAGAGCAGAAGCCCAAGTAGCTCCAGTTGCAGAGATAGTCAAAGTGAAAAGATTACGCTGGTTCAGGTGCATGTGCAGGAAAGTAGAAGACAATCTGGTGAAGATTTGGTACAGACAGGAAGAAGGCAAGAGGAAGTAAGGACGTCCAGCAAAGAGATGGATGGATTGTGTGAGAGAAGACCTGCAGCAGTCCTGCGTGATTGTCAAAGAAGGTAGAGGAGTACCTGGAACTGATATGAGAGAGAGAGAGAGAGAGAGAGAGAGAGAGGGTGACAGTTGGCATGATATCCTGATCCCATGTAGAAAATGGGAAAAGAGGGGATTGATGATGATGAAGAGTTAGGGCTCTGATAGGCCTATACAGTTTAATAGGATCGAGTGTTGGGAGGTTTTTGCAGTTAAGTAAGTTCAAGCTAGTGGGAATTAGAGCATTTGCCTTTTTGAGCAAGTGGCAGCCAGGATGTGTGCCAGGAGCTAATAGCATGTGAACACTTATAGTGGATCCAAAATCTACATGAGTTATTGGTCTCATATTCTTCGGGTAATTCTGTCATCTGGATACGACCACTTGTATTTTGCTTTATATTAGTCTGCTTAAGTAAACAGCAGTGCAGTGAAAACTTTCTAAATCTTTTCTGAAACTGCAGCCTTTGATCTGACCACTCCTAGGCTTACTTCATGAGCTGTTTCTATACATCTTTTCTGTAATGTCTTTTGGAATGATTTGCCTCATGTCTTTTAAAAATAATCTTATTATATACAGAGAATCTTATTTCGTCTTTCCACTTTTTTCACAACGTTTTAAATTTCAACATCTGGGTTATCTTTATATTTCCCAGGCCATGCACAAAATATGCATAAGGCTATCACTTGTAATACTGTCTCTTTATTTCTTTCAAAATCAGGGCTCTTGACACTCTGCATCCTTTTATCATATTCATTTAATCTCCACCTTTATATTCCTCTGTCCTTCCTCACTGTGACTACTGTGTATCTCAGACTGCTGGCATGTGCATTTCTGTATTTCTTTTATATGGTACTGTGAATTGATAGGGCTGGTCTAATTATATTTTATTTCTAAGTGATAGTGTTCAGTTTAAAGTCTGACTTAAGTATGCGTTTGTGTGAAATAGCTTGAATACTTAGTCTCTGGCTACTGTTTGCGTGAGATAGAGTTGAAACTGTCTCTGATTTTGCAGACTGTCCCTGACTTTGCCCCATGTTTTTGATCTGTGCCTCATAAAATTTGTACTTTTCTGGTGAATCATTGAGGAGTACAGTCACTAAATAAGAGGGAGGGATTAGTTGTGGATGAAAGCAGATTATCATCTTGTCATTTGATCAGTTTAAATTTTGGCTTTACAGGACTAATGTGCATTTGTACGATATAAGTTAGAATAATTATTAGGTTCATAGGTTCATACTAGGCTATCTGCCCTAGGGCATTTATAAGCCTAGCCAGAGTATGTTTGGCTTTCGCCACCCATTTTAAATTAATTTTGCTATGCCCTTTTTCGAGGTTAGTATACTGTGCCTCTGTCTAACAGTGACACAGAAGTGATACCCGGGGTAAACCTATGATCTCCCATCCACTCATCAAGACTCCTCTTGAAGAGAATCAATGAGGGACTCTGCCTAACCTGGACTGGGATTTTATTCCATAGTGAAGGGAGCCTCTGGGTTATGAATCTGTCCCTCCAGCATGTCCTATTTATTTCAGTGCTGAGGTTCAAGTCTCTCGAGCGTGTAGCTCGATGGGATTTGGATTTTTTAAGGTGCAGCATGTCCCTTAATTCCGGGTTGGAATTCCAGGTGCCTTATACGTCAGGCACAGGTCACCTCTGAGCAGGCGGTATGCCACTGAGTAGAGCTGGAGTTTCTTTAACCGGGCAGCATATGGCATCTGTTTGAGCCCTTTGATCCTCTTGGTGAGGTACTTTTGGGGTCTTTCCAGTTGCTGCAGGTATTTGGTAAGGTACATCCCAAAAGGGGCATTGTACTCGATTATGGGCCTGATGAGGGATGAGTAAAGAGGCACGATGACCTCCCCTAATCTAGATGTGAATCCCTTCATGATTAGGTGGGCTATATAAAATGTTTTTCTAACCACTTTGGCCACGTGGTTGCCAAATGAGAGATTGCTATCAACTTGGGTCCCCAGGTCCCTAATTACTTCTTCTGTACTTAATGGATTACCACCTATGTGGTAATTTGTGGGCACTTTGTTTTTGCCAAAGGGGATGACTATACACTTTTTGGCGTTTAGCTTGAGGCCATGGCTCTGACACCAGTTGTCTGTTTCTATGAGGCCCTTTTGGAGGATGCTTGTCTCGGCTGGAGAGTCGATTATGGCGCCCAGTTTGCAGTCATCTGCGAACTTGGTCAGCCACAGTCCTTCCGTGTTGGCCTGTACCTCCGAGAAATATATACCAAACAAGAGAGGTCCCAGGACTGAGCTTTGTGGGAAGCCACTTGTAACTGGTTTGGCGTCTGACATGGCTCCAGCAATTCTAACCATGTGGGTTCTGTCCTTGAGCCAGTTTGCAACCCATCTAGTGACATAGGGGTTTATATTTAAGCTGGTGAGCTTATCTATAATGCCCGAGTGGGGTATTGTATCGAAGGCTTTTGCAAGGTCCAGATAGGCTGTGTGGACCACCTTCCCTTCGTCAATGGCTTTGGTGACTGTTTCAAAGAAGTCAACCAGGTTTAAGAGGCAGGATCTGCCCTTAACAAAGCCGAACTGGGTAGGATCCAGTGTCTGTAGGTCCCCAATATCTTTATTTATGAGGTCCATGATGATCCTTTCCATAGCTTTGCAGACCAAGCTAGTCAGGCTTATGGGGCGATAGTTTCCAGGGTCCGTTGAGGCACCATCTTTGTGGAGAGGGACCACTGTTGCTGTACGCCACTCTTTGGATACATATCCTATAGTAAGGCTGAGATTGAACAGTAGTTTTATGTTTGGGTTTAGCTCTTCTTGGAGTTCATGTAGGACGCAGCCTGGGACACCGTCTGGTCCCATTGATGCTGTGTTTTTTGCTTTGGAGAGGGCGGCTCCCACCTGAGCATCTGAGATGTCAGGGGGGCAGCACTCTGCTGGGATAGATATTTGCCCTTTTGGTGGGGGGGGGGAGTTTGCGCTGAACCTGTCAGCTAGGATGTTGGCAATGTCTGTGGGATCGGTGTAGTTTTTGTCATTTTGGACTAATTCTGAGCATATCTGGGAATTCCCACCCAGGTTCCTAACATAACTAAAGAAAGCCTTGTGATTATCCTTAGTGTCCTGTGCAATTTTTCTCTCGAAGCCGGCCTTTGACGATTTTATGAGTGCCCTTAGTTTTTTGCTAATACTGATCAGAGATGCCTTCCCTTTTTGGGATTTTGCTCTATCATGTAGTTGCTTCCTCCTTTTGTTGTATAGTTTGTTTATGGCTGGGGTCCACCAGACATGTCGTCTGCCTTTGGAGGATTGGGTCTTGGTTTTATTTGCGATTGCATGATCCATGCATTCCTGAAGGTGTTCATAGAATGCATTTATAAAGGATTCTGCAGTCTGGGCCGTATTTTCCACAGGCCCGGGGGCTTTGAAGGATTCCACCTCGGTTTTGAGGAGTGTGAAATTTGCTTTAGAGAAGTTTTTCACTGTGGTTTTCTGGGCAGGGGGTGGGGTCGGGATGTGAATATCCGGTGAGATCAGTTTATGGTCTGATCTTACCAGTGAGGGATACACTTCTGGTCTGGAGCATAGAGTCCCCATGTTGGTGATGATCAGGTCCAGTATGTTTTCCCCTCTTGTGGGAGTGGTAACAAGTCTGGCTACTGTTTGTGTGAAACAAAGTTGAAACTGCCCTGAGTCCACAGAATGTCTCTGACTTTGCCTCATATTTTTGGTCTGACAAATCATTGATTATATCAGTTACTGAATATGGCGGGGGCTATCGCTAAAAGCAATTTACTCTGTTGGCATTAGCTCAGCTTAAAGTCTGGCTTTATAGGACTATATCTGTAGAGATTTATGAATCTTTAACATGCCAATGTATGGAGAGCAATATTTGGAATTGCTTGCACGGTGGCAAAAATTGAACCTTGAGGTAAGCTATAATTATTTAAGACTATCTGAAGTTATATTTTGTGATTTTGTTTCATTGCGTATTATTTCAGTTTGCTTTCTTTTGTAAAGTAACCCAATAAAATATATTGCTGAAAATAAATAAATAAAAGCATCATAAAGCTAATAACTAAAAGTTTTTAGACTTCAGATGTATGTTTTATGCACACTTTGCAATGATTATTGTGCCTCTAAATTGAGTAAAAATTTTTAGCGATCACGTTTTGTTGAGAATATTATCATTGTCTTTCATTTATTTCTTTCTTACATGAGAAGTTCAACAAAAATTGAAAATGTAATCATTTTTATATATGTATATGTGATTAAGTCATGAAATGTCTAAAGCTCAAAGTATTGGACCTTAAAATTACTAAAACAAAAAAAAAAAAATACAAAACACTGAAAAGTCCTAATATTGAATCACAAAATATCTAATAATTCTAGCCAGCTAAAAATACTCTAATTTTATACACCCCCAACACGAGATTAAGTGTCATCTTGGTAGTGATACTGTTAGGGAAAAAGGTTTGGTACTTGCGTATTATCGCAACCAGATTTTCGCGATAATACTGGTTGCTTCCTGATATGTAAATTGTTAAAATAATGCTGTGAAAATGTCACATAAAGTGTTTTCTTTCACACTGAAATTTGTTTAGGCAGGATTATTAATTAAAAAAGGAAAAGTTTAAGTTCAGGTTTGCTCTTTACCACTAGCACAATCTCCCTTCGTCTGAGGATAGCACCATCACAACACAAAACCAAAGCACTACTGTCAACTTTTCACATACAAAACTACCCTCGAATCACCTGTCAACATCATCCAATATCATCAATTTCACAAACCTTTTATTTTTATGCAAGTTTCTGTTATAAAAGTTTCCTTGCAACTCTGTAAAGTTTGACAAATAAACCAAAAAGCATTTCTAGGTCTCCGTGTTTTTTCTCGTCAACATTCCATCTTCATAGTTAAAGTACTCCTTTCAACAG
The DNA here is from genome assembly GCF_019279795.1 of Protopterus annectens. NCBI lineage: Eukaryota > Metazoa > Chordata > Ceratodontiformes > Protopteridae > Protopterus > Protopterus annectens. Next base: position 215,967,153 of record NC_056745.1, read on the forward strand.
TAAGACAGAAGCCCAGCCAATTGAACCATGCGTATGTAAAGCACGCAAAACAGGAAGAAGAGTTTCACAGTTGTTTATCTCCCTGAATGTAAGCCAAACATATCTGTTGTAAGTAAAGATGTACAATAACAAGTTACACTAATTCCCACACTCTTTTTATGCCAGCATGCATATTACCGTAACCGCAAAAATCTGGTTGTGATAATACGCAAGTACCAAAGGTTTTTAGTAATGCAATGTTTAGGGTTGGGGGCAGGAGTATAGTTATGAATAGGGTAAAGGTTAGGGTTAGCACAAATGAGTAATGTGGGGTTGGGAGGCTTTGCCCACACTGCAGCAACTTACTCATGAGTGCTAACCCTAACCCTAACCCTACACATTATGTTACAAAAATCCCTTTCCCTAACAGTACTACTGCATAATAGAAAAGGAAACAGAACATGCACAACACCAATCTTGCAAAGAAGGAAATCTATTCCCTTACTTCACCCTTACCCTAATCCAAACCCTAACCTGTGAACACTTGCATGTACACATCAACCACTACAACCGTTTCAGTCAAAAATGTATTTTCCTGCACACTTCTGCGTACAAACACTATAAAAATGAGCATTCAGTAATTTGAGCATTCAGTCAAATGTGCTTTCTATATTTTATACTTTGTGTTTCTCTCCCCCTCAAAAACTTTTCAGTCAAATGTGCTTTAAATATTTTGAGTTGCAATATATAGGAATCATAGGACATACAATGCTATTATGCGTTTCTTGGTTCTAACAACCTTTACAAGAAGGGCAAGACCTTTAGGTCCTAGTATGTATTCTAGTTGTCTAAGCTATATTTCAAGGCAGACAGGGAATTACACTGCTTGACATGCAAGGGGAGTCAGTTTCAGAGCAAGGGAATGTGTTGGTTGCTGAACATATCTATCCATTTTGTTTGATTTATTCCCTGGTAAAGATTCAGGTCTCTGTTCTAATGTTAGATGTACTGTTTGACACATTGAGGAGAAAAGAGGTCTCAGATAATGACATCCCTGAGGGCAAGGAAAGCAAGGCATATGTCTCCCCTCAAGTGTTTATGTGACACTGAGTACAGGGGGGAGTGACTCCAGTGTTTCCTGATAGCTAAGATTTTTGAGGCCTGCCTGAGATTTCTTTGTTAGAAGCCTCTGTGGTCTTTCACATTTTTTGATGAGCCTAGTGAGATACTGTTCAATTGGAAATAAAATAGCAAATCATACATTTTTAAATACACAGTGCAAACAACCAGAAATCTGCCCATTTGCCTTGAAGTGATCCACTCAAAAAACATTGTGGAGTTACACCTGGAATTGTAATAAAATATGTGCATAAGATAAAATAAAGACAATTATGCTACTGTATCTGATAAAATGATTGCAATAACAAACTCAATATGATGATAACACATACATCAGTGTGATGATAATATTATGATCTGTGAAATACAATACAGTATAAAGCCATATAATCTTTTGCAGTACAGGCAGTCCTGGCTCAAAGCAAGCAATTCTATCTACAAGACAGCCACTAACCAAATATTTGCTGATTATTTTGCATTGAAGTGTAAATTCCTATAAACTGGTGAATACAAGCAGGACTCGGAGAAATATTGCTCAGACATGAACTATCATATTACAGATTCTCATGAACATACTTTTGTAATTATTTTCTTGATAAAGGTTTGGTTTAATGAAGACCATACATTAACAGAGGTTTTATCACACTTCAGTGCATTCTTAGTAAAAAAAAAAGTACACTCGTGCTGAAAACAGGCCCAGATAATAGCTGTGTTCAGGAGAGAAGGGTTTGTATTAGCAAATTGAAATGTCACTTACCCGGACACCTAATGATCGACACATAATCATCAAACTACAAAAACTAGGGGAAAAATTGCTTGGCCAACCAAAATCCAAACACACTGTCAAACTGAAGCCCCCACACCCCTCCAAACTAAATATACCAACTCCGAGATCGCTGTACAGTGGAGAAAAGGGCAAGTTCCCGACTACAGCCAAGCAATTCTTTCTCCTGGGAAAAAAATCGCTTACATGGCCATTTGTAGTTTTTGTAGTTCAATGATTATGTGTTGATCATTAGGTGTTCTGGTAAGTGACATTTTGATTTGTTAATATATATCCAGAGAGAAATAGTTAATAGGAATTCCTAAAAGATCAGTAGCAATTAAAACATTTGTAGTCTGATCAAGTATTGGTGAAAACAATGGCTTAAGTTTTCAGTTATTGTACTCCAAATTGGTTTGATTGAATCACTTTCCCAAAAATATGAAAAATATCAGCTACAGAGCTTGACCCTCAGACTGATTCATCAGACATGAGCGTTTTTACATTCCTGCTACTTTTTGAGGAATCGTATATGTGTTGAATAATAACATAAACTGTTAATGAATATATTTTTTTCATAAGGAAGAGATTTAAATGTGTATTTCCAGATATCCAACCAGTTACGATCAATTTTGGTATATTTAATCATTTGTTTTTTGTTTGGATGACAAAAGCCAAGATTAAGCTATTTTAAGTTTATCAATAGTAAAAGGAAAAGGGCTATTTAGAAACTGTGGTACTAATAAGATTTAAATGAGGCAATTAGACTTTTGAAAATTTTAGACAGTTCCAGTGTATCCTTGAAATAGCATTTGGAACTTTTTTCATTTTCTGTAATATTTTCCAACAGAATCTCTAGTAGTGCTGGAAAATTTGAGTACTCTAAATGTTTATTATATCCAAGGATGTTAGGATTATATAATGGTTGCATTAGCATAGATTCATTAAAAATAATTTCCTAAAAAGCACCAAGTATCTAGAGTAAAAATTGTAATACAGGGAAGTACCTTAATGAATTTGTCTGTCCAAGAATGTTATAACCTGATTGGCTACATCAGTTTGACTTAGTAACTCTCTTATGTGAGTAACAGAGTAGAATATTAAGGGGTTGTGGGTGGATGGATTAGATGTCCTGGAATTGCAAACAATTTAATTATTCTTTAGGTGTGTAAAATAAGTTTAATTTGAGCAGTTTGAGGACACCTGTTTTAGTTTTAGGATCAAAAATATTCATTAAACTGAAACTAGAGTGAACATTTTCCCTATAAATTTAATTATTACATTATTGACCAGCAAAAAAAAAATTCTTAGGAATATGAAAAATAAAACTGTTATTGAAATAATAAAATCCCGGGGAATACATTTCTTTTCGTTATAGACAATGTAGCTAACAGGATAAAGTGGAATTTAGTCCAGTTGTTTAGATCTATTTGAGTTTTTGATAATGCTAAACTAAAATTTGTTATAATTTAAGAACATATCTTTGGCTTATATTTAACTCTTAAGGACTAAATTCCGTTAATGATATATTAATGTTAGCAGTAAGGACGGCTGTATATCTGAATATTCATACGTTTTGTATGTGCATGTATCAGATATATTCTTCTGTTACTTTGTTATGATGAAGTCCTTCCAGCTGACTGAAGATAATGCCAGTATATAGTAAAGAGAAAAGAGTTGGTGTGTGTGTGTGTGTGTGTGTGTGTGTGTGTGTGTGTGTGTGTGTGTGTGTGTATGTGTGTGTGTATGTGTATATATATATATATATATATATATATATATATATATATATATATATATATATATATAAATATATATATATGTGTGTGTGTGTGTGTGTGAACACACATACTTGTGGGTTTACCTGATATTGTCAAATGCTTAAAACCTTGAGACCCAAAACTCCTGGACCAGAACACTGAAGGAATACAATATCAAATGATTGCAGTAGGTGATTGTGCAAGATTGTGGTACAGCAGAGACTTGGGGTTTTCCCTTTTCCCAGCTGTAGTGTGATCTCAGAGTTGGTATATACAGTAGCTCCCACATGAGAGGTGTGGGGGGCCCACCTGCAAAACAAATTATATTTGATGTCTTTTGCTGTGTATTGATGTTATGCTTTGTCAGTGTACTGGTCTCGATATTTTCAGCAATCGATTATCTGAATGAGATCCTTATTTATCTATCTTTCCATCTAATTATCCATTTATCTATATAATGGGAGTCTTTTGTTTGGTGGAATGATTGGAGTATCAAACTTGTTAGGTGATGATTGCTGGTTTTGTTGGGCCAAACGTTCAGAATATCAAACATGCTGGTTGCTGGCATTTGAGACAGTTACCTATGTGTGAAAAGTTATAATACATCAGTGAGAGGGAGTTTGCCCTTTTCCCAGTCTAGTAAAATGTGATTAAATATTATATTTTATTTGGTCTGCTATGTTGTGTTATTTGAGGAAAATGGGGATTAAGCTTCCAACTCAAATTTCCAAAATCCTATACAGACATTCTAAAAATTGAAGCACTTGTTTTTTTTTCCCCCAGAAAAGGTGATTGAAAGAATCACAGGGGAGCTGTGGAAGCTGAGATATATTTAAAGGAAATGTTTGACAAATAAACTAGTAGCTAATGTTCAGCCAGGGTTAAATTAGTTGATTCTTTGAAACATGAATTAAAGACTATAAGGATATATTGAGGTGGGCTGGTTTTAGTCTGCTTCAAAATAATGAAATTGGTAGTAAATAGAAATGAGTGATCATGTGATATTTGTTGCTATTTAAAATGTGTAATATATAAAGTTTTTTTCTGATGAAGTTATGCTGCAAAGAAGTACAAAAGTGCTAACCAGTACCTATTGTAGTGTACATTCCAGAGTTAGATGATGTGTTAAAAAAAAAAAAATGGTCGGTAAATCTAGTTAAAAAAAACAGCAAAGAGGAAAAGGAATAATTCTGGATGTCCTGTTTTGAAAAACTGTAGTAATATGCCTGAAACTTCTGAGGATGAATCAATCTTCCTCTACTGTTGATACAGATATTGAGCCATTCATTTCTTTACCCTCAGACAAGAAGGTTTATTCGCATACTCCTTTAAAAGGAACAGAAGGCTTGGACGTAAACATCATGGGAGATTCAGAAACTCTACAAATATTACAGCAGCTAATAGCGCAGAGCAATTAATAGACAATATAATATACAATATTTCATCAGATTGTTTGAAAGACGATGACATTACATTATTTAAATAAAAGAATTAATTTTATTCCCATAGCCCCTTTTTCAGAGACTGTGTTGGTTCAGGATGTCTCGTCTTTTTGTTGAAAATTGAATTTACTACTGTTTTTTAAGAATAATAGATCTAGTGATGATTATTAATTTACATTTAAACCTTCCACTTTTTGTTCACCAGTTAAAAAATTTGTGGATTTTTTTCAACACTTAGTGCTAAAGGAATTATGTTTTAATTTGGATTACAACACAAAGGGTAAGAACAATTTGACCAGGGTACAAAGAAATGATTTAAATAAGCTAAGGAAAAAAATAAGCTTGTAATAAATACAGCTGGGGGGGGGTGCAGTAGTTATTTGGGATACAGATAAATACAAACAAGAAGCATGCACACAATTATCTGATGTTCTTTTTTTTATCAAAGAATATATTTAGAGCCAACAAATAAATTTGAAATGGAAATTGAAAGTTTTTTGAAACTGGCTAATGAAGCAGTTATTATTTCTAAAAATATTGCATATCAGTTAACGTTTTTTTGACCAGTCTTTATAGAAAAGAATTTCATAAAAATTCCGTGTTGGATGTATCTAGTTCTCATCCATCACATGTAACAAAAATACATAAAGATTCGCTGACACCCCCCCCCCCCCAGGTACACCATTTGTCTCCCTCCATTGTCCTTTAACCGAACCTCTTTCAGCTTTTATAACATATTACCTAAAAACATTACTTTCAGGGATATGTTCTAGGATACAAGATACAACAGTTTTTGAATATTTTACAAGATATTCAGTCAGAATCCTATTGCATGTTAAGGCATTGTATACTAACATTCCTCATTGGACTGGATTAATGGCCTTATAATATTGTCCTGACAAAATTAATTTGTACAATCCAGGTTTTAACACCTTTCTTGTATGCTTTACCGAACATGTTTTGACCAAAAATGTGTTTCATTTTAACAACAGATCTTTTTTGCAGTTGAAGGTCATGGCTATATGGGCCTCCTTTGCCCCCATTTATGCTGCTTTATTTGTGGGTATCAATAGAACACTGTTTTACTGTTGCTTAGCACTTTAACCTGACATCATGATTACCAGTTGTTATTATGGGCTAACAGAAATCATGTGGCAGATTTGTACTGAGGAAGGCTCTTTGCCCAAACTGGTCTACATTACTTTGACCTTGTTTTTGAGTGCGCTGATTGGGATCTATGACACCAGCCACAACATATATTTATAGGCCATTGATATATTGCATAGATACTGTAAATGTTTATCTTAATGCACTGTTTTTTGTTGTTGTTCTTGTTGTTGTGTAGCACTACAACATGATTACCAATTGTTATTATGGGCTAACAAAAGTCATATGGTAGATTTGTATTGAGGAAGGCTCTTTACCAAAACCAGTCTATATTACATTGACCATGTTTTTGAGTGTACTGATTGGGATCTGTACACAGTAATTACATGTTTTTGCAAAGTGCTGGCTATCTTTGTACTGCATGCATATTAGATTATTTAGCCTTGCACCTTTAGGCCATACATGCTTTTGAACCACAAAGAGCTACCCAGTTTGGATCATAGAGCAGCTATGCAGGAAGAAATTTGCACAATCATTCATTCTTTTTCTAAACCATAAATTCAAGCTTTCAAAAGTTCTACTCACATAATTTGAACAAATTCAGAAACCTTGTTATTGTCAAGTTTTCTTTGAGAGCTCCATGTGAGGAGGAAAGCTGAATGATCATGGTGATATTTAATTCAAGGAATGTTTATGCTGACACACTACAAAACTATATTCTAAGGAATTGGCTCTGCTATCCTTGCATCAGTGACTTCCACACCTTATTCCACAGTGTCATGATACTATTGCAAACTAGGCTGTCTTGTTTGATACCTAATAGGATGAGGATTGGCTACTGCTGCTGCCTTTTCTATAAATCCGTCTTACCCATTCTTTGTCTTGTATTGTATCTGCTGCCAGTAATCAGAGCTACAAGATTGCTTCTAAAATTACAGTATCTAGCTAGCTCAAGTGTTTAATGCCGCTGTTGCTGTTATGTTGCATAGAAACTGGATTATCTGATATTCATCATTTGATTACTGCTACAGTAGCCTTAGCTATATAGGTTTTATCTTGCCAAGGATGTAAATACTGCCAGCTTTCAAAGCTTAAAAGCATTTCTATACACCCAAACTCTCAGACAGCTTGGGCAGAACTGAAGAAATATTGTGGTTTGAGCACCAAGCCCTTCAGAGCTTTCCTACTGCCGAAGGCCACTCCTGTTGTGGATTTTAGAGGATTGACAGTCAGGCAACGCTTCTCCATTGTTTGGCAGATATGTTCCCTTTGGGTAAAAACTTCCATGTCTTATTTTTCTGTCAGAAATTTAACTTTATTCTGTGAAAGTAGTTATTTTAAGCTGAGAAAATGTGTTGTGTCATGTGACTTTTAGTCACTTTTGCTAGGAGTGATACTTTTTACTTTTAAGAAAAGCATTATTAAAACTAACTTAAAATTACTTTTTCCTATCTAAAAGTGGTGTTAGACTGTTTTGGGGGGCTGTGGTAAGTGCTTAACATGCTTTGCACTGCGTTTTGGTGGATAAAATGACCTTTTTAATACTTAGCTGTCCACTGACTATTGCTGTCAGGCTTCCCCAGGATTAAGGCAGCTTTTTTGGCTTTGTCATAGAATAACCTACCGGTTCCTCATTTTTCCTTCTTCCTGCCACAAAAAGAAAAACATTTCCATAGGTTCATAGGTAGATACTAGGCTATCTGCCCTAGGGCATTTATAAGCCTAGCCAGAGTGTATTTGGCTTCCGCCTCCCTATTAGATTAGCCTACTGTGCCTCTGAAAAGTAGGTCACAGAAGGTACCCTTTTAAGATTAGTTTACTGTGCTTCTGTCTAGCAGGGACACAGAAGAGATCCCAGGAGTGAATTTGCGATTCCCCATCCACGCGTCCAGATTTCGCTTGAAGAGGGTCAGCGAGGGGCTATATCTAACATGAATTGGGATTCTATTCCAGAGTGAGGGGAGCCTCTGGGAAATGAATCTGTCCCTCCAGCATGTCCTATTTATTTTTGTGCTGAGGTTTAGGACCCTGGAGCGTGTAGCTCTAAGGGACTTGGATTTTTTGAGGTGGAGCATGTCCATTAATTCTGGGTTTGACATGGATTTGTACGTCAGGCATAGATCGTCTCTGAGTAGGCGGTAAGCAACTGAGTAGAGCTGGAGTTTCTTTAGTCGAGCTGCATAGGACATCTGTTTGTAGCCCATGATCCTCTTGGTGAGGTACTTTTGGGGTCTCTCCAGTTGCTGCAGGTGTCGGGTAAGGTACATCCCAAAAGGGGCATTGTATTCAATTATGGGCCTGATGAGTGACGAGTAGAGGGGCACAATGACCTCTCTTGATCTAGATGCGGACCCTTTCGTGATAAGGTGGGCTATATAGAAGGTCTTTCTAACCACTTTGGCAACATGATTATCAAAGGAGAGATTACTATCTACATTGGTCCCCAAATCTCTAATTACTTCTTCCGTACTTAATGGATTACCATGTATGTGGTAATTTGTGGGCACCTTGTTTTTCCCAAAGGGGATGACTATGCACTTTTTAGCATTTAGCTTGAGGCCGTGGCTCTGGCACCAAGCATCCGTCTCTGTGAGACAGTTTTGGAGGATGCTTGTGTCAGCTGGAGATTCGATTATGGCCCCCAGTTTGCAGTGATCTGCGAACTTTGTCAGCCATAATCCCCCCGTGTTAGCCTGAACCTCAGAGAAGTATATACCGAACAAGAGAGGTCCCAGAACTGAGCCCTGTGGGATGCCACTTGTAACTGGTTTGGATTCGGACATGGCACCTGCGATTCTGACCATGTGGGTTCTATCTCTGAGCCAGTTTGCAACCCATCTTGTGATATAGGGGTTGATATTTAAGCTGGTAAGCTTATTTATGATGCCCGAGTGGGGTATTGTGTCAAAGGCTTTTGCGAGGTCCAGTTAGGCTGTGTGGACTACGTTGCCCTCATCTATGGCTTTGGTAACTGTTTCAAAGAAATCAACTAGGTTTAAGAGGCAAGATCTGCCCTTAACAAAGCCGAATTGGGTAGGGTCCAGTGTCTGGAGGCTCCCAATGTCTTTGTTTATGAGTTCCATGATAATACGCTCCATAGCTTTACAGACCAGACTATTCAGGCTTATGGGGCGATAGTTTCCGGGATCCGTTGTAGCACCACCTTTGTGGAGTTGGACCACTGTAGGTGTATGCCATTCTTTGGGTACATATCCTGTAGTAAGGCTAAGTTTGAACAGTGTCTTAATGTGAGGGTTCAGTTCTTCTTGGAGCTCGTGTAAGACACAGCCTGGGACATTGTCCGGTCCCATAGATGCTGTGTTTTTTGCTTTGGAGAGGGCAGCTTTCACCTGTGCATCTGTGATGTCAGGGAGGTTACATTCAGTTGGGATAGGCATTTGCTCCTTTGGGGGGAAGGGGGGAGAAGTTTGCGCTGAATCTGTCTGCCAGGATGTTGGCTATGTCTGTAGGTTCAGTATATTTTGTACCGTTATGCAACAATTCAGAGCATATCTGGGAGTTTCCACCCATGTTCCTGACATAACTAAAGAAAGCCTTGTGATTATCTTTAGTGTCTAGGGCAATTTTTCTTTCGAAACTGGCCTTTGATGATTTTATGAGGGATCGAAGTTTCTTGCTAATACTGATCGGAGATGCCTTCCCTTTTTGGGATTTTGCTCTGTTATGTAGTAGCTTCCTCCTTCTGTTGTATAGCTTATGTATGGCCGGGACCCACCAGACCGGTCTCCTGTTTTTGGAGGAGTGAGTCTTGGTTTTATTTGGGATAGCACGATCCATGCATTCCTGCAGGTGCTCATAGAATGCATTTGTAAAGAATTCTGCAGATTGGGCTGTATTATCCTCTGGCCCAGGGGCTTTGATGGATTCCACCTCAGTCTTGAGAAGTGCAAAGTTGGCTTTTGAGAAATTCTTTACAGTGATTTCCACATAGCCTTTGCCTCTTCAGCAGGCTACTAAATTATCTTAGCCACAGATGAATGACTTTGCTGTGGCCATTTTTGGTTCCTCAGACCATTTTTTTCCCTTTCTCTCTCTCTCTCTCTGGTGTAGCTCAACAGCCACCATGGACCAGAGGTTAGACACATCCTCTATGGCTGTTGGAGTGCCCTTGGTGGGCAAGCAGGGTCTGCTATTCTTGATCGTGGAGGAAGGGACAGGAAATACCTCTCTGCCTAGTCATACTGGGATACATGTCCCTAGGGAGAGTTTGCCTTTCTAAAATAGGTCTGCTTCTTTAGAAATTCCTGTTAAAAAAGCAGAAGCAAAAAGTCAGAAAATTATCTTTGCCTATCTGTGTTACTTTAGAAAGGAGAGATTTATTGGGCTTTGTTCAGGACATAGTTCATGCTTTTGATCCTACCAGTTTCTGGTGTTTCTAGTAAGAAAAAAAAGGGATTCTTTACTGTTGCAAGATGTTCAAGACATTCAGCAGGAAAATGATTGTGAGGGGACAGCTTCTGCTTTCTGTCCTTAGTTTTCTTGTTCTGAAGAGAATGTTTCTTTTGATAGTCCCTTTGAAGAATTTTCTTTTTCTGACATCATATCCAGAATGAATGAGTTATTTCAGAGGGAGCATAATGATCTTCAACTGTCTTTATAGAAATATTATGATTTATTGCAACTGGAATTTCCTGAACCTACTCCATTTCCTCCTGTTCTTCCAGCACTGGTGGATGTATTTATTAGATCCTGTAACTTGCCTAATAGCCAGCTTACTGGCCCTAAGAAAGCAGGTAGATTGCATAAAGTTCCTCAGTAGTATGTTTTTATTTTCTAACTCCCATATCAGACCCAGCAGTGATTTCCTTGGTAAACCCAGTTGCTGCTAAACATCTAGTTAATGCCATTTCCTCTCCAGCTGACAAGAATTGAAAAGCCTTTGAAAAATTTGGGAAAAAGGTATATTGTTATTTTTAGAATTATCAATTGTCAGCTCGCTTGTTTGCCTCTTTTGGAAATATAAGGAACATTAAAGCATTTTCCCTCATCCGAGGAAAAATCACCTTTATATAATCTTATTGCCTCTGTGTCTGAAGTAATTAAACATTCTTTGAAATGCACTTATGATTCAGCTGATGCCACTTTCAGAGCTGCTGCTGCTGGAACTGTTATGAGAAGGCTTGCTTGGTTGCATGCTCAAAAACTTCCTGAGGATGTAAAAGCTGAAATTTTGAATTCTCCCTTGGACAGAGATGTAGTCTTTAGGCCATCTGCTTCACAGGTTCTTATAGAATGTAATGAGACAGGGAAGATGATTTTATAGAGGTTCTCATGTTTTCAGCCTTCCTTCTTCAAATTTGTCAAGGGTTTTACTGCTACTTCTGCAGCTTTTTATAAAAACAATAAGCAGACACAGCAAGATTCTGGTAAGCAAACTTTTAAAAAGCAAAGACAAGGGGGCTCCAAAAAGAAAGGAGGGATACAAATGGCAGTGGAAATCTCTCCCTCATTTTAAGGGATTCCTCCTCATCTGCCAGAACAAAATTCTTTTTTCCCTCCTGTCATTTGCATCTGCTATTTCATGGGGTGATCAAACCTGTCACTCCTTCAAGGAAAGGAGAAGGTTTTTATTCAGTAATGTTTATGGTACCAAAGAAAGAAGCTTCATGGAAACCAGTCCTAGATCATTCTTTTGTAAACCAGTTTGTGACAGTTCCAAAGTTCAAAATCTTACCCCTTCAAGAACCATTACCTCACATTCCTCATTTAAGGTTTCTGGTGACACTAGGTTTAAAAGATGCATATCATCACATTCCTATAGCACAAGATTTCAAGTGTTTATTAGTTTTTTCTGTGTCTAGATCACATTTTCAGTTCTCTGCATTACCCAGTAAGGTATCCACTATTCCAAGGGTATTTACAAAATGTCTATCTCCAGCGATAGCCTACTGCAGACAGCAAAATATTCATGTATTTTGTTATTTAGACAGCTTGCTTATATTTGCAGACCCTTTTTCAAAATGTCAAGAATCTTCCACTTGGGTTGGAGATCTCCTGCACAGAGGATATCCAAAAGTCTTACTTAACTCCTGACAGGGCTATTTTTTTAGCATGTCACCTAGGTAGATTGGCTGAAAAAGCTTTTCCTCCAAATGAAAGTAGAGCTATATCTAAATTTATTCCTGATTTTTTCCACTTAAACCAAAGCTTCATCAAGGGGATTTCTCCAGATACTGGGATTCATGTCATCCAAGATTCTCATGATTCCTGTAGCAATACTCCAAATGAAACAAATGTAGCTGTACCAAATCAGTATGGTCCCAGCATCAACATCTAATATTCCAGATTCCTGTTGTGGGGTTTTTGATAAGGGAATGTCTGTCTTGGAGAGAGCAATTTTATTTGAATCCGGGTCTCTCATTTTCCTTTCAGCTGCAGTACAGTCTGTAACTATGGATGCCTCAGACTTTGCTTTGGGACCAGTGTTTATGTGACTAAAAGTCCAGGGTCTTTGGAACAAAAAAGGCTGACCAGAACACAAACATATAAGAGATGATTGGAGTCATAAATCCTCTCAACTTTCCCAATCATCTGAGGTCCCCAGGACCATTACAAGTGGTTACAGACAATACCACAGTAATATAGTGTATAAAATATCAGAGGGATACAGAACTTACCCTTTTTTTATTTCCCCAAGACTTTTGGATTTCTAATAACATGATGGCAATGGACCCCATTCCTAAGTTCAAGTATGATTAAAGTTCATGAAATTAGCATTGTTTCAGTCTTTGATGTTAGCCAGATGTGCTCTTTGCAGCACCCGCAGTGTGCCCAGTAATGACTTCTTCTGCAATTAGTATGGAGTTACATGTATCAGTAACATATCTAAGTAGAATTATAAATTCTGTTTTATAAGACCCGTTCTCCTACTACAACTGGAAATGTCTAGGTATCCTTCAACATTGCCCTTGCTTCTGCCTGCAAATCCTGGTGTTTTATGACTTTATGTCTCTGAACGTAAGACACTATAGTCACTGGGTGTAGCAAGTTCAATAATCAATATTACTTTTGTCTTCTTTTCATGGAATACTATATCTTGTTTTCTCGCATCTATTTTTTGAACTGTTGGTAACGGGTGATCCCTTGTGATATAAACTTCATCATTTTCTATAATGCTTTGTGGCTCATGGTTCCAGTGTTTTTCATCCACTTCAGTTCCATAATGTTTGCATACTCCTCAATGCAACAATCTTGCCACATTATTGTGCCTTTCAGTATACAGTCCTTCTGCCATTAATATATCACAACCAGAAGCAAGATATGCGACTGTTTCCAATTCTGTTTTATAAAACCTACATTTGTCTGTTTCTCCCACATGTTCAATGGACTTTGTAAACCAATGTGTATGTAGTCAACTGTCTTTGCCCATCAATATTAGCCTTTTGTGTTTTGGTTTAAATTCACCTCCCCTTAACCATTCCTGCATTCAGTCCTGATCAACATGAGGTTGTTCCAAGACTTTTCTATATTTACAACTATATTTATGAATTTTCTAAATTTTTTGCCTTCTTGTCTGATCCTTCACCTTATTTTCTTTATTTTGTTTTTTGGCACATTCATTTGCTGCCTGACATTTATCTACTTCTGGTTTGATTTCCATTTCTGCTTGACACTGATATGCTTCTGCTAAACTAAGCAGGGAAGTCATCTTCGATTTATTCTCCTCATATTTTAAAACTTTCACTATGTTTGGGTCTTGTGAGGTCAACTATGTATACAGTCCCACAATTGCAGATCTGTACATGTAATCAGTTTTGAGGAGGCCTATACCTCCTTCAGAATGGGTAATATATAATCTTGGTATGCACTGATATTTAAAAAGCATTTGAGGAGCATGAAGCATTCTTCTTGTTTTCCTGTCCAGCCTATCCAAAACCTTTTGGGGCCAGTCAGTCGCTCCAAAACTAAGTTAGGACAGGAAGAGCAAATTATTTTATAGCTTGGACTTTGTTCCTAGATGTCAACACTGCTTTCAATATTAATTTAAGTTTTCTAAAATATTCCTTACTACGTTTAATTTGCATGTGTTCATGTTTTATTGTTGATCCTTCATCAGTTCCCAAATATTTACACACTCCATCTTGTTCATATTCTTTTATGTTACATTCTTGTCTCAAACTGATGTTTTCTTGGTGCTGCAACTTTCCTGCTTTAAAGGTGGCTTTTGCACATTTATCATGCCTAGATGGCATTCTTAAATCATATGAAAAAGTTTTGACCACTTGCAGTTGTGCTTTGAGTTCCTCATGTGAAGAACAATACAGTTTTAAATCAACTACAAAAAGAAGATAAATCTTTACATTTTGTTGTTTTCTGGGAGCCAAATTGTAGCCATGACCTAATCTGTTAAGCAGACAGCTTAATGGGTTAAGGGCAAGACAAAAGAGCAACGGAGACAGAGAGTCAACAAATACAACTAAAAACAAAGAGCAGGAACCCAATGAATAAAATGTATTCCTCTCTGACATCTCTGCATACATTGCCTTCTTGGAGTACACAATTACTTCACATCACACTCTTCTTTTATATACACTACTAAATAGGCAATTAAACAATAACATCATCAATTGATACCATAAAACACTTTAAAAGTATTTAAAGTAATACATGCCAGTTAAAATCAACATTCATACCCTTTGGAAACAAAGTATCAAACTTTAATGTATACACTGCTTCTTTATAAAGAAGTTTATTCTTGCTGATGCCCCCCCCCCAAAAAAAAAAAACACACTATACTTTTTCGAAAATTGTAATTTGTAAACCATGAACAGAGCTACCATGTGCTTCCAAAAAATGTGCCACTGAACTCTGTTCCTTTTTATTTAATATATCACAAACATGTTCTAATAGCTTTATTTTAAAAGCTCTTTTGGACTCACCCACATAAAACTTTTGCAAGGACATCTGAGGGCATAAATAATGCCCTCAGTGTCACACCTATAATTCCCACAAACTTCAAATCTTTGACCATTTAAGAGTCCAAAATAAGGCACAATAAATTTGCATGCCTTGCATTTGCCACATCCTACTGGCAGGTTGCCCTCAGTCAGCCTGATTAACAAAGTCTTGGGTCCTGCGTCGGTTGCTGTCCCTTCTTCCATGACGTCAGGTCATCGGGGGTATAAAACATGCAGCCGACGCCATTACATCAGTTTCTCTTGCCCCAGATGTCAGGAGCCCCCCCAAATGGTGGGGAGCAAATATATATATATATATATATATATATATATATATATATATATATATATATATAAAATTAAAAACACAAAATAAACCTCCAAACAAAAGCAAATACACCAAAAAGGCTTTTGAGTAAGAGAAAAACAGGGGGCTGGAGGGAGGGTAACCAGGACTGCAACAGTGAATACACTCTGACATCTACATTTATGGTAAGTGTACACAACTGTACTATGTTCATCGTGTTTCACTGTTGCAGTCATTACATTTGGGTAGATTCTCAAAGCTATGTTTGGGAGGATGGATTTATACAGAATTAGGACTAGCTATAAGACCCTGCAAAACAGCAGTGGCAAAGCCAGCTCTGGATTTAGAGAAAATTGGTAAATGATAATGCTTGGTGAAAGTATGAACTGAACTCCAGGTAGCAGCTTCTAGAATATCCCTGGTAGGAACACCTCTAAGAAAGGCTGTTGAAGTAGATGCCACCCTGGTGGAATAAGATCTGATCCCCTAGAGGATAGGTTTTACATGGTGCTTATAACATAAATGAATACAATGGCTTTTCCATTTAGAAATGGTTTGCTTTGAAATAGCCTTCCCCTCTGCCCCTGCAGCAAATGCTACCAGCAGTTGTTCGGATTTTCTTCGAGATTTAGTCCTGTTCAAGTAGAATCAACGTTGTCTGTGTACATCCAATGAATGCAGAATCCCCTCCCCCTTGTTCTGTGGATTGGGAAAGAAAGTTGGTAAATGAATGGACTGATTAAGAGCCACACTGGATATCACCTTGGGCATGAATGATGGATTGGTCCTGAGTGACACCCTGTCCACATGAAAGATGATGAAAGGCTCCACTGCCATAAGGGCCAGTAATTCAGATATCCTTCTAGCGGAAGTGATTGCTAAAAGGAAGGCTGTTTTCCAGGAAAGAAATTTTAAGTTTGCAGTAGCAGCTGGCTCGAAAGGAGGTAGAGTGAATTTCTCCAATACAAAGTTAAGGTCCCAGGCAGGGGTTAGAGCTCTCCTGGGTGGTCTCAAGTTTTTGGCCCCTCTGAGATACTGCTTTAGAAGAGGATGAGAGAAGAAGGGGGGTTCTGTGTTGTAATGAGCTGAAATGGCTGAGGCATGGATTTTTATGGAAGAAAAAGACAGGCCCTTGAGAAGCATCTCAGTTAAGTATTGCAAAATCTGAGGTAAATTGGGCACTGCTGTGCTCATCCCTTGAGATTGATTCCAGGCACAAAATCTTTTCCATTTGTCAGCATAAGATTTTCTAGTACTTGGTCTTCTCGCCTCCAAAATGACATCCATCACAGGTTTGCTGAGGGATGCAAAGGGGGAATTTAAGTGATTAGCCATGCTGCAATATTTAATGTTTGGAGCTGAGGGTGCAGAATTTGGTTCTCCTGCTGAGACAGTAAGGAAGGTGTCTGAGGCAGGTGCCATGGTGAAATGTGTGACACACTGCACAGGAGTGGGTACCAGTGTTGGCGAGGCCAGTCTGGAGCAATCAAAATCATTTTTGGTTTGTCCTGTTTGACTTTTAGTAGAACTTTGGAGAGCAGAGGCAGAGGGGGAAAGGCATAGACTGATAGGTTTTTCCAGATGACGGACAGAGCATCTACTTTCCAGGCTTTTCTGTGATGAGTTCTTGTGCAAAATTTGTGCAACTGGTAGCTCTGGGGTGAGGCAAAAAGATCTATGTCTGGGCTCCCCCATTTGTGTGACAACATGTTGAAAATCCGTGGTTCCAGTTTCCATTCATGTGGGTCCATGAGATTTCTGCTTAGTTCGTCTGCCAGAACATTCTGCTTTCCTGGCAGGAATTGGGCTTGTAGTTGTACTTGGTAGCTCAAGGCCATGTTCCACAATGCCATGGCTAGTCTGCAGAGGGGGTAGGAATGTGTACCCCCCTGCTTGTTTGTGTACCACATAACCATGGTGTTGTCCGTCTTTATCAGTAATTGTCCTGGATAAAGGTAGCCCTTGAAGGCTATCAGTGCATTCTGTACAGCTAGCATTTCTTTTTGATTGATATGAAGGTGAATTTGATTTGGGATCCATTTGCCCTGAATGCACTTCCCTGCCAGATGAGCCCCCCATGCATAGTCTGATGCGTCTGTAGTTAGGGTTTGGGTGGCAGGGGGTAGTGTAAATGGCAATCCCGTGTTTTGATGGCAGGCCTCTGCCCTCCATAGGAACTCTAGGCGCAGGCAAGGTATGATAGGCATCATTGTTTCCAGGCTGTGACAATGTTGACTTCGTAAACTTTTTAAGTACCACTGAAGTTTCCTCATATGCAGTCTTGCATATGGGATTAGAAGAACACAGGAGGCCATGAACCCCAAGGCTTGCATTATTTGCCATACAGATAGCAACGTTTTTGTGGTCACCTATTTGAAGTAAGTCACCAAATGAATTTGCTTTTCTGGTGTAAGGAAAGCCATCTGGGCAGATGTATTCAAGCTTGCACCCAGGAATATAATTTTTGAGAGGGTACCAGTTGAGATTTCTTTTCGTTTATAGTGTACCCTAGACAGGTTAGAATTCTTTTTTACAAATGCCAGATGTTTTAGAAGAATGGCCTGGTTTTCTGCCTGAATTAGACAATCGTCCAGTTATGGATATATTTGAATATTTATTTGCCTGCAAAATGCAATTACTGGAGCCAGGCACTTTGTGAATACCCTGGGCGCAGTAGACAAGCCAAAGGGCAGTGCAGAGAACTGATAATGCATGCAGCCTGCTTTGAAGCATAGGTATCTTCTGCAAGATTCCCTGATTGGGATATGCAGGTAAGCCTCTTTTAAATCTAGAGTTGTCAACCAGGCATCCTTGCCTAGCATAGGAAGTAACTGGTGTAGAGTCAGCATCGTGAATTTAGGAATGTCCAGAAAGGTGTTTAGAGTGGACAGGTCCAGAATTGGACGCCATTATTTGTCTTTTCTGGATACCAGGAAAAGTCTGGAATAGAAACCTTGTCCCTTTTCCTCTTCTGGTACTAGGCGAATAACCCCCATGTTTAGAAGGGAACAAAGAAAGTTTGCGGAAGCTGTGGATGACAACTGCTTGGATACTTAACTTTTTTCAGTTCATCATATTCTAGTGAAGTTTACATCCTATCAGCATCACTTTTTAAGCGATTAATAAATTGTGTCTTAACAGTCTGAAGCCTGAAGCTGTGGACAACACCTAAGGTCTTTTTTCTTTGTTCATTTGTCTACCCTCGGTGTCTTTAGTAGTGGTGAGGAGAATTTATTTCATGTTTAGAAGGGAAAATACTTGTTTCTGAGCCTCTGCCCACTGATATGGGGGCAGGTCTAGCCACCCATTTGGAGTTGGCAGCGTGTGGAAATGAAATCTGTATCCCTGGGACACTATATTTAAAACCCATTTGTCCTGAGTTATAAGTTGCCAGTTGCTTGAATGAAGAGCCAGTTTTCCCCCCAAAGGGGTGGCTAAGAGGTAAGTGCTTGGTAATTTTAAAGGGAAGTCATTGAGACTGTTTACCATAGGGTGGTGCCTTGTTGTTTCCAGATTTGGAAATGGAAGCAACCCATTGCTTAGTTTTGAAAGTCCCTTGAGACTGAAACCTGGTGCTTTTGGAATGTCTGGGATTGGCTGGAGTGGCTCTGGAAGGAGCTGGAAAGGACCAGTTCTTAGTAGGCCAGTGCCTACTAAATCTAGAAGGTTGTACTTGTAAGAAATCTTTCACAGTTTGCATAGATTTAGCTTTATCTTCCATCTTTTTTAGAACTTCTTCAGCCTTATTGCCAAACAGGTGGTCCTGCTGTAAAGGAGCATCCAAAAGTTTTGCTTTAACATGGTCAGGCAGAGATTGCTCCTTAAGCCAAGCATGCCTTCTAAGCACAGACCCAGTAACAGCAGCCCTGCAAGAGGCCTCTAAAGAATCAAAACTACATTGCAAAGTATGTTTGCCAACTTGTTCAGCTGAATGTAATAAATCCTGTAAATCTTTATTCTCCACACAGTCAGAAATCAACATCATTTTCTGTTTAAGCAGTCCCATGATACACTGTTGATATTTTAGCATATGGAATTGACAGTTTAAAGCCCTGATTGCAAAGGTTGCAGAAGTATAAATCTTTTTACCCCATCTATCCAGCACCCTGGAGTCTCTATCAGAAGGGGTAGGAATTTTAGCAGTAGAAGCCTTAATGCCCTTGGACCCCTGAGAAATGGTTTCACAGGATTCTTGAAAAGGAATTTGTGGGACTCAGGAACCCTGTAGTACCTGTCTGGTTTACTAGAGGCTGGAGGCAAGGAATCAGGGGCCATACTGGATTCCGAAAACACATCATCAACAATGTCTAGTACAGGAGGTATAGCCAAAGGCCTATGCTGAGGAAGAAGAATGAAATCCCTAAGCCTCTTTTTGGATTCAGAGAAAGCCTGACTTTCCCAGTGGAAATGCTCCCTTAAGGTATGTAAAGTTTCCCCAAAAGAGAAATCCTCAGACGGAGAGGCAGAGGGAATGGAATCCTCTGCATCAGAGTCCTCATAAGTAGGTATAGACAAATCCAGATCATTAGAAGAGTCAGAAGAAACAGAGTCCTGTTCTGAACATTCATAGTCAAGTTCAATCCTAGGCCTCTTGGAGGGGGGGGGGGGTTTGACTACCCCTGATTAGAGTAATTAAATCTTCAGCCATTTTGATCATTTGTTTTTTAGGCATAGGGGCCTGAACATGTGGCCTGGGCGTCAGTTTTTTAGACATAGATCGAGATTTAGGCCTTAGTGCTAAAGTTGGAGTCGGTTTAATATGCAAGTCTGTAGGCCTGGATACACCCTCAGAAGCCAGTGCCTGCTCAGCGGCTCCGGACCCATCCAAGGTTGCGACATCCACGGGTTCCATATGTGAAGCATCTAGTGGCATACCGGACTCCGAATGGGTCTCAGTAGAGGCCTGCGAATCAGAAGTAGTGGATATCAGGGGCTGTGAAAGCACCTGAGTACCGGCGAACTGGCTTAGGAGAAGTGTCGTCGGCAGTTTTGGACCTCAACGACCTGTCTCTGTCTTTTTCTTTGCGTTTTTCGGTAATCTGGTAGTCGAATGGCTAACCGAAGTCCTTTCTGGATAATTAAACCGAGAGCCAAAATATTTGGAAGCAAAAGTGTACCAACGACGGATAGTGCACTAATTAAATAAAGCACAAAACCGACAGCAAGGTACGTTGTGGTCAGGGCCTAGGCAAGGAATACAGTACAAATGAAAATCCTTATGAGGTATTTGCTTCCCACAAGTAATGCAATTATTAACTTTTACTGACATCGGTAAGGAGCAAGAAAAAGTTTCCCCAACGGGGTACTTAGCTTTTAGTTGAAGACTTTGGTTCTGAAACTCGAAAATGAAAATTTCAGGAGTCGGCCGACCAGCACTTGCGAACTGCTTCTGCTTCGGGCACCGCGCGGCAAGAAAGACTGATATAATGGCATTGGCTGCATGTTTTATACCCCTGACGACCTGACGTCATGGAAGAAGGGACAGCAACCAACGCAGGACCCAAGACTTTGTTAATCAGGCTGACTGAGGGCAACCTGCCAGCAGATTACCCAAATGTAATGACTGCAACAGTGAAACATGATGAACATCTGAATTCACTGAATATGTTTGGAGGCTGTATTCCCTCATTACTGGCTTTGTTCATGTGTTTTTTGCTAACAGGTTGAGAGCTATGGTGAGAACTGAATTCACTATATATGTTTGTGGGATGTATTTCCCCCTTTATTGGCTTTGTTCAGGTGTTTTTTCTAAGAGGTTGACAGCTATGGTGAGAACTGAATTCACAAAATGCTAGCCATTTAAGTTTAATTTTATTCTAGCAACTTAACTTTATAACATTATACAAGCAATGTTTAAAATGTATCCCTGGTTTTTGGGCTTTTGCTCCCCCGCCCCCAGTACATTTTGGCTTTTTCAAGATTTCTTGTGCTGCAAAGTTCAGAGATACAGCTAAGTGTCGAGTGGATTTTACAAGGAGCTGAGAGCTGCAGGGGAACAAAAGTTTAGTGCTGCTTATGCTGAGTCTGCTTGCATTGTTAATAGCATAACAGATAGTGTACTTGCTTTTGATACAGAAGGCTGTGGGTTCTACTCCCACAATAGATAGATGCATTACTGATACTATACTGTGTTGTAAAGGGGGGGGGTGGATGCTGTAGTCCTTTTTGGTGAAGATTCCTAGTAACTATGAACCTGTTATCAGTTTGCCATCCATTCCCTATTGTAATATTGCTAGCTTATCATTTTTGTAATGCAACGTAGGCAATGTATTCCTCAAGGGCAACAGGCACTTTATTTGTAGATGAAACAATGAAATATAAAGTTTTTTGCTAGCAGCAACCTCTTCATTAGTTACAGATTTCTTCAATGTTGAATTATTTAGATGACATTTACTTCTTCAGAGATTGTGCATATTTACTGATACTGGTGGACGGTACAAGTTTGAGTAGACTTTTATGATGGAAATGTTATGAATCAGGCAGTTTTGTCATTATTGGTGCATGCATTTTGTCTCATTGTTTACTGGAAAATGTTCAAAACAATAAATTTAAAACGCCATCTAACAACTGTACTGTATTGTACAAGGAATATAATTTAATACAATCAGGAAGGCGAATGTGTGTATGTTTCGTGTGCAAGGGGCCTATGATTTGAAAGCCCAAAGTTAATCTTTATCTGCCGCTAGCAAAATGTATTTTCTTTGAATGTGGGTTTCGGTGCTGTTTCAATGAATGTGAGTTTCAAGAGCAGAGAAGTTTTAATGCTAAGTCTATTTTCATTGTGAGACTGCATTGCTTTGTTTAACAGATATCTATTAGTGTTTGTGCTGTAAAATGCAAAATAAAACTTTTAAATGAAATTAAAAATCATCGCAGAAATAAAGCAGTATGCACATTACAGTGTTTATGGTAAATGGGGCGAAATAACCAAGGAATGGGACATTGGAATGGCTGCAGGGGGGAGGCTCCATTTGACCATGATTTTGTGAGGGGGAAAGGGTAGCCAACTCAATGACAGCCCCGGCTGAACTATACCTCTCAACTGTCCAGATTTTTGCAGAATGAATAGATTTTTGCTTCTTATTTTTGGTTGGTTCCTCATAAAATTTGTGGTTTTCTGGCAAATCATTTAGGAATAAAGTGACTAAATAATAACAGACATTGAGTTTCAGATGTCATAACCTTCAGAAAAATGCATACTAAAGCAAGACCTGTTATTCTATCAACTGTCTTAAATTTATACAAGAGCAATTTTTAGTACTGCTTGTATGTTCCCCCAATATATTTGGCCTTGTCCAGATTTCCTGCATTACGAGGTTGAGAACTATGTGCAAATAAATCACTTTATAGAATTAGGAATATCCAAACCTCTCAACTGTCCCCAATTTTGGCTCAAAATGTTGCTCTCCCCCTAATAATCCCTCCGCAAAATGGCAATTTTGGAAGAAAACGTGCAGGGTTTACAATTATAAATAACTGTAATGATCAGAGTTATATATTACTTTTATTTCAGAAATGCATGTAGATTCTCTTATTTTGTCAGCTGCTCAAGTTAACAGTACTAATATTAAAAAGGTGTCCCTTCTTTGACAGGTTCCCAGCTGTATTGTGTGGCAATTTTATATTTTTGCATCACATTTTTGGTCCGTTTTTCCATAAAATTGTGTTTTTTCTGGCAAATTAGTGGCAAATCATTAAAGATTGAAGTTAGAAAATAATGGCAGACGTTTGAGTTTCTGATTTCATACCCTTCAGAAAATTCATAATAATGCAAGAGCTACTACTATTCTATTATCTTTCTAAGTTCATAAGAGAAATATTTAAAATTTGTCCTTATTATTGGGCCTGTGTCCCACTTCTATGTATGGCTTTGTCTATATTTCTTGCTCTGTGGTTGAGAGGTATGAGTGTCGGAGCCTTCACCATCAGCCAGAGACATTTCAAATTGTGGCATACTTGTTGCGCCCCACTCCCCCATGTAGTGACTCTGGATGTGTCCAGGCAAGGCAAGGAGCAGTTATGCAGTGTAAGTGTGCAGAGTATTCCCCCATACAAGGTAGACACAAGTACGACAGTGGCTTTTCATCTGTCCTTGATTTTGCAGAATGTTCTGATTTTCTGTCATATTTTATACTGCTATTTTATGCTTCTTATTATTCAGAAAATGCATGCTGTCGCAGTGCCCTGTTGTTCTGTGTTTAAGTAGCTTTAATGACCATCAGGTAAGCTTGTCTGAGATTGTAAGATGCAAGTAAGCTTTAATAAGAATAGTTTTAAAGAATTACAAACATTGAAAGCCTTTTTGTTATTGTCATGCAGAGAATATTTACATAACTAGATAATGTATAAGCCGTAGGTATTGAATTGCATATGACAGTATTTGTAATAAAGGACAGGATTACAGTATTTTCAGAAGCTCATTACATTTGTTGGATACTTGCAGTCATCTTGCAGGCTGTACCCATAAACTAAACAATGCCACTCTATCATGTGTGGTCCATAACTTGTGCAGTAATCCTTTAAGCAATTTATCTGCTTGTTTCTTGTTTGCTGTTCATTTTTTACTTTGATCATGTCTTCCCCATGAAACAAGTAGATAGTTGTTGTCAGGCAGCAGGTGTTTTTTGGATAAACATTTTTACAAGTGGGGGTATCACAGAGATTGCTACTTTCAACATGTTACTTCGTAATTTTTATAAAGCTGAATATAAATTATAATTAGAACTGCAGTGCAAGGAGAAGTGGTTTGAGTTGAGTGCTGCTTGTTTTTTTTTATACTTGATTTTGACTGGCATTCCAGTGTTGTCGCTTCACAGTTAGACGTTGCACGTTCGATTCTCAGTTAGAGCGTTTTCTGTGTGTCGACATGTGTGAATGGGCATTCCTTCATTGAAGGTTGTGCATTAGGCCCGGCAAGCCAGCACGTAAAAATCTAATGCCAATCATTAGCGGACCGGAGTTCCGCTGTGGCGACCCCTAACCAGGAAAAGCCGAAAAACAGTTTTTTGACTGACATTCCAGTAATGTATTTAAAAAGTAATTTATTTTTTCATGCCTCAAAACCTTTGCATTTCCATCTAGATATTAAGTAAGCTGTTATGTAGCCAATGATGGTTTGGCACCCAGGGCAGCGTATTTAATTAAAGTTCCAGTTGTTGTGGTTTTGACCATAGCTCCACCCCTTTCTCATTGGCCCCACCCATTCAGCTGTCTCCTGCAGCCCCCCTTTAATTTGAAGTCACCATCCGCCACTGGTTATGTTCCAGTTTTTTTGATGCTGACATCAGTTATTTTCATAAAACAGATTTTTTTTTTTTACTGAAACTGAATTAAATATGTTTTTAAATGAAAAACAGAATATTGTTTACAATTTAACTAGAGAAGAGTGGTCAGCATTATTAAATATGACTAAAAATGAACAACTGGTTTTCAAACCTGCTGACAAGGGAAACAAACTAGCTGTGATGCATATATCTCAGTATTTGAAGATGTGCCATGAACATTTGGATGACAATTCAACTTATTCAAAGTTAGACACAAGTCATTATTTGGGAGCCTTAGTTGAATTTAAATCTTTAGCTGCAGTGGTGGTGCTGCGGTAGCATTGTCGCCTCACAGTAAGACGTTGTCCTGTTCGATTCTCAGCTAAAGCATCTTCTGTGTGGAGACATGCATGAATGGGAGTACTTTCGTTGAAGGTTGTGCGTCAGGCCTGGCAAGTCGGTACGTAAAAATCTACTGCCAATCATTAGCAGACTGGAGATCCGCTGTGGCGACCCCTAACCGGGAAAAGCCGAAAGATACAACAGCAACAACTTAACAAAGGTGTCAGGTTAGGTTATTTAACTGCTGACGATGTTCAGAAGAAGCTAACTATGAACAGTCATAGTATTGCCACATTCTACTGTTTACCTAAAATTCACAAAAATATACAGGCCCCTCCGGGTGCCCTATTGTTTCAGGTAGAAATTATTTCACTTACAATTTGGGACAATTGCTGCATTTCCTGATGCTACCCATGGTAGCTTTATTACCTGCATATGTTAAAGATATTTTTGATTTTTTAAGCAAGTTAAGGACAGTACAATGGACTAATAAGATGTATTGGGTGACTCTAGATGTGAAAAGTTTATATACTAACATTAAACACTGCCATGGCCTTAGGCAACTAGATTCTTCATGGGGGCGTCACCCACTACAGAATATATTGTAGATTTAGTACATTTTTGTTTGAAGAATAATTATTTTAAGTTTGTTAGCCAGGTTTATCATCAGAAATGTGGAACAGCTATGGGGTGGCTTTAGCCCCCTCATATGCTAATTTAACCATGGGCTTATTGAAGTTGAATATGTTTATAGGAAAAGATTTTTTTGACAGTAATATGTTAAATGTTACTTTAGATTTATTGATTTAATTTTTTTATGCGAAGGAGGGGAACGGGAAGTGCAGAATTTTTTGGATGAATTACAAGTAAACAGATTTAATTTTACATTTGATGACATCCAAATAGGGAAGAAGGTGTCCTTTTTGGATGCAGATTTGTTACTTAAGAAAGATGGTATGCTAACCACAAAAGTACATAGGAAATTTCAGGGGGACATATATTATTTGAAAGCAACAAGTTGTCATCCTGGGCATACGATTGATGCCTTTCCTTATGGTGAATGCATACGTCTTTATAGAATATGCAGAGATGAACAAGATTTTTAAGGGAGATAGGCTATACTTTCAAAATGTTTAAAAAGCGTGGGTATGGTGAAGATATAATTGCTAAGGCATGGTCTAGATTCAGTAAAGAATATATAGGAAACAAAAATAGAAAATGGAAGGGAGTTTCCAAATTAAATAACAATATTGAATCTAGTTGTGAAATATATTTTGTAACCACATACAGTGGATTTAGTAATAGGTTTTATGAGATAGTACAAACACAGTGGCAACTGTTATCAAATTTAAAGGTTGGAAGTTCATGGATGCCTAATAAACTTGTTGCTTCATATAGAGTTGGTAGGAATATTAAGAGCTTTTTGGGGAAATCTATGTTTTGTAGACCCAAGGAGGTCTTATATAAGTCATTAAGAATAAAAGGGACAGTAGGATGTGACAAATACAAGGCATGCAAATTTATTGTGCCTTATTTTGGACTCTTAAATGGTCGAAGATTTGAAGTTTGTGGGAATTATAGGTGTGACACTGAGGGCATTATTTATGCCCTCAGATGTCCTTGCAATAAGTTTTATGTGGGTGAGTCCAAAAGAACTTTTAAAATAAGGCTACTAGAACATGTTTGTGATAAATTAAATAAAAAGGAACATAGTTCAGTGGCACAGCATTTTTTGGAAGCACATGGTAGTTCTGTTCATGGTTTACAAGCTACAATTTCAGAAAAAGTAGTGTGTGGTTTTTTTTGGGGGGGGGTGTCAGCAAGAATAAACTTCCTTATAAAGAAGCAGAGTATATATTAAAGTTTGATACTTTGTTTCCAAAGGGTATGAATGTCGATTTTAATTGGCATGTATTATTTTAAATGCTTTTTAAGTGTTTTATTGTATCAATTGATGACTTTATTGTTTAATTGCCTATTTAGTAGTGTATATAAAACAAGAGTGTCATGTGAAGTAATTGTGTACTCCAAGAAGGCAGTGTATGCCAAGACGTCAGAGAGGAATGCATTTTATTCATTGGGTTCCTGGACTTTGTTTTTCATTGTATTTGCTGCTGTTCTTTTTCTGCTTTGCTGTTGTTTTTGCTGGTGACAGAGAGTCACCCTGGAATATCCCCCTTTGAATTTTTATCCCTGGAATAATAATTTGTTCTTTATCATGGCTTAACTGCAAAGTGGTTTGCCACTGTTTCATGGTCACTGGTCGATTGATCAGTGTAGGGTGTGTCATATACATTTTAAGCACTCTTTAATCCATGAATTTGGGATACTGTCAAATTTTTTTGTGGGCTATCTGTGTCATACTAAAATTCTTCCCCGTTTTATAGTTTTCCATTATGACTTTATTTAACAACAGATGATCCTTTGTTCAATATTACTTTCTTTTTATTACCCTTTTCTTCTATTGCCATGATTGAGTTTTATTCTAAATGACTGTAAACTCTGTTGGCATCAATTCCTGTGTATAGTTTATACGTCATTGGAAGGCAAGTTATTGGTCTGTAGCTTTTAGGATAGCTTACAGGTTTATTCTTAAGTAGTAGCATTGTTTTTCCTGCTATTAACCAGGCTGGTATCTTTTCAGGGCGTGCTTATATATAGTTCTTACTCATGGCTAAATCTTCATGTAAAGATGTTAATGCTTTTAGCCAGAAGTTAGGTACTGCATCTGGGCCTAGGTTTTTTCACTTAGGAGCTTTTCTTAACTTTGTTTAAGTCTCTCTGGCTATTACTTCATCCCATTTCACATCCTGTAAATTTCAGCTTCTTATTCTTTCTTTTACTTCTTCTTTCCATTTAGCATCTTTGTTATGTTCCACAGGATCATCATAGATATTTCTTCAAACTTATCTATTTCTTCTTTTTGGTAGTGTTTCAATTCCTTTTGTCTTGTTTCCCAATTCTCTGTAAGTCCTTTTTGGGTCATCAATAAATTACTTATTTTGTACTTTTTCGTTATATTTATCTACATATCTTCTAAGTTATTCTGCCTGTGCTATTTTTAATTTATTATTTGGAATAGTGCACAATAGATCCTGATCTGTTATAATACTGCATGTGTTTTTATCATGTCTATCTTTCTGAGTATTTTTATTGATCTGTTCCCTGTTATATACTCTTGTAACATTGGCACTTCCTGTCTTAATTGCTTTATAGTTTTTCCTATTTCATACTGCCATAATGGCATTCGGTTTCTCCCCTTCCTTTCGCTTACTACCCTGTTGTCTTGACGTAAGACTTTGGGCCGGATTCACGAAGGCTTGCACAGTGTCTAAGAGTAGCGTAAGACTCCATGCAGCCTTTGCGATCCAGGAACAGCCCAAAGTCCGTGTAAGAGACAAGCTAAAACGGCTCTTACATGGAGTGGGCGTGGATAAGCTAATCACCTCACTTGCAGCCGAATAGCATTCAAATGAGGATGATTAGCGATCCATGAAGCCCAGAACAGCCCGTGTAAGAGCCGTTTTAGCTGCAGAAATGTACTCAGTTGACAACTGAGTACGTTTCTGCAAAAACTGCAATGGAGCCATGTCAGCTCCAAATAAAGGGTGCATATGTGTCAGGCAGCATGCCAATGGCCAAATATGTGGCCATTGGCAAGGTAACCTGATGTAAATATCTTAAAAATATAATTTTTTTTTTTGGCGATCGCCGATGTTTAAACCCAGCGCAGACGGGCTGCGCTGTATAAAACATAAAAACGAAGGTTTTAAACCCACAAATGTGGGTTTTATGCAATACATGGAATGTCAATGCAGGGACCAGCAGACCAAAACCAACATGGCCACCGTGTAGTGGTTGCTAAGGGGGGAAGCTGAGTCTAAGAGATGTAACTAAGCATTAGTAGGCAATCTGATGCAAATGAGTGTTAGGATACTGAATTCCACTGTCACTGTCACATAGCAAATGAGCACAGTCTGAGTAGTGTAAGAGTTACAGAAGGGGGAGGAACAGAGTAGGAGATAGGTGACATCACAGGGGGGAATGGTAGAAAGAAATGCAGTTCATTGGAGGTCAGAGTTACATGACAGATGTCAGACAGATATCATGGAAAGAGGTGTGCCACTAAATAAGCATGAGAAAGTCAAGAAATGGAAGGTGTACACTGTTGCCTACACCAAAGTTTCTTGCTGGGTGTGCATGCGCACGTGTGCGCGCCATGAAGCGCGAGTAAGGCAGTGTGCGCGCACGTGAAAGGCAGACTGAGCATGTGGGAGCGTGTTGGGAGATGTTTAACACTGTTTGCGCGGGTGTGCACGCGGTTTAATCCGAATAAGCAGATTCTGAACCATGTAAGCATGTGTGCGCGCGTGTAAGCCACTGTGAGCGTGTTTCTGCTGGTTTGCACATGGCTCCTCCCTGAGGCAACAGAGAGGAAAAAGGAAGCAACAGATTTAGTAGGAAGCTAGCAGGGAATACTGCTGGAGCTAGCAGGTGAAAACAGTTAGAAGCAGGCAATTACACAGGCAGAATAGTAACCCAGCCCAGCACTTAAAACTCTGCAAACAGCAGTGCAGGATGTTTCTCTCAAGAGACACTGCAAGACAGGAGTTAAGTTATTAGAAGTGAAAACTGAAAAAGCTGAACTCAGAGCAGAAATGTTAGGGGCTGCCATAGCTGTCATAATGAGACATAGGCGACTTGCTGAGGGTGGTGACAATGCAGATGGTGCCAGACAACCCACAGTGAGGAGACGGAGAAGAGTGTACAGGCCCAGGGTCACCTACCATGGGTTACATGAGCTGGAGATAGTAGAGCGCTATAGAGTGGACAGAGACCTCCTGCAGCAAATAGTGGAGCTGTGCAGGCCACGCCTCACACACAGAACCAACAGAGGGGAACCCATCCCAGTGGAAACCAAGGTATGTGTTGGCCTAAGAATACTAGCAACAGGTACCTTCCAGAGACCAACTGGTGATATGATGGGGATATCACAGGCATCAGCCTCCAGGGTACTGCACCAGTTCCTGGATGCCATGTCAGCACATGTCGGTGATCATGTATATTTCCCCAATGCCCATGAGGTATTGGCCAGCAATATGCATCTCTTCCAGCAAATAGCGGAATACCCTGAGGTAGTGGGTGCAATAGACTGCACGCACATATACATCAAAGCACCAGCCGATGAGCGGGGTAGGGCATATATCAACCGCAAGGGCTTCCCCTCCATCAACAGCCAGGTCGTGTGTGATGCCCAGGGCATAATAATGAATGTGTGTGCTGGCTGTCCTGGGAGCTACCATGATTCCCACATCTGGCATTTGACGCAGCTGTACCAGACATTTGCCAATGGGGACATCCCGCACGGACACCTAGTGGGGGATGCAGGTTATGCACTGGAGCCGTGGCTGATGACACCCATCAGAAACGCACACACACCTGAACAGGAACGCCATAATGAGGCACACGCACAAACACGTAATGTAATAGAGCGTGTGTTTGGGCTGCTGAAGTCACGGTTCCGGTGTCTGGACATATCTGGTGGAGCCCTGCAGTACACACCAACTACATGTACCCAAATTGTCATCGTATGTGCTATGCTACATAATATGATCTTGCGAAAACAGCTGCAGCAGGACCAGCATAGGGCCGGGCCAAACAGCCCACCACCATTGCCAAGGCCATCACAGGCAGAGCGTGACTCGGAGGAGGAACAACCTGAGCCTGCCCCAGTAGGCAGAAGGAGGCGTGCCCAGTATGCCCTGGCCTTGGCAAAGAGGCAATGCATAGCACATACACTGGCTCAGTAGGAACCCTGGGAATGATACCCCTCTCTGACTCACTCATATAGTAACAGGGATGCTAACATGACACAACCTGCTCTCAAACATGTACAGGGAAGTGTAATATGCGCATCCAACAGAGGAAGCCCTGCAGCACCACCTGAGGCATGAATGCTATGTGTTAAGTAATGTAACACCATGTACTATATGCACACCTGAGGACCCTGACTAACATCCTACCCTCACCAAGCATCATGCCACAATATGACAATGAGATGATCAAGTGCAATAATTGACTGAAGTATCGCAGTTAGTCAAAGGGGATCCAATGTGTGCCAGTCTGGGATGACATGCTGAGCATGACATGATGCTCCACCTGCTAGGACTGGCGTGCACCTATCAGTGCAGGCCGTATGGATACTGGCAAAGGCTGTTGTTACCCACAGTGTGCCCTGAATAGGTAAGGCTCAAAACACAAACCTATCTCCATAGGTATCAGAAGGGATAAGAATAAGATAAGGGATAAGTCGAAACAGCAAGATGCATGCAGTCTAAATTCACCCAGTATGGAGAATGTTGATATCTGCGCTGTAACAGAAAACTGAGTCAAGGCTCACAACAGCACCCTAACACTACCAGGTTACACCTCATACTGTGCTGTACAGCCTCAAAACATGGAACAAGCTACAAAAGGAGGGTGACTAGCAAGAATTGTCAAGGATAACCACACCCCCATGTTGGTACCACAACAAAAAGCAGCATGGACTAGCCATGGTCAAGTAACAGTGGCTAAAACTGCCCCCCAGTTTATAGCCTGCTACAGACTACTGTCCCAACACCAGGAACTGCACCTGGCCTATGCTGCAATACATGAATATATCAAGTCCTCCAAACCACATTATATTGGGTGACTGAAAATACCCAGACATAGACTGGGAGCATTATACTAGCTCCAACAGTGTAGGACAAAAGTTCATAGAATCCATAAACCAAAAGGCCCAGGAACAACGTACCACTCCCACAAGATAAGCATACTGGATGTGATAATCAGCAACATGGGTACTGGATGGCAAGATGAGAAGTGTATTGCTCACTGGTAAAACCAGACCATAGAGTAATCACACTGGATATACAAATCCTGACCACAGTCCCTGGCCAGAAAACCACAGTGGAAAACATGTGTAAAGCAATATTTGCACTCCTCCAAACTGATGTGGAATCCATTAAAGGTCCTGTGCAGGTGCAAAATATGGGCCACACCTCAGAACCTGTAATACAGCCATTCCATGAACACTGCCAGGAATGCTTGGATTATGCAATCCTAAATTAAAACAAGACACAATGCCATACACGCAGGCATCTGGCATGGTGGACACCAGCCATAACCAAACTATGCAAGAGAATGAGGAAGCTACTACATGATAGAGCAAACATAAGTAATCACTGATCAGTAGTATGGCAATAAAATCTGTCCACACATACAATCCACTAAGGCCAGCCACAACAAGTTGAATCTGTGAATCCTGAGGCAATGTTACACCTGCCCCAAGTACACAGACAACCCCCAACTCCACCCAAGAAATACAAATATATGTGAGAGATGCAACCATCTATCCAAACTGGAGGCTGAGCTCCCTCAACTCAGTACTCCCAAAACTAGTCAGGAGGAGAAGGTAACCACACACACCACAAACACAGTCCCACATAGACCTATCACAACTGTAAACCAAACACATAAACATAGAAAAACATCCCCGGAGGCACAAATTACAAACACAGCACACCAACAGAGACCTCTAAAGCAGACACCCAATCAAACAACCTCCAAACATAGCACATGCAACACATAGTACACAAAGCTGGTCTGCCAAACAGTCAGAGGCCAGAAGGAGAAACAACATGCCTGATACAGTTGTAATAGGTGACTCCATAGTCAGACACACTGCTGTCCCGCACACCAGACTGAACAAGGGAAAGGGTACAGTAAGCTGCCTGTAGGCTGCCACAATACGCCACATAACAGAAGTATGCAGGTCACTCCAAAGCAAGTAGAAATATGATGCAGTCATAGTCCATGCTGGTGTGAATGACCTGAGATGTACCTCCCTAGACTACATGAAAAGAGACATAGATGAGCTCTCTGATTATGTAGTCCAGGCCGGTATGACACTCACTGTTTGCAGCATCCTACCCTTACCAAGAATAATGCCACAGTACAAACACGGAATGATCAGTCATAGCAAGTGGCACACTTACTGGTGTCATTCCAAGGGGATCCAATGTCTGTCTGCTTGGGATGTCATGCTTGACAAGCCACGCAGCTGTTCTTGGGATGGCTTGCACCTGTTACACCTGGGCGTCTGGATATTGGATAAGGCCTTTGCCACCTCCATAGAGCCTTTTGTAGGCAAGGCTGAAAAGACTGACCCACCACCCTAGAAAACATAAGTGAAAAGAAACATGAGTAATGCTGACCAATGCCAGATGTGTAAACCCCAATATGCATGCTCTCAAGGCCATCCCCAGTATGGAGAACATCGATGTCTGTGCAGTGACAGAAACCTGCTGCAAGCCTCCTGACAGCACACCAGCACTACCAGGTTATACCACATATCATGTGTCATGGCCCCAAAACCTGGAACAAAACATAAAAGGAGGGTGAGTATCCATATTCAGCACAGACACCCATACGTCCAGGTAACTGACAATGCACAAGGCATTGGAGTCCACCCATGTGCAACTAACTGTAGGCAAGACTGCTGTACAGTCTGTAGCATGCTACAGACCACACTATCACACACAGGAACCCCACCCAGCCGTCCTGAAGACACTGGACAGTATGAATGTCCCACCAAATACCAAACAAGGTACCACAAATTACCACATAGGTGGTAAACCATTATGTATGGAAGGAGTAACCAGGGACCTAGGGACACAAGTGGACAGTAACCTGTTATGTGACACCCACATTGCCAATGTGGCTAGGAAGACTGTCTACATTTGACACCGTATCAGGAAAGGATTCACATCTACATCAACAGAGGTCATTGTGCCCCTATACTGTTCTCTTATCACACCCATAATCTAGTACAATGCCTCATATGGGATGTACCTTACCTGACACCTGCAGCAGTTAGAAAGACCTCAAAGGTACCTCACCAAGAGGATAAAGGGTCTCAAATATATGTCATATGCTGCCTGGCTGTAGACACCCCAGCTGAATGCAGTCACATACTGCCTACACAGAGGCATTGCATGCCTGTTGTAGAAGGCCATGCCCAACACAGGAGTAATGGACATGCTCCACCCCAGAAAACTCAAAGCCATCGGAGCTGTGAGAGTGAGAGATGTCAACCTCAACAAATAATGAAATAGGATGTGCTGGTGGGACAGATACATAATCCAGAGGCTCACCACACCCTGGACCAGAATCCCACTCCATGTTAGGCAGAGCCCCTCACTGACACTCTTCAACAGGAATCTTGCCAAGTGGATGGATGATTGTAGAGTTACACTGTGGGTCTTCACTGTGTCATGTCCAGACAGAGGCACAACAAAGCAAATCATAAATGGCCATAATATTCACATAGCAAGGGGTGGCAAAAGCCACACACACTCTGGTTAGGCTAACAAATGCCCTAGGGTGGATAGCCTAGTATGAACCTATGAAGATACAAATTGTACAGGACACTAAGGATAATCCCAAGGCTTTCACAACTGATGGTAGGAACCATGTTGGGAATTCACAGATATGCTCTGAATCACACAAATATCACAAACACACACACATATTGCCAACATACATCCTGACATGTGCAGTGCAACCCCCCCCCCCCGAATGCAGAATATCTATCCCAGCAGACTGCTGGCCCCCTGACATTGCAGATGCTGAGGTAACAGCCAGCATCTACAAAGCAAAACACACAGCAGCAATGGTATGAGATGGTGTCCTGGGCTTAGTGCAACATGGACTCCAAGATGAATGGAATGACAAATCATACTAGCCTTACCACAGAATATGTACCCAAAGAGCAGTGTACAACAACAGTGGTCCTTCTCAACAAAGGTGTTGCCTGGATGGATACTGAAAACTACTACCCCAGAATCCTGAGAAGCTCGGTTTGCACAGCTATGGAAAGGATCAGCATGTACCACAGACATAAAGATATTGGGGACCTACTGACACCGGACCCTACCCAGTGTGGCTTTCTCAAGTGCAGATCCTGCCCCTAAACATATTTGACTCAATTGAAACAGTCATTAAGGTCATTGATGAGGGCAATGTGGTTCACACAGCGTAGCTGGACCTTTCAAAGGCTTCTATACAATACCCTACGTGTTCATTATAGATAAGCTCACCAGCTTAAATATAAACCCCTATGTCAGTAGTGGGGTTGCAAACCAGACCAAGGACAGAACAGACATGGTCAGACATGCTGCAGCCATGTCAGACTACAAACCAGATATAACTGGCATCCCACAAGGCTTGGTCCTGGGATCTCCCTCGTCTGGTATATATGTCCCATAGGTACAGGCAAACATGGAAGGACTGTGTCCGAACATGTTTGCAGAGGACTACAAACTGCTCACCACATATGATCCACCAGCTGACACAAGCATCCCACAAAAGGGCCACATAGAAACAGACAACTGGTGCCGTAGCCATGTCAGCAAGCTAATTGCAGAAAAGTGTATAGTCAACCCCCGTGGATATACAGTAAGTGCCCACCAATTACCACATAGGTGTTAACCCATTATGTAGTTAACATGTAATGAGATACCTGGGGACACAAGGTGATAGATATCCTGCATTGGACAGACATGTGCTGTAGTGTTTACAGAAACATACCATATACCCACCTAATCATGAAGGTTGTCAGATCTAGATAAGGGGAGGTCATTGTGGCTCTGCAGTCATCCTTCATCAGTGGTACAATTGACTACAATAGCCCCTGTGGGATGTACCTCAGCAGACACCTCCATCAACCGTAAAGTCCCCAACAGTACCTCACCAGGAGTATCAAAGAGCTTGCACAGATGCCATGTGTTGCCTGTGTTGCTGGTATCAATAAACATGCTGCACCTTGTACAATCTGAATGGCAGTGAGCTATGCACATGAGACCTGAACCCCAGCACTGACTTACATAGGACAAGCTGTACTGCATGATCCATAACACAGAAGCCACCCCCACCCATGAGTGAACTCCCAGTACAGGCTACCCATAGAGTCACTTATCAATCTTCCTCAATAGGAATCTTGATGAGTGGATGAGAGATGGTAGCTTTATCCTGGGTATCACTGTCGTGTCACAGGTAGACAGAGGCACAGTATACTAACCATGACATATGTCATGGCAAACTCCACTTACAATGTGTGTTGAAGGACAAACACACTCTCCAACTAGCATTAGACATGGACTAGGGCACATCGCTAGTGTTTGCAAATGTACACCTATGTTGTGGAATACACTACCAATGTTGGACAAGCCTGGTTTAAGTAGTTCACATCTGAACAGAATGCAACATGGTCAGATGTACACAACTGGCCCCTAACCAGGCTGTTGTGCTCACTATCGAAATGTAAAGCAGTGATAGCACTAAAGCCCAGGATACTGTCCACCACAGTCAAAGTGCTACCAGTACACTATACAGTGCTACAGTGTTAGGTCAGTGTGAAAGGATGTTGACAACTCTATGCAAAGTATCCCATGCAAACACTGCAGGCACAGTATAATCCTGTTGTGTTCACACACAAAGCAGTTGTACAGTAACTACACAACATGACACACAACACACAACCATAAACGGGTGATATTTGTTGAAGTTCACACTCATCCACAAATGTGGTGGGCTGCAGAGTCCAACATATGGAATGGTCACACTGGGCATGCTCACACACTTTGATAAATGAGACATATGTCAGACAACATGCCATGGGAAGGCTGAACTGGGCATGCTCACACACTTAGGCCAAATCTCAGTTTAGCAGTTGGACACACATATCTGGTATTTTTACGTGCTATTCCAGGAACCAACCACATTACAGCAGTCTGCCCAGTGCACACAGTTAAATGACTACAGAGACATATGTGATATAGTGGATCCCTCCCATATGCAAAATCTTCCACAGATGCACAAGTTGTTCATACAAACAGGGAATGCTATGGCAATAAAGATGTGCAAACAGTCTATCAGCAACAAATAAAGTGCATTTGACAATTAAACATATGGGTGTTGAGGTCAACACTAGGCTGTTTGCCCTAGGGAATGACAGCTTAGCCAGAGTGTGCTTGGTGTCTGCCTCCCCACAGGATGCACATTCCCCTTTCTAAACACCGATGATGTCAGCACCCTATAAGTACAGCAGGAGAAAAGAAACCTCCCAGTAATGCGAATAGCGCGCTCTGCTAATGCGTCCGTCACAAGTGTCATAACATAGTTAGGTAGGGGTTTGAATCCTGCAAATGCTCAGTGTGTGTGTGTGTGTGTGTGTGTGTGTGTGTGTGTGTGAGTGAGTGGGGTTGGTGTGTGTGTGTAAGTCTGTGAGAGAGAAATGTCCCTTTTGGCAACTAGGAAAACACACTACAGGATGCACATTCCCCTTTCTAAACACTGATGATGTCAGCACTCTATAAGTATAGCAGGAGAAGGGAAACCTCCCAGTAATGCGAATAGCGCTCTGCTAATGCGTCCGTCACAAGTGTCATAACATAGTTAGGTAGGGGTTTGAATCCTGCAAATGCTCAGTGTGTGTGTGTGTGTGTGTGTGTGTGAGTGGGGTTGGTGTGTGTGTAAGTCTGTGGGAGAGAAATGTCCCTTTTGGCAACTGGGAAAACACACTACAGGATGCACATTCCCCTTTCTAAACACCGATGATGTCAGCACTCTATAAGTACAGCAGGAGAAGAGAAACCTCCCAGTAATGCGAATAGCGTGCTCTGCTAATGCGTCCGTCTCAAGTGTCATAACATAGTTAGGTAGGGGTTTGAATCCTGCAAATGGCAAGTGTGTGTGTTTGTCTGAGGGGGGGTTAGTGTGTGTGAGGACACATGCATCTGGAGGTTTAGACTTCTGGCGTTGGGTAGCATTACTCTTAGTTTCTTATCCCTTGTGATACCTATGAAGGTGGGTTTGTCATTTGAGCCTTGCCTAACATAGGCACTATGGGGGTAGCAAGAGCCTTTGCCAATATCTGAAAGCCCAGGGGTGACAGGTGCAGGCCGTCCCTAGCGAAGCAGGTAGTTCAACAGAAGGTTAGTGTGTGTGAGGACAATGTCCCTTTTGGCAACTAGGTGAACAGACTACAGGATGCACATTTCCCTTTCTAAACACTGATGATGTCAGCACCCTATAAGTACAGCAAGAGAAGGGAAACCTCCCAGTAATGCGAATAGCACACTCTGCTAATGTGTCCATCTCGAGTGTCATAACATAGTCAGATAGAGGTTTGAATCCTGCAAATGGCAAGTGTGTGTGTTTGGCTGAGGGGGGTTAGTGTGTGTGCAATTGTGTGTGAGGGAAATGTCCCTTTTGGCAACTAGGAGAACAGACTACAGGATGCACATTTCCCTTTCTAAACACTGATGATGTCAGCACCCTATAAGTACAGCAAGAGAAGGGAAACCTCCCAGTAATGCGAATAGCACA
Source organism: Protopterus annectens (assembly GCF_019279795.1). Taxonomy (NCBI): domain Eukaryota; kingdom Metazoa; phylum Chordata; order Ceratodontiformes; family Protopteridae; genus Protopterus; species Protopterus annectens. Next base: position 216,005,584 of record NC_056745.1, read on the forward strand.
CTCTGCTAATGTGTCCATCTCGAGTGTCATAACATAGTCAGATAGGGTTTGAATCCTGCAATTGGCAAGTGTGTGTTTTTGGCTGAGGGGGGTTAGCGTGTGTGAGGAAAATGTCCCTTTTGGCAACTAGGTGAACAGACTACAGGATGCACATTCCCCTTTCTAAACACTGTTCAGCTGAAGGCCATGGCTCTGGCACAAGTTGTCTGTTTCTATGATGCCCCTTTGGAAGATGCTTGTGTCGGCTGGAGAGTCGATTATGGTGGCCAGTTCGCAGTCATCTGCATATTTGGTCAGCCACAGTCCGTCCGTGTTGGCTTGTACCTCCAATAAATATATACCAAACAAGAGAGGTCCCAGGACTGAGCCTTGTGGGACACAACTTGTAACTGGTTTGGAGTCTGGCATGGCTCCAGCAATTCTAACCATGTGGGTTCTGTCCTTGAGCCACTGTGCAATCCATCTAGTGACATAGGGGCTTATATTTAAGCTGGTGAGCTTCTCTAGAATGCCCAAGTGGGGTATTGTTGTGAAGGCTTTTGCGAGGTCCAGGTAGGCTGTGTGAACCACCTTCCCCTCGTCAATGGCCTTGGTGACTGTTTCAAAGAAATCAACCAGGTTAAACCTGGTAGTGCTGGTGTGCTCTCAGTAGCCCTGAACCAGGCATCTGTTACTGCACAGATATCGATGTTCTCCATGCCAAGGAGTGTTTTGGGTGCATGCATCTGGAGGTTTAGACTTATGGCATTGGGTAGCATTACTCTTAGTTTCTTATCCCTTGTGATACCTATGAAGGTGGGTTTGTCATTTGAGCCTTGCCTAACATAGGCACTTTGGGGGTAGCAAGAGCCTTTGCCAATATCTGAAAGCCCAGGGGTGACAGGTGCAGGCCATCCCTAGCGAAGCAGGTAGTTCAACAGAAGATGAATATGTGAAGGTGTAGTGCCTGTGATTAGTTAGCAGTAGCATATATGACTGCTCACGTGGACACATGCCAGGTAAGTCATATGCACTGTGTCACAGGCAATGTACATGTGAACAGGACAAACAGTGACATCCTGTCAAGTGGGACATGGACATACATATAGTAAGCTATGCAGATGGCACTAGGAGTCCATAGAAGCTCTATAACTATGCATTGCAGGTGTGATCAGTATTCCAGGGTAATTGCAAGCAAACATGCATGCAAACAAAGCTACAGTAAACAGGGCTGCGTGTAGTCCATTGTACAACAAACAAGCTGTACCAGTTCTAGTAGGTAACACTGCAAATATGCAGGCACTATGCACATGTACATGGAAATACACGGGTCAGATGGCTAGGGTCCAGTCTCAGTGCACACAAGTGTACAGACCATGTACTGTCAGGATGTACAATAACTGGATGGAAACCCATGTGCTCATACCTGCAGTAATACACATGTCAAATAACAGACACTGAGTCTTCACTCAGTGGTTTCATACTTAGTAGGATGTATGCTACCTGGCCTGCCACCACAGTATCCCTGACATATATGGGGACTTTCCCTCCTGTGACAGTTAGTTTTGTGTGTTGGGGCTGTCTAGCATGGTATGAGATGTGAGCATGCAGTGCTAGGGTGCTCCTGTGTGTTCTGTACCAGTCGTGTAGTACTGCACACATATCAACATCCTCAAACATCTGCATTGCAGAGTCCAGTGTGGGCAACATGCCACTTGCAATTTACATGTCCATCATTGTGCATTACTACATTCATTACCTTATCCCCTGTGCTACCTATGTATGTAGCCTTCTGTTGACATCATTACCACCAGTATGCCAACATGTGCAGATGATACACTATGGTACTTACCATGGGTGTAGACAACAGGACATGACAATCACACACTTACTGCATCAGGCATGCTGTGATATACCCATAATTAATTCAGCACACAGTACTGTTAACAACATGATACTATTACTACACATCTATGTGGTCACCCTGTGCATCAGCAACATGTTAACCTGTACCTGCACAGTTGTTACAGATTGCAGGAGGTGGCACAGTTTCATCATATGCACAGGGTGTGAACTTGGTATGCCTGAGTCAGCCACCGATACCACCAATTGACATGTATGTGTATGTGTGTTGGCGAGGGACAGCAGTAGAAGGTGGGGCAATGTTGATGCAGTGTGTGCATGTATGCGGTAGCCCTATGTGTTGTCAATTCACATGTGTGTATGGATGCACACAGTTCCACCTCATGGCTGCCACATACTGGTGTTTGTGGACAGCCACAGACTGTACCTGCCAGGTCATACAGATCAGTGTCTCTGGCCACGGACATGGTACCTGTGGCTTGCAGGGGTGCTACGGACTGTATCCAGTACCAACCCAGACTGGGTACTGTCATCAGAAGCAGGTGTTCGTTGACTGGACACAGATCCCTGTCGGGCTCGGCCAGAGCCACTTGCACGTGGTCTCCTGGGACGGTCTGATGACAGCACAGACCCAGCATTGCTGGGGCTGCTGCTGGCACTACGGGGGCGGCCGCGGCCCTGTTGTCGTCCGCGATGACTGCCAGCTGCTGCTGTTGCTGGCATACGGCCACGTCGACGCCTCAACCACCCACCATCGACCTGGCTCATGGACATGTAGTTGTGGAACCGGTCTAATATGTCCCCACAACGTCTGTCTATGACATCGGTGAAATCACGGATGGCAGCCGCAATGTCACGCATACTGTCAGTCATGGCTGTGCGACATGCTGTCAGCTCCCTCAGACCCTGTCTGGTGTACCGTTCCATACGTGACTGTGCCTGCATGACAGCCCGAAACATAGCTGAGGTTGTAAGACCTCTGTGGGCACGTCTGACAGGGGCAGTACGCCCACGGATGCTCCCACGAGAACCCCTGGACATCTGTCTGTGTGGTACCATCTCTGGGCCATGCCCATGGCTGCTGTGTGGGGAGGCATGTGCCACAGATACCACAATACCCTGGTCAATGCCCACTATATGCTGTCTATCACCTAGGGACATTGGTGACAAAGGGTGTATTGGCAGGATAACTGTGCGCATTGATGGAGTCGACAGCTGTGTACTGTCAATCGGCTGACCAATGGCAGACCCTGGCATACTTTCCTGTGCCATTACACAGATGTCATCATTATCAGTACCCACGGCACCTGATTCAGGTTCCCTGCTACATGACACCAGAGCAGCACCAGAACCTGTGGGAGGGAAACAGGAAACACAGTTTACAATGTCTACACATTACCAGTGATGCACACATGCACACATGCACAGGTGAAACAAACTAGATTATAAAAACAAACCAATTCACAAAAAAAGGTTCCACAGCAATCCAGCGTAAAAAATGAAGAAACTACGTTTATTGTAAAGGGCCTTTCGTCGCCCTCTATTGGGGCAACTTCATCAGACAAGAAACAATCAAATAATTTAATAATATATACCAACATCAATTAAAAATAAAACACTTTTTAAAGTGATATAACGAAATAACCACCCTAATCTGACACTCTGTAATGGGTCTTTCTATGAAGTTAAAACATATTTCCACGTAATGGTAAGTACCATTACAAAAACATAAAACTAATTAATAAGACTATTGTACAAGTGTTAAACAGTACAAACTCAGAAATTTAGTAATTTGATTTATTTTATTTTATAAAAATATATATATTCCTGAATATAAGTGTAAAAGATATGTAAAATAACTTATTAAAAGAATTGTGTAGTGAAAAGGGAAATGTATAATGAGAGAAAAAGAAATAATATATGTTTTTTTTTTTTTTTTTTTTAAACAAGTTTTTTTACAACATAGGACAACATATCACCTTAAGCTAGTAACATCTGCTTAAAGCATATTTTATTTTCTGTCTATACTTTTCAATTTCAAAAGGCATCCGATGTTACAATGTTCGTTCAGTCCTGGTTTAAAGAAAGAGTTTGTTCTCAATTGCCAGGACAATTCTCGATCTTCTAATAAAAGATTATATGGGCCACCTCTGTTATCAGTTTGAATCTGATCAAAGGCTGTAAATTTAAAACTGTGACCTGCATAGGCTATGGTGTGTTTAGCTAAAGCATTTTCTGTCTTACAGTGAGAATATCGCATATGTATGCTCATATACTCTCTCTTTTAATCGGCGTTCAGTCTTCCCTATGTAGAACGCTGAACATAGGGTGCATATAGCTACATAGATTATGAGTTTTGAATTACAGTTGAGTTTGTAATTGATCTTGTATTTGGTGCCGTTGATAGTAATGTACTCACTGCAGGTCATATGTTTACACATATTACAGCTACCACAACCGTACATCCCTTTTCGGTTATTGAAAGCGTTCTTTTTGTTTGACTCAAGAATATTTTTAATGTTTTTTTCCTTTTCTGTACACTAGGGTTGGGTATTCTGGAAGATTGAAATTAATGTTTTTATCTTGTTGGATGATTAGCCAATTTTTATACAGAATCTTTTTCATAATACTACTCTCCATACTAAATGTTGTAATATAGCTTAACTGGTAATTTTTATTATTATAATTGTCATCAATATCAAGGACGCTAGAAGTGTCAGTATTTGTTATATAGGTGTTCATGTTCAAATCTATAATTGTACTAGACTGTCCACTCGCACTAATATCTAGTCTATCTCTAGTATCTAAAATTGGGAGTAATGTACCGTTGTCTCTTTTGTACTTAACCTCATGGAATACATCCATGACTAGGTTACTAGGGTATCCTCTCTCAATAAACAAGGTTTCCAGTAGTCTGCATTCAGCTAAGAAGTCGCTGTCCAAGGTTGTCATGCGGGCTGCTCTAATCCACTGCCCCTTTACTATGGCTTTCTTTTGCGTAGATGGATGGAGGCTGCTATAGTGGAGGTACGAGTTACAGAAGGTGTCTTTCCTATGTATTCTAGAAGTATACTGCTTACCTACTGGGTCTTTAAGTATATTAACTTCAAGGTAGTTGGTGGACAAAGCCTGGAACTCAGATGTAAATTTGAAAAAATTGGTAGTATTGTTTAGATAATTTAAGAAGTTATTTGTTACTTCATTTTGTCCTTGAAAAAGAATAAAAATATCATCAAGGAATCTAGTATAGTATTTAATGAATGGAGTCCACTCAGTATTCTTAAAAATAAAGTTAGTTTCCCAATACACCATTACAGTGTTAGCGAAACTGGTTCCACACGGGGAGCCCATCGCAACACCACATTTCTGTAAGTACAATTTATTATTGAATGTGAAGTAGTTGTTAGTTAAAATAATGTCAAGTAAAGTTGTAACTGTAAAAATTTCATTGGATGGTGCACCTTTACTTATAAGAAACAAGTTAACCCATTCTATTCCCTCTAAATGGGGGATAGACGTATACAGGTCTATAACGTCTATAGTTAGGAAGTTGTTTTTGTAATGGTACTTACCATTACGTGGAAATATGTTTTAACTTCATAGAAAGACCCATTACAGAGTGTCAGATTAGGGTGGTTATTTCGTTATATCACTTTAAAAAGTGTTTTATTTTTAATTGATGTTGGTATATATTATTAAATTATTTGATTGTTTCTTGTCTGATGAAGTTGCCCCAATAGAGGGCGATGAAAAGCGCTTTACAATAAACGTAGTTTCTTCATTTTTATACACATGCACAGGTGCACACATGTACACATGCACACATGCACAGGTGCACACATGCCCACGTGCACACATGCACACAGTTTCACACAATTGTACAGTACTCAGTATGCGTGATATCAACACACAGACACATCTACATGCATACAAAGAGCACTACTAAGTGAGCCAAATAGTACTATTACTATCAACACTATTACAGGAATTGTTAATACACACTCACCAGCATGGATAGGCTGCATTGCTGTTATACCAGAGGGACCTGCAGACGTGAAGAAACTAATGTCAGTGGGCACAACTGTGCCATTGTTACTGAGTATGATACAGGTCAGTAGTACAACAGTCGCTTTTCACAGGTCAGCTGCTAATATTGAGGATATCACACTTGCACATTAAATACTATGGTGACAGCTACAAACCAAGGACACACTTCACACATGCATTAACTACCAGTGTACACAACAGTCAACTATACATATGGCATATTACCTGCACGTTCACTGTCTTGCTGCTGCGTGGCTCCAGCCTCCATCATAATGCATGTCTGCTACTGTTGTTGTTGCTGGTGGACTGGAGCCACTACACTCATGAGTAGTCCCTCCAGTCTGGTGAGTGGGGGATGTGTAGCCACCCCACCACCTGTGGCGACCTGTTGCCTGTGAATATCCGATGCACGCTGATGGACATGTCTGATTAAATCACTGCAGTGATGTCGTACCTGCTCATATGTCCTATTATGCGTGCCTATGTCATTTACCCGACGGACAAGGTCTTGCCACAGTGCAGCCCTCTCCTGCTGATTCTGGCTGGTGCGGGAAAAGAGTATTGCATAATCCCGCACCAGGCTCTGGTGTATCTCCTCATCCTCAGCTGTGGAGTAAGTGGGATTCCGCAGGTGGGCCATGTACCTGAGAAAGAAAATAACCTGATATCAGCAATATATGTCAGCAGAATTTGGCACACATACTACACATGCTACTCGACTGTTAAGATACAACATATCTCACATATGTAGCATCTGTCTGTCTATTGGTGGATACACATGTAAATGGCCAGGTATCAGTGCTCAGCCAGCAACTGTGCAACAGTACCTGGCACACTCCATACGACATACTACCAAACCCCAGCAGTCAGAACACTGATTCAGGACAAGAGCACCTCCTCACTCTGGGGGGTTGTATCTAGGTACTGTATGGCCTACATCATCAACTACTGTGAGCTGACCACACACTGATTGCCCTGGATATACATATCCCACCTCCACCACCAGCACAAATGACTATAGTGAATAACATTACAGATGCAAACTTTACACTTTGTAACAGTGACATGGTATCCTTTCAGCCCACTGGGCCAGTGGCAGATACAACCCACAATGCTGACCCCTACACAATTGCTTTCTACAGACATCTCCGAGAATGCATGGATCATGCAATCCCATATATGACCAAGACACTCTCCACAAAGGGACAGCATCCTGTCTGGTGGACCCCAGCCATAGACAGATTGTATTACAGAAGATGGAAGCTACTGCAAGACAGAGCATAATTCCATAAAGGGAGGGCATGTCTGAGCAGCACTAGTAAGGATCTATTTTCCATCATACAAACATCCATGGGCAACTTTGAGAGGGAAATCAAGAGGGACACTACAGATAACCAGAAGGCCTTCTTCAGTTATGTTAGCAACCTGGTCAGGATCCATCCTCTAGGCACATAGTTAGTACACAACAACATATATTTCACTGACACCACAGATATTGACAACATTGTGGCAGACAGGTTCAGTGCAGGTGTCACCCCGCCCTCTCCCCCAAAATAAGACATAGTTATCCCAGCTGACTGTAACCTCCCTGTCATCACAGATGTCCAGGTGAGAGCCACCCTCAGGACAGCAGAATACACAACATGAATGGGACCTGATGGTATCCCCAGTTGCATGCTACATAAACTCTGACAGGAGCTAAACACACATATAGAAGTGCTATGTAACACTAGCCTGACTACAGGATATGTACCTGTACACTGGCGCACAGCAGCAGTGGTTCCACTCCACGAAGGAGGCACCTCAACATACCAATACAATACAACACAATACATTACATTACAATACAATACTATACAATATGCTATTGCCCCTGGGACTACAGCAGCGTACTGTTCTGCTACACTGACCATTGTGACACATGTGGTGTGAAGGTACCTGTTGCTGTCACACAGTTACACAGGGTGATTCATATGGCATATTACCTATCTGACTAACATTCAGCAGGGGTATGTGTGACATGTACTCATGGGGAGTCTTGCTTCTTAACACTGTGTGGTTTATTGCAGGGTATGTCTTATCTGTGGGTAGGAACTTTTACCTCCACATGTGCACTCTATTGCAGTGGCACGGACGACACACAGCAGACATTTAGGTTGTGGATGGTGTGAGGTGTTACTATGGTTGTTGGACATCTGTCATGGGTGTGACTTACATATGTAAATCCGGGAGTGGTAACCTCTATGTGGGTAGTATATGTGTACTCTGTGGTGTTGTCAGTCACTGTGCATTGGTAATGTGTTTGAGTGCATTGTCACAGTGTTGTACATGTCACTGTGTCCTTCTCCATATCTGTAGCTGTCATGTGAGGTCCATACCAAGGCATCCATTATGTGGTGTGGAGGGTACACCAACCTACATGTCCATAGCTGACACACCATTTCCGCTGACACATACCATGTGCAGGTATTCCAGGGATAGTGTGCCACTGTGAATATCATTGGGGCCACTATTGTACACATTTATGACCCTGTTCACCCCTGACACATGCAGTGGTGGGCAGCCAATCACATATCTGGTGGTTACTGGTGTAGGTGATTTGGAATGTGGTATGGTACTCCGGTTTTGACACTGGTGTTCACTCCATGCCTTTGTCACCAGGCACCTGTTGCAATACATCTGTACACATGTGCCTCACTCAGAATTTATATACATCTCTCTCTCTCTATATAGATATATCTGTATGTATATATATATATATATATATATATATATATGTCCGTATACATATACACATATATATATTGATGTACATATATTGCTATAGATGTGGAGGGGGGGGGACACAAAAGGGGGTGTGAGTGACAGAGGGGGTGGGACAGGCTGTGTTGAAGGTCGTCATATACAGTCATACCTCTAGATAGTCAGATCAGTCTGTCTGTGTATATGTATCTACATATATCTATATCTGTATGTGTGCATAACATATATATGTTTGTCCAATATTCTATCTACATCTGTCTATGTATTCCTACATCTCTCTATGTATGTATACATATATGCATATCATATATATATATATATATATATATATATATATATATATATACACACACATACATATGTTGACATACATACGTATCCATATGTTAGACAGGTATATCAACATGTTTGTCTACCATACTGTATACACACACTAACATACTGCTAAACATACATAACTGTGAAACCTACTTTGTACATGGCACTACAACCTACAATCAACCAACATTGATATGTGCACATAGATGCTCTCACATACAAATGTATGTACAGCCTTCACTGATAGTTGCTGTATATCCCCTGCCCTTTACACATCTTCATATACATATGGATACAGACCAATGACACATATGGAGGGTTCACAGTATGTAGACCTTTATAGTATTACTTTACATTACCTGTGTTTGTCACAGCTGCTTGTGTTGCCGTCTGGTTCTCTGTCCTGCTGCTCCACTTCCCAGTTGTCAGCTTTCAGGTGGCTGTTGCTGAACAATTTGTTTGTGTCTACTTAATTGCAATTTTCTCTGTCTCTGTCTCTCTCTCTCTCTGTCTGTCTCTATCACGTCCTTCTCAGGGTGCAATGAAAGTATTGCATGTGTGGACTGGGAGTACAGCATACTTTTGTAGGTATCTGCATATGCCCATGTGATGGCCTCTGCACCAATTGTTAGCCAGCATTTGCTAATTGCATGCAGCCAGTTGTGTACTGATTGCAGTTCTCACTGTGATTTCAGAACAGTGCTATAAAAAGGTATATGAGATAGGCGTAGCCCTTTCAGATTTTAAGGGCAGGGCCATGCTGTTATGCTGTGGACAATGTTCTGTGAGTGTAAAGGTTGGTATCTCTCTCATATTTCCAGGTGTGTTGTAGATTAACATTCCTCCATTCATTTCTCCCGTTTCCTGTACTAACTGTGTATGTACACTGACACCTACAACTACTACTACTGTTAATGTGTGTGTGTGTGCTTTCCTTTCACTTTTGCTTGCACTTTGTTGCTAAGGCTTCAATAGTTGCCCTTTACAGTCACTACTTGTATGCCTGCTAGGTGTCCTGACTGTAGTGTGCTGCTGTAGCTTTTCTATTTTCCATGTACATTCACACCTTGGAATGTTTGCTATATCTGCTAGGGTGTTACAGCATGCAGTGTGGTCTGGCCATGGTGTGGGCCTTGACATCTATTAGGGTATTTGAGTATGCTGCTGAGCAGGCTCCAGAGACTTTCAGGTTCATCTGTTATGTGCCTCATGGAATGGTACATATCAGTGGGGTACACCCATTAAAATGTCTGGTATGCTGCAGTTGTGACTGTGGGTTAGCATGAGCATATGTATTACTACACTTTTTCTGCCATGCAAGTGATGAATACTTTCAGGACTCCATAGTTACCATTGCACGTGTTACACCTTTCTGCCTACTGTTTGTACATTTCACATGGAGTCTGTGGGGCATCCCTGTAAGTCATTCACTGTTGCTATGTCTAGGCTCTTAACTATTCAAATATGGTGGTGTCAGACCCATCATGTGTACAGATATTTGCAGGTTGTCCACATTTCTGTCTCATATTTTGGTCAATATCTCATGCACACCTTTTTCTGGCAAATCACTCTGGGCTCAAGTCAGAATATGGTGACAAACATTCAAGTTTCGGACTGCATACCCTTCCAAACATCCCACAAAGTGCAGAACCTGTTACTCTCTGAACTGTCTGCGTTTGTTGTAACATTATTTGTAATGTGTCCCTGGTTTTGGGCCTTTGCTCCACAAATTTTATTACTTGGTCCAGATGTGTTCCTGTAAGAGGTTGTGGGATGTGGGCAGTGATTATCCTGCTGTGAGTATGTGCGTGGCTTGCAAGGTGCTATAGTGACATTACGTACTAGCTTCCAACTAGCATGGCTGTTTCTGTTCACACACTACTATTATGGAAATCCACTAGTTTTGATAGTAATTCTAAATGGCATGCTTTGTGTACTACACATCTATATTCCCTTTACATTCATTCCTACTATTACATGATATATTTATTTTAGCACAATGTTCTTGTATAAGAGTCATGGCTTAGTGGTAAGTCATGCAGACTACTGTTTCCAAGGTCCTGGGTTCGGGACTCACAGTGGGATTTTATTTTGCTTTTGAACTGAGTACAGGACCTGTCAATCAAAGTGACTAAGGCACTTTTAAGCAGTTGTAACCGGGTTAGCACTGGTTTGCGCGGGGCTCACGCATGCGCACTGGCGGTTAGCTCTGCTCACACAAGCGCACACCCGCTTACAACCGCTTAAACGTGCTTACTCTTGCGCACACCCGCGCTGTTTTCTTTGAAAGAAAAGAAAATGGGGAGACAGGAAAGTGGTGAAAAAGGGGTCACAAAGAGGGTAAGACAGTAGGGAAACAAGCTTGGGATGTGCAGGAGGGATGTAGGTAAGGCCCATAGCTGCCCATTTCTTCATCAGCAACAGCTGTGCATATGTATGTAATTTGGTGTGACATTTGAAACCTTCCACCCCTGAGAGGTGTGTCAGGACAACAATAATACTTGTTGTACAGCCAATTGTAATTGATAGGTTCCATGTCCAGCAGACATGTGTGCGGAATGGGCAGCAATGTATGGGGCGTAATTTTTTTGTGGGTGCAGAGTGCCCTTTTTTTTTTTTTTTTTTTTTTCAGGTGAGAGTGGTATGTCAGGTGAAGGAAGTTGGTACAGCTGGGGAGGTAGGTTGGGTAGGTAAACAGACAAGACAAACAAGACGCATACAGGGGCGGTGTATGACATGTGTGGGGGGGGTTACGCAATTGACGGGGACGGAGGTTTGGATATCCAGAGCCCATGAGCCCACAGATGGCAACAGTGGAACTGATATCCCCACCCATAGGCAGTTGCCACTGTTCCTTCACTGCCCAGGATGGGGCTGTGCTGGGGGCTGTGTAGGCGGGGCAACAGGCATGCCCGTTAGTTGCGCCACCTGTGCCTCGAGCTGGCATAGGGGCTCGAGAACAGAGTCCCGAATCTCCCTACGCACCACAGTCCGGACGCTACGGAGGGTGAGTGGTGGTTCTCCTCCGGCCACACTTGCAGAGGGGGGGCGAGCCCCATCCCCTGCAGCGCTTCCACCCGCAGGTGGCACAGGGCCACCGGAGGAGGGTCCGGACTCGGCACTAGTGCCAGGTGCACTCGCCAGCTGAGGTGGGAGAGGTGGGTCCACTGGATCCCGCCTTCCCTGTCGTCCTATGTTTTGCATTATGTCATGACACTTTGGGTTGGTGACATATAATACCATTCACAATTAGTTGTAACAGCATGCATTAGTATTCCCATTAACCAAACACCCAGATATTCACACCATTGAACAGCGTGCATAACACATGCATAATTTGAACAGAAATACACAGTCCAACAACATGCAGGGTTAATTGATGGCAACAGGCCATCAGGTGTGGATGTATGAACAGGGCAGATGCATCAATGGACATGCAAATATATATGACCCAACAGGACAAACATCCAGGGATGTTAATTGTGATTGCACATACCATTTTCACGTGGAATGGGTTATATGTGGTTATAGGGTGGGGTAAAGAAATAAGAAGTTATGTACCTACCATAACGTTCCATGTTAGTTGTCTTCTCTCGCCTTCTTTCTTGCTTGATGGGTTCGGAGCCGATCCTCGGCTCCGACTCGGCACTTGCTTTAGCTCGAGAACTCCTTTTACCAGCTCGAGGCAGCCCCATATCCCATGATGCAAGGCAGTAAGTACCCAGATCTCGTTTGTTGACAAAGGGCAATAACACCAAGCATAAAATACTTCCCAAAGGAAGAAGAAACTTACAGATGGAAAAAAGGACCAGGTTTGAATGGTCTTTAGCATAATAGTTTCTTATACAAGGTCTGTCCAGGCCAGGGGGAAGGTCGCAAGAAAGAAGGCGAGAGAAGACAACTAACATGGAACGTTATGGTAGGTACATAACTTCTAATGTTAAGTTGTCAATCTCGCCTTCATTCTTGCTTGATGGGACCGGCCCCTAGCACCTCTATCCTGGGTGGCTCAATGGAACAAACTCTTGAGGACTGTAGAGCCAAAACTGGCTCTGTCCCTGGAGGCCAAGTCCAATTTGTAATGGGAAACAAAAGTGTGAGGAGTGGCCCAAGTGGCGCTGCACAAATAGTGTCCAAAGGCAGTCTAGCTTGAAAAGCTGTAGAAGTAGCTAAACTCCTAGTTGAATGTGCTTTAGGTTTTGAGCACAGCTGTTTTCCCTGATCGTATAAATTTCAGTGATGACCAAGAAAGCCATCTGGACAAAGTCACTTTAGAAACAGGAAGGCCTTTTTATTATCCGCATAGGAAACAAAAAGTTGATCAGATTTTCTAAATTTTTGTTCTGTCCAAATAATATCTAAGCTGACGGTGGACGCCAAGATAATGTAGCTTTTGTTCAGCTCTATCTGAATAGTTAGGAAAAATACAGGAGATCAATGGATTGATTCAGATTGTTTTTGAAGCGACCTTAGGTAAAAAGGATGGATTAGTTCTCAAAGATACTCTGTCTTTGTGAAAAATCAAATAGGGGGTCGAACCGAAGAGCATGAAGTTCAGACACCCTCCTGGCAGATGTAATAGCCACTAGGAATAAAGTTTTCCAAGAAAGATATTTCAGGGAACAAGAAACAGCTGGCTCGAAGGGGAAGAATCAAGGATGTCAGCACTAAATTTAGATCCCACTGAGGAGGAGGATTCCTGATTGGAGGCTTTAGTAGGAAAATTCCTTTCAAGAAGGCCCTGCAGAGCCTATGGGACATAATATTATGATCTGCTATCCCGACATGAAAATTAGAAATAGCAGCCAACTGAACTCTGACTGTGGAAGAAGAGGAGCCTGCATGAAAGATCTCTGCTAAGAAGTCCAGAACTGCCTGAACAGGGGCAGTAAAGGATCAATATTTTGGGCCTTAGCCCAATAAGAGAAACGTTCCATTTGCTTGTGTAAATCCTCCTGGTAGAGGATTTTAGTGAAGCTACTATGATGTCCCTAACTGGGTTAGAGATCAAAGGAAGCCTGGCTAAGGAAGGAAGTGGAGCAACCATGCTGTGAGGTTGAGAGAAGGGATTGACCGGTGCAGCTGACCGGATTGGTGAATCAGTAGATCTGGCACTGGGTCCAGATGCCACGGCTGCACCAAAAGGTGATGATGGAGGAACGGAACCAAACTTGTCGAGGCCAGTAAGGGCAATGAGAATCAATTTGGCTCTCAAACGGTAGCTTTCTGGATCACCTGAGGGATCAGAGGAAATGGGGAAGGCATAAAGAAGTCCCTGGGGCCAATCCTGGGTCAGAGCGTCTCTGGGGATGGCCTGATAGAGGAAGAGGCTGAAGAAGTCTGGACATTTGCTGTTTTGGGGAGTAGCAAAAAGATCGCAACATGGATGACCCCATTCCAGAAAAATCTCTTCCGCTATGGATTGCTTGAGAGACCACTCGTGAGGCATGAGAATAGCTCTGCTCAATCTGTCCTCTATAATGTTGGTTTTCCCAGGATATGCGTTGCTACCAGAAACCGATGAGAGGAGATCGCCCATTGCCATAGTCTGAGCGCTTCTCGACACAAGGGGTAGGACTTGGTTCCGCCCTGTTTGTTGATATACCAAACTACAGACATGTTGTCTGTGTGGACTGCAATTGTCCCTACGGGAAGAAAGTCGTTGAGGGCTTGCAACGTTAAAAGCACTGCTCTCATCTCCAGGACATTTATGTGCAGATGGTACTCGAACGGTTGCCACGTCCCATGAACCATCCTGCCCTGATAATGACCCCCCCCACCCGATCAGGGAGGCATCCGGGGTGACAGTGGCTATCGGGACGGAGGTACAAAGCATCTGCCTTGGTGAACCTGAGACGATGTGATCCACTAAGCAAGATGTTCTTTGCATGTTTGTGTCACCAGAATCTGGTGACGCATTGGGAGTTGCTGGTATGACCACTGTGTGAACAGCATCCACTGAAGGAGGCGCATGTAGAATCGAGCCAGGGGAGTAATGGCCGCAGCCATGAGACCTAATACTTTTAGAACCATTCTGGCCTGTACTTTCTTGCTGGCCAGAATGATCCTGACATGAGTCTGAATGTCTGAAACTCTTTGTTCTGTAAGGGTAGCTGACATCCGAACAGTGTTTAAGTTTGCGCCTATGAAGGTAATAGACTGGCAGGGCGATAAGGATGACTTTTCGAAGTTGACTGAGATGCCCAAATGAGAACAAAGGTCTATTGTGTAATCCCTGGCTTGTATAAGCTGATGCCTGGTGGTGGCTGACAGGAGCCAGTCGTCGAGATACGGAAACACCTGGAATCCTTGACGTCTCAGGTGAGCCGTGACCACTGCCATGCATTTGGTGAACACTCTGGGGCTGTAGTGAGACCAAAGGGCAGGGCTCTGAACTGGAAATGACTGGACCCCAGCAAAGCGGAGAAATCTCCTGGAGCGTCTGTGAATTTTGATGTGATAGTACGCATCCTGAAGATCTATTGAGCACATCCAGTTGTCCTTCTGTAAGAAGGGCAGAATTGACTGAAGAGTGACCATTCGAATCTTGTCTTCCTGACAGACTTGTTGAGTCTGCTGAGATCCAATATTGGTCTCCAGTCTCCCATCTTTTGGGGACCAAAAGAACCTTGAGTAGATTCCGGCTCTGAATGGTCTATTGTAACTGGCTGAATGGCTCTTTTGCAGTAGTTTTGCGATTTCTAACTCTGCAATGTCCCTTAGACCGGGTGGTACGTCTGGAAGGGAACTTGAGGGGAAGGGACTTTCCTCGAAAGGAATTATGTAACCCTTGGATATGATCGACTGTACCCATCTGTCTTGAGTGAGGGAATGCCAGGCTTCTGGGTACAGTGATAATCTTCCCGACTGCCTCCAAGGAGGGACAGCCGGGCAACACCTCAGGGATGCTGAAAGGGCTTATCAGAGAGGCTCCCTGTTTCCCTGGTTTTGGACCCCTCTGCCTCTAGAGCGTCTGTTGTTGTTACCCCTCTGCCTCTAGGGGTAAACTGACCACGTGAATCGGCGTGACTCCTTGGGATTTACGGAACCACATCTTACCACCCTTCTGTCCTTTGGGATAAGGCCTAGAAGGGTGGAAAACGGACTCCAACAGCAGAAAGAGTCTTGCCGTCCTGCTCACACCTGGTCAAGGTCTCCTTCACCTGAGGGCCAAACAAAGCTGACCCATCAAAGGGAGAATTTGTGAAGGACGCCTTAAAAGGATCCGCAAAATCACATAGCCGCATCCAGGCTTGGCGAGCCACACCTGTGCCTGCGGCTCTACTCGCTCCATCCGCAGCATAAGATATTAGCCGCATGGAGGAGTTAGCAATGGAATTGAGGGTTCCTAGCTGCGAAGCAATCTTTCTTGAGCCCCTGCAGCTGTAGGATCCTGAACTACTTCTCCCAGCTCCTTCAGGATATCTCTCTGGAGTCTGGTGAAGTGACAAAGATAATTCAGCGAACGCATAGCAAAGGTCGCTGAGGAAAACATCCGCTTGCCGTACCTATCCATGGTCCTAGAGTCCTTATTAGGAGGATGGACGGGCACGGAAGGATCTGCAAGTTCCTTTTGGTGGCCGCAGCCACCACCATGGCATCAGCGGGACACCCTTGGTAAGGAATTGTTTGTCACTAGGGCAGTGATAAATTTAGAAGGCCTCCTAGGGACTGGCTCTACAGAGTCAGGAGCTGTCCACGCCTTCGTGCAATAACCTGCATAAGGGGTCGAAGGCGGAGACACCCAGGAGGTGGAGGGCCGAGATCCAAACGCCTCTAGGTATACTGACTCATCCTCAGAGGGATTGTTGGTGGGCCAGTTTCCCTCTGTTTGAGAAGTTCTAGGATGTCTGAAAAGGAGACATCCTCAGAGGGGATCTAGGGGATCCTCTGACTCATCAAAGTCAGTATCCGGCGTGACAGACTCGGGGAGTCTACATGCTTCCTCTTACAAGTCCTCTTCCTAGGAGGATCTCCAAACATCAGGAGAATCCTCGAAGAGGGGAAATTCCCAATGGGGAAACCTGAGGCGGAGGATCTCTGGGTCCTGTAGCAAGAGAAGTGGCAGAGATGTCAACAGGTACAATAGAGGGAGGAGCTACGGGAAGAGACTGCTGACTGATACCAGTGGCCAGTACACTCTTCATCACCTCGAATGCTCCTCCCAGGCAGGTCCGAGAGAACCCGCTCCAAGAGCTAGGAACTCCAGGGACCACCGAAGGGAAGCATCCGAGGCAGATGTCGGAGCCGAGCTCACCAAGGCCGAGGCTCCAAGGGGAAGAGCGGGTTCGGACAAGGGTCCGATGCCACTCACCCCTCGGAGGAGACCATGGAAGTCCGACCACCGAATCCCTCTAAGGAAGAGGAGATAAGAGTAGAGGCTGAAGGAACAGAAGGGGTATCCGTCCTCCAGCCGTAGCAGTAACTATGCCAAGACTCCAACTCCAAGCTCTGGGGTAGAGTTGAAGGAGGAACTGTAACGGGTGTGGACCAACAGTCGCCTGCTGAGACGGACTGTGAAGCATTTGGGCCAGTACCTGTGACTTGAGCAATCTGCTGACCACTCTCTAGGTCATGGTCAGACAACCTGGATGACCTTGAAGATCGGCTCCGATGGCTCCGTTCCGACAGAAGAGGTGAAGCCGGAGCGAAGTATCGGCTCCAAGGAAGGAGACGCCGACCTCTTCCTGGAATGAGCCATCGGAGCCGACACTACGGATCCTGTCGGAGCCGATTTCGGAGCCGACAGAACGCCGATGTATCGGCTCCAGCCGAGCCGATACAGCCACGTAACGGTGTCGGGCCGATCAGAGCCGACACCGATGCCTGTGCCACATGGGTGTCGGAGCCGATCGGAGCCGACATCGGCGTGGACAATACAGTTCGCACCGATGGCCATCGGTGCCAAGGCTTAGTCAAGCCAGAATCGGCTCCAGCCGAGCGATCTCGACTCTGCACGAAGTCGGAGCCGAGGCCGCAGGCTTAGAAACAGAAGCCTGGGCCTTGGAAACTCTTGCTGGTTTCGGTGGAGCCGACTTAGCCGGAGAGCCCTCCGGCTTAAGAAGGCCCCTAAGAACCAGTTTGTTATGTCTCTCCTGCAGGACTCTCTGGCTGAAGGAGTGACAAATAGCACAGGAGTCCTGCAGGTGAAGAGGGCCCAGACAATACAGGCAAGAAGTGTGACCGTCTGTCAGAGACATTTTCTGACAGCACGAGTCACACTTCTTAAAACCTGGTGCCGACACACAAAACACACACACACCAGTCAAAATAAAATTAAATTACACAAAATACCAAAAGGTATTCTATAAAAAACACCAACACACACACCCTAACAGGGGGGGGGATGGGATAGGGATAACTAAGAACAAATTCAAAAAGACAGGGAATTTCTGTCAGGAAGGGATAGAAATTAAATTTAAACTATAAAAAAAATTAGTTTTTGACTAAAAAGGGGCTTGAAAATCACAAAGTGAAACAACTTACCAGGAGCTGGTAAAAAGAAGACCTCCCAAGCGGCAAACGAGATCTGGGTACTTACTGCCTTGCATCATGGGATATGGGGCTGCCTCGAGCTGGTAAAAGGAGTTCTCGAGCTAAAGCAAGTGCCGAGTCGGAGCCGAGGATCGGCTCCGAACCCATCAAGCAAGAATGAAGGCAAGATTGACAACTTAACATGTAATATTAACACCTTCGAATAACAATACATATGCTGTACATTTCTAATAGCTACAGTTATATACACACTACTGTTCTAACTACAGTTTCCTATACGATAACTATTTCAACTTGGTGATAGGACTGTTACTGCAACATCAGTATACATTTTATGGTTCTTCATACACATTCATATCTAGCTTTGTTCAGCTACATCATCCTGCTACATTTGCTTTATATAGCTGTAGACAAGTGTGGATGTTTGGTATATCATACAATCATCCTATCTGCATATTGCAGACTGAGAGCAACATATCCAGATTTTGGGATATACATTCCAGATGCAGCAACACTTTGAACAGATTTTGCTGTTTGGTTTTGAATCTCACATGCATTTCATTCTGTCTTGACTGCAGTATACTTTATTCAGGCGTTATTACTACTGTATTGCTGGATTCATGACACTTTCTCACACTCTCTCACTTGCTTTCATTTTACTATTCAGGATGGTACTTCTAGGCTTTATTGACATGTTTTACCAGTAGTTATTACAATCCTTTCCAGCAGTCTCACTTCTGTCATGTTTCAGTATGTCCACAGGGATATATTTCACACATGTGATTTCATCATCTTCTGCAGCTATACTTTTCAGCCTGCTGCAGGTTGTGTACTATTTTCTTACAGGTAGGGCATTTTTATTTCAGAATATATGTCAGACAGTTTCATTTTTTGGTTAAACTTATAGGCTGAAACACACTTTTGTAATCAAGCAATACTTGCATACACTTTCACACTGTTACTTGCAGATTTTATTCCTTACTGACTACACTGCACTCTTTTGCTGACTGTCATACTTTTATATTTCTTTACAGTTACTGGTAGTGGATTACTGACCTGCCTGGTGGCGCAACCGCACCAGCCTATCGCCATAGGCTCTGCGATTCGCAGAATGGACACCTGCAGCTGTAATATACATGAAGTAATATTGGAATACACATCTCCATAATATCAGCTAGTTTAATTTCTTACATACATAATTAAATGTTACTTACTCAGTAGTGGGGTGTTGGGTGTTTGCCGGGCCTCCTGGATCCAAAGGTTCAGTTGGTCCTGCTTGCGTCTCTTCAGGTCCACATGGTGGTGACGGACCTGCTCACCAGTCCTTGGAATCCCTGTGGCACTGGTGAGATCATGAGCCAACCGGTCCCACGCCTCGGCCCTGTATGCTCCCCAGAGGACCTGGCCCTGCATGAGTTGGGCCTCATGATTATGGACTAGGAGCCAGACCATGTACCTGGACTCCTCAACACCCCACCTCTGTGCTCGGAAGCAACTACCCTCTCCTACTCCTGTCATTCTGCCTGCAGGTCAGTTCTACAATCGTTTATGCTGTGTATTCCCGCCTATGGGGCTTATATAGTCCGTTTATCCCGCACATATCTGTGATTGGCCATTTTGGAATTGTATCAACTTCAGTAAACCTGCATTGTCATGCCCCAGTTTGTATTCATTCCTATATATTAGCTATTATTGCATTTCTAGGTACTGCTGTCGTGGCTTAGTGGTTTGGTACCTTGACTATGGTGTATAGTATCCTGGGTTCGAACCTGGCCACTGCTTTTTATTTTTCATGACTGTCTAGACATGCTGAGGGGTGTGTCTGTGTAAAGGCAGTTTTGATACGGCTTGCTCAACGTTGCCCATCGGTTAGCTCGTTTGCGCGGTGCGCAGCTCCACGCAAACGGGCTACGCTGCTTTAAGCCTCATTTGGCTATCGGCACGCATATTACGCTCAGCTCAGTTAGGTGCACATAGATTTAGCGTGTTAGACCACTGCTCAGCTACGGGCACTCATTTTGCACCAGTTAAACCACTGCTCATCTATGGGCACATGCACTCACTCTGTTAAACTGTAGCTCAGCTATGAGCACATCTGGCATTTTTTCTTCTTTTGTTACCTCACATGTCTTCAATATAAATGGGCTATTTCATTACATTTTACATAAATTGTGGTTTTATGTGTACATATTTGTCAGGGACTTGTTTCCTGCTTATTTTGAAAAAAAAAAATTTGGTGTTGTGGGGGCTCGAACCATGAATGCCTGCTCTTCAGCCAACATCTCTACTGCTACGCTATTGCTTCCTGGCTTATTTTGCATATTTAGTTCTTATATGCTTTCCCACTGACTGCTAACTGTAGCTGCGCTATGGGCACGCCCGCGCAAACGAGCGCATTCACGGTTAAACATCTTTACAATTTAAAAAAAATATATAACATGTTTATTTATATATATTTTATGTTCATAGTCTGTGGCGGCATGTGTTGTGTTGTGTTTATTCACATTTCCGTGGACTCTGTTGTGGGTGTTTACTTTGGGCACTTTTACACTTCTGGGGGCGTGTCCGGTTGCAGGGCTCAGCCTACGGACACGCCCCCTACTGTCTTACATGGACCGTGTTAGACTTAGGTGTGATTCAGCATGCTCTCATGAATATGCAAAGCATGCTGACATCACTCCGTTTAACTGCAGCCTCCGTGTAAGAGTTATAACTCTTACACAGAGGCTTCGTGAATCCTGGGGTTTATCTTTTATTAACTTAGCTGCACAGTAATATATGCAGTTTACTTGTGCTATATTGAATGAATCGCTGTGGTCAGTCCTAATTACTCTGCTCATTTGTTTTATCAATAAATCTTCTAACTTTTTGAGTTTTATTGACCTTCTGTAGTCTATTTCTTTCATTGATCTTAATATGTCTGTCCATCTCTATTAAATGAAGCAACTGTTTTCTTAGATCATTTTCTTCTAGACTAAGGGCACATTCTTTGTTCTCCATTTCCTGTGGGCATTCTATAGAAAGTTCCAGAGCATCTTCCTGTGCTACATTCTTTTCAGTTTCATCCTGTGTCATCTATTGCTCTTTCATATGGTAGTCCACTGGCCTATCACTCCACAACATTGGCTTAGAGTTGCCCCAGCTTCCTGTTCCTTCCCTTGCTGTCCAACTCCAACTGAATATTTGTAGTGGTTTCCTATGGAAGGCTCCAAAGTATCTCCAAATGGCAACTGATCAGATGCTTCCCGCTCCACTGGTCTCTCCTTCATTTGGGTATCCATTGCTCTATCCTGCTGCAATGTTTAATTAATTAACTTTTCTAAATCCTTCACTTTGCAGGTAATCCATAACCTCATTTTCCATTTCTTTGACTTCTCCATTACTAATCCTCTTTTCTACTTTTTCTCTTTGTTTTCTTACTTTTTTTGTATTGTAAAATTTTCCATGTCTGGATGCCTTTGATTGTATTTCTCTTCAAATATCTTTGGTGCTGCTCTTTTTGTATTGACTAATTTTGCTTTCTCCTTTGCATAAATATTGCACCATATTAAATCCCTTTTTCTTTCACGGAGGCCCTTATAAACCTAGCTAAGAATTTTACCCATGTTTCCACAATGTCAGTACCTGTTTCCCCTGTCCAGCAGGGACACAGGTGGGATCCCAGGGGTCTGTTTTCTGTTTCCTATCCAGTCATCCAGGTTCCTCTTAAAGAGGGCTAGAGAGGTACTCTGCTTGACATGGAAAGGGAGTCTATTCCGTAGATGGGGGATTCTTTGGGACACAAATCTATCCCGCCAACAAGTTCTGTTAATGTCACAGACCAGGTTGAGGCTTTGTGTGTGGGTTGCACAAGTGGAGTTTGACTTACAAATATGTAACACCTCCATCAAGGCTGGGTCCGAGATGGCCTTGTATGCCAGACACAGGTCACCTCTGAGCAGTCTGTACGAGACTGAGAAGAGGGACAGGGCTTTTAGCCTGTCTGTATAGGATAGGTGTTTGAGACCCGGGATTTTCCTGGCAGGAACCTCTGTGGTCTCTCCAGCTGCTGCATGTGCTTGGCAAGGTACATGCCGAAGGGGGCATTGTACTCGATAATGGGTCTGATAAGGGAGGAGTACAGGGACCTCCTTGTTCCTAGATGAAATACCCTTACTTATGAGTTGGGCCATGTAGAAAGCCTTCCGTATAATGGAGGCTATAATGGCGGCAACATGGTGGTCAAAAGTCATGATGCTATCAACCTGGGTGCCCAAGTCCCTCACGACTGATTGCGTGTTTAGTATGTTATTATTAATGTGATAATTATTGGGGACTCCATTTTCCCCAATGGAGATAATGATGTATTTCTTGGCATTCAGTTTGAGGCCATGCTTCTGGCACCAGTCATTAGTTTGGGTAAGCCCCACTTGGAGGATATTCACATCACTAGAGGAATTTAAGACAGAGTCCAGCTTGCAGTCATCTACAGACTTGGTCAGCCACATACCACTGGCTTTGGCTTGCACCTTAAAAAAGTGAATCCCAAACAGTAGAGGCCCCAGGACCGATCCTTGGGGTACACCGCTTGTTATGGGTCTAGTAGTAGAGGGGGCTTCCCCTATTTTGACTGAGTGGGTTCTGTCAGTGAGCCAGCTAGCTACCCATCTGGTAAGATATATGTTGATATCTAGCTGGGAGAGTTTATCTATAATGCCCGAGTGGGGAATAGTGTTGAAGGCTTTGGCTAGGTCAAGGTAGGTGGTCTGCACCGTCTTCCCCTTGTCCATGCCTTTGGTGACTGCTTCAAAGAAGTCAACCAAGTTTAACAGGCATGATCTCCCTTTGACAAAACCAAACTGCGTGGGGGTCAAGCATTTGAAGGTTGCCAATGTCCTTGTTTATAAGTTCTATGATAATGCGTTCCATGGCCTTGCAGATCAGGCTAGTTAAGCTGATGGGCCTATAACTGCCGGATTCAGTGGATACTCCACCTTTGTGTAAAGGGATGACAGTGGCTGTCCTAAATTCAGCTGGGATGAAGCCGGTGCTTAGTCTTTGGATGAATAAGGTGCCTAATGGAGCTGAGAGCTGATGCCTGACTTTATGTAGGATACAGCCAGGGATGTTGTTGAGTCCCATGGAGACTGAATTGTTGGCCTTTGAGAGGGCATTAAACACCTGCTGTCTGGTAATGAGGGGAGGGGGGGGAGATGCTGGGGCTGTCCTGGTTTACTGATGGGGGTGAAGTTTTCACTGAACCTGTCTGCCAGTATATTGGCTATATCTACGGCTTTTGCGTATGTGGTGTTATTAACCACCAGTTCAGAGCAGATTTGGGTGTTACCTTTCAGATGGTGGATCTATGTGAAGAAGGCCTTGTGATTGTCCTTAGTAGATGTGGCCAATTTGAACTCGAAGTTAGCCTTAGAGAATTTCACTAGTGCCTTATTTGCTTGTTGAGACAAAGAAGAGATTGCTTCCAACTTGGCACCTGCTCCTTCTTGGTCCAGGACAGCAATTTTTTTTTCCTTTTATTATAGAGTTTGTTATTGCTGCTGTCCACCAGACAGGTTTACTCTTCCTTGAGGAAGATTATTTGGTCCTGTCAGGTATTGCTGAGTCCATACAGCTATGTAGGTGCTCATATAGTTTTTTGGTGTAGGCTTGGAGATTAGTGCTAGTTCCAGCTGAAGGGATGGTGGCTTTGAAACTGCTTATACTTGCTCTCAGGAGATTGTAGTTAACTTTGGAAAAGTTTTTTTGTTTGACCCTGACAAGGGTGGGCCAGTGGAGATGGTGACTTCGAAAGTGATCGCTTTATCGTCAGATCTTACCAAGGAGCATGATATGTAGGGGTGCTACAGTGGCTACTCATGTTGGTTAGTACCAGGTCCATGATATTTTCACCTCTCGTAGTGGTGTCAACCAGCTGATCCAATGCATTGGCATTGACGAAGTCGAGGAATCTCTGGGCATTCATGTTTGGGCTAGAATAGGTCTTCCACTCTATGGCTGCATAGGTAAAGTTACCCAGGATCAGGGTAGAGAGTTGAATATTGATGGATTCAATTAAGTCCAGATAAGTGGAGTGGGAGTCCTGAGTCTTGACTGGGGGTCTGTAGCTAACTATGATTTGAATAGTGTTTTGTCAACAGTTAACTGCACTTGGAGTGTCTCCTGTGCGTCATACCATTTGACCAACCTGGAGGTGTGGATGTCTTTGATAAATTTTGAATCTCTACCTCCTGTGGCTTTTCAGCCCTCCGTTTGGAATCTGAAAGTATGGTAGGGTGAGTAACTGGTAAGGCTGAGGTACTCTCCACAGTTTTGAAGTGGGTTTCAGTGACTGCACAAATGTCAGCATCCTCCCAGGGCAAGCAAAGTTTTATGCCAAGACTCCTACTTTTAGAGTCATGACCTTTAAATTTCATTCAGAAATATTTTTCATGATTGGTAATTTTGTGCTCATAACTTTGCCTAAAAAAGGTACTATGGGGGAGGCAAGAGCCTTTTCCAGAAGCCTGAAGGCCATCTCTGGAAAAGCATCGTGGTCTGTCTGTCATGTCCTCCCAGGCTGTCAGGTACCCGATCCCCTTGGAATGAGACCAGAAACTAAGCCAATTGCTAAAGTCAGTCATTTTCTGTTTGTATTGAGGCATCATTCTTGGTGATGGTAGGATGGTGCTTAAAGCTAGGGACATACCTGCCTGGGACACATATTCAGCAAGCTCAATCATGTCTCTCTTAATATAGTCCAGAGAGTTATGTTTCAAGTCATTCACACCAACATAGACTATGACATAACAGTACCTGTTAAGAGACTTGAGTGCATGAGTGATATGGTGGATTCTAGCACCAGACAAGCAACTTACAGTGACTTTCTCCTTGTCTAGTCTGATGAGGGGCACATCTGTGTGTCTCACGACAGGGTCTCCTATGACTAGTATGTTGGGTTTTTGGATGGGCCTTAGAGGCTGTGAGACACAGGTGTGAGTCCTGTGTGTGATCCTTGGACCTATGGATTGTGATGTGCATGTGTATGCATTTGCCTTGGAGGTCTCTTTTATTTAAGTATGTTTTTGTTGAGAACCTCTGCATATGTAGGAGTATGCTGTACAGGTGTGGGTGGTATTAGAGGTGTGGTGTTTGTAGTGTTTGCGCAGACAGCCTTCTCAATGCCAGATGTACTGGCTTGTTGACTGAGACAGCAAGGATTCTAGGTTCTTAATGTAACTGCATCTCTCACATACTGTGTTCCTAAGTGGTAGTAGTAGAGAGTTGTCCATGTACATAAGACAGTTGCTACACTGTCTCAGGATGCCCATATCAACAAGCCTAGCAGGAGAAGCCATAGGAAATTCTCTCTCCATGGTTGTCAGAATCTGTGGAAGAGAGTTCAGGGATAGTAGAGTGGTTACCATCTGAGGAGAATACCTATAGGTGTGAGTAAGGCTGGATAAAATAAATAAAGTAGCTGCAAGCCAGGGCCTTGCACGCAATTGCTGGTAAGGGAAAAAATGCAGCTGAGATACCTCGCAAAGGGTTAAAACAGCACAGTGGTACTGCGTGACATGCAAAAAACTACAAACCTGTACAAATGTGGGGTTTAAATACCACAAAAATGAAACTAAAATAGAAACATTAGAATTGACCAATCAACCCTTGTCCCTGATCTCTTAGCCAAACACCCTATGCCAGACCAGTTCCAACCTGTTCACTTACTCCCACTAAGAGCAGGTAGGCCCCAGCCAACACAAGATTGCTTAGCAGGAAACACAGGGATCACACAAACAGATCTGGACTCAGCAAAACCTGTAACCAGACTATGCTAAAGATATTTAAACTCTGTTTAGGTCGATTTAATACAGGAGAACAGATACATACTTGAATATAACAGCAGCAAACAACAGCAAACTGATTTAAACAAATTAACCAGGTAACCAATAAAAAAGCTCAAAACTGAGCCCTGTTCCAGCAACCTTCAATCAGACGAGTTCTAACTGCACACTCCTGCCATTACGGTGCAGGGGAACTTCAGTGTCATCATGGTGAAATTTTGTGAAAAACAGGGTCCATCTCATGAAGGTACTCACCAAGACTTGAGGATGAATTCAATTTATCATTTCTTCATTCGGACGGTTTTAGACCCTCTGTGCAGACTAGCCATGATAGCCTAAGATATAGCTTTCCTGTACAGCCTCACTCTACAGGCCTGTTAGGGCTTGTCAGAACAAACCTTTGTGACAGACTAGCTGAGCAGGACCAGAATAGACCCTCATGAATGGAAACGGAATCAATGAGTTTTCCAGGAATTGATCCAGCTGTGAGGCACACCTCAGATAAATCTGTTTGCCTCCAGTCACAGCAGTTAGTTGGTAAAATTCTGCTCCAGGACTCCATGCAAAAAGACTTAGAAAACCGATCCCTTTTCTTTCCCTTGGGCAGAAATTTTCCTTTGTTTTTCCACGCTTTCCAATAATATCCAGAATCATTCTGAAGATTCAAGAGTGCCCTCCAAAGATCATTGTGCTAACTCCATTCTGGCTCAGGGAAGAGTGGTTCTCCTTTCTTTTGGAAACAGCCAAGGGCAGTTACCACAAGCTTCCTCACAGATTAGACCTACTCACACAAAATGGGCGAGTTTTATATATCCCAACTTAAAACAACTTCAGCTAACGACCTGGACGATAACATTCTTTTAGGCTTCTATTTTCTGAGTATGTACAACATGTATTAAAGGAGGCAAGAAAACCTGCTACTAGGAATTCATATATTAGCAAGTGGAAATAATGTCTAGTTGGTGCCAAGACAAAAAAATGGGACTCTTAATGCTAGTCTTCTCTGGTTTTGCAATATTTGTGTGAGTTATTATCCTTTCATCTTCCTTATTCCTTCATCCAGATACCTCTGTTGTCCAATTCAGAATGTCTGCCCATGGATGGCCCCGTTAGTGCATTCCCATGTGAAATGTTTTTGAAAGGGATGTTGCTTACCAAGCCTCCACAAAAGCAGGTGGCTGTTCCTTGAGATTTTAATTTTGTTTTAGAAAAATTAACAGTTGCTATGTTTGAACCAGCTTATCATGCTGACTTGAGGTTCTTAACATGGAAAACAGTTTTGTTGACTGCTCTGACTTCTGTAATAAGAGTATTTGAGTTGCAAACTCTTATGGTGAGTCAGCCTTATCTCATTTTCCACAAAGAGAGAGTTTCCTTAAAAATAATCTTTTATTTATGCCTAAAGTTATATCTGAGTTTTCTTTCAGACAAGCTATCAATCTATCTCCCTGCCTTCTTTCCAGGACCTAAAAATGAGGAAAAGGATCCTCCGTACTCTGGATATCCACAGACAACTCTGATATTATCTTGATCTCTGGTCAGTTATTCATTTTTTTGTAAAAGATAAGAAGAAAGGACAACGTGTGTCAAAGCAGACTATCTGCAAATGGTTGTCTCATTGTTATACTCACTACAATAAGGCAATTCCAGGCAGGTTCAAGGCTCATTCTACCAAGGCTTTGGCTTTTTGGAAAGGGTTGGCATCTACATGTATTCTAGAAACAACATCTTGGTCCTCTTGCACATACCTTTACAAATCAGTACAAACTAGATGCCTTGTCTAGATTCTAGAGTATGCTTTGCTATGACCATTCTCTATGGGCTCCTGGACCCTCATTGTTTTTCCTCCCACTCAGTTTCAGTTGTGATAGTCTACCCATATAACTAAGGCTACACCAGTGATGAAATGATGTGCATACCACAGATGTGTAATTAAACTTGCCATAAAAGTAGATGTTCAAACGATCATTACTGCAATAGTTGTTCCTCTCTCCACCCATCCCCCTATTTTTTTTTTTTGAATAGGGTGAGGACCTTTATTTTTATGTTTTTAGTACTAAACTCTTTCAGGGCTCTAGCCTCCCTCTCAAAGTTGACTTAAAAGCTCTGAAGACTTGATGGCCAAACCACTCTTTTTCTTTAGATCTACTTGAGGTGGTTAACAGTTTGGGTGCATGGAGGGCGCTGTTAAGCTTTAGAAGCTGGTAAGCTGTTATACCCTTAGCAGGATATAACCTATATAGCTAAGGCTACTGTAACAGTGGTAATGCAAATATCTACTTTTATGGTAAGTTTACTTACACAACTGTACTTTTTAATTAAACAGTTTAATCCTGTATTTTTATCACTTACAGAAACCTTCCACTGTTTTCTTTTGTAGATGTACATTCAAGGCAAACTTCTGTTTGCTGACTATATCTTTAATGGCTATAGCAAATCTGTGAAAGACCTCCAGAAGCAGATTGCAAAAACTCGTGGAGATTATTGTATGGGTCATTGCCTTCCCAGCAATTTTCGGTTCAGGTATGTGATCTTATGTATCAGCTTTCTGTTTTGTCAGTCTTAAAAACAAACTGCTCTTCTTTTTGGCTTCTGTGGAAGGATCCACTTTGCACCAATATTGAGATCAGCATTGTGACCATATGCATCAGAGATAGTCTTGCAAAACAAGACTAGCAGAATTGCTTCCATTCCCAAAAACATCTGGTCGGCCATGCTTGAATGGAGTGTGTGAATGTCACCTTATAGAACTTTGTTTACATAATTATTCATTGATATTCTCTAACTGTGTAACCTCATTGGTGAAAAAATATCAAGAAAATATAGTTAGTGAATAATTCAGTAATAACCCACAGCCAAAAAAAAAATAAGTGGTAAAATAGAACTTAAATCAAGCCCATTGTATAATTACAATATGACATTTCAGTGTGTGAGTCATGAGGGTTTTATCCATTTCCTTTTTGGTTAAAGCATATGGCTGCAAGGTATAACCTGAGACAAAGGCAAATCTCTCTGCAATCCACATTCCATCTTGCCTTACCACATAACTCAATGAATACTTAAATCAGAAGGCAGACACAGGCAAAATGTTCATCAACATTGACATGCATCACATATGTGAAAGCATAAATGTAGCTCATGTCTAAAGAGTATTACACAAGAAAAGAGATTTATGGAATAAGCACATGGCAGATAATGAGATTTGCAACAGGACTGGAGTTCAGCAAAATTTGTGAAGAATTTTAACTTTTAATGATAAAGTAATATATATTATATACATTGTTTATCCTTTGCCCAGTTTCAATTTTGTTTAACCATGTCACATGTAGCATTCATCAGAAAACTCCAGTTGCTCTTTCCTGACTGATCATGTTTATAAATCTTCACCAAGTGGGTTTGTGGCTACCTGGACTGAAAGGTGCAGAGTGGAAGCACAGGTTGCGATGTCACTGTCCTATACAGTGAGAATGATGTGCAATGACATGTCAATGCCTTAACTGATGTCTTTACCAGGAGTTACCATAGTCGTCCTGGTCCCTTCACCTACCCCAGGATGGGAGAACAGGCTGTGTCAGCTGCTTCATCTTCTCCACCTACCAGGACAACTGGAGCTTATTCCTAAATGCAGGTCACTGGTAGTACATAAAGATGCTTGGCATCTGCTGCAGTCGCCAGACAATAAAGCAATATTTTTATACTCTTAGTGTATATCGCTTTAAGCTGTTAAACTGTTCAACTACCATAGTTTTT
Organism: Protopterus annectens; assembly: GCF_019279795.1. NCBI lineage: Eukaryota > Metazoa > Chordata > Ceratodontiformes > Protopteridae > Protopterus > Protopterus annectens. The sequence goes on from NC_056745.1 coordinate 216,035,619, forward strand.
ATATGATACTTAGAGGAACCCAATAGAAAGGTATCTGAACAAATGGCTAGCATGAGGTGGGGTTAAGTGCTAATAATGCTGGAGATGGAGAAAAAATAAACTGTTTGTTGGTCTTGTTGCTTGTTGCTAAACGATAAAGAAAAGTTTAGTATAAATACATTTTAGTGGACCAACATAAAGGTTACAAAGCTGATTTCTCTGTTGTTCATGCTAATAAGCCTTTAGGCAAAACTGCAGCTTTATGGAACAGATGCAAAATGTGTTCTTATGTAAGGTTAAAAATTAATATGTGCTAAAAAGTAGTGTAGAAAAAATGTCTGTACTAAAAATCTGCATTAAATACAGTGAAAACTTTGAGAAAGCAGTTGAACTTTGTACCATTCAAATGATTTGTTTGTTTATTGATTTAGATTTGTTAACTAGAAATATATTTGATGGAGTCCTGGGGAAACGGCTCTAAGACCAAAATAATGACAGTCATGTAACAGAGAACTGACCTCACCTCTTTAAACTACTCCATTTCAATACTTTTTCTTTCCTCTACCATCTAAATTAACCAAAACCATTGCCCTACAACCTGGAAGTATACTGTTAAATAATTCTTACACTGCATAGAAACAACACTCCTCTACCATTGTTCCTGTATTTTGACAGTCTTATCCTGCTTACTTAAAGAAACTCTGTTCCTATCCCAGTTTCAGACTTCAGTTAAAAATACCTTTTTATGGAAGCCCAAAGCTGTTGCCTCCGAATGGAATCACATAACATAACCACCTCCCTTCCATTAATTCACTTTCCATCATATTCCACCTTCTGCAACATTTTACATGCCTTCAGTATATTAATATGAAAAGTGAACATGCTATGTCTAAGTGTTGCATCATTATGTTTAATATCTGTACATTGTAAAATATTTCACTTTGTATTATTTTTTGTTTGCATTCTATATATCTACTGAATGTTCGTCCATCTGTATTCATTTCAAACATTTGTAATTTTCTTTCAATTCTTAATTTCTGTGTATTAATTGTAATAATTCACTTGGGCTATGTCTGAAACTGGTCAGTTTGATCAGTGCACTACCACAGTAAGCAAAGAAACACATAAATTAATTTAGAATAACAGTGGCATGTAACTAATAACTACCACAGTAAGCCAAGAAACACATAAATAAATAAAGTAATTTAGAATAACAGTGGCATGTAACTAATAACAATGGAAGCAATTTATGGAGAAAATAGTTAAATCAACAATAAAAGCATCTGTGGAAACAAAAACAGTTTGGACCAAATTCAGAAAGGTTACCACAAGGTGTACACAATGCAGCAGCTTTTCCACATTTAGAGACAACTGTGCCACTGTGCTTTTCCACAGAAATATGCAGCACCGATGTGTGTTGTTTCCACAGCCATGCTACATGCTACTGAGGCTTTCTGGGGGAGAGGCATATGCTAATTAGCCATGTTCTCTTGCGTAGAAAAGCCCGTGGTAAGGTGTTGCCTGGCTGCATAAATTAGCACTTCTGCTCTTGGCTGCACATAGTAATGAACATGGCCAAAAGACTTTGGTTGGGAGGATTGCTAGCCACCAGGGATAAACTTTAATAGTACTTACATATCACGTGGGTTGCAGAGAAACACTGGACACCAGGGAAAACTTACTGTACCTTAATAGCACTTAAATATAACTTAAGTCGGGGAACGCTAGACACCATAGAGAATTCTGAAGATGTGGGTTGGGAGGAACACTAGACTCCAGGGATACTCTATATAGAGTACCATGAAGGTACTTAATTAAAAAAAAAAAAAACATGGTGCAGGCAACCACTACACACCAGGGATACTATAAGTAGTTTGTCTTAAAGGAATTCCAGCCTGTACCCTCCCACTTCTCAAAGAGGATAGTAGCCCTTTGCACCACCACTTAAAAAAATAAAAAAATAAGTACAAAGAGGGACTTCAAACCATGCACCGTTGCTATATGAACCCTTAGTATTAATCCACTGCACTAACTGACGAGTTAGTGCAGCAGGTATTTTTAACATATAATGAGGATCTCTGGCATTATCCAGTGCCTGCAACAGTTCATGACTTATGAGGGAAAAGGACAGAGAATATCAAGTATACATCTCATCCTCATAGCGTGAGAAATCAAGACAAAGCCACAATTAAAGGTGGGACAAAATCAGCGATGGATTTTAATTATTCCTCCTGCAAACTTAGAAAGTTACTAGTAATAACAGCTTTTGTACCACCATGTATTTACTGAAGGATATTATGTGTGAAATTATAATGTCTGGCATTAATGACTGTAATTATTCGTGATTTACAAGGGTAGGAACAAAGATACATCAGGAAAGTTCTGACAGCACAGATATAGTTGTGGGGTATGTGGTGTGTGTGTGTGTGTGTGTGTGTGTGTGTGTGTGTGTGTGTGTGTGTGTGTGTGTGTGTGTGTGTACTGGGTGTGGAAGATTGAATGGGGAGTTGCCAGTGCTAACACAGTGCACCAACTATTACAGTTCTCTACCACAGGAAAGTGATGATTTGCACTGACAGTACTTGATAGCAATTCAGAGACATACAGATTAAACAATAATAAGGTATTTCCTCATTGTGGCTAATGTGTCTCTAATTTGCAAAATACTGTATCATGGAACCAGGGCCTTTTTATAGCAGCCTTTAATTTAGTGCTTGTGTTCTTTCTCAATCACAGAGCATCACTTAAGTCACAAAAATGAAATTAAAAAATTACAGTACATAGCTAATAAAACTGAAATCAAGATATGGAAAGCAGTTTCAAAACAAATAGAGCATGAAATCAGATGATAGCTTGGTTGACTTGTGCATTGCCAGAAAAGGTAATACACGAGTATATAATCAGACTTTGTACCACAAATTTTCTTCATATTCGAATATAGCCATATTACCTTATTATATGAACCAAAATATTTTTACAGATAGCTTCCAAAATATCCTTTCAAGCCTCTGTAGCTCCACTATGCAGCTGGAGTTAGAAAATGACATACAAGTGAAGTAGTCTGAGGAAAAGCTGTCTTAAAATGTAAAAGTATAGTAAGAAAGCAGAGTATGATAAGGTACACAAGTAAGTTTGTTTGGCATATTTTGATCTTATTATTTCTAGTATACCTTTTATAAAATCACTTTTTACAGTATTTTAAATGGTTCCACTGACACCTCAAAAAACAGGAACCCAAAATGCAGATATATGGCCCCAGCTGTATGAAATGTATTACACTAGTACTCACAGCTAAATTTTGTGCAACTACATTAAAGAAAAAGTAAAGTAAGTGTTTTTTTTTTTTTTTTTACTGGAGGGCAAGGATGATTGCACCCCAACAGCCTTGTTACTGTATTATTCTCACACTAAGGTCACATTAACTTGGAAAAAGAGTAAGATAATTGAAATATTAAAAAATGCTTTGCTATTTCTCCAGGATACTGCAGTCTTTGACTTAATAAAATCTATAACATTTCAAATAAATGTACTATTACAATATATAGCGATCAAACAAACATGAAGAAACAACCCATTGAGCAAACATGCTTTAGCAGATAAGATTCAAGTAATAAAGACTCAAGGAAATGAAAGTAATCTTTTAAATAATAAAAATGTAAGCCACAAAGTTCATCAGTATCACTGCTACAGTTGCTTCTAGCTATACGGGTTATATCTTTATATCCTGCCCAGTCAGTCAGCCAGTCTTGCAAAGTCTCTGGCTCCCCTGCACACGTGGACACAGGCTGTTGTGCTACGAGCTTCAAAGGGAGAAAACAGCAGCCTGGACACCAAAATCTTTTAGTTCTTTCTTACCACCCTTGAGCACGTTCCTTCTGGCCTTCAGAGGATCATCTGTGAGCTCCAGTCTTCCATTGCAGGCAGATGTCCCCCTTGGGGAACCTTCAACAGCCTTTTTTGAATTTTACCTTATTTTTGACATAAAATCTTAATGGGTCTCGTTAAGATGACTAGCATTTGATTGTGTTTACTATTTACCAGATAAATCATATTTGACAGAATATTTTTAGTTGGGATTAATAATTTCTGTTTAGGATACTTTTGGATGATAATCTACCCATATAGCTAAGGCTACTACAGCAGCGATCAATATGATGAACATAGTACAGTTGTGTAAGTTGAACTTACCATTATAGTAGATGTTTGAATGATCACTGCTGCATTATCCGGTCCCTCCCTCCACCCCACACCTTGTTTTTGGGTGTGTTTTTTATGCTAGATCTGCACATTTATTTTTTGTTGTCCCTAGCATTGCCTTTTCAGATTTCAGCCTCCCTGCTTCTGCTGGCAGGAAAGCTCTTAAGGGTTTTGTGCCCAAACTTGTCTTTTAGTCATATCAGTTCTTTAGAAACTGGCCAGCTGTTATATCCTTGGCAGGATATAACACATATAGCTAAGGCTACTGCAGCAGTGATCTTTCAAACATCTACTCTTATGTTAAGTTCAACTTACACAACTGTACGTCTGATGTTGCCAGTCTTCATTCATTCTTGACTGATGGGTTCGGTTCCGACCTCTCAGAACTGACTCGGCCTTTATACATAGCTCACACCAGCCCAAAACTCTCAAGCTATGGCTGTACCTATAATGCCTCTCTTCCCATTTCCCCAGAACTCATTTGCTGCGTAGAAAATTGGATGAGTCAGCTGATGCTCTCAGCTAAGTGTTTTAAAAAATTGTATTTATCATTATCAGTTTTTGGATAATATTGATTTAAGACTCTCTAGTTCCTTATTGGATAGTCTCGCTAACTAGTTTTCGCATGAGTGATTGTTTTTGACCTTTATACCCACACTTTTTTACCTTACAGTAACTCTCATTATCATAGTTGGTAACAGGCCTCTTCCTTCTCTTCTTCCCTCTCCTCTTGCTATTGGTAGTCTTTGATACCATTATTGGTATTCTTCTTGGTCTCTCATCCCCATTTTTCATCCCATTCCCAGAAATAAAAGGGGACATCTGGGTTTAAGCAGTGTCAGGACTGTGACAGAAAGATACCCAATTTTGATGGCCATCTTTCTTGCATGTACTGTCTGGGTACCCCTCACTTGGACATGACTTTATATATTTGCCAGAGCTTTAGCGCCCAGACTCTAGCAGAGAGGCACAATAAGTTGATCTTGAAAGGTTTGTTAAAGTGTTCTTTTGGTGAAGCCCTTTCTAAGGTACAGACTTCAAAATCTCCAAAGCCTGACATAAAGAAAAGGGGCCACTTGGTGCTGACTTCCCCAATGGCATATGAAACAAAATTTCAGAAACCCCAGGTTCCGACATTTTCTTCGGAACCAAAGGCCAAGGTACCGAAAGTGACAATATCATCACCTCTGGCACCGAAGACAACACAATGCATATCGGTGCTGTCAAGTACTGAACTGACACAAACCACTTTGGCACTGACCATTGCTTTGGGGCTGACGACTTCTTCAGCACCGACACTAGTTTCATCCTCTCATTTAGTTCCACCTTCCCCTTTCACACAACAGCCCGTGATGCCAAAGGTCAATCCGTTCAATTTTTTCCAGGACTAGATATTCCCCTTCATTAGACCCCTTTTTGGGTCCGCAATCGAGCCCATTTCTGGACAGGCTGAGTCCCCTTTGGGAATGTCAATTCATTCCTCCAGGAGTCTCTCAGAATTGGACGTAGTCAGTTTGGTGGACTAGCTTTTAGCAGCCAGGGGCCTTTCTGCACCTTCACAAACCTCTCTCCCACCTGGAGCCGAGGCTTATTCTCCAAGGACTCCTCCAGTTTATCCTCCTTCAACCTCCTTTCAGGGTTTGGAGCTGCCTGCTTCTGCTTCGATGCTCCCGGTGCCAGCTACCTTCTGACGGCAGAACTCACCTTGGTGCCAGAGTCGACTCTGTGGTCTCTGGCTCCTTCGGATCTGTCACAAACCTGGAATCAAAGCTTGGCTGTCAGTTCCAAGATCCTTGGACCAGTTCCAGTTGTTTCCACAGTGCCATCTGTGGCTCTTGGGGCCGTGGCAGTTTCAAGACCTCTCTCAGCTCCTACTCTTGGAGGTGGTCTCTTCAAAGTGGGGTGTGACCCTAGTTCTGAGGTTGTCCTTCTCGGTTCTGGGCTCCCAGCCCTCTTTGAGTGGGCGTGCCTTCCAAATTATGGAGAGAGCTTTAGCCTCAGTGGGCTCCTAGCTGGTTCCATCCCAGTCGGAGTGCCATATTTTTGTCTCCTCTGGTTCATAGCTGTCGCAATCTGCTACATCTGGACAGCGGGCACAACAGCTGCAAGATACCCTGGTTCAGGGTTCCCCCTCTTCAGAGTCCTACTCAGAACTTCCCCTGAGAAGCCACCCCATAAGAAGACATGCAAGAAGAAGCACCTAGATTCTCCAGAAAAATCAGTCACTGAAGACACAGATTATGATAAAGGGGAGGGGTCCCCATGGTCACCCCCGGAAGATGTCTCCTTTGGAGACATCCTGGAAATTTTAAAACAGAGGGGTGATTGGAAGCCCTCAAACCCATCCTCGGAGAAATCTGTGTTCTTTCCACCCATCAACTTCTTGGGTGACCCTGCCCACTGACGACCTGGTTAAATTGATGTTTCAGCGAGCATGGAAGGCTCCTAACTCCATAGACCCTATTTCCCAGAGACTGGATAAGATTCTTTCAGCCCTGGAACATCAGCCCCATTGGTCTAAGGGTCTAGTACTGGATGCCATGGTGGTGGTGGTGGCCACCAAAAAGAAACTCGATGAGAGTTCAAATGTCCATCCTCCTAACCGAGAATCCTAGATGATGGATAAGTTTGGGAAGTGGGTCTTTGCTTCAGCGACCTTTGCTATTCGGTCCTTGAACTTCTTGGTACATTTTACCAGACTCCAAAAGGATCTGATAACTGAGCTTTCAGATACCCTTACAGGAGCAGTATCTGACAAGGTTCGAGGTAAAGTAGCCTCTCAGCTTCTCACCCTGGAGTCTATCTCAAATTCGACCATGCTGCTTATTGCTGATACAGCCAAAGGGCATCTAGAGCAGCAGGTACAGGTGTTGCTATTAGGCATCATGCCTAGATGCGCTTGTGTGATTTCGCGGAATCCTTTAAGTCTTCCTTTATCAGTGCTCTTGTTGATGGTCCTTCCTTGTTTGGCCCAGAAGTCAGAGACACACTAGCCAGGTGTAAAAAAAGACGGAAAGACCCTTTCTGCTGTGGGCATTCATTTTTCCTCTCCTCAATGACCTTACTCTTGGAGTCAGAGGAGTGGAAAAATGTGGTTCAAGAAGACCCAAGGGGTTTTTGGGACACACGTGGTGACTATTCCTCCCAGGCCAGAGGAGGAAATTCTTCTGGAAGACACCCCTCCCATGACAGAGGTGGTCTGCGTAACCAGGGATCCAGAGATTCCTTTTCTGGACAACCCTATCTGTGCCCCTGAACAAAGGCCTAATTGCTTACCTCTGGAAGCAGTCGGGGGAAGGTGCTCTCTGCATCATTCAGCCTGGCTTACAATAACCTCGGATACCTGGGTGCAGAAAATAATTACCAGAGGTTAACGTATTCCCTTCAGTCTTTACCCAAAGTCCCAAAAGCGGATCCCCGATGTTCCACCCAGTCAGAGGGATCTAGCAGCACTAGAGATTGAAAAGCTGCTTCAAAAAAGAATAATCCAGGTAGTCTCACCAGACCAAATAGGATCCAGATTCTACTCAAGATTCTTTTACTGCCGGAAAAGACAGGGGACTGGAGACCAATCTTGGATCTCAGCCTATTGAACAAATTTGTACAACAGAAAAAATTCTGGATGGTCACAGTTCGGTCAATCCTTCCCTTCCTAGAGAAGGACAATTGGATGCACTCTATAGACCTTCAGGATGTGTATTACCACATAAAAATGGACAAACGCTCCAGAAGGTATCTCCGCTTCTGGCTAGGACCCAGTCATTACCAATTTTGAGCACTGCCCTTTGGTCTCACCATAGTCCCCAGGGTGTTCACCAAATGCATGATAGTCATAGCAGCTCATGTGAGACTACAGGGATTCTGCATGTTTCCATTCTAGAAAACTGGCTCCTCACTGCCCCTTCCAGGCATCTACTGCTCTACGTCATAGACTTCATTCTAGATCTTACTGAAACTCTAGGCATCTTAGTCAGCAAAGAAAAGTCACAACTGACTCCCACGCAGCCTCTCGAGTTCATCGGAGCGAGATTAAATACAGTATCTTGTGTGGCCTCCCTTCCTCTTCACAGGTTGTTAAAGCTAACATTGCAAGTTCAGATGATCATTTCCCAAAATAAAGTTCCTGCTCGTCTGGTACTGCAAGCTCTGGGAACCATGGCAGTAACAATAACGTTAGTTCCCCTAGCGAGATATCACATGAGGCTGCTTCAGTGGTTCTTGGCATCACAATGGTCACTTCTAACACACCCCATGTCCCATCTAGTCTTGATAACCAACCACTGAAAAAGGGATTTATCATGGTGGACAAAGCCAGAAGAGAATCTATGAGGTCATCCCTTTCCCCCTCTCAACCCAAGGCCGTAGTGACCATGGAAGCTTACCAGATAGGGTGGGGAGGCATTTTATGGGAAAGACTGTTCAAGGCACTTGGTCCCCACAACAGGCCAATTTGCATATCAGTGTCCTAGAATTGAGGGCAGTGCTTTTAGCATTCCAAGCTGCCCTTCCTTTGGGGACAATTGCAATCCACTCAGACAACATGTCCGTAGTCTGGTATATCAACGAACGGGGAGGAACTAGGTCTTACCCTCTATGTTGGGAAGCCCTAAGGATTTGGTAATGGGCAGTCGCTTCCAACCACTTTCTGATGGCAACGCATATCCCAGGGAACTCCAACATGATTGCGGACAAACTTAGCAGATGTATCCTCCTGCCTCATGAGTGGTCTCTCAATCCCAGCGTAGCGACAAAGATCTTTCATTGATGGGGTCAGCCTTACTGTGACCTGTTCGCTTCTCCCATAAACCACAAATGCAGCAGCTACTTTCCCCTAATCCCCCCCTCGTGGGGAGTCCCCGAGAGATGCACTTCTTCTCGATTGGCCCTCGGGTGTTCTATATACCTTTCCCCAAATTCCAGTAATTTCCCAGGTCCTGAGAAAAGCCCAGCATTTGAGAAGCAAAGTGATTTTCATTGCACCTTACTGGCCCTGTCAAGTCTGGTTTCCCTTTCTTTAGCCTCACCTGGTTCACTGCCTGTGGGCTCTGGATTCAGCTTCGGACCTAAGATCTCATCCTCGGGGCCTGGTGCATCCCAGTCTTCAAAATCCCAAGCTGATGGCTTGGTTTCTCCAATTCCATTAATTGCCAGGGAGAATAACTTATCCTCTCCAGTGCAGAAGATAGTACTGGCTTCCCATAAACTGTCCACCAGGAAACTTTACCTAAGCAAATGGAAAAGATTTTCAATTTGGGCATGTACAAATGGCATTGACCCTTTCTCGGCATCAGTTGATAAGGTCCTGGAATATTTAGCTACCTTATTTCAAATTGGGGCCTCTATGTCTACAGTTAAGGTTCATCTAGTTGCCTTTTTGAATTTTCATAACCGTTTTGATGACCATTCATTAGTATCTCATCATCTATGCAAAATTTTTCTTAAAGGCACTCTGCATTTAAAACCCCCTTTCAAAGATCCGGTAGCGCCATGGGATTTGACCTTAGTCTTACAATGTCTAGTTTGACAACCCTTTGAGCCAGCAGCCACTTGTGACCTCAAGTTTTTATCTTGGAAGATCCTCTTCCTAGTAGCTGTCACGTCTCATAGGAGAATTTCAGAATTACAGCCTTTATGAGTGAGTCATCCATATATCATCTTCCACAAAGAAAGTGTATCACTCAGAACCAATCCCATTTTCCTTTCCAAAGTAGTATTGGAGTCCAATATTAACCAGACCATAGACTTACCAGTCTTCTTTCCAAATTTCACAAACAAAGGAGAGTACTGCTTGCACTTGTTGTGCATCCATAGACAGTTATGTTTTTACTTGGACAGAACAAAATCCTCTAGAAAATCAGACCAACTATTCCTGTCCTTTTCAGGTACCAGATTGGGCAAACCTGTATCAAAGGTCACCGACAGAACAAAATCCTCTAGAAAATCAGACCAACTATTCCTGTCCTTTTCAGGTACCAGATTGGGCAAACCTGTATCAAAGGTCACCTTGTCAAAATGGCTGAGACTGCATTACCTTTATATACAACCAAAATAAACTCAAACTGTCAACTACAATCGTAGCTCACTCTACAAGATCTGTTTCCACTTCAGTGGTCTTCCATTCCAGAGCTTCTATGGAAGACATATGTGCAGCTGCAATTTGGGCTATCCCACATACCTTTATTACTCTTTACAAATTAGACTTGGTCTCCAGGGGAAGAGCATCCTTTGGCTCTATGGTGCTCAGGAATATCCTTCCTTAGGGCCGCCCAGATCTAAAGTAGCTGGGGACTCTGTCCCGTGAGTCAGGAATGAATGAAGATTAACAATATCAGATAAAGAAGTTATGTTCTTGCAATAACGTTCCATCTGTGTTGATCTTCATTCATTCTTGACATCCCACCCTCCTGTCCCCTCCTGAAGGCTTCTGGAGGTTCGGATCTAGTCCTGGGATATTATAGGGTTATACCTTAGACAGGGCTTCTCTATTTTCTTAACTATAAGGCAAACTCAATCTGAGGTAATGGGAAGGGAGGCATTGTGGGTAGAGCCCCAAGTTCAGAGTTTTTGGCTGGTGCAAGCTATGTATAATGGCCGAATTGGTTCCGAGAGGTTGGAATTGAACCCATCAGTCAAGAATGAATGAAGACCGACAACAAAGATGGAACTTTATGGTAAGAACACAACTTCTTTTTTCCTTCTTCTGCTGCACCAAAAACTAAGAAAGCTACTAAGGAGCTCTTGCCTAGACTGCAGGCTCAGTCAGTGCCTCAGCTGCTTGTGGGTGAATCTTTACTTGTCATGGTTTGTTCGTCAGACAATTCACTGGTTTACCCAGGACCCTCTGGTGTAGTCCCTTCCACCACCATGGACCAGGGGTTAGCCACATCCCCTCCGGCTGTTCTAGTTTCCATTCCAAGCATGGAAGAACCACTTTTTTTAGTCATGGGAGTTTTTCCAGGAGGTTCTCTGCAGGGTGGCCAAGGTAAAAGACCTGTTTCCTGGGTTAAAGTGCCATCTTTCAGTCAATTTCTATATACAGGGAGTTCCTTAGGAAAAAGAACTAAAAGATTAGACATAATTCCTCTGAAAACAGTTATTCTATAGATAAAGATGAATTCATTTTTTTGACTAAGGGTTTGTTGCAGTCTTCAAATCCAGTGGAACAACAGGGGAATTAAAATGTAAAACGTACATCCACAGTATTTAAGGATCCTTTATGATTCTATTAAGGACAGGGACAGAGCTTCATCTTTATTTTCTTCACATATTCCTGATTCTGATTCTGAGGAGAGTGATTCTTCGGTTTCTCCAGTTGAGGAATTTTCAGTTGCTGAGACTCTATCCAAAATGAATAAATGTGAGAGTGTTCAATCTCGCCATTTGTTCTTACACATGGGTCGGAGCCGATCCTCGGCTCCGAGTCGGCTGCTTGGCAAAGCTCTGCATCGAGAAGAAGCTCGAGACCAACCTGTCTCCCACAATTCCCCTCTGCCTTTACCTCAGATCTAGTTTGCCGCTGCAACGTTCGCATCAATTTTGATGAGCTCAGACCACCTGGCAGATGAGATTGCTTTTTTGTCTAAGATTCTTAGATAATTTTTTTCCTAGTTTCACCTTTAAGCTTGTGTGTGTGTGTGTGTAGTGAATCGAGGGTTTCTCTCTTATATGTATATATTTTTAATATATATATATATATATATATATATATATATATATATATATAGTTAGTTCCCTCGGGGCCTACCCCACCCACTAACTTCTAAATTACTGGATTTGACAAATTACTGGATTTGACTAAACTTTATCTGGCTTTTGACATTGTTGTTTGGCTGTTACTGTCTGTTCAAGACTGTGTAGACTTTGTATAATATTACTGGAGTGACTGTTATTTTATTATTATTATGTCTGAGAAAGCTAAGTCAGGCTTCAAACGGTGCCAATGTGGACAGAAAATGTGTGTCACAGACAACCATAGTTCCTGCGTCTACTGTCTTGGCCCTCTCCATCTGCAAGAAGACTGCTCCATTTGTCATTCTTTCAGTGGAAGGGTCATGACAGATAGGCGCAGGAAACTCATGGACAGAGGCCTGTTGAAGCCTGCTTTTCAAGAGGCTCTTGATGCATCGGACTAGACATCTAAATCCTCGAAGGAATCGAAGACATCGGAGCCCATGTCATCGGCTCCGAGCTCTTCATTTAAAGTTCGCTCACCGGTTCCACAGACCTCGGGGCCGAGTGTCGAACTTCTGTCTGTTACCGAGCCTCGAGTCTTGGAACCGGTGATGGAGCTTCCACCTCCTGTGCTTTTGAGGTCGGCTCCATCTTCGATTCCTTCGACGCGTTCTTCTAGACCCCTCTCCGACACCGATGTAGACCGTGTGGTGCAGAAGTTAATGGAGAATACGGCCTTGTCCAAACTCATCTCAGTCTCTTCCCAGTTGGTGTCGAGACTCAAAGGCCTTCCCTTATCTCCATCTGTTCCTCCTCCGAGGCCTATTCAGCCTTCGGAGCCGGGAGAGGCTGATCTGATGATCATGGAGCCCTCGGTGCCGGAGCCGTCTTTTTCTCGGTCGGCACTGTTCACCTCGACTCCGACGGATCCATTACCGGAATCGCGGAGCCGATGATCTATCCTTGGTTCGGGGACCGAGAGTCGGACCGATGTTTCGGTTCCGACTCTCCCTCTCGGTGCCTCGGCACGGATCGACTCGGCTCCGTCCTCGGGGTCGATGTCCTCGGTCCCCATCTCGGAGATCCCTCCGCTTTCTTCGGAACCGAGGGATTCTTTGACTCGGGACCCGGGGGCCTTCGACCTCATGAGGAAGGTGTTGTCGACTCAGACAACCACTTCAGCAGAGACAGCTTCTCCTTCCCATAAAGGCCCGTTATCTTCCTCTGCACCCACGGCTACTTCAAAGCGTCGAGCACCGGTGTCTCAGCCGCTCCCAGAGGGAGCCCCCTCTTCCTCGGAGGCTTCTTCGGATGCCCCCCCGAGGAAGTTCTGAGGAAAAGGTTGTGTAAGAGGAGACACTTGGATTCTCCACAAGAATCCTTAACATCGGACACTGACTTAGATGAGTCAGAAGGGTCCCCGAAATCACCCTCGGAGGATGTCTCCTTTTCAGACATCCTGGAGATCCTGAAGCAGAGAGGTGATTGGCAGGCCCTACCCCCTTCTGAGGATGAGTCAGTCTTGCTGAAGGCATTCGGTGCTCGCCCTTCTTCCTCCTGGGTCACTCCGCCCTTCGATGAGTTGATGGAATTGATTGCTCGAAGGGCGTGGGAGACACCTGACACGGTGGAGCCAGTCCCTAGGAAGCCTAATAAATATATTACGGCCCCTCAAGACAAGGCATATCTCACAAAAGGAGTTCCAGTGGACGCTATGGTGGTGGCAGCTGCCACTAAAAAGGAAATGTCTGAATCTTCCTCATCTGTCCATCCGCCTAACAGAGATTCTAGGACTATGGACAGGTATGGGAAGCGCATTTTTAGTTCAGCGGCTTTTTCCATGCGATCGCTGAACTATTTGACGCACTTCACACGTTTACAGAGGGATCTAATCAAAGAGTTGGGAGATACCCTCCAGGGTACTACAGATGCTGCTGTCTCGGAAAAAGTTACAGCACAACTCAATACCCTTACATCAATTGTGAACTCGTCCGTGAGGCTCATTTCATATGCAGCCGAAGGGTCAAGTAGGGCTGCGGCTTCAGCGATTGCCCTTCTTAGGTAATCCTGGATGCGCTTATGTTCCTTTGCGGAAGCCTTCAAGTCTTCCTTTACTAACGCCCCATTTGACGGTGCCACTCTCTTTGGCCCCAAAGTAAAGGAGACCCTTACCCGGTGTGAGCAAGAGGGAAAGACTCTGTCTGCTGTCGGAGTCCGTTTTTCCACCCCATCCAGACCGTACCCCAAAGGGCAACGAGGTGGAAAAATGTGGTTTCGAAAACCCCAAGGCTCTTTCCCAGGCACACAGGGTGATGCCCCCTCCAGAGGCAGGGGGGGGGCAGAGGTGGAAGACGTCGCCCTGGCGGCAGAGGGGGTCCACAAAACCAAGGTGACAGGGATACACTCCCTGGGAAGCCTTTCCAGCACTCCTGAGAGGAGGCCCGACTGTCCTGCTCTGGAGGCAGTCGGGGGTCGCTTAGCTTTTTACCCTCAGGCCTGGCAAAGTCTTACTTCAGACAAATGGGTAAAAAGCATTATTACCAGAGGTTACAGAATTCCATTTCTATTTCCCCCATTTCCGCAGAAGAGACTCCCAGATGTACCGCCCCATCTGCGAGATCCTGCAGCTATAGAAATTTCAAAGCTGCTAGAAAAAAAGAGTCATCCAACCAGTCCCAGCGGACCAAAGAGGATTCGGAACTTACTCAAGGTTCTTTTTAGTTCCAAAAAAGACAGGGGACTGGAGGCCAATTCTGGACCTAAGCAAGCTCAATACTTTCGTCAAGAAAGAAAAGTTCCGGATGGTCACGCTTCAATCGATCCTTCCATTCTTACAGAAGGACGACTGGATGTGCTCAATAGATCTCAAGGACGCGTACTACCACATCAAAATGGCCAGAGCGTCCAGGGATCACTTGCGCTTCCGGCTAGGAGCCAGTCACTTTAATTTTCGAGCCCTGCCCTTTGGTCTGACCTCAGCCCCCAGGGTCTTCACCAAATGTATGGCAGTGGTAGCATCTCACTTGAGACGCCTGGGATTCCAGATGTTTCCGTATCTGGACGACTGGCTCCTTACTGCCACCACCGAGCGTCGACTGATTCAGGCCAAGGATTACACACTAGAACTCTGTGTTCATCTCGGAATTTCCGTAAATTTCGAAAAATCTGTATTACAGCCATCACAGCATATCTCATTCATAGGAGCAGAATTAGATACTCGTTGCTTGATTCTAAGGCTTCCTCCAGAAAGAATAGCCTCTCTACAAAATCACATATCTCTTCTCCTGTTGTCCAAAAAATCCCCGGCAAAACTGGTTCTGAAAGTTTTGGGTCTCATGGCAGCTTCCCTCATCGCGATACCCTTGGGAAGACTGCACATGAGAGTCCTTCAATGGCTGCTGTTTGCACAATGGTCGTTCCAACAGTTACCTCTGACACACGAAATTCACATCACGAACATCTGCAAATCGCACCTGTCTTGGTGGCTTCAGAGTTGCAATCTCTCCGGCGGCCGACCATTTGTGCTACCCACTCCAACGGCTACTGTGACCACGGACGCTTCCCTGATAGGGTGGGGGGGGCATCTTTCAGGGACAGACAGTCCAAGGAGAATGGACCAATCTAGAGTACAATCTGCACATCAATGTTCTGGAGATGAGGGCAGTGTTTCTAGCGTTGCAACACTTTTCTCCCCTTCTACCTCTAGGGACCATTGCAGTTCAGACGGACAACATGTCCATAGTCTGGTACATAAACAAACAAGGAGGAACCAAATCTTATCAATTATGCAGAGAGGCCATGAGAATTTGGCAATGGGCAGAGTCCACGGGTCGCTTTCTGATAGCAACGCACATCCCGGGGTTATCCAACGTCATAGCGGACAGGTTGAGCAGAGCCATCCTGTTATCTCACAAGTGGTCCCTCAAACGAACAATTGCGGACATGATATTTCGCAAGTGGGGCCAGCCTTGCTGCGATCTGTTTGCGTCTCCAATGAACGCCAAATGCAGAAGCTACTTTGCCCTGTTACCCCCTCCAGGGGAAGTCCCCAGGGACGCTCTGATTCACGATTGGCCCCCGGGTCTCCTGTACGCCTTCCCTCCTATACCTCTGATTCCAAAATTTCTACAGAAAGCCAACAACCTGGAGAGGACAATAATCCTCATTGCCCCATTCTGGCCTCGTCAAATTTGGTTTCCCTTTCTTCAAGCACACCAAATATGGGAACCCTGGATCCTGGACCCGGAGCCAGATCTACTGACCCACTCGTCAGGGGCTCCTCACCCGTCGCTCCTATCCCTCAGACTAGCAGCTTGGCTGCTCCGCTTCCCTTCTTAGCCAGGTCTGATCTTCTTTCTCCTGCTGTTCAAAATATTCTGGTGGCTTCTCATAAAGCTTCCACTACAAAAATCTACACTAGTAAGTGGAAGCGTTTTGTACACTGGGCAACTACGCAACATTTGGATCCCTTAATAGCCCCACTGAACAAAGTCTTGGAGTTTCTATCTGTACTATTTCACCAAGGAGCTTCTCCTGCCACTTTGAGGGTTCAATTGGCTGCTATTTAAAACTTTCATGTGGGAGAAAATGGGGCGCCTATTATGGCTCATAGGCTTTGTAAAGCCTTTCTGAAAGGGTCTTTCCATATCAGGCCACCAGTCAGGTTTCCTACACCACCATGGAATCTCAACCTCCTGTTATTACAGCTAATGCTACCACCCTTTGAACCAGCCTCTTCCTGTTCTTTGAAGTTTTTGTCATGGAAAACCCTCTTTCTGGTAGCTATTACATCAGCCAAACGGGTATCAGAACTTCAAGCTCTTTCCATTAAACACCCATATTTGATATTTCACCCTGATAGGGTATCTCTTCGCACTAACCCGTCCTTTCTTCCCAAGGTTTGTTCTGTCAATAACATTAATCAGTCCATTGAGCTCCCCACATTTTTCAAGAACCACTCCAATAAGCTAGAATATATGTTACACAAGTTGGATGTTCATAGACAACTCAGATTTTACTTGGATAGAACAAAGGATCACAGAAAGACAGATCAACTCTTTATAGCTTTTGCGGACAGCAGAAAGGGCATGGCAGTGACGAAGCGAACCCTTTCCAAATGGCTATCCGATTGTATTATTTTTGTTTACACTGCTTCTGAGCAGCGTTTACCCGTTAAACCGAAAGGACATTCTACTAGATCAATATCTACATCCTTGGCTCATGCGGCCCGCCTACCTTTGGACACTATTTGTGCGGCCGCCACTTGGTCTAAACCACATACATTCATTACTCATTACAAAGTGGATAGGGTTTCCAGGGATAGGGCAACCTTTGGTTCCACTGTGCTCAGGAACGTTCTTCCGTGAGTTTCTCAGGGTCACGGAGCTAGGGACGCTACCCATGTGTAAGAACAAATGGCGAGATTGAACACTCTCACATATAGAAGTTATGTCCTTACCATAACGTTCCATGTGGAGTGTTCATCTCGCCTTTATTCTTACATTCCCACCCTCCCACTCTCAGGAAGAATGTCCAGTTTAGGTGTCTGGTTTGGTTCTCCCGCTTCTGTTTCTCTCAGCTGTTACGGCTGTTTTCAGCTATGCCTTAGCATGTATGTTGTGTGTTTCATTCCCGTTGGAATCTGGTTTGTTTGCAAACTAGATCTGAGGTAAAGGCAGAGGGGAATTGTGGGAGACAGGTTGGTCTCGAGCTTCTTCTCGATGCAGAGCTTTGCCAAGCGGCCGACTCGGAGCCGAGGATCGGCTCCGACCCATGTGTAAGAACAAAGGCGAGATGAACACTCCACATGGAACGTTATGGTAAGGACATAACTTCCATGATGTTCCTTGATATTATTACATGTAAGTCAATGTCACATTCTACTCCTATTCCCTCCTATTATGCCAGCCTTGGAGGAGGATACTTTTGACTTAGCCTGCAATAATCCTGATAGTCGACAGCCTCTAAAAAGGCAAACAGACTATAAGTTCCTCAGTCTAACAAACATTTGTTTGCGTCTGACCCAGCAGCTGTTTTGATTTCTTCTCCAGGTGCTAACAAGTTTTTGGCACATGCTAATCCTTCCCATTCTGATAACTGTGGTAAAGCATTTGACTGGTTTGGAAAGATAATTTTCTTCTTCTTCTTTATCTTCTTCTGCTTTTGTTTTCAGAATGTTGAACTACCAGGTTTATGTTAATGTACATTCTAGCTTGTGTTGATAATTTGAGGAACTTTTCTGCCATTTTACCTTCGGAAGGTGGGTCCTTTCTGAACCCTATCATTGTTCTTTTTTGTATATCTAAACATTCTTTAAAGAATGCATGTGGCTGTGCTGACTCTGTCCAGCGCTGCAGCTAATGCTACTGTGATGAGACATTTTGCCTGGGTTGGGTATGTAATCAGAAGTTTGCAGATGTTAAGTTTGAGATTTTGAATTTTCCTTTGGACGAGGAGGTTTTATCTGGTCCTTCTACAAGTATTGTATTCAAACAGTTTGATGAAAGAGGCAACTTGATTCAAGGGGTTGCTAAGATTTTTCATCCCTCTTTCTTTAAATCTTCTATAGCCTCTTGTTTTTTTTTTCAAAAAGCAAAACAAGCAATTAGAGCTTTAAGAAAAAGTGGCAGGAGGGATCAAATAAAAAGCAGGGATCCTTTCAGAAAAAGGGGCTGATATGTGATTCAGAATGACTATAACCGCATTCTTCCCCACCCTTCTTTGCCACTTCTTCAAATCTGTCCCAGAGGCTGGTTCTCAATCTTTCAGACAAACTGATTCTGTTAGCACTTCAGGAGGGTACAGATGCCGCTGGAAGAAATAACCTCCTTTTCGGGGTATTCCTCCTCATTCACCAAACCAGAAATAACTGTTTGGTTCTAAGCCATATGTTTTCTTTGGGGATCATAGAACCAGTACCTCAAAATCAAATGAGGAAATTATTTTATTCAAGAATGTTTCTTGTGCCAAAGGGGGATACTTCCTGGAGACCAGTTATTGATCTGTCTTTTCTCAAGTGTGCCAGTTCAAGATGTTGACTTTACAAAGCCAGTTGCCTGTCATTACTTTTTTGAATTTTTTTGGTAACTCTAGATTTGAAAGATGCTTATCACATTCTCATTGCTCTAGAGTTCAGAGGTTTCCTCAAATTTTCGATGTCTGGGTCACATTATCAGTTCTCATCATTGCTGTTTGGGTTATCTACAGCTCCAGGGGTGTTTGCTAAGTGTCTAGCTCCACTAATAGTTCATTGAAGACAGCAGGGGCATTCACATATTTCCTTATTTAGACAACTTGCTTATCTTTGCAGAGCTTTCCAGGCATCAGGTGTCCCTTGCATTTGATGGAGAGACCAGATTTCCCTGAGTCCAGGTCTCCCTTTCTCTCTTCCATCCCTTGCTCAGTCTGTTAAAACCGACACATCAGATTTTGCTTGGGGTGCTATATCTGTGGAGGTAAAAATGCAGGGTCTCTGTAACAAAACAGACAGGCCAAGCCACATAAATGTGAAAGAGTTGTTATCTTTGAGTCATGCTATAAAAGCTCTTCATCATCTTTAGTCCCATGGACCTCTGTAGCTGATTACACATAATGCCACAATGTTGTGGCTCATAGACAGACGTGGGAGTGAGGAGGACAGCAGGTCTTTCAATCTGTGCAAGCTGGCTGTAGTGGCTTGTGAGGTTACTGTGAAGCATTGTTTAATCATCCAAGCTTCCTGTATTTTGCTAGAGCAAAACACAGTAGCAGACAAACTGAGCAGGACCTGGAAAACCCATCAGAAATGGAAACTGAAACAGGGGGTCTTCCAGGATTTGATCTACTTGTGGGAAACACCTCAAACAGATCTGTTTGCTACCTTTCAAAATAGATATAACTTCTGCACCAGGCCTCCTTGCAGGCAGGTCCAGACGCTTTTTCATTCTCTTGGATAGGAATGTTCCCATACACTTTTCCACCCTTTCACTGATTCCCAGAGTCATTCTAAAGATTTGTGAGGACTCTAAAAAATATCATTGTAGTGACTTCCTTCTGGCCAAGGCAACAGTGTTTCTCCCTTCTTATGAAATTGGCCAAGCCTCCTCGCAGGTTAGATCTACTCACACAGACAAGGGAAATTTGTTACACCCTCAGTCTGAAAAGGACTTCAGCTGACTCCCTGGATGATTCAATTTTGTACCTGTTAGGCACCTTGTTTATGAGGATGTGCAGCAGGTACTAAATGAGATAAGAAAGCCTGCTACTAGGAAGTATTATGTTGCTAAATGGAAAGGATTTGCTAGTCGGTGCCATGCTAATAACCAGGGCCCATTCAGGGATTCTGTACCACTAGTTCTTAAACAGTTGTGAAAGTTACTCTCCTCTGGCCTTACTTGTTCCTCTGTCAAGATTCATTTGTTATCCATTTCTTTGGTCAAACAGTCCTTGAAATCGGTTTTGCATGTAAGATCACCTTGGAAACAGGTGGCACCTACTTGGGATTTTAACTTTGCGCTGGAAGAGCTAACTATGTCTCCTGTTGGGAAGATTGTTTTGCTTATCGCTATGACATCTGCAAGATGAGTATCAGAGTTGCAAGTTCTCATGGTGGGTGATCACTATTTGGTTTTCCATAGAGATAGGGTTACTTTAAGAACAAATCCGTCATTCGTACCAAAGCTTTTTCTGAGTTTACTTTGAATCAAGCCATCAACCTGCTCTTCTTTCTCAACTGTCCTTATCTGTTTGTTTGGCAATGACTGTAGTACTACAGAGTGGTGGAGTAGGATGTGAACTCCCTGTTATTATGTTTGTTCCTTCTTACTACTGCCTTCCTGCCTCTTCAGCAGGGAAACACACCTTTACACAATGAATACAGGGTTTCTGTAACATTTTCACACACTTGAATTCCCCTAAGTACCATATATTCACATAGAGTGGATTATGTTCTCTTTATTACCTTCACATATATATGAAACATGCCTAAGTGCACTGCATTTTTTTGGAATTTCATTATTTTACTTCTCTTGTTTGGTGCAGTGAGCATATTCAGCATTATGTCTACAAGCTCCTTTATGGTGTCATTATCCACGTGATAGTATTCAACTGTGTTCCGCTCGTGGAGGTGATGGAGGTGATTATGTGCCTTTATATGGTCTTTTATGTGAATGCTGTATGTGGCACTGGAGTCTCAGCATACACTATTGTCTGCTCATTACCACTAACGCAGTTAATTATTCCCTGCTTTTAGCAGGTCAGGGCAACATGTCTGTCTCAGTTGACAAGCATATGCAGTACTGCTCCAACCTTTTGGATTCTAGCCTTCTAACTTATTATTTCATAGATGTATAGTCTCTTCAGTTTATTTATGACTATAATGATAACTTTCATGGAATATACTGGAAATGGTTCCATTTTAAAAACTCTACTCTAAAATGTTTGACAGTAAAAGAGTATATAAGGTGTTTAAAAACAGCCAAGTTTTTGATGACCTGTTTGGTCCATTTATTTATCCAGTTTTAATTTAACATTTCTTTGTTTTAATCAAGTCTCACTAAATTTTAACATTTTCTATTGTAATACTAGAGCAGCAGTTACTTTCAAAAGCATTTGCCTCTTTAGAAATATCATTTCTTATAAGATCAACATTAGATATCTAAATATATATTTCTAAAAACCTATTTGATGCTTCTTGCTTTATACGCTAAACTGTGGTATCTGCATTCCTTTTGTACATTGTTTTGAATCCATCTGTTTTCAGTATTGTTTCCTAGAAAGATCTTCATGAATTGTTAATGACAAATACAAAATTATAAGTTTTTTTTATACTTTTAAAATCTACTTTTCTCATTATATCTGTTCCATGTTATAAAATATTCCATTTGAAATCACTTCATTTTCTTACATATATTTCTTAGATTCAGAATTTCCTTTAACAACTTAAACAGATCATAGGTTCATAGATAGGTACTAGGCTATCTGCCCAAAGGCATTTATAAGCCTAGCCGGAATGTGTTGGCTTTCGCCGCCCCTTTAGATTAGTTCCCTGTGCCTCTGTCCAGCAGAGCCACTGAAGTGATCCCCGGGGTAAACTTCCTGTTTCCCATCCACTCGTCAACGTTTCTCTTGAAGAGTGTTAGTGAGGAGCTCTGCCTAATGTAGATTGGAATCTTGTTCCAGAGCATGGGAAGTCTCTGGGACAGGAATCTATCCCTCCAGCACCTCCTATTTATTGTTGTGGTGAGGTTTAGATCCCTAGAGCGTGTGGCTCGAGGGGATATGGTTTTCTTTAGGTGGAGATTGTCCATCAATTCTGGGTTGGACATGGCCTTGTATGTCAGGCAGAGATCACCTCTGAGTAGGCGGTTTGCAACCGAGTACAGCTGGAGTTTTTCAGTCGAGCTGCATAGGGCATCTGTTTGAGGCCAGTGATCATCTTGGTGAGGTACTTCTATGGTCTTTCCAGCTGTTGCAGGTGTCTTGTAAGATACATCCCAAATGGGGAGTTGTACTCTATGATGGGCCTGATGAGTGATGCATAGAGGGGCACAATGACCGCTTTTGATCTGGATGCAAACCCTTTTGTGATTAGGTGAGCCACATAGAAGGATTTTCTAACCACTTTGGCAATGTGATTATCAAAGGAGAGATTAGTATCTACTTGGGTCCCCAGATCCCTTATTTCATCTTCCGTATTTAGGGGGCTACCACCTATGTGGTAATTTGTGGGTACTTTTTTTCCAAAGGGGATGACTATGCACATTTTGGCATTTAGCTTGAGGCCATGGTTTTGACACCAGGTATCTGTCTCAGTGAGACCCTTTTGGAGGATGTCTGTGTCAGCCAGAGAGTCAGTTATAGCCCCTAGTTTGCAGTCATCTGCGAACGTGGTCAGCCATAGTCCTCCTGTGCTTGCCTGTACCTCTGAGAAGTATATGCCAAACAGGAGGGGTCCTAGGACTGAGCCCTGGGGAATGCCACTTGTAACCGGTTTAGAGTCAGACCTAGCTCCCACAACTTTTACCATGTGGGTTCTGTCCGTGAGCCAGCTGGCAATCCATCTTATGACGTAGGGGTTTATTTTCAGGCTGGTGAGCTTGTCTGTAATACCAGAATGGGGAATGGTGTCGAAGGCCTTTGCGAGGTCTAGGTAGGCTGTGTGGACCACCTTTCCCTCGTCTATAGCCTTGGTAACTGTCTCAAAGAAGTCCACCAGGTTTAGGAGGCATGATCTGCCCTTAACAAAGCCGAACTGGGTAGGGTCCAGTGTTTGGAGGTTCCCAATGTCTCTGTTAATGAGATCCATGATGATGCGCTCCATAGCCTTGCAGACCAAGCTAGTCAGGCTTATAGGGCGATAGTTCCCAGGGTCTGTTGTGGCTCCACCTTTGTGGAGTGGAATAACCGTTGCTGTGTGCCACTCTATGGGCACGTACCCTGTGGAGAGGCTGAGTTTGAACAGTGTGTTTAGGTGAGGAGTTAGTTCATCTTTGAGCACATGTAGGATGCAGCCTGGGACACCGTCCGGTCCCATTGATGCTGTGTTTTTGGCTTTGGAGAGGGCTGTTTTAACCTGAGTGTCTAATTTCAGGGGCACTACATTGTTCTGGTATGGTTATGGGCCCTGTTGGGGATGAGAGGGGGGTGAAGTTTGCACTGAACCTGTCTGCCAGGATGTTGGCGATATCAGTCGGTTCAGTGTATTTTGTGCCATTCTGCACTAACTCCAAGCAGATCTGGGAATTGCCATTCTTGACATAGCTAATGAATGCCTTGTGGTTATCTTTGGAGTCCTTGGCAATTTTTCTTTCAAAGCTAGCCTTGCATGATTTTATGACGGATCATAGTTTCTTGCTGATACTGATCAGGGATGTCTTCCCCTCTAGTACAGAAAAGTGTAAAATCTCAAGTTTCCTCCTTCTATTGTATAGCTTGTTTATGGCAGGGGTCCACCAGACTAGTTTCCTTTTCTTGGAGGAGTGAGTCTTAGTTTTGCCTGGGATAGCACAATCCATGCATTTTTGTAGGCGCCCATAGAGTGCATTAGTAAAGGATTTTGCAGCTTGGGCAGCGTTATCCTTTAGCATGGGGGATTTGAAACTTTCCATCTCAGTCTTAAGTAACGTGAAGTTTGCTTTTGAAAAGTTTTTCATGGTGGTTCCTTTGACCGGGGGTGGGGGCGGAATGTGGATATACAGAGTGATTAGTTTATGGTCAGATCTAACCAGCGAGGGGTTGACCTCCAGTGTGGAACACTGATCGCCCATGTTGGTGATGACCAGGTCCAATATGTTGTCACCTCTGGTGGGGGTGTTGACCAGTTGATCCGGGGCGTTTGAGTTTATAAATTCTATGAAATGTTGGGCAAAGGAGTTAGCACTTGAGTAGTTCTCCCATTTAATGTTTGGGTTATTGAAATCACCCAATATCAGGGTGTTTGGTAGGACCTTAATGTTTCCCAGTGTTTCCAGAAATGTGGAAAGGGGGTCCTGGGACATGGTTGGTGATCTGTAGCAAGCTACAATTTGAATTGCTGTTCTGCCCCTTGTTAGTTGCACGTGGATTATCCCTAAAGCATCGTGCTGTGCCACTAACCTGGAGGTGTGGGCATCCTTGATGAATATGGATACGCCCCCGCATTTTGTATTTTGGTCCACGTTTTGTGGCCGAAATGTATGGTATGAGTTGTAGCCTGGTAGTGCTGGGGTGCTCTCTGGAGCCTTAAACCAGGTTTCTGTTACTGCACATATATCAATTTTCTGCACACTGAGGATTACCTCGAGTGCATGCATATTGAGGTTTAGACTTCTGGCATTGAGTAGCATTACCCTCAGTTTTTTGTTACTTGTGCTATTTACGGTGGTGGGTTTGTCTTTTGAGCCTTGCCTAAAAATGGCACTATGGGGGTGGCATGAGCCTTGGCCAGTATTCGAAAGCCTAAGGCTGACAGGTGCAAGCCGTCTCTAGCGAAGCAGCGTGCCCTGTCGAGCATGTCATCCCAGGCTGACAGACACTGGATCCCCTGTGAATGACACCAGAAGCTTAGCCAATTGTGAAATTGATCATTTTTTCTTTATACCATGGTATCATTCTTGGTGAGGGCAGGATGCTACTCAGGGTCAGGGTCATACTGGCCTGGGCTACGTGATCAGAGAGCTCTTCCATGCCTCTTTTCATGTAGTCCAGGGAGGTACAGCTCAGGTCATTCACATCAACATGGACAATGACAGAGTCGTATTTGTACTTGTTCTGGAATGACCTAAGTGCTTGTGTTATGTGGCAGATCCTGGCACCTGACAGACAGCTAACAGTAACCTTCTCCTTGTTCAGCCTAGTGAGTGGGACGTCAGTGTCCTGAGTTTAGAGTCACCTATTACTAGTGTGTTGGGTATGTTATTTTGCCTTAAGGGCTGTGATTGCGTGGCACATTGGTTTTGTGAAGTATGTGTTTCATGGTTTGTGTTGGGGGTGGAGGTTGCTTGAATGTCTGCTTTGGAGTTCTCTTTTGCTTTTGCAGATTTTTATTTAGAGCCTTCCGAGTAAGTTTTTGTGTATTTGTATGTTTGTTGCCAGTGCTGGTTTCATAGGTCTATTTGAGACTGGTGGTGTGATGCAAGTAATTCCTGTCTCATTTTGATTATTTTAGTTCCCCATTTTTAACATACATTTCCCAGATTCTAAATTTCCTTTAACATCTTAACCAGATTATTT